>NC_046315.1:1355692-2032288 GCF_009819535.1 Lacerta agilis
GCCTCAGGAACAAATAGAGCCCCCGATTATGTAACAATTCTAATTAAAGCTTGCAGTGGAAGAAGAACTGAAGGGAGTTGGATGTGAGGTCAACCTTTGTTGTCTGCCATTATCTAACAAACTTATGGGAATGAGAAATTTAATAAGCCTGGCTCTTTTCTGGGATGGATTTTGTTTGGTCCAGTCATGGCATCCCCTCCATTTCCAATGTCAGTCTTCTCTTTGGTCAACAAAAACTTACAGGAGCAAAAACAAAGACAGAAAACCTGACAGAAGCTACTTCAACTTCCCTAAAAGCTCTGAAGTTTCCAGTTAAAATGGCCTGGGAAGTTCAGACCAGGCTGATCCTTGTTTAAGAAGCTGGAAGAACATTCACCAGAAAAAAAAATAGTAATCTACTGTTCAAGGTATATTGTGGGAATATTGTAATCCCAGGTGTTTTAAGGGGGCACAGCTGAGTTCTGCGAATATGTATGAGGTTCATCACAGAGAGCGGTTTTCTTTCCTAACTCTGAAGCTGACATTTTACATGGCATTGTACCTGGTATTTGTTTAAGAAGCCGCAACTGGAGGAAGAACATTCATAGGAAAAAGAGTAATTTACTCTTTGATGTTTATTGGGGGGGTGTTGTAATCTCTCGTGTTGTAGGGGGAGATATTGAGCATTGTGAAAATATATATTAGGTTTGTCACAGAGAGGTAAGTTTTGAATTTCCAGGCAGATATGACGATACCACAAGGAGCCTTACCAAGAGAGGCCACGATCCCACGATTCTCCTCCATGACATCCTTATGTAGAGCTCTCTGGTCAGGATCCAGCAACGCCCACTCCTCATCCGTGAAACGAACAGCAACATCTTCAAAGCACACTGGACCCTAAAAGAAAAAGGGAAATGTCCTCCTCTGAGACAGCATAAATATTATCTGCTACACAATGCTCTGTTGTTTCCTTCCTGTAAATTGCTGTGCATGCTGGCCACATGACCTGGAAGCTGTCTGCAGACAAACGTCGGCTCCCTCGGCCTATAGAGCGAGATGAGCGCCGCAACCCCAGAGTCGGACACGACTGGACCTGATGGTCAGGGGTCCCTTTACCTTTACCTTTTCATGTTACAGGTAGGTAGCCGTGTTGGTCTGCCGTGGTCAGAACAAAATAAAAAATAAAAAAAATCCTTCTAGTAGCACCTTAGAGACCAACTAAGTTTGATTCTGCCCCCATGAAAAGACGAATAACGAGGTCTTGCCGGCATAACAAACTTATTTGGTCTCTAAGGTGCTACTGGAAGGAATTTTTTAATTTTTAATTTTCTTTTGTTTTAATGTGATTCTTTTGCTTCCAACTTTAATTATGGAAGCTTATTTGAACGCTTTAATGGAATTCTTTTATTCTGCGTTTTAATTATGGGTGTTCGTCTTTGTGCAAAGAGGTGATACTCCACCTTGTGTTTTCCAAGTCATTCTGCCTACGCAAGCATTCCAGTTTCCCAGATGGAAGGATCCACTTTCTCCTCTCCTCGTGAGCTGTTCTGGGGAGGTTCCCTCCCAATGCCCTAGAGCCAAATTCAAGGGGTTCATGGGGGCATGGAGAGGGGGAGGAATGGGGGGACAGGACCCATTTTGCAGCAAATGTGGCTGGTTAGGTGAATCCTGGCCACTATTTGTTATCGTCTGTCCACTGCTTAGAAGCTAATTTTAGCATTCAATGATCAATATAAAAACAAAATAAGCCTAGTTTGGATGGCCATCTGTCTTGGATGATCTAGCTGAGATTCCTGCAATGCAGGGGGTTGGACTTGAGGACACTTGGGGTCCCTTTCAACTCTAGGATTCCATAAAACTGCAACTACAGATGAATCCTACTGGCGACATTCAGAAGGCTGGTGTCACAGAGTTAGATGGGCAGGAAATCCCACAGTTCACAGCTGGAGTTAACTCTTTATCAGCAAGAACATGATACTCACAGACTTGGCTGAGTTTCAGACTGAATGAGAACAGCAGCTCATTCCCTGAGCCTCTTCCTCCACAAAAACAGTTGCAAAGAGTGAAGGCCCCCAGCTCCCCACAGATTTCCAAGTCCCCTCCTCTCTGGGGTTTCTGGCAAGCAATCAAAGAGTGCGCCAGTGTGCAGCCTGCCTTTGCTCCTCCATTGTCAGACATCTCCTGGCTCTGAGAGACAAGCAGGGAGGGTGGCTTCAGGCAGAAGGAGTGGGAACCACCGGTAGCTCCTCCTTCTCCTGACTCACCTCTGCTTCTCTACCTCCCTCCTCCCACTCGCCTCCTTCCTTTTCTGCCTCTGATTCTGGACTGCATTCTGCCACAGAGTCTCCCAGCTCACTAAGCCCTGTTACCCCTTCAGCATCTTTAGACCTCCTCTTCCCAGGCTTCTCCCTCTTCCCCCTCTGACCGCCCTTCCTTCTTCTACCTCCACTTCTTGGGCTCTGAGCCATCTTCCCTTCCTGGTTCCCCGGCTGCTTCCTCCCACCATTCCTCTGTGCCCAACCAGTCCATGACATTGCTCCATCCCTTGGCCTCTGTCCCCACAAGGCAGCTTCCCCTGACCTGATCTGGTTCCACAGCCGCTGCTTCCCTTCTGCCCCCATGAAAAGACGGATCAGGAGGTCTTGCTGGCATCATTCTGTCACCTGCAAGAGAGAAAAGGTAAACAGGATGCCAGGAGTGCCTGCTTCCCTCACAGGTGAAACAGGGCATCTCTAACCACAGATGGGCCTTTGAGGAGCCTGACCTGCTGAGAGCATTTGGATGTTTGTGCCTATTTCACATGTTTGTTGTGCAGAAAAACACCTCCCTTCCTCTGGACCCTTGGTCCCAACTGTCTGTTGGCCAGTGTCTCCCCCCCCCCTTCCCCAACGCAGCGTTGCCCAGGATCCATCACTTCAGTTTCCCGTCACGCTGATGTGGCCCATATCCAGGGACATGAGCACACGACTAGCAGAGTTCAAACAGAAGTTTAGCCTTGAGGAGAAATTTATTGAGCACCAAAACAAATGTAATAGAACAAAGAAAAACATGGCTTCTCTCTCTGTCTTCCTTCCTCGGAGAGAGAGAACTGCAAAAGCAAAAGCAATACAGAGCGGAAACAGCGTATCTCCCTTTCCGCCCACTAGACCCAATAATCAGAGCTGGCATGTAAACAGACGTGACATGTAACAATCCCACACGTCTGCAGCACGGGAAGAATAGAATTCCCAACACTGTCCTCCCCCCTAAAAAAAAACCAAGATGAAAAGAACCCAGAGATTAGTTGGAAAACCAACAGAAAAAAACTCCTTCTTCCTTACCCAGTGGCCTCTCTCTGGTGTCCAACGGAGGCCTCTCTGCCTCACAGGAATCCAGGTCCATTTCTGCAAAGAGATCCTTTTCCTGAAAAAGAAACAAGGATTCAAAACAGAGAATGCTGAGAAATATTAGAAAGAGAATGACAAAGACTTGAAGGGTGTGAGATCTCATTCCATGTATGCTTTCCCAAGAAACGGATGGGCCATCAGCAGACCCTTATGGGATGTTCTCTGGAGCCCCTTGGGAGTATCCAGAGGAAAGTCTCTCTCACCTGCTTTCTCTCCTCTGCCTGACTCAGGAGGAAACCTTCGGCCAGGGCCACCGCCTGGGAACTGGTCTCCGCTCCGCATTCCCTCACCCAGCTCTCCATCTCCAGGGGAAGGACAGCCAGGAACTGCTCCAAGATCACCAGGTCCAGCATCTCAGCTTTCGTGTGCCTTTCTGGCTTCAGCCACTGACGACAGAGATGGTAGAGTCGGCTGCAAACCTCTCGGGGTCCTTTGGCCTCCTGGCAGCAGAACTGCCTCAACTGCTGGCTCTGCACCTCTGAGCAGAGGGTGTCCTCCTCACCCAGGATCTTCTGCACTGGGTTTTCCCAGAATCCCCCACTGCTCCCAGTTTGGATGGCATGGCCTCTTCCTGCTTCAGGGCCAGCTGAGTCTCGCTCATCCATCTGTGCGCTCAGGAAGCCTCTGAGAGATCAGAAGGAATCCTTTGGTCTTCTGCCAAGTTCTGTCTGTCTCAATGAGAAGCTCTAGGAAATCCTACAAAACAAATACATTGTTCTGTTACAGAATTTGGAGGACGGGGGGAGGGAATGGTTCCCTGAGCAAGCATGGATGAGTCTTGGAGGGAACCAGGGCTGGACTGCACCACATCCCAGACCATGACCTATCTTTTTGAAAAGAAAGAGGAGGAGGAAGAGGAAATGTGGAGGGAAATGAAGGGATTTCTGGGAGATGAATCAGCCTGGTTTCTTCTGCATTCCAGTCAATGCATGAAGTCAGAACTGACTGACAAGGGAATCATTTGTATCTTGCGAAATATGGATGCTTGGCTCTAGTGGGGTCCTCACCCGGGGGTCCTCAGGAGTTCCTCCCCACCCCCATCCCCACTTCTGTCTCCTTTTCTTGCACTTGGACTCTCTGCCGCTCTCCAGACAGACTCCTGGGGTGGGGTCCCTTTTTCTTTACTATGAGGGCCAGGTATGTATCTGGCCAACCCCCTGAGGGCCAAGTAGATGGGGCCCAAGACACCTCCCTTGAAGCTTAGGGTGAAGGGCATAACATTTATTATTCTATTAGATATGTTAACACACACACAGCCATTGATGCCAAGGTCCCTGGAGGCTCAGTGAGCAGCTGCCCTGGGAGACAACTGGGAAACTGGTTTGCAATGCAGCAGCCAGACTATGGGCTGGGATCCCCCCTTTCTTCCTGCCCTTTCTCTCCCCCCTTTCCTTCCTTCCTCGTCCAGCTTTGGAATACCATTTGCACATGTTTCCTCTGTTGTGCAATGACGCTGAGCGATGTCACACAGAGTTAAAGGGACTCCTTTGTTCGAAGAAGGGAGATTTCGTGGGAGCCATTTGGGACCCTCTGATCTCCCGGAAGGAGAGCGTGGCAGACCAGGCCCCCCAGGCTGGCCCGCTCCCCTGCTGCACCCCTGGGACCCCCACCCTCTGGGGGGAGAGAGAGAGAGAGAGAGAGAGAGAGAGAGAGAGAGAGAGAGAGAGAGAGAGGAGACTCACCAGATCCCAGGAGGGGACAGCCAGGCAGCCCTTGCAGGAGAGGACTGGGGAGGGAGGGAGGGAGGGAGGGAGGGGCCTGGGCTCTGGAGGACTTGGCCTCCTCTCTCTTGCTTCCTGTCCTCTCTAGGAAGGCAGCTCGGTTCCCTTTAACCCTTGCAAAGCCTGGCTCGTCCAGCTGTCCCCTCCGCCTTTTTCCTCGCTGGAGCGCGTTGCTCACTTCCAGAGATGCTTTTTTTTGGGGGGGGGGACGCCTCCTCCGTCCTGCTTTCCTCTCCTTCTGGAGTTTCCCCATAGGCTAATATGGGGCCAAGACCAGGCACATTGTTTCATCCTCTTGGAATCGACACTTTCGCTGTCCTCCTTTGTTTGTTGCAATGCTCGCCTTCGCCTGTTCGTGGCGCTCCCTCAACACGGGCTGTTTCGCAATCGCTGATTGGCCAGCTGTCAAATGCCGATGATCCGATGTCTAGGGTCACGTTGCTCTCTACCAAGGCAACACACAGTGTCCCTTTTCCATTTTGCATGGAGATCATTTACCGAGCATTTAAAGTAGTACTGTAGACGACTTAAATCATTAGCAGAATGAACATAAAAATGTGCAAAACAAAATAAAAAATTCTTTCCAGTAGCACCTTAGAGACCGACTAAGTTTGTCCTTGGTATGAGCTTTCGTGTGCATGCACACTTCTTCAGATACACCTGAAGTGTGCACCTGAAGATGCACACTCATACCAAGAACAAACTTAGTTGGTCTCTAAGGTGCTAATGGAAGGAATTTTCTATTTTATTGTGTTTTGACTATGGCAGACCAACACGGCTACCTACCTGTAAGGGGATCCTAGTGTCATCTAGTCCAACCCCCAGCAATGCAGGAATCTTAGCTAAAGCATCCATGGCAGATGGCCATCTGATCTCTGCTTAGAAACCTCCAAAGAAGGATAGTCTATGACCTTTCTCCTGCCAAACTGCCCTTAGATGTCCCTCAAGGCAGCGGGTCCTGAGTTCTAGCCCTGCTGAAACAATTGCACTGGCTACCAAGGAGGAATCAAGCAAAGTTCAAAATAAATAAATCATATTCTCATCATGCATGAGTAATACTTTCTTGTTGTTTAGTCGTGTCCTACTCTTCATGACCCCATGGACCAGAGCACACCAGGCACTCCTGTCTTCTTCTACTGCCTCCCGCAGTTTGGTCAGACTCATGTTAGTAGCTTCGAGAACACTGTCCAACCATCTCATCTTCTGTCGTCCCCTTCTCCTTGTGCCCTCCATCTTTCCCAGCATCAGGGTCTTTTCCAGGGAGTCTTCTCTTCTCATGAGGTGGCCAAAGTACTGGAGCCTCAACTTCAGGATCTGTCCTTCCAGGGCTGATTTCCTACAGAATGGATAGGTTAGGTTTGATCTTCTTGCAGTCAATGGCACTCTCAAGAGTCTCCTCCAGCACCATAATTCGAAAGCATCAATTCTTCGGTGATCATCATCATCATCACTTTTAATTTGTATACAGCCTTTCTACCTTTCAATACTCAAGGCGGTTTACAAGCTTAAGAAACAAAGAATGTACACCTTATAACAATCTAATGCAATACAAAAATGTGATAATTAAACACAACTTTAAAATAAAGAACCTACATCAAATAAAGTAACATTCAACAACCATTTGAATAGTATACAACAATAATATCATCATATAAAAGTTAAACAACTGGCGACGAGGATAGGATTCGAACCCATGCATGCAGAGCACAATGGATTAGCAGTCATGCCAAGAGGTGCGCCCAGAAGTGGCCAGAGCAGCGGTCCACTGGTGGGAGCAGTCCCGGACCCCCTGGAGCCGGCTGCACTTAGATTTTGCTGGGCCATTCCAAGGAAAGGTCTTTTTGGTTATTGTCGATGCATATTCCAAATGGTTAAAAGTAGCTATGGTCCCCAGCATGTCATCAGCCGCAGTAATTAAGGTGTTGAGACAGCTGTTTGCAACCCACAGGTTACCCGAGACCATCTTATCAGATAATGGAGCAGCTTTTGTATCCCATGAATTCAGAGCATTATTGGCTGATAACTTCATAAGAGGGGTCACATCAGCTCCCTTTCACCCATCCTCCAATGGGCAGGCTGAGCGCATGTTAAGGACAGCCAAAGGATCCATTGCACGCTTAATGGAGGGTGACTGGTCAGCTCGCACCGCACGAATGTTGTTTTTGCAGCATGCGACGCCGTGTACTCCAATGGGCAAGTCGCCCGCCGAGCTGCTCCTAGGTAGAAGGCTGGTAACGGTGCTGGATTATGTCCACCCAGATAAAATGCCAAACTGCAATTTGAGAGCACCCCCTAGACTGAGAGTGACACAAAAAGGTATCTCGCCCCTGAAGATCTGGTCTGGGTGAGAAACTATGCACGAGTTCCACGGTGGGTGGCCGGTGTGATCACCCGGGCTAGTGGACCTGTGTCCTATTTTGTGACCTTGGAAAATGGGCATTTTTGGAAAAGACATATAGATCAACTGAGGCGCCGGGCGCCCAGCAGGTAGGAGTCAGATGCGGAGAATTTACGGACTGAGGATAATTCATCCCCTGCTAATGACGCACAGAGGCAAGGCCAGAGTGGAAATGGCCCAGAGATGCAGGCACCAGAGGCTTCGGCAAATGACCCTGGTTCCACTAGTCCTCACGATGACGAGGAACAGGGAGGGAACTCTGAGCTGGCGGAGACTCGATCCATTCCTGACGCAACTACTACAGAAGCCCCTCCACCGCAGGTAATACCTAATCCAGTACCTGCGACACCTGTTGTCAGGAGATTGAGTAGAAGTCGCAGGACCCCACAGTATCTGAGGGATTACGTCTGCTGTGCTCACTAGGGGGGGAGGGGTGTTGTGTATTGATTCAAGGGTTGTCATATCTGTATTACTATTGTCTGTATTCACATTAGGGGAAAGTAACTGTCTTCCTGTTCCAGAAGGAACAGCTACTATTGGTTCATTGAAGTTGCTGCATTTGGATCCTCAGTCTTATTGGTTCCCACCAAAAGGCAGCTTTGTGATTGTTTGAGATTGTTCCCTCCAAAATGTATCCTTTCTAGCCAGTCTACTGTCCCTATAAATGTAGCTTCCCTCTCCTCAGTTCCCCAGTCTTGTTTACTTGAATAAAGACTGTTACATGAAGAAGCTGTCTCCTGTCTGCTTTGTCAGAGAGCTGAAGTCACCTGCTGAATCACTATCCCCATCCTAAAACACACACTTAACAATTAAAACAAATAATTTCGAAACTACAATCAATAAAACAACGGCAAGCCACAGTGCATAAAATAATACAATAAAAATTGAGAAGCAGAGACTGGAGGGTGGGGCAAAGCAGGTGGAAGGAGGCCTTGCCTGATGGAGTCTCTCCCCTCACAGTTCTTCCTCCAGGAACAGCTCCCTCATGAAGAATCCCAGGGGCGGAGGGTGGGGCAAGGCAGGTGGAAGGAGGCCTTGCCTGATGGAAGTCTCTCCTTTCCTCCTTTTCATTATCAGTTATTTCCACCTAAGAAATGGGAATAATCCAGCTGCTCATGTTCAGCATAGGGTTTTCTGGGGTTGAGATTAATGAGCTGACTATGGTATGGTTTGTCAGCAGTAAATATGAAGACACATTTGAAACAATATAGAAGCAGTCAAAGAGAATTTCCTAGGAAGTGTTTTATTCAGTCTCACCGGCAATCATGTGTGTTGAACACACAGAAACCCATAGATAATGTGAAATTACTGGGAGTTACAGTCTCCAAATAACTGTCAACACAAGCAAGCAGGTTAATGGAATAGTACATGATTGCCCCACACCTTAAAAAATGATAATATTCCTTTAATTTATTTTCATGGTACAAAGATAATTTTAAAGATAATTGTAAACAACAAATAACCTGTCCTGATGAAATTGAAGACTTTCATCCTGCCATGTTTTTAAGTTTCATTTTATTATTCTAAAAGATCACGCCACCTTTTCCCCTAGTGCTGGGTGGATTCCTGCAACACTCTTAACAGTTTATATATTCAATAAACATTGGCCACTTGTTATAAAAGGAATATGGTTTGTGTTCCCCCACCTTCTTGATTTCCCCAAGGCAGAATAAAGTGGTACTATTCCTTCTCTTGATTTGATTCTGCCTTCTGCCACATTGGCCTCCGCTCCCCGTTTTGGTGTCGTCTGCAAATATGATGAGCGTCCCCTCAGTTCCTTCATCCAAGTCATTCATATATACGTAGAACAACAACGGGCTCAGGACAGAACCCTGC
Organism: Lacerta agilis; assembly: GCF_009819535.1. NCBI lineage: Eukaryota > Metazoa > Chordata > Lepidosauria > Squamata > Lacertidae > Lacerta > Lacerta agilis. The sequence continues at coordinate 1,365,013 of NC_046315.1, forward strand.
AGTACCCCTCTTGTCACTTTCCCCCAGGATGATGAGGAACCATGAAGGAATCCTCTTTGGGTTTGGTCAGTGAAATCCACAGTTACCTCATTCAGCCAACATTTTACCAGCTTCCTCACATGAAAATCAAAAGCCTTACTGAAATCAAGATGCACTATTTCAAACAACAGTCCCCTGATCAACAAAATTTGTAACTGCATCCAGAAAAAGGGGAGGAGAGATTTCTCTGGTTTTACATGTTTTTGCAAAAGCCATGCTTTCATCCTGTATGTTTATATTGTGACATCTTCAGATGAAGGGCACATAATTTTTAAAAATGATAACAAATAAGGATATTGACAAGCTGGAATTTGTGCGAATGAAGGCAATTTATGTATTTATTTAATTTCTATACCAACCGACCCTGTAGTGCTGACTTGAATAAAATATTGTGGGGGGGGGGGGCAGGTAAGGCCCGCTTTGCACAATCAATCACATGATGCATGCACGCCATTGGAATGGCAATGCCTATCAACCGGGGTGTGGTCTCCTCAAATATTTTATTGGGAGGCAAAGACCCCTCACCATCTAAGAGTTGGCTCCTATTCCCTAAACCCACAGGTCTCAGGATGGTTACAACATAAAAGCACAATAAAAAAATAAAATGCACATCTGGAACCCACCCACCCACCACATTTTAAACGTGTATTATATGTCAATCAGCCAAAGTTTTGTCCCTTGTATGAATTCTTTGATGGCACTTGAGATGGGAGCTCCTCCTGAAGCTCTTTCCACATTCCACACACTGATAGGGTTTCTCCCCTGTATGAATTTTTTGGTGGGAAGTGAGAGAGAAGTTGTGGCTGAAGCTTTTTCCACATTCCAAGCAGTGATAAGGTTTCTCCCCTGTATGAATTCTTTGGTGGGAAGACAGATGGGAACTACAGCTGAAGCTCTTTCCACATTCCACACACTGATAGGGTTTCTCCCCTGTATGAATTCTTTGGTGGGAAGAGAGATGGAATCTATAACTGAAGCTCTTTCCACAATCCACACACTGATAGGGTTTCTGCCCTGTATGAATTATTTGGTGGGAAGTGAGATTGAAGCTCTTCCTGAAGCTCTTCCCACATTCCACACACTGATAGGGTTTCTGCCCTGTATGAATTCTTTGATGGTAAGTGAGACTGTGGCTGTGACTGAAGCTCTTTTCACATTCCAGGCACTGATAGGGTTTCTCCCTTGTATGAATTCTTTGATGGGAAGTGAGGTGGTGACTATGACTGAAGCTCTTTTCACATTCCAGGCACTGATAGGGTTTCTCCCCTGTATGAATTCTTTGATGGGAAGTGAGATGAGAGCTCTTGCTGAATCTCTTTCCACATTCAACACACTGATATGTTTTCTTCCAAATGGGATTTCTTTGATGGGAAGAGGTATGGGAACTTTTTCCACTTTCAAGATTTTTATAACGCTTCTCCATTGTGGGGATTTTGACATGGTCACCCTTGTTCTTGATTTCCAGTCCATCATTATCTACAATGAAGAGAAATGGATTAGAGCCTCAGGGAGAAATTAATGAAGAATACTTGTTAATAATGGTAATAGAGGAATAACACAAGTTGGTTAGATGGATGGTTTTACTAAAGTGTTTGGTGCATTAATTAACGGGGATCAAGTGACATCCTTAGGGGAACCTGTGATTCGATAAGCTTGGCCCTTCTCTCGAATGGATTTTGTTTGGCTCCATCATGGCATCCCCTTCATTTCCAATGTCAGTCTTCTCTTTGGACAACCCAAGATTGACGGGAGGAAAAAGAAAACCTGAAAGCCTGAGAGAAGCTACTTCTGGCGGGGCGCCATGGCCGGCGGCAGGGAGCTGTCTTCGTTGTGAGACAGCTCTGGTTTTCCCAGGGGCTGGGAGACCCGCAACCACACTGCGGGCTCTGGTAAGCCGCGGGAGGAGCGTCCCGCGGACTGGGCTCTCCAGCGGGCCCCTTTGCGTCGCCCCATTCTCGAGCCTCCCTTGTAAAAGGGGGGTTCGAGTGAATGGGTAACGGCGCGGGGCTGTGGAGACCGTCCCCATCCGGGAAAATCAAGCGGCGGCCGCCGCTGGCTTCTGAGCGCTCCCGTTCTTCCTCAATTGGCTTTAAAAGCAAGAAGAAACCCGTAAGCTGTAAGTACGGGGCTTAATTGGATTATAAACCTGTTAATTTGGCTTTAGGGGAGAAACTCTAAAGAGGAAGTCCGTTTTCTCCCCTGTTTGACAGAAGAATAGTAACATTGACTGTGGCTGTTGCTATTTTTGGTTGCTACAAAGTTTTCTTTTTCTGGACTTGGATGGCTTGTAAAGAAACCCCGGTTAGGGGGAGAATTAAGAATTTTGAAGTATTTCTGCTGACTGTGGATTACAAGATGAAGAATTTTTTGCACTCTGATTAGGGGAAAATGGCGACCGTAATTTGAGATTGGAAGATGGAAAAGTACTGATTCTTGTTATTTCCTGCCTGCCCTTTTGGTTTCATTTCCACGATGTCTCCGGACTTAGCAATGACTCCTGGACAAAAGAAAATACTTTTGGAACTAGGACTTTGCAACAGAAGGTTACCGAGATTAGATCTGATTTTAAGGATTTTGCCAAAGAACTCAGAGAATTTAAACAAATAACTGAAAAGCGAAGTTTAGCCTGTGAAGGTAGACGCAACTCCAAAAAGAAGAAGAACTTCCCTGTCGGCGTGAGAGGTCCAGGGAAGGACGCTACAACGGTTTTCTGGGGTGAGAGCCCAGAAGTACTAGAACAATATTTTTGGAAATTACAAATACAATCGGATTTGAAGATTGAATTGGAAATGCCGGGTGGTGAAGTACAACTTTCTTTGAAGAGACTTTTGGTACTTTGGGACAATGTTCTGGTTTCTTGGCACCAAGAAAAAGGGGACAATCTGAACAATGGTTTGGGAAAAGGTTGTTGGGAGGCCTGGTGGATAATTGTGATGGAAGGAGAGAAGATGGCGAGAAGAGGGGTAGGGTGAAAAAAGGTATGTGATTACTAGGAAGGCTCATCATGGTACCCCGACGTCAGAGAGCGAAAATGGATTTGGAATAGAGAAGAAATACTTTGGTTTTTACGATATAGTATCAGTATAATATGTTATGGTATGTTATGGTAATAAAGCAGCAGTTTTATGGAACTGAGAAAGGGAAAGGTTATAAGAAATTATGATTTGAAATATGAGGTGGTATTTGTTTTTATTTAGAATTCAAAAGATATATAAGGTGGGGAGAAAAAAGAAGAATGATGGTGAATGTATTTGTTTAAAATAATGAGATAAGTTACTAATGTAAATTCAGAATTGAACGCAGGAGAGAGAATGGGGGAAGTCCCCCTATAATTAAGATTTGGAACGAGATTATAATTGATAGTTGGAGTGTCTAGGTGTGTAAGGTATGTATTTGTTTTCTTTTTATTTTGTTGATGTCATTTTAGTATTTGTTTTGTTGTTATTGTTATTGTTATTATCTGTGTTTATCTGTTGTTTTTGTTTTTTATATTGTGGAAAATCAATAAATATTTGTTAAAAATATATTGTGGGAATATTGAAATCCCAGGTGTTTTAAGGGGGCGCTGTTGAGTTCTGTGAAAACATATGAGGTTTGTCACAAAACGGTATTTTTTGAATTTCCAGGCAGATATTATGATCCCACTGGGAGCCTTACCAAGAGAGGCCACGATCCCACGGTTCTCCTTCATGACGTCCATATGCAGAGCTCTCTGGTCAGGATCCAGCAACTCCCACTCCTCATCCGTGAAACGAACAGCAACATCTTCAAAGCACACTGGACCCTAAAAGAAAAAGGGAAATGTCCTCCCCTGAGACAACGCTGTTGTTCACCCCCACTCCTTGAGCCATGACATTGTTCCACCCTGTCAGGAAAACCCCCTCCCCGCGGCTACTGGCGTCGCGGGAACATTTAGAATACAGGGACTCACGCCCTCTGTTCACAAGCTCCTCCTTCCCCTCCTCGGCTGGGAGCGACCATTCCTCCATCAGGAAGGCGGTGCAGGGACTTGGAAGGGTCAGAGAGCCTCAGCACCGCAGGGAAAACAGGGATCGGGTTCAAGTTCCCACACTCCGAGGGCGGATGGAGGAAGGACGTGGGAGGGGGAGGCGGGGGTTTAGAATCCCGCGGCTTTTTTGCTGGACAAAGAACCGGAAGACTTCATTCCGGGACTCTGCTGAGGATTGAGATGGACGTTTGAACTTTTACTGCACTGTAAATAGCCTTCACAATAAAGAACTTAGTTTCTTAGTTCTGCTTCTGGCGTGTTACTCGTGAGCAACCACGGAACGTTCTAAAACACCCGTTGGCCTCTGTCCCCACAAGGCAGCTTCCCCTGACCGGATCTGGTTCCACAGCCACTTCTTTTCTTCTGTCCCCATGAAAAGATGGATGAAGAGGTCTAGCCAGTATCACTGTGTCACCTGCAAGAGGAAAAAGGTAAGGGGGAGGCCCAGAGTGGCTGCTTCTCTCACAGGTGAATCAGTGCATCTCAAGCTACAGAGGGGCCTTTGAGAAAGCCTCTCCTGCTGAGTAGGTAGGTAGGTAGTTTATTTCGGCCATTTGGCCCATATCACCTAGCAAAAACACATTCATCATAATACACGCAAAATAAAACAATTTAACAAATTTAAACAATACGGTACAAAACCAATTTTAAAATAACCCATTTGCACCCTTCCATCTAAGTCAAACCGAGATCTGAGTAGTCCAACTGAACTAATTTTAAGTTAGTTACTTTCTACATTGTCATAAATGAGCAGTGAACCATTCCTCTTCTTTGAAGATAACACATTAATAAAAAACCTAGCAACTGTATATCTCCTGCTGAGTGAATTTGGATGTTTGGGAGCATTTCAGATGTTAGTTGTGAAAAAATATATCTCCCCTCCTCTAGACTCTTGGCCCCAACAATCTCCCCCAACAAAATATGAAAAGAACCCACAGATGAGTTGGAAAAGCAACTGAATGAGACCAAACGGAGAAAAACCACCTTACCCTTACCCAGTGGCCTCTCTCTGGTGTCCAACGGAGGCCTCTCTGCCTCACAGGAATCCAGGTCCATTTCTGCAAAATGATCCTTTCCCTGAAAAAGAAACAAGGATACAAAACAGAGAATGGGGTGAAGGATTAAAAAACGAATGTCAGGGCCAAAAGCTTTAAGGGTTTCAGATCCCATTAGTAGAGCATTATGGGATGTTCCCTGTCCTCTTTGGAGCCCCTTGGGAGTATCCAGAGGAAAGTCTCTCTCACCTGCTTTCTCTCCTCTGCCTGACTCAGGAGGAAACCTTCGGCCAGGGCCACCGCCTGGGAACTGGTCTCCGCTCCGCATTCCCTCACCCAGATCTCCATCTCTGGGGGAAGGACAGCCAGGAACTGCTCCAAGATCAGCAGGTCCAGCATCTCAGCTTTCGTGTGCCTTTCCGGCTTCAGCCATTGACGGTCAAGGTGGTAGAGTCGGCTGCAAACTTCTCGGGGTCCTTTGGCCTCCTGGCAGCAGAACTGCCTCAACTGCTGGCTCTGCACCTCTGAACGGAGGGAGTCCTCCTCACCCAGAATCTTCTGCACAGAGTTCTCCCAGAATCCCCCACTGCTCCCAGTTTGGATGGCATGGCATCTTCCTGCTTCAGGGCCAGCTGAGTCTCGCTCATCCATCTGTGGTCTCAGGAAGACTCTGAGAGATCAGAAGGAACCCTTTGGTCTTCTGCTAAGTTCTGTCTGTCTGAATGAGAAGCTCTAGCAAATCCAACAAAGCAAATACATTGTTCTGTTACAGAATTTGTAGGTCAGTAGAAGAAAATGGTTCCCTGAGGAAGCATGGATGCTTCTTGCTAGATACCAGGGCTGGACTGCACTACAGACCAAACCATGAGCTATCTTCTGAAGAAAAAAAAGAGGGAGAGAGAGGAGGAGGAAGCAGCCTCTAGCCCTCCTAGAAGGAAGATTGCATTGCAAAATGTGGAGGGAACTGAAGGGATTTCCTTGAGATGAATCAGCCTGTTTCGCTCTGCCTTCCAGTCAATGCATGAAGTCAGAACTGGCAAGGGAGTCATTTGTATCTTGTGAAATATGGATGCTTGGCTCTAGTGGGGGTCCTCACCCGGGGGTCCTCAGGAGCAGGGCCATCTTTAGGAGATCGGCCACCGTGGTGCAGCGATCCCTCCAGCGCCCCGGCGTACCGCCTCTTGGCTGCCTCCCTCTCGTGCTTGCCGCCCCTCGGGAAGGGGAGTGGGCGAGCAGGGGATGAGGGACGTGGCGCTGGAGCGGCGCGGGGCTCTGCGCGCTGTTCCAGTGCTCCCGGGACGGGAGGCGAGGGCGGCCGGCTCGCAGCCCGCCTGGGACTGGCATTGGCGGCAGCGGCTGCACCGCTGGCACACGAGCGCCCGTCCACCAGCCCGCCCTTGGGGGCGGGGGCGGGTTGGGGAAGGGGGCAGCCTGTATGCCGGTGGGCTTGATCCTTCCAGCGTCCCCATGCGTCCGGGGTGTCCGGAGGAGAGCGTGGGCGGCGCAAGCACCCGGCCGTCCATGGGGGCGGGGGGGGGAGGCTGCCGGCGGGGCCGCGAGGCTCCCCCCCCGCTTGCTGCACTCAAAGACAGGGCTGTGCCGCCGGTGCGTGAGCGCCCCCCCGCCCACCCGTCCGTGGGGTCGGTTTGGGGAGGGGGCGCCCGGTATGCCAGCGGGCTCGCGGGGGCACCCCTAGGGGGCCCGGCGCCCTGGTGCACCGCGCCACCAGCCCAAATGGATGAGATGGCCCTGCTCTGGAGTTCTTCTCATCCCCCCCTTCTGTCTCCTTTTCTTGCACTTGGACTCTCTGCCGCTCTCAAGACAGACTCCGGGGGGGGGGGGTTGTCCCTTTTTCTTTGCTCTCAGGGCCAGGTATGTATCTGGCCAACCCCCTGAGGGCGGGGCCAAAGATCTCCCTTGAAATTTAGGCATTTATTATTATTATTATTATTATTATTATTATTATTATTATTATTATTATTCTGTCAGATAGCTTAACACACACACAAAGACCCTGGAGGCTCAGTGAGTAGCAGCGCCCATTTCCGGCTGGTTTTCCATCAACAATCCCTTTGGGACAGAGAGGATGTGGTCCTGGGATGCCCTGCTCTGGGTGCGAGGGGATTGCTGCAGTGGCCTCCGTGTGGAGCTGCCCTTGGAGACACCGGGAAACTGGTTTGCAATGCAGCAGCCAGACTGTGATGGCCTGGGAGTCAGACTCTGATGCTGAACCTGAGGGATCCCAGCCTGCACAGGATTCCCCGCCTCCAGAACCAGCTGAGCCGGGGCCAGGGCTTGAGCCTGAAGGATCCCCACCTGTGCTGGATCCCCAGGTGCAGGCATCAGCAGAGTCTGCTCTGGCTCCTGATGGGAGGGAGGACCCATTGCCTGCAGGTGCTCCACTCCCAGCCTCTGCAGAGGAAGCTGAGGCATCCCCTGGGTCCAGTAACCCACCAGCCTCTCCTGAGCTACAGAGGCTCAGGGCAGAGAGGCGAAGGGAGTTAAGTGTCTGCAGGAGGAGTGCTCGCCTCCAGGCCCGGAGGAGAGGCGAGTCTCCAGAGGATCGGGGCGGCCCTAAGCATAGGGCCAGATAAAAGCCAGCCAGACCCAGCCCAAGTTGCGTGAGCAACATAGTTGCAAGCGTGTGCTCAACCTGCAACCTTGTGCCTGAACCTGCCTTGGACCTTGACCTGCTCCCTGCCTCGCTCCCCGCCGGACTGACCTCCTTTGGACCCCTAGACCCAGGACTGGACTTGGACCTCGCTTCATGGACAAACCCTTGGGGCCAGCACACAGACTATGGGCTGGGATCCCTCTCTTTATTCCTGGCCTTTCTCTCCCCCCTTTCCTCCCTCCCTCCACGTGGGGTGTTTTTTTTGGGGGGGGGAGCTAGTCCACCCCCTCGTCCAGCTTTGGAAAACCGTTTGCACGTTTCCTCCGTTATGCAATGACGCGGAGCAACGTCACACAAAGTCCCAGGGACTCCTTTGATTGAAGAAGGGAGATTTCGTGGGAGCCATTTGGGATCCTGTGATCTCCCGGAAGGAGAGCGTTGCAGACCAGGCCCCCCCGGCTGGCCCCCTCCCCTGCTGCAGCCCTGGGACCCCCACCGCCTCCCCACTGCACCCTCGGGGGGGGGAGAGAGAGAGAGAGAGAGGAGACTCCCCAGATGCCGCCTTGGGACCCCCACCGGCTCCCCACTCACCAGATCCCAGGAGGGGACAGCCAGGCAGCCCTTGCAGGAGAGACACCAAAGCAACACGCCCCCCCCTTCCTTGCAGGAGAGGACTGTCATGCGACAAAAGTATTTATTTGAGAGCAGAATCAGTAAAGGAATCTGGAAAGTGCTGGGAAATGTTGAAAAGCTGCAGAATCGTTCAGCATGCTGAATCACTGTGACTCATCTTGAGGAGGACTCCTTCTCTGTATACTTGCAGGCAGACTCAGCCACTCTGTGTGCGTGTGTGTGTGTGGTCAGGAAAGATAACTTCTGTTCACTATGCCGTTATTTGCACACGTTTATTTTACTTCAGCAAAGTTTTATTAATTTACGCTTCCTGTCCTCTCTAGGAATGCAGGTCAGTTCCCTTTAACCCCTGAGTCCACACAGCTGAGCCCTCTCTCGCTTTGCAGAACCTCAGCTTTTTTTTTTTTAATGGCCCCTGGCTACGACAATGCTGAGATATGCTTTTGGGGGTGGTGACTCTCCGGGTCTGAGCATCTCCCTCCCTTGGCCAGAAACTGGAGCAACAGTTTGCAGGGGAAAGGGATTTGCAGGAAGCAAGGAACCTCATACTTGAATTCAGGAATGGAGAGATAGAAGGGGTAGTCCAACCCCCAGCAATGCAGGAATCTCAGCTAAAACATCCATGGCAGATGGCCGTCCAATCTCTGCTTAGAAACCCCCAAGGAGGGAGAGTCCACCACCTCCCGAGGGAGACCTTTCCCCTGCCAAACTGCTCTTAGATGTCCCTCAAGGCAGCGGGTCTTCAGTTCTAGCACTGCTGAAACAATCGCACTGGCTACCAAGGAGGAACCTAGCAAAGTTCAAATTAAATAAATCCTATTCTCATCATAAATGAGTAATACTTTCTTATGCATGCTTTTTATGCTAATATACAAAAGTATGCCATTTCCCTTTCCAGAAATGCTTAATTGCCAATTCCCACAATGCTGGCATTTGGACAGAAACCACAAGAGGCAGGAATGAATGTTTGCTTTCATTTTATTTATCTCAGGTCTGTTTCCACTTATTTTTATTAGTAAATAAGGTAAACCAAAAGTTTCTCTCCATATGAACCTCGTGGGACTTTGGGCTCCTTCCGGATCCAGCCGAGACTCAGGCAGACTCGGTGGCTGGAAGTGCCTTTGAGCAACTGCAGATGGTTCAACATTCCTGGACCGGGAGAGCCTGGCCACAGCAGCTCACGCCTTCCTTTCTTCAAGGCTGGATGACCACAGTGCCCTCCATGTGGGGGATCCCTTGTGCTTGATCCGGAATCTGCAGCTGGTGCAGAATGCTGCAGCACAATTGCTGTCGGGAGCGAGGCCTTCTCGGCATGTGACCCTTTGGCTCAGAGGGCTTCACTGGTTGCCCATCGGCTACCAGGACCAGTTCAAGGCCTTAACATTAGCACAGAAAGCCCTTAACTGCTTGGGACAAGATTCCCCATGAGACACGGCACCAGGTGATTTGGCGTGGAATGACCCTTCCATTTATTTTCATGGTACAAAAGATAATTTGAAAGAAAGCAATGGTTAGCACAGTAAACAACAAATAACTTGTCCTGATGAAATTGCAGACTTTAATTATGCCATGTGTAAACGTTTCATTTGATTACAGTGGTACCTCTGGTTAAGAACTTCATTCGTCCGAGAGATCCATTCTAAATCTGAAACTGTTCTTAACCTGAGGTACCACTTTAGCTAATAGGGCCTCCTGCTGCTGCTGTGGCGCGGGCACATGATTTCTGTTTTCATCCTGAGGTAAAGTTCTTATCCTGATGTAGTGAAAGACCAAATCTTTGGCTTTGGAGCAAAGATTTCTGGGAAAAGCAGAATTGGGGGTATCGCTGTGCCATGGGAAAGTGACCGGAAAATGCCCTTTTGGGAATGTAAAAAGGGGTTGCCTTTAAAGGATTTTACAATCAGTAGATTGCTGGAGGTATGTAAGTCTTGGCTCCAGAGAGGCACCCTGGCCCTGATGAGAACTAGGCTGGGGCCAGCTGGTGTTTATCAAGTGAATAAGGGAGGTAACGGCCCAGAGACTCACAGCTGCCTTTCATCTGTGATAGGTGAGAATAATTACCTAAGGGCAGTGATTGGCTAACGGGATTAGAGGCCAGGTCCTCTATTGGATACTGAATAGAGGATTCCACGTGGGCTAAAGCCTTATCTATTCTGGGCTGTGTGATGCAAAGGGGGCGAGCTTAGCTTGTCTTAGAGCTTTGCTTGACCTACTGCTGGAAGATTGCTGCGAGAGCTGAGGTGTCGGAGGGCTCTCTAACGCCTGACTAGCCTATTATGGCTTGGAGGAACATCTGAGGACTTTGCCAGCTCGTTCAAATGCAAATGCAGCTAAGTATCAGCCCCTGCCTTAGGGAGAGGGATTAAGTAAGTAACTGTCTAGTCTAGTCTAGTCTAGTGAGAATGTTTTTGTTTTAAGCATGTACCTTGCCTTTTGGAAATTGTGCCTTTGTGTTTTGCTAACCTTTAATTAAAAGATGTTTTAAAGAACTCTTGTTCTTGTCTCCTGTTTGCTCTGGCGTTTGCTTGGCTAATTCCAGTCCACCCGCTTGGTCATTCTACTGTTAAAAGTTAAATACCTGTGGCTCTGTTTGAGCTGGGAAGGCTGTCTGCTGGAACGCAGGAGAGGCGGCCCCCGCGCTTTGTCCTGTGGCGTCAGCCAGGTTCCAAATCTCAGGGGGTGGTGGCAGCGAAAGATCTACCTTGACCCGTCCGGAAGGCCGGAAAGAGATACGAGCGAGAAGGGGTGGAAGAGGATTTTTCCTTACCCCGGACGCCGGTGGCTGAAACAGCCGGGAGGCGAGGGGTGGGGAAATCCTACACCATCCCTACACCTGAAGGTATTACTTCTGGGTTAGTGGAGTCTGTAACCTGAAGTGTCTGTAACCCGAGGTACCACCGTATTCTAAAAGACCACAATACATTTTCCCATGAGAGCTGGATGGATGCCTGCAACACTCTTAACAATTTATTTATTTATTTATTTATTATTATTATTATTATTATTATTATTATTATTATTATTATTATTATTATTATTATTATTTGTTTATATCCCACCCTCCCAGGCCAAAGCCGGGCTAAGGGCGGCCTACACCAAATATATAACATAAAATCACACAATGATTAAATTACCTCCTAAAAACAGGTCAGAATCAAATTAAACTCTAATTAGATGGCTTTCCGCAGGGTTAGGGTTGGAAACAGTAAGTCAGCAATAATAAACATTGTATTCAATAAACATTGGCCATGTGTTATAAAAGGAATAACAGTCTTCTCCAAGAAAGAAAACAATGCCTGACCTGGAGAATATGGAGCAGATGATTCAGCAGGGGAAACACAGCCGAGGATAAGTAAGGAGGTAGTACAGGCATACTTGGCTAATTTAGATGTATTCAAGTCTCCAGGGCCAGATGAACTACATCCAAGAGTATTAAAAGAACTGGCAGAGGTGATTTGAGAACCACTGGCAGTAATCTTTGAGAATTCCTGGAGAACAGGCGAAGTGCCAGCAAACTGGAGGAGGGCAAATGTTGTCCCTATTTTCAAAAAGGGGGAAAGAGAGGACCCAAATAATTACCGCCCAGTCAGCCTGACATCAATACCAGGAAAGATTCTAGAGCAGATCATTAAGCAAATGGTCTGTGAGCAGCTAGAAAGGAATGCTGTGATCACTAAAAGTCAGCATGGGTTTCTGAAAAATATTATGTCAGACCAATCTGATCTCATTTTTTGACAGAATTACTAGCCTGGTAGATGAAGGGAACGCAGTGGATATAGCCTATCTTGATTTCAGCAAGGCCTTTGACAAGGTGCCCCATGATATTCTTGAGAAGAAGCTTTTAAAATGTGGGCTAGACAATGCTACCATTCAGTGGATTTGTACCTGGCTGACCGTACTCCAAGGGTACTCATTAACAGCTCCTCTTCATCCTGGAGAGAAGTGACTAGTGGGGTGCCACAGGGTTCTGTCTTGGGCCCAGTCTTATTCAACATCTTTATCAACAAGTTGGATGATGGGCTTGAGGGCATCCTGATCAAGTTTGCAGATGACACCAAATTGGGAGGGTGGCTAATACCCCAGAGGACAGGATCACACTTGCTGGCATATGGTGATATGATAGCCATGTTCAAATATATAAAAGGATGTCATATAGAGGAGGGAGAAAGGTTGTTTTCTGCTGCTCCAGAGAAGCGGACACGGGGCAATGGATTCAAACTTACAAGAAAGAAGATTCCACCTAAACATTAAGAACTTCCTGACAGTGAGAGCTGTTGGACAGTGGAACTTGCTGCCAAGGAGTGTGATGGAGTCTCCATCTTTGGAGGTCTTTAAGCGGAGGCTTGACAGCCATCTGTCAGGAATGCTTTGATGGTGTTTCCTGCTTGGCAGGGGGTTGGATTGAATGGCCCATGTGGTCTCTTCCAAATCTATGATTCTATGAATATGGATTGTGTTCCCCCACCTTCTTGATTTAATCATTTATATGGTTTCTCCTCTATATGAATTTTTTGGTGGGAAGTCAGATGGGAGCTGTTACTGAAGCTCTTTCCACATTCCAAGCACTGATATGGTTTCTCCCCTGTATGAATTCTTCGATGGATAGTGAGATTGGAGCTGCTAATGAAGCTCTTTCCACATTCCACACACTTATATGGTTTCTCTCCCGTATGAATTCTTCGATGGTAAGTGAGACTGTGGCTCTGACTGAAGCTCTTTTCACATTCCACACACTGATATGGTTTCTCCCCTGTATGAATTCTTCGATGGATAGTGAGACTGTGGCTGTTACTGAAGCTCTTTTCACATTCCACACACTGATATGGTTTCTCCCCTGTATGAATTCTTCGATGGATAGTGAGACTGTGGCTCTTACTGAAGCTCTTTCCACATTCCAAGCACTGATATGGTTTCTCCCCTGTATGAATTCTTCGATGGATAGTGAGACTGTGGCTGTCACTGAAGCTCTTTTCGCATTCCACACACTGATATGGTTTCTCCCCTGTATGAATTCTTCGATGGATAATGAGTTTGGAGCTTGTACTAAAGCGTTTTCCACATTCCAAACATTTATATGGTTTCTCCTCTATATGATTTTTTTGGTGGGAAGTCAGATGGGAGCTGGTACTGAAGCTCTTTCCACATTCCACACACTGATAGGGTTTCTCCATTGTATGAATTCTTTGATGGGAAGTGAGATGGGCGCTCTGACTGAAACTCTTTCCACATTCCACACACTGATAGGGTTTCTCCCCTGTATGAATTCTTTGATGAGAAGTGAGATGGAAGCTATTAGGGAAGCTCTTTCCACATTCCACACACTGATAGGGTTTCTCCCCAGTATGAATTCTTTGATGGGAAGTGAGATGGGCGCTCTGACTGAAGCTCTTTCCACATTCCACACACTGATAGGGTTTCTCCCCAGTATGAATTCTTTGATGGGAAGAAAGACAGTCCTTCTTACTGAAGCTCTTTCCACATTCCACACACTGATATGGCTTCTCCCCTGTATGAATTCTTTGATGGGAAGTGAGATGGGCGCTCTGACTGAAACTCTTTCCACATTCCACACACTGATAGGGTTTCTCCCCTGTATGAATTCTTTGATGAGAAGAAAGACAGTCCTTCTTACTGAAGCTCTTTCCACATTCCACACACTGATATGGCTTCTCCCCTGTATGAATTCTTTGATGGGAAGTGAGATGGGCGCTCTGACTGAAACTCTTTCCACATTCCACACACTGATAGGGTTTCTCCCCAGTATGAATTCTTTGATGGGAAGTGAGATGGGTGCTCTGACTGAAGCTCTTTCCACATTCCAAACACTGATATGGTTTCTTCCTAATGGGGTTTATTTGTTGGGAAGTGGAATTGGAACTTTTTCCACTTTCAAGATAGTTATACAGCTTCTCCATTGTAGAGATTTTATCATGGTCACCCTTGTTCTTGATTTCCAGTCCATCACTATCTGCAATGAAGAGTAATGTATTAGAGCCTCAGGGAGAAATTAATGAAGAATACTTGTTAAGACTGGTAATGGAGTGATATCACAAGTGGGGTATATGGATGGTTTTACGGAAGGATTGGATACATTTAATAACATGGATCAATTGACATCCTTAGGGAAACCAGTGATTAGATAAACCTGGCTCTTCTCTCAAATGGATTTTGTTTGGCTCCATCATGGAATCCACTCCATTTCCAATGTCAGTCTGACAGGACCAAAGACTGACAGGAGCAAAAACAAAAACAGAAAACCTGACAGAAGCTATTTCAACTTCCCTAACAACTCTGAAGTTTACAGTTAAATGGCCTGGGGAGTTCAGACCAAGCTGGTGCTTTTTTAAGTGGAGGAAGAACATTCACAGAAAAAAAACAGTAATTTACTGTTCAAGGTTTATTGTGGGAATATTGTAATCCCAGGTGTTGGAGGGGCACTGTTGAGTTCTGTGAAAATATATGAGGTTCATTACATATGGAGTTTGGAATTTAAAAAGAGATATTATGATCCCATTGGGAGCCATACCAAGAGAGGCCACAATCCTACAATTTTCCTCCATGACGTCCTTATGCAGAGCTCTCTGGTCAGGATCCAGCAACTCCCACTCCTCATCCGTGAAACGAACAGCAACATCTTCAAAGCACAGTGGACCCTAAAAGAAAAAGGGAAATTTCCTCCTTTGAGACAACACTGTTGTTCACCACCACCCCTTGCGCTATGACATCGTTCCATCCCTTGACCTCTGTCCCCACAAGGCAGCTTCCCCTGACCTGATCTGGTTCCACAGCTGCTGCTTCCCTTCTGCCCCCATGAAAAGATGGATGAAGAGGTCTAGCCAGCATCACTGTGTCACCTGCAAGAGGAAAAAGGTAAGGGGGAGGCCCAGAGTGTCTGCTTCTCTCACAGGTGAATCAGTGGATCTCAAACTAAAGAGGGGCCTTTGAGAAAGTCTCTCCTGCTGATTGTATTTGGATGTTTGGGTGCATTTCAGATGTTAGTTGTGAAAAAATACATCTCCCTTCCTCTGGGCTCTTGGCCCCAACAATCTCCCCCAACAAAAAATGAAAAAATATGAAAAAGCCCCACAGATGAGTTGGAAAACCAACAGAATGAGACTAAACGGAGAAAAACCACCTCCCTCCTTACCCAGCTGCCTCTGTGTGGTGCCCAACGGAGGCCTCTCTGTCTCACAGAAATCCAGGTCCATTTCTGAAAATTGATCCTTTCCCTGAAAGAGAAACAAGGATTCAAAACAGAGAATGGGGAGAAGGATTATAAAATGAATTCCAGGCCAAAAACCTGAAGGGTGTTCCATGGATTCCTTGCCAGAAAAAGGATGGGCCATCAGCAGACCATTATGGGATGTTCTCCGTCCTGTTTGGAGCCCCTTGGGAGTATCCAGAGGAAAGTCTCTCTCACCTGCTTTCTCTCCTCTGCCTGACTCAGGAGGAAAGCTTCAGCCAGGGCCACCGCCTGGGAACTGGTCTCCGCTCCGCATTCCCTCACCCAGCTCTCCATCTCTATCGGAAGGACAGCCAGGAACTGCTCCAAGATCACCAGGTCCAGCATCTCAGCTTTCGTGTGTCTTTCTGGCTTCAGCCACTGACAGTCAAGGTGGTAGAGACGACTGCAAATATCTCGGGGTCCTTTGGCCTCCTGGCAGCAGAACTGCCTCAACTGCTGACTCTGCACCTCTGAGTGGAGGGTGTCCTCACCCAGGATCTTCTGCACAGAGTTTTCCCAGAATCCCCCACTGCTCCCAGTTTGGATGGCATGGCCTCTTCCTGTTCCAGGGCCAGCTGAATCTTGCTCATCCATCTGTGCTCTCAGGAAGCCTCTGAGAGATCGGAAGGAAATCCCTTGGTCTTCTGCCAAGTTCTGCCTGTGCTTATGAGAGGCACTAGCAAATCCTACAAAGCAAATACATTGTTTTGTTTTGTTTTAAAGTTTATAGACCCTCTTCTCTCTCTCTCTCCACTGAGCACCCAAGAATCCTGCAAAATCCCTTTGTCAATAAATACAGTATGGAGGGGGACATTTCAGGTTTTTTTTTTTGGCAGCAATGCCAAAATTGTTAGGAAACCAGACAATGAGGAAGAAGAGGCTACCAGCACCAACAATTGTAATATAAATCCTCACAGCAAAAATGTTAATCCGGCAACTTTCTCAAAGTTGCAGTGAGAACATCCATGGCTGGAGATGTTTTCTGATGTTATGGATCATGACTGCCAAGAATTTGCCTGGGCTGAGGACACGTGGTTTGTGAAAGGCAGAGAGCATAAAATAAAGAAACAGAGTTTATAGTCATATTCTGCCTTTGAAATGTACATGTGTTAAATGTGCCACTTTTGTGATATGGAAGGAAGTGGGTGAAATCTAAGAAGAGTCAGTCAGTGAATTAAATTCCCAGGCTCCTTTAAGACTCAGATGCGCTGAGTCCATGTTCTCTGCTTATGATAAACGGCCTCGGTCCTGTATACCTGAAGGAGCGTCTCCACCCCCATCATTCAGCCCGGACACTGAGATCCAGCGCCGAGGGCCTTCTGTCGGTTCCCTCACTGCGAGAAGCAAAACTACAGGGAACCAGGCAGAGGGCCTTCTCGGTAGTGGCGCCCGCCCTGTGGAACGCCCTCCCATCACAGGTCAGGGAAATAAACAACTACCTGACATTCAGAAAAAACCTGAAGGCAGCCCTTTTTAGGGAAGTTTTTAATGTTTGATATTTTTGTATTTGATTTCTGTTGGAAGCCGCCCAGAGTGGCTGGGGAAATCCAGCCAGATGGGCGGGGTACAAATAATAAATATTATTATTATTATTATTATTATTATTATGTTTTATTCTCTGAGCTTGGTCTGACTTACATGTGACACCCATTTTCAGTTACAGGTGGGTAGCCGTGTTGGTCTGCCATAGTCGAAACAAAATAGGAAATTCTTTCCAGTAGCACCTTAGAGACCAACTGAGTTTGTTCTTGGTATGAGCTTTCGTGTGCATGCACACTTCTTCAGATACCATCACCCAGCCCCATCATTTTATTTAGAGCAGGGACAATAGCGAGCTGCCTCCCAGGGCTCGGTGGGGACGCGGAGGGTGTCTTCTGAAATGCAAGCGGGGCACGCACAGAACCCGCCAGCACAGACGCCGCTTCTGAGGCGCTACTCCCGCCAGGTCCCCGCGTGGCTCTCCCCTCGGCCTCGCGCCTGGTTCACCAACGGCTTGCCGCGAACCACCCTGCTGCGAGGAGCGCGGCCGCGCCTGGGCTGAAGTGGTTCCAGGTCAGGAGAAGCCGCCAACATGGAGCGTTGGGGGCCCGCGGGGCCTCCGGGAAGCCGGTGAAGGAAGGCAAGGGGCAGCCCAGGTGGGGGACCCTGCTGCGGGCCGGGAGCTGCCATTGTGCAGCGCGCCAGACGCGGAGGGAGGGAGGGAAGGAGGGAGAAGGGGACGGACGGCAGGAGGAGGGAGGCTGCAATGCAGCAGGAGCGCAGGAGCAGTGGAACCGACCCCTTCCTTGCCCGTCCTGCGCGCCTGCCCTCGGCTCTTCGCCCGTGCGCTGCTGCTGCTGCTACTGCTCCTCCCTGCCCCGCTCGCTTCAGCCCCAGCAGGCAGCTGACGGGACACCCAGAGCCAGGACTCGTAACAACAGGCACCAGCCTCCCTGGCCCCGACCCACCCAAACCACCGCCAGTCGTCGCCATCGCTGCCCCATCGCGCACCCCTGACCACCTCTGAACCAGTTGAAGCGGCAGTTGAAGTGGCGGCCAAGTCAGACGGCGGCTGCAGCAGCTGTGGCAGCGCGGCATCCCTCTTCGGCCTCTGGAGCGTCGGCGCTCCGTGGGGCGGGCTGCTCTGGGCCGCTCCTGGGCCGCTAGGCCTCGGGGCTCAGCTATCAGCGGCAAGAGCGGCAGCGTGGCCTCCCTTTTCGGCCTCCCTCGTCCTCTGGAGCGCTGATGTTCCGATTCAACCGCCCCGCTTCAACTGCCGCCGCTGCTCCTGGCCCAATCTCTCTGCTCCAATCCCTATGTCCGTGGGGCACATGCGCCGTAGTGCAAACCCAGAGACACAGGGACTAGACGCAGAGACACTTGGGTTTTATATATATAGATATGGAAAGAAGTTAAAAATGATTTGGATATCTGGAGTAGATTAAATTTATCATTATTGGGGGAAATTGCAGCCATTAAAATTAATATACTACCAAAAATGTTATATTTATTTCAGATGCTACCAATTATGGCAACAGGGTCAGAACATTTTAAGCAATGGAGGAAAGATTTAATTAAATTTATTTGGAATAATAAACTGGCTAGGATTAAATATAAATTATTAATTGATATTAAAAATAGGGGAGGATTAGCTTTACCGGATATAAATTTATATTATGACGCTGCTTGCTTTTTATGGCTGAAAGATTGGATTACGTTAGAAAATCAAGAATCATTGGATTTGGAGGGAATTGAAAATAAAATTTTGATGGCATGTTCTGCTCGAATGGGAAGTTAAAGATGAAATGGTTAAGGAGACAATGATTAATTGGGCAACTGATTTGGGGAAAACTATACAATTAGAACAATGGGGGAAATTATGGGAAAAAATGGTGGAAATTTACAGCTCGGAGGGGATTAAGGAAAATATGATTAAGATGTTTTATAAATGGTATATTACCCCAGTTAAATTACACTAAATGTACAAGACAAAGGATAATTTATGTTGGAGGTGTGGGAAAGAAATAGGGACATTTATACATATGTGGTGGCACTGTGGGGAAATTAAAACTTTTTGGACTCAAATTTTTGAAGAAATTAAGAAAATATTGAAATATAATATTTAAAAAAATCCAGAAGCTTTCTTATTAGGTATATTAGATGAAGGAATAAACAAAGAGGATGACAGATTATTTTTCTATGCGGTAGCAGCAGCTAGGATATTAATTGCAACATACTGGAAGAGAAAACAAGTCCCAAATATTTAAGAATGGCAAGAGAAACTATATAGTTATCTGGATCTGGCTAAATTAACAGAATTAGTAAGAGGAGGAAGTAATCAAAAATTTTACCAAAGTTGGGAGAAATTTGGGGACTATATGAAAAAACAGTGCCCCACCATAAAAACTTGGATCCATTTTTAAGTTTCCGCATTGTTAAAGGGGAAAAAAGGATAGGTTATTTAATTTGTAAGGTATGTGGTCTAGTGATAAAAGGAAGCAGTATCCAAAGACTGAGTTAAATAACCCGAGAGGACGGCAAGTGGAAGTCTAAGAAATAGATAAGATTGAGTATTGAATGCAGATATTATGATTTATTTTGTTAAATTTATGATTATTGATTTGTTTTTGTTAAAATGAATGAATGTTTTTGTTAGAATGAATGAATATGTAAGATTTAGTTTGTTTGGTTAGTTTTATTTTATTTAAGATTTATTTGACTTCCGGCGAGGACGCCATCGCGGGCGGTCGTGGGTTGCCTCGGCAGTGAGGCAACCCAGTCCAGCCCGGGGGTTGGAGCCCCGCTACCGCTAAGCGGGGCTCCGGTGAGGCGCGGGAAGAGCGTCCCGCGCCTCGGGCTCCCCGGCGGGCCCGCTAGGCTCCGTACCCTTCCCTCGTTCCCCCTGTAAAGGGGGAGTGGGGGTGAAGGGACTGCGGAGCTGGGCCATTAGGGGATATGCCCCAACCGGGCGGAGAAGCGGCGGCCGCCGTCCGCGACGAGCGACATCGTTCTCCCTTTGAAAGATAAAAGGAAAAGAAGCCCGGTGGCTGTGAGTATTTGATTGGATTAACTGGTGGATTTTAACGATCCGGGAGGCTCCAGGGAAAGGAAGCCTACCTCCCTCCCTTCGGTGGCAAGAAAATAACGGGTTTTGATAGACTGCTGTTACAATGATGGTTACAATGCTTTGATCTTTTGACAAGTGAGACTATGTTGTTCTCCCTTTGGGGAGGAAGATAATGGAGAATATCTCTTTTTAAAGTCATGGTCTTTGCACCCTGGTCTCAGGGAAAATGGCTGCGAAAGTCTGAGTTGGAGTGGAAAACTACTGGCATTAAGATGGAAAAACACTGAAATAGAAACTGAAATTTGACACCTATGCCCGCTTCTACCATGTTGGGCTTTGTTTTTGAGCTTGTTCTGAACTCTGGATTAACAGATGAACAAAGGATTACCTTTTTGAGACTGGAACTGCTTAACCAGAAACTGATGGTCTTGAACTGGGACATGAAGAAAAATGTGCTTCCCACAGAGGAGACCTTTCAGGTTATTGATACAATGGAAGAGAGCCTTGGCAAAGAGCTGAAGGGGATGATTGAAGAACAGAGTGAAATGGCTTGGCGACTCCGGCAAAAAGAAACGTCCTTTGGGGGTGGCAGACCCGGGACGGTGAAGATTGTTATATCCAACCCTCGAGGTGAGAGCTCGGGAGTGATGGGCAAAAAATTAAGATGCGTACAAACAAAAGAAGAATGCAACATGGAACCGGAGAAGCTGGAAGAAGAAGATGAACTGTGTATCCTGATGCTCGATGCAAGGACTGTTGTGGACTCTGGCTGGATCTGTGGTCTTATAAGAAAAGAGGACAATTTGAGGAGCGGTTCCGGAGTAAGGTGGAGAAGGACAATGGCTAGAGGGGGGATAGGGTGAATTGTATTAAGGGTAAAATATAAATGGTTTGTTACGGTACCCTGAAATCGGTGTGTCAAGATATTAAGTTTTTTTTAAACAAGAAAAGAGATATTTCGTTTTTTTGTGATTAGCAGCAGTTTAAGGGAAAGAAGAGGTCTGTTTTGAATTGATATAAGATTAATATGTTAAGAAATGAAGTTTTGTTATCAGTTATTATGAAGTTACAATATGATATGATTCTATCCAAGATAAAAGTGAGATATTATTGTAAACTAAAAAATAAGAATTTAAGAAGATTGTTTAGATTTGAATTTTTTAAATGAATTTAATTGTTAAAAAGGTGAAGTTATTAAAGTAGAATTTGGATTTGAAACCGAAGGAGAGAAGGTAGGGGAAGTCAACCGTAAAGATTCGGAACAAGAAATTTTTGTGTGTGTGTGTATTTAAATAAGAAAAAGAATCTTTGGTATGTTTGTATTTGTTTTGTCATAATTGTGGGTGGGTAATTGTCGGGGTTAATGTTGTTGTAGGTGTAGGATTATTCTTTGTCTTGAAAAAAACCAATAAATTCTTTATATAAAAAAATAAGATTTATTTGTTGTATTTTGTTATGTTGATATTCATTATTAGTTATTTATTTGTTGTTTAGTTTATTTTGTTGGATTTTTTATTATTGTATGGTATGATAAAAATTTCAATAAAGATTATTTTAATAAAAAAAAAACTGCAGACATGCTGATGACACAACCTTGATGGCAGAAGGTGAGGAGGAATTAAAGAACCTTTTAATGAGAGTGAAAGAGGAAAGTGCAAAATATGGTCTGAAGCTCAACATAGAAAACCCTAGAATCATGGCCACTTGTCCCATGACCTTCTGGCAAACAGAAGGGGAAGAAATGGAGGTGGTGACAGATTTTACCTTCTTGG
This sequence comes from Lacerta agilis, assembly GCF_009819535.1. Taxonomy (NCBI): domain Eukaryota; kingdom Metazoa; phylum Chordata; class Lepidosauria; order Squamata; family Lacertidae; genus Lacerta; species Lacerta agilis. Next base: position 1,386,846 of record NC_046315.1, read on the forward strand.
TCTCCATGATCATGGCAGATGGTGACAGCAATCATGAAATTAAAAGACTCCAGCTTCTTGGGAGAAAAGCGATTGCAAACCTATATTGCATCTCAAAAAGCAGAGACACCACCTTGTCAACAAAGACCCGTATAGTTAAGCTATGGTTTTCCCAGTAGTGATGTATGAAAGTGAGAGCTGGACCAGAAAGAAGGCTGATCGCAGGAGAATTGATGCTTTTGAATTGTGGTGCTGGAGGAGACTCTTGAGAGTCCCATGGTCTGCAAGAAGATCAAACCTATCCATTCTGAGGGAAATCAGCCCTGAGTGCTCACTGGAAGGACAGATCCTGAAGCTGAGGCTCCAATACTTTGGCCACACCATGAGAAGAGAAGACTCCCTGGAAAAAAAAACCCTCTGATGTTGGGTAAGATTGAGGGGACAAGGAGAAGGGGACGACAGAGGATGAGATGTTGGAAAGTGTTATAGAAGCTACTAACATGAATTTGACCAAACTCTGGGAGGCAGTGGAAGACAGGAGTGCCTGGCATGCTTTGGTCCATGGGGGTCTTCAAGAGTTGGACACGACTAATCGACTAAACCACTACACCAGAAGGAGTGGTGTTCACCTTCAAAGAACAGAAATTTCGACTGGACCCAGTATAGAAAGCTAGAGATTTCACAGAAAAATTCCAATTAGAAATGGACCTGACATCAGAAACAAGAGGCCTCGAAAAGTGGAAAGCAGGAAGAGGGAGATCTAGGGAGGAGGGAGAGAACAGAAAGGGGATCAGGAGAGCCAAAGGGAGCTGCAAGAGGACCCAGGAAGAAAGAGAGAAGATTCCCTTCCAAGATGGCATTCCTGCCTCTTTTACTGGCCGTGCCCAGAGGAGTGCGAAGGCAGAAAGCAGATCTTGCTATGCCTATGAATTCTCAGCGGAGGGGTGACGTCAAGTAACATGCTTGAAAGTGTATGAGCTTCTTTGCAAAGACTATACGATGTCCAGTCTCTGGATATCTGACAGAACTTGGGTTTTGGCGAGCATGAGAAGAATGAAGCTACAGTGCAGCTGTGCTTCTGCAAACATGGGCAACGCTGCCCCTTGGGTGGCGGGTGGAAGTCTTCTTCCTCAGGAAGAAGAAGAAGAAGAAGAGTTTGGATTTGATATCCCGCTTTTCACTACCCGAAGGAGTCTCAAAGTGGCTCACATTCTCCTTTCCCTTCCTCCCCCACAACAAACACTCTGTGAGGTGAGTGGGGCTGAGAGACTTCAGAGAAGTGTGACTAGCCCAAGGTCACCCAGCAGCTGCATGCGGAGGAGGGGAGAAGCGAATCCGGTTCACCAGAGTCTACCGCTCTTAACCACCACACCACAGAAGAAGAAGCAGAACTGTGTGGAGACTGGCGCCAGAGTTTCGTCTCCCTCCGGCCTCACAGTCCCTCAGGAAAGGTTTCCCCTTTCCCCTCCCCTCAGCAGAATTCTCCGTGAGATCCTGCCCAGGTTTCTCCCCGTTGACGCTGAGGGATCTCCCTCGGTCTGTTGGCCTTCAGACAGATCCCACAACACCGTCCTGGGCAGGATCCTGGGAAGCCTGCCGGGCAGCCATTTTCTCTCACAGAAAAGCATAACGGCCGTGGCGGGTGCCATTCAAATAAGAACAGAAGGCCTCCCTCATGTGAGGGGGAAAAGGCCCATGTGAAAAGCGCTCAGTGATTTGGCCTGAGGAAATACTCCCATTTCAGGAAATATAACCATTGACCTTCACAGGTCTGGACTTAGGGGGCTGCCCTGCCCCTGATGCCATCTTCCTCAAAAGTTTAACTTCCTGCCGGTGCGGAGATGGCCAAGACATTATCCCACATCACCAAACCCTCCAACATTCATCCAGTCAAACAGGGACGTCCTACTCCTTAATAATAATAATACTTTTAACGATTTATACCCCACCGGTCTGACTGGGCTGCCCCAGCAACTCTGGCCGGCTTCCAACATTTATAAAAGCATAACAAGATATGAAACATTAAAAATTACTTCTCTCTACAGGGCTGCCTTCAGATGGCTCAGGGGTCGGATACCTCCATACCCTCCAAATTTTATCCAAGGGAAATAGGGATGTCCTAAGCAAAAGAGGGACATTCAGGGATCAAATCAGGAACTGGGACGTCTTCTCTAAATCCAAGACTGTCCCTGTGAAATAAGGACACTTGGGAGGGTCTGCATGACGGACCCCATTCCTTCCCCACAGGAGAAAGGGAATTTAGTCTACAAGTAACTATGGATCAGTTACAGGTGGGTAACTATGGATCAGTTACTTTGGCCACCTCATGAGAAGAGAAGACTCCCTAGAAAAGACCCTGATGTTGGGAAAGATGGAGGGCACAAGGAGAAGGGGACGACAGAGGATGAGATGGTTGGACAGTGTTCTTGAAGCTACTAACATGAGTTTGGCCAAACTGCGAGAGGCAGTGAAGGATAGGCGTGCCTGGCGTGCTCTGGTCCATGGGGTCACGAAGAGTCGGACACGACTGAACGACTGAACAACAAGCCGTGTTGGTCTGCCATAGTCGAAACAAAATAAAAAATTCTTTCCAGTAGCACCTTAGAGACCAACTGAGTTTGTTCTTGGTATGAGCTTTCGTGTGCATGCACACTTCTTCAGATACACTGAAACAGAAGTCACCAGATCCTTAAATATAGTGAGGGAGTGGGGAGGGGTATTACTCAGAAGGGTGGTGGGAATGGGTGATCAGCTGATAGGTGTGGAAAACAGATCTCAAAGTAGCTGTCTTAAGACAAAGAAATTTCAGAAATAGACTGGAAAGAGAAGTGGCTGAATTGCAACTAATCACCAAACTTAAAACCATGGAGAAACCTGGTCTGAACAGAGACATTGGATTCTTATCTCATTATACATAACAAAGCTATCTTTAGCCATCTCACCCCTTGCCTTTCCCTGCAAGACCAATTGCAGCCGTTCAGAGTCATCAACAGGTTTTCCACACCTATCAGCCAATCCCCCATTCCCACCACCCTTCTGAGTAATACCCCTCCCCACTCTTTCACTATATATAAGGGTCTGGTGACTTCTGTTTCAGTGTATCTGAAGAAGTGTGCATGCACACGAAAGCTCATACCAAGAACAAACTCAGTTGGCCTCTAAGGTGCTACTGGAAAGAATTTTCTATTTTGTAAGTAACTATGGAGAAGAAGAACTGAGTGGAATAACAGAAGCACAGCCTAGCAATGCAAAAGTTGACAAGAAAGCCATCATGGAGGAATTTCGGAGTTTTAAAGATAAGCTGGGCAGTGTCTCCACGCAGAGTCTGCAGCTTCTGGTTCATATCTGAACATGTGCAGAGTTCTGAACTTCTTGCAGCTTCTCTCACTTAGTACAGCAGAATGCAAGGAGGGGGGAGAAGCCAGCAAAATCTGGTGAAAACAGCCAGAATCTCTTGCTTGTGATGAATGTGATAGGCAGCAAAAGGAAAAGGGGAAAGCTAGCGCTATTCTAGGCAGCATCCACAGAAGTTTAGTGTCCAGATCATGGAAAGTCATATTCCTGCTCTATCCTGCCTTGGTCAGACCTCATCTGGGGTCCTGTGTCCAGTTCTGGGCACCACAATATAAGGAGGATGTTGACAAGCTGGAAGGTGGGCAGAGGTGGGCGACCAAGATGACCCCGGGTCTGGAGACCAGCAGGTTAAAGAACCGTTTTTATCCGTGGGCTGTTGGGTTGCTGAATTGGGGGGGGGGAATAGTGGTGCAACTGACTTCCGACAAGCACACAGAGTGTGAACAAGACCAGTGTTTTTCAACCACTGTTCTGCGGCACACTAGTCAATTGCACTGATGTTGCCTGGTGTGCCGTGGGAAAAATTGAAAAATTACTTTATATATAGTCAATATAGGCACAGAGTTAATTTTTTTAAACATTTTCTAATGGTGGCGTGCCTCGTGATTTTTTTCATGAAACAAGTGTGCCTTTGCCCCAAAAAGGTTGAAAACACTGAACAAGACTGAGTGTATGTGGGGGTGTGTGTGGTGGTTTTATTTCACTGCACACAGGTCGTGTAGTGACAATAAAGGTTTATTATTATTATTATTTGGAGATGAAGCCTTATGAGGAGCGGTTGAAGGAACTTGGTACGTTTTGGCCTAGCCTGGAAAAGAAACTGAGACTGAGAGTAGATAGGGTAGCCATCTCCTGTGCTTAAAGAAGGGAGATTTCGTGGGAGTCCTTTTTTTTTAAAGGCCAAATGAGTTTGGGATCCTGTGATCTCCCCGGGAGGAGAGCGTGGCAGACCTGGCCCCTCCCTGGCAGGCCCCTCTCTCTCCTCCCCCTGCATGAGCAGACCAGGCCCCCCCCCAGGCTGGCCCCCTCCCCTGCTGCAGCCCTGGGACCCCCACCGCCTCCCCACTCACCAGATCCCAGGAGGGGACAGCCAGGCAGCCCTGGCAGGAGAGGGAGGGGCCTGGGCTCTGGAGGACCTGGCCTCCTCTCTCTTGCTTCCTGGCCTCTCTAGGAAGGCAGCTCGGTTCCCTTTAACCCTTGCCAAGCCTAGCTCGTCCAGCTGTCCCCTCCGCCTTTTTCCTCGCCGGAGCGCGTTCCTCACTTCCAGAGATGCTTTTTTTTGGGGGGGGGACGCCTCCTCCCTCCTCCGTCCTGCTTTCCTCTCCTTCTGGAGTTTCCCCATAGGCTAATATGGGGCCAAGACCTGGCACATTGTTTCCTCCTCTTGGAATCGACACTTTCGCTGTCCTCCTTTGTTGCAATGCTCGCCTTCGCCTGTTCGTGGCGCTCCCTCAACACGGGCTGTTTCGCGATCGCTGATTGGCCAGCTGTCAAATGCCGATGATCCGATGTCTAGGGTCACATTGCTCTCTACCAAGGCAACACACAGTGTCCCTTTCCCATTTTGCATGGAGATCATTTACTGAGCATTTAAAGTAGTACCGTAAACTACTTAAATCATTAGCAGAATGAACATAAAAATGTGCAAAACAAAACAAAATAGAAAATTCCTTCCAGTAGCACCTTAGAGACCGACTAAGTTTGTTCTTGGTATGAGCTTTCGTGTGCATGCACACTTCGTCAGATATACCTGAAGTGTACACCTGAAGATGCACACTCATACCAAGAACAAACTTAGTTGGTCTCTAAGGTGCTACTGGACGGAATTTTTTATTTTATTTTGTTTTGACTATGGCAGACCAACACGGCTACCTACCTGTAAGGGGGTCCTAGTGTCATCTAGTCCAACCTCCTGCAATGCAGGAATCTTAGCTAAAGCATCCATGGCTATCCGATCTCTGCTTAGAAACCTCCAAAGAAGGATAGTCTACAACCTTTCTCCTGCCAAACTGCTCTTAGAGGTCCCTCAAGGCAGCGGGTCCTGAGTTCTAGCCCTGCTGAAACAATCGCACTGGCTACCGAGGAGGAACCAAGCAAAGTTCAAAATAAATAAATCATATTCTCAGCATAAATGAGTAATACTTTCTTATGCACGGTTTTCTGTGCTAATATACAAAAGTATGCCATTCCCCCTTCCAAAAATGCTTATTTGCTAATTCAAAGGACACTGAAGTCCTTGCAGAGATGACAGGACAGCTTTCCAGATTAGTTAGCTGGGAGAGAGACAGTTGGCAGAGTGATATTGGGCTCGCTAAGATGCCAACTACTACAGGAATTGCTTTCTTGAGCCTTTTTAGCACTGTAATGCCATTTTTACTTTTTTAAAAGAAAATTAATTTTTCAGTCATGGCAGTGTGTGAGCAAATACTCCCCATCTGCCAAGCTTTCAGGAGCAGGACTAAGGGCTGAAATGAAGCCCCCCAGATCCCCAAATCTCCCTTCTCCCTTTTCATTATCAGTCATTTCCGCCTAAGAAATGGGAAGAAAGCAGCTGCTCAGGTTCAGCGCAGGGTTTTCTGGGGTTGAGATTAATGAGCTGACTATGGTATGGTTTGTCTGCAATAAATATGATTTGTTCTTATCTGTAAGTGAAGTCACATTTGAAACAATACAGAAGCAGTCAAAGGGAATTTCTTAGGAAGTCTTTTATTTAGTCTCATCTGCAATCGTGTGTGTTGAACACACAGAAACCCATAATTTGAAATTACTGGGATTTACAGTCTCCAAATAACACTCAACACAAGCAAGCAGATGAATGGAATAGTACATGATTGCCCCACCACCTTAAAAAAATGATAATATTCCTTTCATTTATCTTCATGGTACATTACCCTGATACCCAAAGTTGATACAGATAGAGCTCAAATGAAGAATTATCGTCCAATCTCATTGTTAAATGTGGATTATAAAATATTTGCAAATATATTTTCCACAAGATTGAAGAGAGTTTTAAAGGACTATATATATCCACAAGGACCAAGCAGGCTTTCTGCCTGGAAGGCATTTGAATGGGAACATTAGAAATTTGGTGGATATATTAGAAAGGTTAGATAGGAAAATTAATACAAGAGCCATTCTGATGTTTATAGATGTGGAAAAGGCCTTTGATAATATTTCTTGGAATTTTATGAAGATTTTTTTTGCTAAAATGGAGGTTGGAAATAATTTTATGAATGGTTTAAATGCTATATATTTTTAGCAAAGAGCTAAGATTATAGTGAATAATGTGGTATCAGAGGAAATTAGAATCAAAAAAGGAACAAGACAAGGATGCCCAATTTCCCCGTTGCTATTTATAACAGTTCTGGAGGTCTTACTGAATATGATTAGAAAAGATGAAAATGTCAAAGGGATAAGGGTGGGTGTAAAAGAGTAAAAATTGAGAGCCATCGCTGACGATCTGGTACTGACCTTACAAGACCCAGAGTACAGTGCTGTAAAAGCACTGGAGATCATACAAGAGTTTGGGCAAGTAGCAGATTTCAAACTGAATAAAGCAAAAACTAAGGTGTTAATGAAAAATCTGACATTGGAAGAGAAAGGTAGGTTACAAAATATTACTGGGCTGAAATTTGTCAAGAAAGTGAAATACCTGAGTGTTAATATGACTGCAAAAAAATTAAATTCGTACAAAGATAATTATGATAAAATATGGCATGAGATTTAAAAGAGGTTTAGAAATTTGGACAAATTTGAAACTATCTTTAACAGGCCGAATTTCAGTGATAAAGATCAATGTATTGCCGAAGCTATTGTTCTTATTCCAAGCTCTCCCAATTATTGATAAGATGGACTGTTTGAAAAGGTGGCAAAAGGATTTGTCGAGATTTATCTGGCAGGGGGGAAAACCCAGAATTAAATATAAAATATTTACGGATCTGAAGGAAAGGGGGGGGGGATTTTCCCTGCCAGACTTAAGGATTTACTATGAAGCAGCTGCCTTTTGTTGGTTGAAAGATTGGTTTATGTTAGAAAATACAGATGTCTTAGACTTGGAAGGTCACGATAATGTATTTGGGTGGCTTGCATATCTGTGGCATGACAAGATTAAGGCCCTTAAAGGTTTTAAATCTCATATTATTAGAAAATCTCTGTTTCAGGTTTGGATGAGGTATAAAGATTTGTTAGAAAAACACCCAGATAGTTATCACCTCTAGAAGCCAAAGCCCATAAAAAAAACGAACATGCAAGGGCATTGGCCAAAATACAATGAAATTTTGATACAAGAAGGAGAACACCTTAAATTGAAATCATACGAGCAGTTGAAAGGGAAAATATCTGATTGGTTACAATACTATCAGATTAATGAAGTATTCAAGACAGATAAGAAACTTGGTTTTCAGTTGGAAAAATCTAAGTTGGAGACAGAATTGCTAGAGCCAAAGGTCAAAAATTTATCCAGAATGTACAATTTATTGCTTGAGTGGCATACAAAAGATGAAATGGTAACATCAACAATGATAGACTGGGCTAAGGATGTGGGGCACAACATCATGATGGAGGATTGGGAAAAACTGTGGAGAACAGGTATAAAATTTTCAGCATGCAATATTCTTAGAGAAAATATTATGAAGATGATGTACAGGTGGTATTTAACACCAGTTAAATTAGCAAAAATGTATCATGGACAGAGCAATAAATGCTGGAAATGTAAGCAAGTTGAAGGAACATTTTTCCATATGTGGTGGACGTGCCCAAAGGGAAAAGACTTCTGGGAAAGGATTTATAATGAATTGAAGGTGGTGTTGAAAAACACATTTAATAAAAAACCAGAAGCCTTTTTACTTGGTATTGTAAATCAAGAAATCCCAAAGTGTGACAGGACTTTCTATATGTATGCCACGACAGCAGCTAGAATTTTGATAGCTAAGAACTGGAAGAAAGAGGAGTTACCAACGATAGAAGAATGGCAGATGAAAATGATGGACTATATGGAGCTTGCTGAACTGAACAGGAAACTTCGTGACCAGAGAGACGAAGCGGTGGAAGAATATTGGAAAAAAATCAAAATGTACTTAAAAGATCATTTTAAGATTTAAGATTAGATCTAAACTGAAAGATATGTTAGGCTGTAGATTCAGAAGATAGATTTAAGGTTTATAGCTGTTTGAATAAATGATAAGGATATTAGATAAGAAGAGATGTTAAGGTTAATTAACAAAAAGATGATTTTAATAATGTAAAGAAATTAATAAAGATGATATTCAAGGAACGCAGGAAGAGAGGACGTGAGGAAGTCTACGCACAATGATAAGAAAATAAGATAGTTGTATTAAGATTTAAGTGTTTATTTTGTATTATTGTTTTTATTGTTTGTTTATGTTTTTGTTATGTGTATGTTATATTTTGTTAAAACTAATAAAATTTTAATTTGAAAATAATAATAATGTGAAATTACTGGGAGTTACAGTCTCCAAATAACACTCAACACAAGCAAGCAGATTAATGGAATAGTACACAATTTCCCACCTTCTTCTTTTAAAAATTGCTTTTATTTATCTTCATGGTATAAAGATAAATTTAAAGATAATTGTAAACAACAAATAACGTGTCCTGATGAAATTGCAGACTTTCATCCTACCATGTGTTTAAGTTTCATTTGATTACTCTAAAAAACAAAATTTAAGATACTGAAATTGTGGTGCCCAGAATTGAACACAGTGTTCTAGGTGGGGCCTGAACAAGGCAGAATAAAGTGGTACTATTCCTGCCCTTGATCTGATTCTGCCTTCTGCCACAGTGGTCTCCGCTCCCCATTTGGTGTTGTCTGCAAAGGTGATGAGCATCCCCTCAGTTCCTTCATCCAAGTCATTCATAAAGACGTTGAACAACAACGGGCCCAGGACAGAATCCTGCAGAACCCTCTTGCCCCTTTTCCCCAGGATGATGAAGAACCATGAAGGAGTCCCCTTTGGGTTTCGTCAGTAAAATACACCTGTTACGTCGTTCAGCCTCATTTCACCAGCTTGTAACTCCATCCAAAAAAAGGGGAGGAGAGATTTTTCTGGTTTTACTTATTTTTGGCAAAAGCCATACTTTCATCCTGTATGTTAATATTGTGAAATCTTCATAGAATCATGGAGTTGGAAGAGACCACAAGGGCCATCCAGTCCAACCCCTGCCAAGCAGGCAACACCATCAAAGCATTCCTGACAGATGGCTGTCAAGCATCTGCTTAAAGACCTCCAAAGAAGGAGACTCCACCACACTCCTTGACAACAAATTCCACTGTCCAACAGCTCTTACTGTCAGGAAGTTCTTCCTAATGTTTAGGTGGAATCTTCTTTCTTGTAGTTTGAATCCATTGCTCCGTGTCCTATTCTCTGGAGCAGCAGAAAACAACCTTTCTACCTCCTCTATATGGCATCCTTTTATATATTTGAACATGGCTATCCTATCACCCCTTAACCTTCTCTTCTCCAGGCTAAACATACCCAGCTCCCTAAGCCGTTCCTCGTAAGGCATCGTTTCCAGGCCTTGGACCATTTTGGTTGCCCTCCTCTGGACACGTTCCAGCTTGTCAGTATCCTTCTTGAACTGTGGTGCCCAGAACTGGACACAGTATTCCAGGTGAGGTCTGACCAGAGCGGAATACAGTGGAACTATTACTTCCCTTGATCTAGATGCTATACTCCTATTGATACAGCCTAGAATTGCATTGGCTTTTTATAGCTGCTGCATCACACTGTTGACTCATGTCAAGTTTGTGGTCTACCAAGACTCCTAGATCCTTTTCACATGTACTGCTCTCAAGCCAGGTGTCACCTATTCTGTATTTGTGCCTTTCATTTTATTTTATTTTTGCCCAAGTGTAGTACTATACATTTCTCCCTGTTAAAATTCATCTTGTTTGCTTTGGCCCAGTTCTCTAGTCTGTTAAGGTCATTTTGAAGTGTGATCCTGTCCTCTGGGGTATTAGCCACCCCTCCCAATTTGGTGTCACCTGCAAACTTGATCAGGATGCCCTCAAGTCCATCATCCAAGTCATTGATGAAGATGTTGAATAAGACTGGGCCCAAGACAGAACCCTGTGGCACCCCACTAGTCACTTCTCTCCAGGATGAAGTGGAGCCATTGATGAGCACCCTTTGGGTTCGGTCAGTCAGCCAGTTACAAATCCACTGAATGGTAGCATTGTCTAGCCCATATTTACCAGCTTCTTTACAAGAATATCATGGGGCACCTTGTCAAAGGCCTTGCTGAAATCAAGATAGGCTACATCCACAGCGTTCCCTTCATCTACCAGGCTCGTAATTCTGTCAAAAAATGAGATCAGATTGGTCTGACATGACTTATTTTTCAGAAACCCATGCTGACTTTTAGTGATCACAGCGTTCCTTTCTAGGTGCTCACAGACTGTTTGCTTAATGATCTGCTCTAGAATCTTTCCTGGTATTGATGTCAGGCTGACTGGGCGGTAATTGTTTGGGTCCTCTCTTTCCCCCTTTTTGAAAATAGGGACAACATTTGCCCTCCTCCAGTCTGCTGGGACTTCACCTGTTCTCCAGGAATTCTCAAAGATTACTGCCAGTGGTTCTGAAATCACCTCTGCCAGTTCTTTTAATACTCTTGGATGTAGTTCATCTGGCCCTGGAGACTTGAATACATCTAAACTAGCCAAGTATTCTAGTACTACCTCCTTATTCTGGGCTGTGTTTCGCCTGTTGAATCATCTGATCCATATTCTTCAGGTCGGGCATTGTTTTCTTTTTTGGAGAAGACTGAGGCACATAAATTTTAAAAATGATAACAAATAAGGATATTGACAAGCTGGAACATGTGCAAAGGAAGGCAATTTATGTATTTATTTAATGTGTATACCACCCAACCCAGTAGTGCTGACTTGAATAAAATACTGGTGGGGGGCCAGGTAAGTCCCGCCTTGCACAATTAATCACATGATACATGCACACCATTGGAATGGCAATGCCTATCAACTGGGGGGGTGGCCTCCTCAAATATTTTATTGGGGGGCAAAGACCCCTCTGTCTCCTATTCCCTACAACCACAGGTCGCAGGACGGTTACAACATAAAAACACAAAATAAAAACACAAAACGCACATCTGTAACCCCCCTCCACACCACATTTAAAAAGGGCATTAGATATCAATCAGCCAAAGTACTAGTTTCAAAGGTGGGTATTTGCATTAAGGAAGGATTTCTCTCCTGTATGAATTCTTTGATGGAAAGTGAGATGGGAGATCTTGCTGAAGCTCTTTCCACATTCCACACACTAATAGGGTTTCTCCCCAGTATGAATTTTTGATGGGAAGTGAGACTGTCCTTACTATGGAAGCTCTTTCCATATTCCACACACTGATAGGGTTTGTCCCCTGTATGAATTCTTTGATGGGAAGTGAGAGAGGAACTATCAGTGAAGCTCTTTCCACATTCCACACACTGATAGGGTTTCTCCCCAGTATGAATTCTTTGATGGGAAGTGAGATGGGAGCTCTGACTGAAGCTCTTTCCACATTCCACACACTGATAGGGTTTCTCCCCTGTATGAATTCTTTGATGGGAAGTAAAACTGGAGATCTGACCGAAGCTCTTTCCACATTGCACACACTGATAGGGTTTCTCCCCAGTATGAATTCTTTGATGGGAAGTGAGAAAGTCCTTCTTACGGAAGCTCTTTCCACATTCCACACACTGATAGGGTTTGTCCCCTGTATGAATTCTTTGATGTGAAGTGAGAGAGGAACTATCAGTGAAGCTCTTTCCACATTCCACACACTGATAGGGTTTCTCCCCAGTATGAATTCTTCGATGGGAAGTGAGATGGGAGCTCTGACTGAAGCTCTTTCCACATTCCACACACTGATAGCGTTTCTCCCCTGTATGAATTCTTTGATGGGAAGTAAAACTGGAGCTTTGACCGAAGCTCTTTCCACATTCCACACACTGATAGGGTTTCTCCCCAGTATGAATTCTTTGATGGGAAGTGAGATGGGAGCTCTGACCAAAGCTCTTTCCACATTCCACACACTGAAAGGGTTTCTCCCCTGTATGAATTCTTTGATGGGAAATGAGATCGGAGCTCTTCCTGAAGCTCTTTCCACATTCCACGCACTGATAGGGTTTCTCTCCTGTATGAATTTTCTGATGGGAATACAGAGAGGAGCTGTCACCGAAGCTTTTTCCACATTCCTCACACTGATAGGGTTTCTCCCCTGTATGAATTCTTTGATGGGAAGTGAGGTGGCCACTCTGACTAAAGCTCTTTCCGCATTCTGCGCACTGATAGGGTTTCTCTCCTGTATGAATTCTCTGATGGGAACACAGAGAGGAGCTGTCACCGAAGCTCTTTCCACATTCCTCACACTGATAGGGTTTCTCCCCTGTATGAATTCTTTGATGGGAAGTGAGGTGGCCACTCTGACTAAAGCTCTTTCCGCATTCCGCACACTGATAGGGTTTCTCTCCTGTATGAATTCTCTGATGGGAATAGAGATAGGAGCTGGTGCTGAAGCTCTTTCCACATTCCACACATTGATAGGGTTTCTCCCCTGTATGAATTCTTCGGTGGGAGGTGAGAGAGGAGCTCTTGCTGAATCTCTTTCCACATTCAACACACTGAAATGTTTTCTTCCCAATGGGATTTCTTTGATGGGAAGAGGTATGGGAACTTTTTCCACTTTCAAGATTTTTATACAGCTTCTCCATTGTGGGGATTTTGTCATGGTCACCCTTGTTCTTGATTTCCAGTCCATCATCATCTACAATGAAGAGAAATGGATTAGAGCCTCAGGGAGAAATTAATGAAGAATACTTGTTAACACTGGTAAGAGAGGAATAAGACAAGTTGGTTATATGGATGGTTTTACTGAAGTGTTGGGTGCATTAATTAACAGGGTGCAACTGACATCCTTAGAGAAACCTATGATTCAATAAACCTGGCCCTTCTCTCGAATGGATTTTGTTTGGCTCCATCATGGCATCCCATCTATTTCCAATGTCAGTCTTCTCTTTGGACAACCCAAGACTGATGGGAGGAAAAAGAAAACCTGAAAACCTGACAGAAGCTACTTCAACTTCCCTAACAACTTTGAAGTTTACAATTAAAATGGCCTGGGCAGTTCAGACCAGGCTGATCCATGTTTAACTGAAGGAAGAATATTAACAGAAAAAAACAGTAATGAGGACCGCACAGTTTTTTGTGGGAATATTGAAATCCCAGGTGTTTTAAGGGGGCGCTGTTGAGCTCTGTGAAAATATATGAAGTTCGTCACAAAAAGGTATTTTTTGAATTTAAAAACAGATATGACGATCCCACAGGGAGCCTTACCAAGAGAGGCCACGATTCCACGATTCTCCTCCATGACGTGCTTATGCAGAGCTCTCTGGTCAGGATCCAGCAACTCCCACTCCTCATCCGTGAAACGAACAGCAACATCTTCAAAGCACACTGGACCCTGAAAGAAAAAGGGAAATGTCCTCCTCTGAGACAACGCTGTTGTTCACCATCATTCCTTGAGCTATGACATCATTCCACCCCTCGGCCTCTATCCCCACAAGGTATCTTCCTCTGACCTGATCTGGTTCCACAGTCGCTTCTTGTCTTCTGTCCCCATGAAAAGATGGATGAAGAGGTCTAGCCAGTATCACTGTGTCACCTGTAAGAGGGAAAAGGTAAGGGGGAGGTCTAGAGTGCCTGCTTCCCTCACAGGTGAATCAGTGCATCTCAAACTACAGAGGGGCCTCTGAAAAAGTCTCGCCTGCTGAGTGCATTTGGATGTTTGGCTGCATTTCAGATGTTAGTTGTGCAGAAATGTATCTCCCCTCCTCTGGACTCTTGGCCCCAACTATCTCCCCCAACAAATGATGAAAAGGACCAACAGATTAGTTTCAAAAGCAGGTGGATTTTTTAAATTTTAAATCTGATTTTTTTTAAAAAAAATAAATACCTATTGGAGGAATAATCATTCTATTGATAGTTTTCTATTTAAGTAACATTATAGTCCAAAGGCTATTCATAAAGATTTGTTTTTAATTATGTGGCATGAGCCTTTATACGCAATGCTTAATTATTATTTTTTTGTAAACGAATTCCATTAATCCATTAACAATGTCATGCAGTACCAGAGGTTTCTGTAAGATTATTTGGGGCAGTTTTTCTATTGAGAAGATATTATCACAGATGTTTGTTCTCAAAAGTGTGAATTTGTGTTTGCAGAGATAACATGCCTTTTCTTCACAGGAAAAATGTTATAAAATAAATACCTGTATACAGAGTTGAGGAAAAAACCTTCATCTCATTCTTCCTTTAAAAATTCATATACCCAAAATCAACCCCTTACCTCTTAAATGCTAAGTTCCAAGAGGTTCAATTTAACTTATATGCAGAATTCATCATGCGAAAGGCTGGACTGGATGAATCCCAAGCAGGAATTAAGATTGCCGGAAGAAATATCAACAACCTCAGATATGCTGATGATACAACCTTGATGGCAGAAAGTGAGGAGGAATTAAAGAACCTTTTAATGAGGGTGAAAGAGGAGAGCGCAAAATATGGTCTGAAGCTCAACATCAAAAAAACTAAGATCATGGCCACTGGTCCCATCACCTCCTGGCAAATAGAAGGGGAAGAAATGGAGGCAGTGAGAGATTTTACTTTCTTGGGTTCCATGATCACTGCAGATGGTGACAGCAGTCACGAAATTAGAAGACGCCTGCTTCTTGGGAGAAAAGCAATGACAAACCTAGACAGCATCTTAAAAAGCAAAGACATCACCTTGCCGACAAAGGTCCATATAGTTAAAGCTATGGTCTTCCCAGTAGTAATGTACGGAAGTGAGAGCTGGACCATCAAGAAGGCTGATCGCCAAAGAATTGATGCTTTTGAATTATGGTGCTGGAGGAGACTCTTGAGAGTCCCATGGACTGCAAGAAGATCAAACCGATCCATTCTAAAGGAAATCAGCCCTGAGTGCACACTAGAAGGACAGATCCTGAAGTTGAGGCTCCAGTACTTTGGCCACCTCATGAGAAGAGAAGACTCCCTAGAAAAGACCCTGGTGATGGGAAAGATGGAGGGCACAAGGAGAAGGGGATGACAGAGGATGAGATGGTTGGACAGTGTTCTTGAAGTGACTGGCATGAGTTTGGCCAAACTGCGGGAGACAGTGGAAGACAGGAGTGCCTGGCGTGCTCTGGTCCATGGGGTCACGAAGAGTTGGGACACGACTAAACGACTAACGAACAACAAGAGGTTCAATGAATAGATTGTTTGCAGTGGAACTGATCTGCATAAGTAGCTAAGTGTGCAGCAGTAAAAATGAAAGTGCAACTTTGTGAGCAGAACACTCCACAAGTCTTGGGATCTTTGGGTGTTGGTGGAAATAGTAACTGGGATCCTTGGTGAGACCTTGAAGTGTTTCCCAGTCAACTAATAAGACTTGAAAAGTACCCACAGAGAAAAACCACCTTCCTCCTTACCCAGTGGCCTCTCTCTGGTGTCCAACGGAGGCCTCTCTGCCTCACAGGAATCCAGGTCCATTTCTGCAAAATGATCATTTTCCTGAAAAAGAAACAAGGATTCAAAACAGAATGAATGGCGAGAAATATTAGAAAGAGAATGACAAAGACTTTAAGTGTGTGAGATCTCATTCCATGGATGCCTTCCCAGGAAAAGGATGGGCCATCAGTAGAGCATTATGGGATGTTCTCTGTCCTCTTTGGAGCCCCTTGGGAGTATCCAGAGGAGAGTCTCTCTCACCTGCTTTCTCTTCTCTGCCTGACTCAGGAGGAAACCTTCGGCCAGGGCCACCGCCTGGGAACTGGTCTCCGCTCCGCATTCCCTCACCCAGCTCTCCATCTCTCTTGGAAGGACAGCCAGGAACTGCTCCAAGATCACCAGGTCCAGCATCTCAGCTTTCGTGTGCCTTTCTGGCTTCAGCCACTGGTGGCAAAAGTGGTAGAGTCGGCTGCAAACCTCTCGGGGTCCTTTGGCCTCCTGGCAGCAGAACTGCCTCAACTGCCGGCTCTGTACCTCTGAGTGGAGGGTGTCCTCCTCACCCAGGATCTTCTGCACTGGGTTTTCCCAGAATCCCCCACTGCTCCCAGTATGGATGACATGGCCTCTTCCTGCTTCAGGGCCAGCTGAGTCTCGCTCATCCATCTGTGGTCTCAGGAAGCCTCTGAGAGATCAGAAGGAACCCTTTGGTCTTCTGCTAAGTTCTGTCTGTCTGAATGAGAAGCTCTAGCAAATCCTACAAAGCAAATACATTGTTCTGTTACAGAATTTGTTGATCAGTAGAAGAAAAATGGTTCCCTGAGCAAGCATGGATGCTTCTTCCTAGGAATGAGAGCTGGGCTGTACTACAGCACAAACCATGAGCTATCTTTCTGAAAAGAAACAGGAGGAAGAAGAGGAGAAAAAGTAAGTCTCTAGCCCTTTAGCAATGCAAAATGTGGAGGCAACTGAAGGTATTTCTTTCAGATGTACCAGCCTGGTTGCTCCTGCCTTCCTGCCAATGCAAGAAGTCAGAAGTGACTGACAAGGGAGTCATTTGTATCTTGTGAAAAATGGACGCTTGGCTCTAGTGGGGTCCTGAGGAGTTCCTCCCCACCCCCACCCCCACCCCCCTGCTTCTGTCTCCTTTTCTTGCACTTGGACTCTCTGCCGCTCTCAAGACAGACTCCTGGGGGGGGGTCCCTTTTTCTTTGCTCTGAGGGCCAGGTATGTATCTGGCCAACCCCCTGAGGGCCAAGTGGGTGGGGCCAAAGACATTTCCCTTGAAATTTAGCTGGGCAATTTATTATTATTATTCAATAGCTTAACACACAAACAGAGCCATTGATGCTGATGTCCCTGGAGGCTCAGTGAGTAGCAGCGCCCATTTCCGGCTGGTTTTCCAGCAACAATCCCTTTGGGACAGAGAGGATGTGGTCCTGGGATGCCCTGCTCTGGGTGCGAGGGGATTGCTGCAGTGGCCTCCGTGTGGAGCTGCCCTTGGAGACACTGGGAAACTGGTTTGCAATGCAGCAGCCACGCTATGGGATGGGATCCCTCTCTTTATTCCTGCCCTTTCTCTCCCCCCTTTCCTTCCTTCCTCGTGCAGCCTTTTAAAACCAATTGCACATGTTTCCTCTGTTGCTGAATGACGCTGAGCGACGTCACACAGAGTTAATGTCCCAGGGACTCCTTTGTTCGAAGAAGGGAGATTTCGTGGGATCCATTTGGGATCCTGTGATCTCCCGGAAGGAGAGCGTTGCAGACCTGGCCCCTCCCTGGCAGGCCCCTCTCTCTCCTCCCCCTGCATGAGCAGACCAGCCCCCCCCCCAGGCTGGCCCCCTCCCCTGCTGCAGCCCTGGGACCCCCACCGCCTCCCCACTCACCAGATCCCAGGAGGGGACAGCCAGGCAGCCCTGGCAGGAGAGGGAGGGGCCTGGGCTCTGGAGGACCTGGCCTCCTCTCTCTTGCTTCCTGTCCTCTCTAGGAAGGCCGCTCGGTTCCCTTTAACCCTTGCAAAGCCGAGTCCGCCCCGATCTGCCTTCTGCATTGCACACTTCCAGAGATGCTTTTTGGGGGACGACTCCTCCCTCCTGCTTTCCTTTCCTTCTGGAGTTTCCCCCTAGGCTAACATTGGGCCACGATGAGATAGATTTTATCCTCTTGGATGGAATCGATACTTTTGCTCTTCTCTCAGCAGGGGGTCCCCCACCCTTGTCCTGCAAACGGAGCTGAGCTCCTTCACAGTTGCAATGCTTGCCTTCGCCACATCGCTAGGATTTCATGGGGGGGGGGGGGTTGTAATGGGGAAAGATCAGGAATAGATGTTTGCCTGGGGCTCCGTGGTTCGCGTGTGCGTGAGGGACATGGATAAAGTCGCCCGTATCACAGACACTCAAGCAACGAGCAGGAAGAACAGCCTCTTCCAAGGCGTGTTTATAACTTCCCTAAAATGATCAATAAAAGTCAGCATGAGTTTCTGAAAAATAAGTCATGTCACACCAATCTGATCTCATTTTTTGACAGAATTACAAGCCTGGTAGATGAAGGGAATGCTGTGGATATAGCCTTTCTTGATTTCAGCAAGGCCTTTGACAAGGTGCCCCATGATATTCTTGTAAAGAAGCTGGTAAAATGTGGGCTAGACAATGCTACCATTCAGTGGATTTGTAACTGGCTGACTGACCGAACCCAAAGGGTGCTCATCAATGGCTCCTCTTCATCCTGGAGAGAAGTGACTAGTGGGGTGCCACAGGGTTCTGTCTTGGGCCCAGTCTTATTCAACATCTTCATCAATGACTTGGATGATGGACTTGAGGGCATCCTGATCAAGTTTGCAGATGACACCAAATTGGGAGGGGTGGCTAATACCCCAGAGGACAGGATCACACTTCAAAATGACCCTAACAGATTAGACAACTGGGCCAAAGCAAACAAGATGAATTTTAACAGGGAGAAATGTAAAGTACTACACGTGGGCAAAAAAAAATGAAAGGCAAAAAAGCAGGATGGGTGACACCTGGCTTGAGAGCAGTACATGTGAAAAGGATCTAGGAGTCTTGGTAGACCATAAACGTGACATGAGTCAACAGTGTGATGCAGCAGCTAAAATTCTGGGCTGCATCAGTAGGAGTATAGCGTCTAGATCAAGGGAAGTAATAGTACCACTGTATTCCGCTCTGGTCAGACCTCACCTGGAATACTGTGTCCAGTTCTGGGCACCACAGTTCAAGAAGGATACTGACAAGCTGGAACGTGTCCAGAGGAGGGCAACCAAAATGGTCAAAGGCCTGGAAACGATGCCTTATGAGGAACGGCTTAGGGAGCTGGGTATGCTTAGCCTGGAGAAGAGAAGGTTAAGGTTAAGGGGGGATATGATAGCCATGTGGAAATATATAAAAGGATGTCATATAGAGGAGTGAGAAAGGTTGTTTTCTGCTTCTCCAGAGAAGTGGACATGGAGCAATGGATTCAAACTACAGGAAAGAAGATTCCACCTGAACATTAGGAAGAACTTCCTGACAGTGAGAGCTGTTGGACAGTGGAATTTGCTGCCAAGGAGTGTGGTGGAGTCTCCTTCTTTGGAGGTCTTGAAGCGGAGGCTTGACAGCCATCTGTCAGGAATGCTTGGATGGTGTTTCCTGCTTGGCAGGGGGTTGGACTGGATGGCCCTTGGGGTCTCTTCCAACTCTATGATTCTTATTCCTTCAACAACCCTGTGAGACAGTGTGTGTGTGTGTGTGTGTGAGAGAGAGAGAGAGAGAGAGACCTGATGGGCTTCATGTCTTTGTGGGGATGTGAGCCCTGATTTCCCAGGGTCAATACTCTCACAAGGGCACCACACAGGCTCTCTGTTATTCATGATCCAGCCCATTTCCTGGATATATAAAAGTGGATGAGGAGAGTTCTCCAGTGAACCCCCACAAATTCAGGGCTCACTCCATCAGAAATAGTGATTCTCACCATTCTCTCCAAGATACTCAGTGGTCTTCAGGAGTCCCAGCTTCTTCTATGGAGAGCCAGTGTGGTGTAGTTGTTAAGAGAGGTGGACTCGTAATCTGGTGAACCGGGTTCGCTTCCCCGCTCCTCCACATGCAGCTGCTGGGTGACCTTGGGCCTGTCTCACTTCTCTGAAGTCCCTCAGCCCCACTCTCCTCACAGAGTATTTGTTGTGGGGGAGGAAGGGAAAGGAAAATGTGAGCCGCTTTGAGACTCCTTCGGGTCGTGATAATGCGGGATATCAAATCCAAACTCCTCCTCCTCCTCAAGGAAGCAATCCCACTGACTCATTGTGTGGAAATGTTTAGGAAGGTAGGAGAGGGTTGCTAGTTCCCTTGCAACTTGTTGGAAGCAGTTGATGACTCATTAGAATCTTTTAATTAAGCAATCCAGTCTGCCTTGTGCAAAGTGGATTCTTCCTGGTAAATGTCCCCTTTCTTTCCCTCTTAAAATAAGAACAACACAACACAGACTTCTTGAAGATAACAAGCCGTAATCTGAAGGCAAGCTTCATCTTGTGGTCACAGTTTGTAGAGAAAAGGTAAAAGGTAAAGGGGCCCCTGACCATTAGGTTCAGTCGTGTCCGACTCTGGGGTTGTGGCGCTCATCTCGCTCTATAGGCCAAGGGAGCCAGTGTTTGTCTGCAGACAGCTTCTGAATCATGTGGCCAGCATGACAAAGCTGCTTCTGGCGAACCAGAGCAGTGCATGGAAACGCCGTTTACCTTCCCGCCGGAGCGGTGCCTATTTATCTACTTGCACTTTGATGTGCTTTCGAACTGCTAGGTGGGCAGGAGCTGGGACCAAGCAACGGGAGCTCACCCCGTCACGGGGATTCGAACTGCCGCTCACCCCGTCACGGGGATTCGAACCGCCGACCTTCTGATCGGCAAGCCCTAGACTCTGTGGTTTAACCCACAGCGCCACCTGGGTCCCTAGAGAAAAGGTAGTCTGTGCTAAATCTCAGACTTGCTACTTGTGGGCTCCGTCCTTTGTAAAGGATGAGCCAGGAGCAGTGGAGATCCAGAAGAAGAAAGGGGAGAAGCAGGTAAGGGGAAGATAGCCATGTGCCCGGCCCTTTTATTTGCACCAGGTAGGGTCATGCCCATCGACCTGCTCATAGTCAGGAGGAAGTTGCTCCCAACAGGACATGCAGCAAGAAATCCTCCCTCTGGAGCCACGCTCCCCTGCATGTCCATTCTAGGCAACAGGAAAAGGTGGTACTTGATCTACTGATGACAACACAGGAAATAGTGGTGACATGGCCATTTGTGGGGTGTGAGGCATGTAGCCTATTAGGTGAGCCAGACTTCATTTGTCTGGGCAGGGGTGTGATAATCTGACCCAGAGACACTTCGCAGTAAAAGTGTGTTCCAAAGCATTGTGTGAGACCACAGCCAAAGATTTATTTGTTTAATCTACCCAAAATACAAAGTTTGGCACATTTTTTTTCACTTCTCGAGACATAAATCAGAACCTAAATACAAAACAGAAAAACTGCCTTGATGCACCTAAGTAAGAGAAGCATTGTGAATTCTACCGTTTTGGGTTGAATTGAAGGCATGCTTCACAGAATCGTGGAATCGTAGAATAGCAGAGTTGGAATGGACCCCAACGGTCATCTAGTCCAGCCCCCTGCAATGCAGGAATCACAGCTAGAGCATCCACGGCAGACAACCATCCAACCTCTGCTTGAAAACCTCCAAGGAAGGAGAGTCCACCACTGTTCCACTGTTGAATGGCTCTTAGCACCAGAAAGTTCTTCCTAGTGTTTAGCCGGAGTCTCCTTTTTGGTCACTTGAATCTGTGGGTTCTTGTCCTCCACTCTGAAGCAACAGAAAACAAGCTTGCTCCATATTCCCAGTGAGAGCCCTTCAGGTGGAAGACGGCGCCAGCTTCACAGTGACACGTTCTGATCTTCCCATTTGCTTCATTCAGCCATTTTTGCAAATCGGTGGAGTTGTCAATCATTGTGCCGGTTCCCTTTGCAAAATGGGTGCAGGCAGCTCCACAGGATACAAAACTGTCCAGGGAACCGCAGCATGGCTAGTTTCACAACGGCTGAAACAGTTACTGCTTGACCTCTCCACTCCGTTTCAAAGAGGGACCGTCTTCCAGAGCAAAAGCTTCCAGATGGCTTTCCGGATCTGCTTGGATTTAATACTGTATATGATGGGGTTCAAAGCGGGGGGCACTATCAGGTAGACGTAGGCAACCATGGCTTTTACAAGCGGGTCCACATGGTTGCCAAATCGATGGATGATGGATAGGCCAATCATGGGGATGAAAAAAATGAGGACCGCACAGATGTGAGAGACACAGGTATTCAAAGCCTTCAGGCATTTCCCCTTGGGACCCACCTTGATGACAGTCCTGATGATCAGGAAATAAGACAGCACAATGAGGAGTGAATCTATGCCAACGGTTGAAAGAATGACGATCAAGCCGTACAGAACGTTGACGCTGATGTCGTCTTTGCAGGCCAGGTTCATGATGTCGGGATGCAAGCAGAAGGAGTGGGAGAGGCTGTTGTCGCTGCAGTACGTCAGCCTCCTGAGCAGGAAAGGGATCGGGAGGAGGGAGACGGCCGCCCTCGCCAACATGGCCAGGCCTATCTTGACAATGGTGGGCTTGGTCAAGATGGCTTTGTACCTCAGGGGGCGTGAGATGGCCACAAAGCGGTCAAAGGCCATGGCCAGGAGCACTGAGGACTCCAGCATGGAGACGACGTGGATGAAATACATCTGGGTGAGGCAGGCATCGAAGCCAATCGCCCTGACGTCGAACCAGAAGATGCCTAGCGTGGTCGGGAGGGTGCACAGCACCAGGCCCAGATCCATGAGGGCCAACATGGAGAGGAAGTAATACATGGGCTCATGGAGACTGGTCGTTCTGCCAATGATGAACAGGATGATGCAGTTCCCTGAGAGGGCCACAAAGTACAGCACGCAGAAGGGGATGGAGACGAGTCTATGGTGGCTCCTGCCCATCCCAGGGATGCCCATCAGGAGGAGCACAGAAGGCTGGTAGAAGGAGGCGTTGGGAGTGTCTGGCTGGGGAGGTTCCATCCTGCCTTGGGCGCTGCGTCATGATCTGGAATTGGAAGGAAACCAGCTCCGTATTACTGTGTGATCTCCAGGAATCATAGAATTATCAGAAAATTATTATAAGTTAGTTTGGAGATGGTATTTAACACCAGTCAGATAAAATCAAATAAACAAGGAATGTTCGGTGTTATGCTGGAGGGGATGCCAGGAAACCGGGACTTATGTTCACATGTGGTGGAGGTGCATATATGTACATTGGGGTGGGGGGTGGGGGGAGAGTGTTTAAGGAGATAACAGAAATCACTGGGTTAAAGCTGACCATAAGTCCAGAGATAGAATTATTATCAATTTACGATGGGGTGGAAAATTTACAAAATCAAAACAATTGAGATAATCTATGAGAGACAATGCAAAGTGTGCAGTCGAAAACGCAACCCAGGAAATGTTGGGATAATTGGAAATCATGTATGAACCTATTCCCCCCCCCCTTTGTAATATGTATTGATTTTGGATTGTTTTGTCATTTTTTTTTTAATTTGCAAAATTTAAAAAGGCATTAAAAATTATGATGGGGTGGAAGGTTCACAGGCTATGAAGGACTTGCTCGCAAATTTATTGACAGCTGCACAGGTTATTACAGCTAGGAAGTGGAAAGGGCAAGGTGATTATAAAATGGAAGAATGGCATAAAGAGGTGTGGGCTATAGCTATTCACGATAAATTAACACCTGCCATTTTGGTGAGTTTGGCCAAACTGCGAGAGGCAGTGAAGGATAGGCGTGCCTGGCGTGCTCTGGTCCATGGGGTCACGAAGAGTCGGACACGAGTGAACGACTGAACAACAACAACAACATTATGGTAAGATGGGGAATATGCAGGAGAAATGATTTTGAAGAGATATGGAGGGTGTTTGTAGAATTTGTACAGTTAAAACGGAAAGGGGTCAAACCATCGCAAGAGGCGTTGAAATTTTGGGAGGTTGGATATTCACAATGGAAGGGTCTTGGAGGTGGGGTACCATTTTTATTCTGATTTATTTATTATTATTACTTTGTCAAAAAAAATTGAATAAAACACAGAATTGTAGAGTTGGAAGGGACACTGAGGGTCATCTAATCCAACCCCCTGCAAGGCTGGAATGCAGCAAATCAAACACTGGCTAATGGGCCACATAGGAAGGACCCCAGGGACATTGGAGCTACTATATACTGCTAAGACCCCTGGCCCATCTGGCCCAGCACTGAGTGGCAGCAAAGGCTCTCCAGGGTTTGAGGGTCTTTCCCAGACCCACCTAGAGACGCTGGGAATTGAACCTGGGAACTTCTGCAGGCAAGGCAGTTCCTCTGCCACTGAGCTGCGGCCCTCCTTTGCCCCAGTGAACAGGCCAAGAAGTCCTCTGTTCCGGATTCAGGTGATAATAAGCTTTTAGTACGTATTATGTAACTGGTGCCGCAGGCAGAAAGATAAGAGACAGGATATGAAGAGGAAGTTTCTGTTTTGTGGTGCACACTCTCCACTCTCCATAAATTGACATCTGCCTCCAGGGATTTATTGACATTGCTTTCTCTGACACAGGTTAATTGGAAATCTGGTTGCAAACACAAGAAAAGGGCAGCCGTCGCCGTGTTTGGCTTTCCGGTATATGGGAGCAACTGTTCCTAGAAGAGGTCAGCATGCGACAGTGGCCACAATCCCAGGAACGGCTTTGACTGGCTGGCAAAACCAGGCGAGGGGAGCCAAAGGGGTCTCCTACCCTCTGTGAGTTAGGGGCCTCCCCTGCCTGCAAAGACAGACTCTGGAAGATGGACCGGACAAGACCATTCCTGGGTCCTGACACGGTTTCTGCGCGTAGAGGGAAGTGAGGGGCGGACGGGGCTTGACAACTGGGGAAAACTCAACAGGGAAAACATCCTGAAAGGCTTGTAAACTCCAAAGTGGCAGTCAAAGCAAAACTAATTGGCATTTACTGTTTTGATACGTGCTAATTGGCTGGCTTTGATGCTTTGCTTCTGTGACTATGGGGCGCTTGACTTTTGGCCTTGGGAGGGGAGCTATCCATAAGACTTGGATGCCCTGCCTCCTCTGCCTTCATTGGTCAGGTGAACTGACAGACGTTTCTGGCCCAACTGATATATGATGCTTTCTGTACACAGTCGTGCTGCGGAAGAAGAAGAAGAAGAGTTTGGATTTGATATCCCGCTTTATCACTCCCCGAAGGAGTCTCAAAGAGGCTCACATTCTCCTTTCCCTTCCTCCCCCACAACAAACACTCTGTGAGGTGAGTGGGGCTGAGAGACTTCAGAGAAGTGTGACTAGCCCAAGGTCACCCAGCAGCTGCATGTGGAGGAGCGGAGACGTGAACCCGGTTCCCCAGATTATGAGTCTACCGCTCTTAACCACTACACCACACTGGCTCTGGAACACCACACTGGAAGCCGAACGGAATCCATTCCGGAAGTCCGTCCGACTTCCAAAACTGTTCAGAAACTAAGGCGCGGCTTCCGATCGGCTGCAGGAAGCTCCTGCAGCCAACTGGAAGTGCGGAAGTCACGTTGGACGTTCGGGTTCCAAAGAACATTCACAAACCGGGATAATTGCTTCTGGGTTTGTGGCGTTTGGGAGCCAAAACGTTCGACTCGCAAGGCGTTCAGGATCCAAGGTACGGCTGATTTTTAATCTTTATAACGCATGACACCAGTGGTGGTTCGGGGGGCTTTAAAATTTCAGTGGCGCCCTCTGGGATGCTAAAATTTGGTACTTCCAAGCCTCTCCCCTTCCATTGTTCACAACCACCACCATTTAAATAATGTTATTATTTATACCCCACCCCCCTGAAGCACCCTCTCGTCTCAGTCCCCTGTGCGGGCAGATTGGTCCTACCCTGCTAAATCTGCCTCTGCATAACATGCTTGCCCGGGTGTGGTAGTCACGATGAATGCTTGCTGTTTACTTTTCTGATAAATCACTGGAACTGATTCCTGTGGCGTTTTGGGCATCCTTCTCTGGCAACCCTGCATTCAACAAACTCACACAGGCTTTCCTTTGGGCACTGATTATGGCAGCAGACGAGCTGCTCATTTGCATGGCTAACTTTAAATGCAAAACACATCCATGTTTCTGTTTCCATTCATCTAACAACACACGATCGGCAGGCTGGAACGGTGCTGGGTTGCAAGTTGCCTTTGAAACAAAGCATTTATGACCACTGTCAGGGGATTTAGAATTTGGAAAGGGGACTAAAAGTTATGGGCAGGTAAATGTCAAAAGTTAAAAAGAAGGGACAAATGAGAGAATCATAGAATCCTAGAGTTGGAAGGGACCCCAAGGATCATCTAGTCCAACCCCCTGCAAGGCAAGAATCTCAGCTAAAGCATCCAGGACAGATGCCCATCCAACCTCTGCTTAAAAACCTCCAAGTCAGGAGCGTTCACAACCTCCCGAGGGAAACCGTTCCACTGCTGAACAGCTCATGCTGTCAAAAAGTTTTCAGTATGTTTTATATAATGAACTGAAGAAATTGTTTAAAATTACATTCAAAAAAACCCCAGAGATTTTCCTGTTAGGTATTTTACCCCCAGAAATTAAAAAAGAAATGAGAACGCTATTTCTGTATGCTGTCACAGCAGCTAGGATTCTTGTGGCTAGAAAGTGGAAAAATGAATCAGTACCGACAATCTCAGAGTGGCAGATGCTTATGTTAGATTATTTGCAGCTGGCGAAATTGACAGGAGGAGTTACGAGGAGAAATGACGCAGAAAACTTTTGGTGAATGGAAAATATTTAAAGAATACATAAGAATATATTGCAATAATAAGGCCATATTAGCAGAACTAGAGTGATACTTGTAATTAAACAAATATTGAATACTATTGAAGATAAAGGAATGAGAAATGAAGATCAAAACTGTGCAGACAAACAACGATGTAATGAAAGTACATTAAGAAAGATCGGAAGATTTGTATGCATGTGAGAAGTGTGGTTATGTAAACCAATTTTAACTTTCTTTTCGTGTTTTTCTTTTTCTTTTGTTTTCTTTTTCTATTTCTTCTTCTTTTATTTGTATCGATGAGACTGTAAATATTTTTTAATGTGTGTAAATAAAACCGATAAAGATTACTTAAAAAAAAAAAGTTTTCAGTATGTTTAGTCGGAATCTCCTTTCTTGTAAATTGAAGCCATGAACAGGAGGAAAACCACCTTGCTCCATCTATGTGGCAAGCCTTTAGATATTTGGAGGTAGCTCTCCTATCTCATCTTTCCCAGGTGAAACATACCAAGCTCCTTCAACCACTCCTCATCAGGCTTGGTTTCCAGACCCTGGATCAAGAGGAAGTCCTTCTTCGTGAATTGCAGAGTTAAACTATGAAACTCCCTTCCACAGGAGGCCGTGATGGCTTTAAAAGAGGAGTTAGGATTCCTGCATTTCTTTCCGTGTGAGTAAGAAATACCTGGGGAGAGGGCAATGGGTTAAGTTTCCATTCCCCACCCCCCACCCCCAGCACAGCTATGCTGGCATCATTATATTTGCAGCCCCCTCCCCTCTGTTCCCATCACCTCCTGGCAAATAGAAGGGGAAGAAATGGAGGCAGTGAGAGATTTCACTTTCTTGGGCTCCATGATCACTGCAGATGGTGACAGCAGTCACGAAATTAGAAGACGCCTGCTTCTTGGGAGAAAAGCAATGACAAACCTAGGCAGCATCTTAAAAAGCAGACACATCACCTTACCGACAAAGGTCCGTATAGTTAAAGCTATGGTTTTCCCAGTAGTAATGTATGGAAGTGAGAGCTGGACCATAAAGAAGGCTGATCGCCGAAGAATTGATGCTTTTGAATTATGGTGCTGGAGGAGACTCTTGAGAGTCCCATGGACTGCAAGAAGATCAAACCTATCCATCCTTAAAGAAATCAGCCCTGAGTGCTCACTGGAAGGGCAGATCCTGAAGTTGAGGCTCCAGTACTTTGGCCACCTCACAAGAAGAGAAGACTCCCTAGAAAAGACCCTGATGTTGGGAAGGATGGAGGGCACAAGGAGAAGGGGGCGACAGAGGACGAGATGGTTGGACAGTGTTCTCGAAGCGACTAGAATCATAGAATCATAGAATCACAGAGTTGGAAGAGACCCCAAGGGCCATCCAGTCCAACCCCCTGCCAAGCAGGAAACACCATCAAAGCATTCCTGACAGATGGCTGTCAAGCCTCCGCTTGAAGACCTCCAAAGAAGGAGACTCCACCACACTCCTTGGCAGCAAATTCCACTGCCGAACAGCTCTCACTGTCAGGAAGTTCTTCCTAATGTCTAGGTGGAATCTTCTTTCTTCTTTCTTTCTTCCATTGCTCCGTGCCCGCTTCTCTGGAGCAGCAAAAAACAACCCTTCACCCTCCTCTATATGACACCCTTTTATATATTTGAACATGGCTATCATATCACCCCTTAACCTTCTCTTCTCCAGGCTAAACATACCCAGCTCCCTAAGCCGTTCCTCAAAAGGCATTGTTTCCAGGCCTTTGACCATTTTGGTTGCCCTCCTCTGGAAACGTTCCAGCTTGTCCGTATCCTTCTTGAACTGTGGTGCCCAGAACTGGACACAGTATTCCAGGTGAGGTCTGACCAGAGCAGGATACAGTGGTACTATTACTTCCCTTGATCTAGATGCTATACTCCTTTTGATGCAGCCCAGAATTGCATTGGCTTTTTTAGCTGCTGCGTCACACTGTTGACTCATGTCAAGTTTGACATGAGTCAACAGTGTGATGCAGCAGCTAAAAAATTGACTAGCATGAGTTTGGCCAAACTGCGGGAGGCAGTGAAAGATAGGCGTGCCTGGCGTGCTCTGGTTCATGGGATCACGAAGAGTCGGACACGACTGAACGACTGAACAACAACAACCCCTCTGTTTCCATTAAAAAGAATAGCTGGATCACAGATCTCCCAAAAGATCCTGTGTGCAGTTCGCTCTTGAGCATCCAGGTCCCTTTACGGATCAATGAGGTTAAAGAGCAGGAAGCAGAGGGTCAGAGTCAACCCACAGTTCATACAATAGGGGGAAGTCAGTGGTGAGGGCTGCCAAGGAACTGTCCTCAGACTGGTGCTTTTCCACATTTCCCCCGGGGTGGGGGGAAGTTAGCACTGCCCCAGCCCAAGACACTTTGTGCCCCACAGTCAAGTCAGTGGGACTCAGCATCTTCTCCCACGCTGCAAGAGATACTGGTGGGCTCAACTTGGACCTTGCTCTGCTCCATTCATGCAGCCCCCCCCCCCGAAAGCACATCACCCCAGAAGGCACTTGGATCACCTGTGCCAGCCTTGGCCAACTGGGTGCCCTCCAACTCTCATCAGCACCCGGAAGTCCACAACATCTAGAAGGCACCAGTCCACCGAAAGCCGATTTGTGCGTAGAAGGGACCCGGACCCCACTGAGGATGGGACACCCACAAGGGCCATCCCCCTGCAAGGCAGGAATCACAGAGGGACACCCCATCTCTGCTTAGAAACCTCCAAGGGAGGAGATGATACAAGCTATCCTACTTACTGAGCTTACATGACCGTTGGGTCCATAGCCAGAGCCTCTTCCCAAGTTAGAAGAAGCGTTGAATCCTCCTTGTGGTCCAGAACGGTTGTTTTCCCAGGCTGGGGGGGTGGGGGGAGGCGATGCCTTTTATGTGGCATCCTGAAAAAGAGTCCAGCTGTTGCGGCTGCCCAACCAATCAGGGGCCGCCTCCAGTTCAGTGCAAAGGCCCACGAGGCAAGAGGATGCTGCGGGCAGTAAATCACATCTTTCCCCACCCATGACGCTGCTGCTGCCGCCGTCTTGGCAAAGGCTGCTCTTTCCTCTCTGGGTCTGCTGGGGAAGCTGTTTATCATCAGCAGCATGCCCCCCCCCCGTCCTCCCGGCCCACAGCCCAGATTTATTACCAGATGAGCAGGCTGTGCTCTGGGAAGGCAAACAACTTTATGGTGAGAATGGGCTTGGAGGACACTGGGGGATCAAGGGGAGGTTGGCCCTGCCGCACCCCTCCCCACTAACCCACCCAAGGGCACCACTGCCCGAAGTTATTTAATTAAAACCCACTTAAAAACAACAACACACAACCACCATTTTCAACTGCGAAGTTACAAAGCAGCCAATCACTTGGGTTTGTTAAGAACTGAACAGATCTGCACCCATCAAAGTTCAATGTTGCATTGTGTGGGGAAGAGTCGCAAACAGCTACTAAGAATGCCTTGAATTAATACACCGGTACCTTGGTTCTCAAACGCTTTGGTACTCAAACAACTTAGAACCCAAACACATTTCCGGTTTGCGAACTTTTTTCGGAAGCCGGACGTACTCCGTTTTGAGTGTTACACTTCCTATTTGAGTGCCACCCTTCCGTTTTGAGTGTTACGCTGAGGTCTGTCTGTTTTTGCTATTTATTTTGGGTTTTTGCGGCTCCCTTTTTGTTTGTTTTTGTGACTGTGTGGAACCCAGTTCAACTACTGATTGATTGATTGATTGATTGAGTGTGTGTGTGACTGCAGTACGTTGTTTATTGCTTTCATTTTATGGATCAAAGATCTCGTTAGAGATGCAGTGGGACCTCAGGTTGCGGACGTAATCCATGACGGAGACACGACCGCAACCAGCAGAGTTCGCAAGCTGAAGCGCCGCGTCTGCGCAGGCGCGATTTAGTGCTTCTGTGCATGCGCAAGCAGCGAAACCCAGAAGTAACTTGTTCCGGTACTTCCAGGTTTCCCGTGGTCTGCAACCCGAAAACACGTAATCTGAAGCAAATGTAACATGCACTATGACTGTAGTAAAATCCATGTTAAATTGCTATTTTAGGTTTTTTCTAGAAGAAGAAGAAGAAGAAGAAGAAGAAGAAGAAGAAGAAGAAGAAGAAGAAGAAGAAGAAATCTGGAACAGATTAATCCTTTTTGCATTACAGTGGATCCTCCAGATACGAACTTAATTCATTCCGGGGGGGGGGGGGGTCCGTTCGCACCCTGAAAATTACGTGAATAGAGGTAGTTACAGGTAGGTAGCCGTGTTGGTCTGCCATAGTCAAAACAAAATAAAAAATAAAAAATTCATTCCAGTAGCACCTTAGAGACTGGTGCTACTGGAAGGAATTTTTTTTATTTTATTAGTTTGTAAATAGAGGTGCTCTTCTGAGCATGCGTGCGTGACGAAACCTGGAAGTATACACTTCCGGGTTTGCTGCGGCCGTAACCCAAAGATTACGTATCCAGAGGGATACGAAAACAGAGGTACGGCTGTACTTTCTATAGGAAAGTCCATCTTGGTTTTGGAATGCTTTGGTCTTGGAATGGATTTCCGGAACGGATTCAGTTTGAGAACCAAGGTCCCACTTTACAGGGCAGGACATCCCTGTCCTGCCAAGCTCACTGCCACTCCCCCAACCCCCAGCATTTGCTGCCTGCATAGCTGTCAAGTTTCGGATTTGAAAATAAGGGATCAGCAGTCTCACCTATCCCAGGGACAGTCACATGTCAGTGGTGGGCGGAGCCAGAAGCAAAAGTGGGCGGAGCAGCAATGTAAACTCCAATCGGGCTCGGGCTCAGAGCGGAGCAAAGAGGAGGGCAGCCAGCAAAGAGGAGGGCAGCCATGTGCTCCGCGCGATGGAGCCCCATCGTCTTCTTGTCTGATCCCATCAAAACAGGACAGGAAGCAGCAGCTGCTCAAAGGCAGCCAGGCTCCGCCCACCAGCTAACCCTATTGGCCGGCTGAGGGGCTCGGCGGCAACGGATAGGGGCTGATGCAGGGGGAGAAATACACCCCCCTGTAAGCACGGGAAACAACTCCCTGCTTTGAGGGCTGAGGCTTTTCTCTCCAAGTAGGCGAGGTCTTCCCACCCCGTTCCTGGCCAGAAGGGGAGGAGCTGCTTCCATTAAAAACGGGAAATTTAAGGGAAATAAAAAATAAGGGAGAGCAGCGGGAAACTGCTTGAAATAAGGGAGAATCCCGGGGGAAACGGGATACTTGACAGCACTGGCTGCCTGAGGTGGTCACTTAACTCTGCCTAATAATGATAAGACCAGCCCTGTGGGAGACCAATATACTAGAACAACAAGAACAAGTGCTATCAGCAGTTCAACAACTGCCGGTGGCTTCAGGGTGTGTAATGACAGGCTGTGCACAGAAGGGCACCCTTTGCTGTTCATGCACATCAATTTATATGGATGAGAACAAGATGCGTCTTCCCATCAGCTTTTATAGCGCAGAGAAGGGGACTGGATCATGATTCATAAAAGAGAGCCAATTAGAGTGCTGAACCTGGAATTCAGGGTTCACGTTCCCACTGAACCATAAAGCTCACCACTTTGAGCTCCTTGGAGAAAAGTTTCCATGTATACCTAAGAAACAAACAGAACATAATTAGTGACAACTCCAGATATCTAGGTTTTTTATGGGCTAGAGGGTTTTAAAGACTGTTATGTGCTGAGTTGAATAGGATCCAAAATGCAGCAGTCTGATTGGTCCTAGAACAAAAGGCTTCAGAATGCAGCAGTCTGATTGGTCCACAGGAGCCACCCAATCCAGCTCCAGGTGGAAGTGAATCCGCAAGCTGATTGGCCTACAGGAGAATCCCGGAATTAGCCAATCACGTGGGGGCCCATTGTGCGGTGGACTCTTAATCTGGGGAACCGGGTTCACGTCCCCCCTCCTCCACATGCAGCTGCTGGGTGACTTTGGGCTAGTCCCACTTCTCTGAAGTCTCTCAGCCCCACTCTCCTCACAGAGTGTTTGTTGTGGCGGAGGAAGGGGAAGGAGAGTGTTAGCCACTTTGAGACTCCTTCGGGTACTGAAAAGCAGGATATCAAATCCAAACTCTTCTTCTTCACCTCTTCCTCGTTTCAAACTAAAAAGTCCCAAATGCTGCATCCTTCCTTCACAAGAGACTCACTCCAGCCCCTTGATCATTTGGGGCCCTTTTCTAAACCTTTTTCAACTCTTCAATACCTTTTCAGAGGCGAGGCAACCAGAACGGTACACAGCATTCCATATGTGGTTGCATAATGTCATTATGATACTGGCAGTTTTGTTTTCAGTTCCTTTCCTAATGATGCCTCGTCTCCCACATTTGCTTCCGCTCTGTGGGTCCTCCGTGATTCAGAACTGCAATGTGTGTTCTCCCCCAAATCCCTTTTCTGTGCAACCTTCCCTCGCTTGCCTTTACTGATTCTACCTGGCCAGGACGTCAGGAAGTTTACATTCTGTTCTGCTTCCCTTTGAAAAATTCCACTCCCAAACCCTATTTCTCATCTCTTTTTTTGGCAGCGCAGAACGCAAGCAGCTCCACTTGGCAATTCAACACACTTCCTGAAGATGTTTAGAACGTGCTGCCGACAGTCTGTTCATTTTATTTTCTCAAAAGGACAATCAACGTGTTTGGAAGTGACCAATGTCAGATCATTAGGGTCTGCTGGCTGGAACCAACGGAGAAGGTTGCCTGTGTTAAAAGAAGGGGGGTCTCAAGGCTGCCCGTATTTGCAGAGGCACTTCGGAGGAAACCTGTTGTTACAACCCAGCACAATCTCCAAACGGTGAGATAATTCTGGCATTCCAGGTTTCAGTTTCCTTAGAATGAAGGTCAGTGGAGACTGTGGTGTCTTTAGGATTTATGGTTTTATTTACATATATCTATATAACCTGAGAGCTGGACCATAAAGAAGGCTGATCGCCGATGAATTGATGCTTTTGAATTATGATGCTGGAGGAGACTCTTGAGAGTCCCATGGACTGCAAGAAGATCAAACCTATCCATTCTCAAAGAAATCAGCCCTGAGTGCTCACTAGAAGGGCAAATCCTGAAGTTGAGGCTCCAGTACTTTGGCCACCTCATGAGAAGAGAAGACTCCCTGGAAAAGATCCTGATGTTGGGAAAGATGGAGGGCACAAGGAGAAGGGGACGACAGAGGATGAGATGGTGGGACAGTGTTCTCGAAGCTACTAACATGAGTTTGGCCAAACTGCGAGAGGCAGTGGAGGATAGGCGTGCCTGGCGTGCTCTGGTCCATGTGGTCACGAAGAGTCGGACACGACTGAACGACTGAACAACAACAATATAACCTGAGCCTAAGAAGGAGGGGCTCACAGCACAGGTCCCAACAGGTCTTGCTTCTCCATTGGTCACAGCTTTGGCTCCAGCATGGAGCAAGCAGAGCTCAGTGGTCCACCTTCCAGCTTGCTTCCAGCTTCTTCACACACAATTCCTGCGGCTCTTGTCCTCCTGCCTAGCAGCTAGGTGAGGGCAGAAAAGGCACATTCATTAGCCAGAACTGCACCATCACTTATTTGTAGCTCTTGCAAGCTAGCTCATTCTTTGGGGGGTGCTGGTGAGGACACTGAAGTGACCAACCAAGGTCATTGTCTTCCAAGGAAACTCATCTGACCAGTTCACAGAGGCGTAGGAAGGTCAGGTGGTACCCGGTGCGGAAAATTTCTTGTCACCCCCCCATTGATTCCCTCCCCCCCCTGCAAAAATGGTTTTACGTTATTTAATATTTTCTTACAAAGGAATAATAACAAGTAATAATAATAAAAAAAACCTTTTATTTATATCCCACCCTCCCCGGCCGAAGTCGGGCTAACATCAGATACATAACATTGGTATAAAATCAAACAATAATTAAATTACCTCCTAAAAACATCTCAGAATCAAATTAAAGTCTAATTAGACGGCTTTTCACAGGGTTAGGGTTGGGAACAACAGTAAGTGCTCCACTGAACTGAAATTTCAGCCTTCACGACATAGGAAAACAGCCAAGTGAACAGCTATTTTGGTGGAGGAGGGTCAAGATATTAACCGATATGCATGAAATTTCATATATAGCTATATAATCCCTAGTATAGTAAGATAAGACCTTTGGAGCGGCATTTTTAAAAAAAGTTTTTTATGAACCGCCCTAGTAGGGCAGTAATTGTTCCTTGATAATTTGTCACCCCCTCCTTTATGGAAAATGGGGCGGAACACCCCCTACACCCCCCCTTGCTACGCCCCTGCCAGTTCAGCCAACTCTTCTGTTAGATTCCTCCCTGATTACTGGACCGCAAGAACTGGGAGGACTCAGGGCATCATCCAGACTGACCCCCCACTGACCCACCACACTATTTCAGCTGGACTTTGGATGGGAGGGTGGTCCGATAGAAAAGAGGAGAGGGACTTTTTGTAGGGACCAACACGGCGGCAACCTGCGCTTTTGAGAGCTCCAGGGATTGTTACTCTGACAGTCCTTGGCTGGCCCTAGGAAAAAGCAGGGAGGTTCATAGAATCATAGTAGTTTTGGAAGGGAACCCCAGGGGCCATCTAGTCCAACCCCCTGCAATGCAGCAGCCACAACTAAAGCATCCCTGACAGATGGCGGCCTGACCTCGGCTGAGAAGCCTCCAAGGGCTCCTTCTGAGAGAGTTCATTCGACTGTCAAACAGCTCTTACTCTCAGAAAGTTCTTCCTAAGGCTTAGCACAAATCTTCTTTCTGGCCATCTGAACCTGTGTCCTCTCCTCTGGAGCAGCAGAAAACAGGCTTCCTCCACCTTCCATCTGACAGATATTTATATAGTCCTGCCTCTCGGATTCTCCTTCCCTGGCGGAGTCTACACAAATATTTTTAAAAGTTCTGAAAATGCTTTTTTTTAAAAAAGCGTTTTTAAAAATACAGTACATTGAATTTCCCATAAGGCTCACCATCGCCATCTAGTGTCACATTGTATATAGTGCTTTGTTGTTGTTTAGTCGTTAGGCACCCCTGTCTTCATATTGCACTAAAACAAACTTAAAATGTTTTATTTGCAGCTGTAGAGCCGAGTCCCTTGTGTGACTTGCTGGTTGAGGTCGGCATCCCTCCCCTAGGAAATGTAGGAAACGGGGGGGGGGGGGGGTGAGGTGCAATCTGGATGGTGCTGGCATTTTCTTAAGGCTGGTGTCTCCAAAAGGGGTCGCCCCTGGCAGAGGAGAAAGCAGAGAGGCACATTGCTTGGCACCGACCAGCGCATTCATTTCCAGGACAATTCCTTCAGGGAAATCACGTGAGGACACCCACCTAAAGCCAAAATTTGAGAAATCTGTAAATAAATATCTGAATAAACTACTGGGGATTAACTGGGTCATGCAAAGTGGAAGAACAACCCCCCCAACCGGGGCGCCTAGCTCTTGCATTGCATGCCCAGTTCCCCAGATCCACTTGGTCCCCTCAATCTCCCGCACCACTCGCCCTACCCTTGAGAAAGCAGCAGCTCTGATCTGGAGAGGGAGGGGGGAGAGAAAGAAAAATGGGGGGTGGAAGGAGGGAGGGAGAATTCAGCAGACTTATTTTTGACCCTGGGAACGAAAACTGCTTTCTGGAAGGGGGCGGGGGGGGGCAGGCGGAGGACGGACCCAACACAGTGGGATAAACAGACCACATCCTTTCTGTGAGATGTTTCCATCTGAGGAGAGGAAGGAAAACAGCCTCGCTTGAGGGCTTGCAACATAATGTGCTTTGGAGGAAAAGAGGGATAATTTGGAGTGTCGGTTGTTTGCTTAACCCATAGATTTGAATCTCGTGGTTTGCTTCTTCTTCTCCAGCTTCCGTGCGTCTTATTAGATCTGTGGCATAGACCTCTCAATACTCAGGAGAGAGTCAATAAATCAAGGTGTGGACTTTTATTTCATATTACTGTTGTTTTGTACAAGCTGACTAAAGTTTCCAGGCTTCTCCGTCTTCAGTGCAGCGCTAGTCCAAACGGGAGCTTACTGGGGTCAGTGTCGAAACCCCACAAAACTGGGAGAGGCAATTTATCAGGTCTGCTTTGTTATGTAAGTTTGGGCCGTGGTGCTTCACTAGAACCTAAAAAGATGGAGATGTTTCTGGAAAGGGAGCTGAGGGGGTCCCACCCCTCCTGTGGCTGGAGGTGAAATCAACAAGAGAGCCAGTGTGGTAGAAGAAGAAGAAGAAGAAGAAGAAGAAGAAGAAGAAGAAGAAGAAGAAGAAGAAGAAGAAGAAGAGGAGGAGGAGGAGGAGGAGGAGGAGTTTGGATTTGATATCCCGCTTTATCACTACCCGAAGGAGTCTCAAAGCGGCTCACATTCTCCTTTCCCTTCCTCCCCCACAACAAACACTCTGTGAGGTGAGTGGGGCTGAGAGACTTCAGAGAAGTGTGACTAGCCCAAGGTCACCCAGCAGCTGCATGTGGAGGAGAGGAGACGCGAACCCGGTTCACCAGATAATGAGTCTACTGCTCTTAACCACTACACCACACTGGCTCTCACTGGTATAGTGGTTAAGAGCGGTAGACTGGTAATCTGTTGAACTGGGTTCGCATCTCCACTCCTCCACATGCAGCTGCTGGGTGACCTTGGGCTAGTCACACTTCTCTGAAGTCTCTCAGCCCCACTCACCTCACAGAGTGTTTGTTGTGGGGGAGGAAGGGAAAGGAGAATGTTAGCCGCTTTGAGACGCCTTCGGATACTGATAAAGTGTGATATCAAATCCAAACTCCTCCTCCTCCTCCTCCTCCTCCTCCTCTTCTTCTTCTTCTTCTTCTTCTGAGAGAGGGAGGACAACAGCCTGTCAGTTTGAGGTATGACCCTGGAAAGAATAGAGAGGCCTGATTTGTTCTCAGCGAGAATCTAAGTAATGCCTGTGAGGACCCAGGGCCGGCGCGTCCATTAAGGCGAACTAGGCAATTGCCTAAGGCGCCAAAATGGAGGGGGCGCTGGCCAGGCTTGGGCGGGGGAGCGGGGCGGGCTAGCAGCAGCTTCTCCGCTGTGGCGGAGAGGTGCTGCTTGCCCCCTACACCACCCCCGGCTCCCTCTAAAGCAGGCTTTGGTGGGGGGCGGGTGGTGGGACGAGCGAGCAGCAGCTTCTCCGTTCAGTGGAGAAACTGCTGTTTGCCTCTCCACCACC
This sequence comes from Lacerta agilis, assembly GCF_009819535.1. Taxonomy (NCBI): domain Eukaryota; kingdom Metazoa; phylum Chordata; class Lepidosauria; order Squamata; family Lacertidae; genus Lacerta; species Lacerta agilis. Next base: position 1,424,628 of record NC_046315.1, read on the forward strand.
CCCACCTCCCGCTAAAGCAGGCTTTGGCAGGGGGCGGGGGGCACCAGAAGGTGGTCTGCCTAGGGCGCAAGAAACCCTAGCACCGGTCCTGTGAGGACCCCCACCCCACCGCCAAAAGCCTAATGGAGCAGCAGGATCTGCTGGAAGGTGAATGTTCTAAATTATACTCACCTTGTATATATGTATTAAATAAACTTAATATCACAGAAAAGGCCGCAGTCTTCAGTGACCTCCCTTCCAAGGAAACCTAAACCGAGGTATACAGACCCCGCAAAATTACACAATTACAAGAAAGGAGATTCTGACTCAACGTTAGGAAGAGTTTTCTGAGGGTAAGAGCTGTTTGACAGTGGAACAGTCTCCCTTGGGCGGTTGTGGACTCGTGTTCCTTAGAGGAATTTAAGCAGAGGTTGTATGGCCATCTGCATGGATACTTTAGCTGAGATTCCTGCATTGCAGGAGGTTGGACTGGATGACCCTCAGGGGTCCCCTCCACCTCTACAGTTGTATAAGCTCCACCATTACTGGCTCCTGGTTTTCAACAGAAACGGGTTTACTTACGTCTCTTGACACGAGACTCTCAGAATAGCCTCACATAGAGAGAAACAGACAGACAAAACTCAGCTGCTACTCTTTTAGGTTGAATTTACGATGTCTTTTAAAAACAACAACACGGTCCCTATTTTGGAAAGGAATTAATGCTTGGGACAGCACTGGATTGTATATGTTTACTGGTTTCCTTTTGGGGGATGAGAGTCCAGACCAATAAGCTGAGTTGCAGCATGGGCTCTTTATCTTCTCCCCCCCCCCCCCACGGAAGCAGTTTGTGGGGTCGCATTCTGGACTGGAAATGAATGGGTTTCATTCTGGCGAAACAGAGCAGCACACGGAAACGCCGTTTTCCTTCCCGCCGGAGCGGTACCTATTTATCTACTTGCAGTGGCGTAGCAAGGGAGGGGTGCAGGGGGTGGTTTGCCCTGGATTCCAGGGGAGGGGGGTGACACTCCCCAGCACCTCCCACCACTCCCCCGCCGCCCGGCACCCCGTCCGTGCTTCTTTACGGACGGACGGGGCAGCCCCACAAGCCGCCGCTTGCTCGCTGGCTCGCCGCGGGAGCGGCAGCACCAGCCCGGATGCACTACGTGTGCCCGGAAATTCCAGGCATACGCAGTGCATCCAATGTGCGTCATGACGCCCCACCCCAAGGGGGGTGTCTCCGCTCCGCCGCCCTGGGCAGTGAAGAGGCTTCCTCCACCACTGTCTACTTGCACTTTGACGTGCTTTCGAACTGCTAGATTGGCAGGAGCAGGGACCGAGCAACAGGAGCTCACCCCATCGCGGGGATTCGAACCGCCGACCTTCTGATCAGCAAGCCCTAGGCTCTGTGGTTTAACCCACAGCGCCACCCACGTTCCGCATTTTACTTATTTCTCTGCTCTCAGCAAAGTTTCTTCACATACTTTATTCTCATTTAATTCCTCTTTGGTACCCAAGGTTTGGAGTTATAAGAAAAAAGCCTTGCTCCTTTTCCCTTCTGGGGTATCTAAGAGCCCATATAGAGTCCTTAAGTGGGTTCGCTATCGGAAGGAGAAAATAACAGAGGCCAACCAGAGAATATTGAGAAGCAAGGCAGCTAGTAAGCCTGATCTTTATTAACTGTTGCAACAGGATCCCCGCTCACCACACGCAGGATACACCATATGGGAAAAGGAGCAGTATTTTTCTTATAACAGTTGCCATCGCAATGGTAATAACATCGCAATGGCCCCTTATATGCCAACAACATTTATTGTGCCAGAAGCCTTTTGTTGGCTAGAGCTGCACTTTATGGGGAATGGCTGCAGCTGGGTGGCGGAGCATCTGCCATCCATGCAGAAAGTCTCAAGTTCCACCTGAATCACAGAATCTTAGAGTTGGAAATGACCCTGAGGGTCATCTAGTCCAACCCCCTGCAATGCATGCCTGGAAGAGACATCCTGCGTGACACCTTGATGAGCCACTGCCAGTCAGTCTGGACCCTGACCGTTAGGTCCAGTTCGCGGACGACTCTGGGGTTGTGGCGCTCATCTCGCTTTATTGGCCAAGGGAGCCGGCGTACAGCTTCCGGGTCATGTGGCCAGCATGACTAAGCCACTTCTGGTGAACCAGAGCCGTGCACGGAAACGCCGTTAACCTTCCCGCCGGAGTGGTACCTATTTATCTACTTGCACTTTGACGTGCTTTCGAACTGCTAGGTGGGCAGGAGCAGGGACCGAGCAACGGGAGCTCACCCCATCGCAGGGATTCGAACCGCCGACCTTCTGATCAGCAAGCCCTAGGCTCTGTGGTTTAACCCACAGTGCCACCCGCGTCCCTAGACAATGGGTAGTCAACCTTTTTATACCTACCACCCATTAATGCATTGTTTACTTGATGGTAAAATTTCCTTACCGCCCACCAGTGCTGCAGTAACATGTGGCGCATAACCCCCTACCGCCCACCTGGAATCCTGAAACGCCCACTAGTGGGCAGTGGGGACCAGGTTGACTACCCCTGGTCTAGACAGTACTGAGACAGAAGGACCTATGGCCTGAGTCGGTGTAAGGCAGTTTCCCACATTCTCTTTTATTCACTTCACCAGCTGCAGAAAGCGCCAAGTGTGATGCGTTCTATGAAAACTTATTAATGCTGATTACGAACATCACTGGGTCACCCACTCCACAGTGGGTGGGTGAGTTGCGAAATCTGGAGTGTGTCTGCATTTCCGCTCTCATTTCGTTTCGGGAATCACGAGTTTGATCAATTCAGCTCCGAAGGCAAACTGAACTGAATCCTATCCCTATGCACATATCCAAATAATGTTTTCTTGGAACTAAGTCCTACTGATTTCAATAAACCATAACCCTTTCCTATTCATAGAATTATGGAAAGGACCCCCAAGGGTAATCTAGTCCAACACTCTGCAATGCAGAAATCACAGCTGGAGAAGCCCTGGCAGATGGCCAGCCAACCTTTGCTTATAAACCTCCAGTGAAGGGGAGTCCACCGCCTTCCGAGGGCGTCTGTTCCACTGCCGTACAGCTCTTATCCTTAGAAAGTTCTTCCTAATATTTAGTTGGAATCTCCTTTCTTGTCATATGAACCCATTGGTTGGTTCAGGTTACAAGAAAGCGTGCATTTTCAGACTGCAGCCTTAGCCAGCTGCCTTTGGCTGCAAACCATTTACACAGAGGAAGAAGCTTCACAGATTGCAACGGTTGAGCTGGAAGAAACCCAGAGGGGACCACAGCAATACGATTCACTGAACACTTTTTCTGCTCATCGTCGGAAACTGATGGAATTCAGAGACACTCTCCTCATGTCCCCGTTTCCCCTGCTCTTCTTCCAATTCATTTTGACCATAGACCTCCCTGAGCCACAGATTCATCCTCCTCAGCGCCTGAGTTATCTCTTTGTCAGCAACATGGTGCAACCTGCCGTGATCACCAGCAACAGGGAACTGGGGCAGTGGCATACTGAAGCCTGTGTCTGCCCGTGTGCTCTTGGAAGGGCTGCAGTAGTGTCACAGAGCACACCCAGTCCTCATCCTCATCTTTCATCGGAAAGGGATCCTCAGGCTGGGAAAAGAACTCTGTCTGAAGAGCTGCTGCTGCTGCTGCATGTCAGAGCGTGCCATGCCATGTCACGCTGAGCTGGACAGGCTAGCTATATAAGGCAGCTTCAGTTCAACAGCTGAGCTTCTTGCAACCCGTCCCCCCCCCCCCCCCCGTGGCAATGACAAACTGTCCCCAAGGGGCCGGGCTCGAGAGTGTGCTATAATTCCAGCCTCCTTCCGCCTGTTCAGTTCTGCTAGTGGCTAGAGGATGATCCCGCTCCCAGAGTGACAAAGGTACAGGAAAGGTAGGGGATGCTTGCCTCTTGAATCTTGGCTGTGTTGCGAACCGGAGAAAAAATACAAAACCGTGTATATCACTGGAAGAACTACATAAATATGAAACTAAACTGACAATATCATAACGGGTGGTTTCCCGTTGATGAAACGGGAGGTTTGAAGCTAGCCACCCGTCGGGAGAACACACCCACATGTTGGAGGGATTCTGAATAACCTTCCCCAACATTGTGAGGATGGACCTACGCGTCTGAGAGACATTTGCTATACCATCTTCATCATTATATTGAACATTATATGGCACTTTGTATTTTTGCACTTTGTAATTGCACTTTGTACTAGCACTTTGATGATTTAAAGCATATATAGGTTTGCCTCTGATGAAATATTTATAAATGCCCTTTGCATTATGATATTGTCAGTTTAGTTTCATATTTATGCAATTCTTCCAGTGATATACAGGGTTTTGTATTTTTTCTGAGGTACAGATACCGTGACTGTCTGTTGTTGTTTCTACTGTGTTGCGAACCTGGGCTTTTTGTCTTCCCACCAAAAGTTGAGAATCCTTTCATCCTGCCTCGAGGCGTCTGCTCGCGATAAAAGACACCGGAGCAGAAACAGGGAGATGTGATGTTTGTATGAGCCCAGACACTTGTATGGGGCTTTTTACCAAGATGATATGAAGGAGAGGCTGGGGAGAATAACCACCTGGGTTTGGTTTGCAGGCTTCTTTCAAGTAGAGGTTTTCCAAGAGTCTCCTTCTTTGGAGGTCTTTAAGCAGAGGCTTGACAGCCATCTGTCAGGAATGCTTTGATGGTGTTTCCTGCTTGGCAGGGGGTTGGACTGGATGGCCCTTGGGGTCTCTTCCAACTCTAGGATTCTAGGATTCTAGGATTCTAAGAGTCAATTGGCTTGTCTGCACAGTCCCTGGGTTCTTCTCTCATGGGCTGTGCAACCACTGTACCATCAAAACACATTTTGAAGCGTAATTTGAAGGCTCTTCTTAATTCCCCCCTCAAAGAATTCAGGGCACCGCAGTCTGCGTCTGCATTGATGGAAACCACAGGAGGGGAGATAGAATGCTCTTGCGCTCGGATCCTGCTCATGGTCTTCCCATAACAAGCATCTTTTTGGCACTGTGAGAACAGGATGCTGGACTAGATGGGCCACTGGCCTGATCACACAGGGCTGCTCTTGTGACCAAAGGGTTTCTGGGAATTGTAACTCTGTGCAAGATGAACAAGAGAATTATTTAAGGGACAGAGCATGCTCCAAATGTGCTAAAGTTATGGTGTGTACACTGCCTGCCCTCTATGAAAACCACAGCAACCTCCACGTATCCTAGCGTCCCACTCAAAGTATTGTTACGAAGGTTGCATTCCAGCCCCCCCATCTTTGCAGAATAGCAAGATTACAGTGGGTCCAGAAGCTCACCCAGGACTGTGTTTCCATTGGGAAAAATTGAGGCACTGTGAAGGCTAGAGTTTCTCTAAGAAATACTGTGTTGGCCCAAATATAAGCCGCACCTTTAAATTTCAAAGGGGGGGGGGAGAGAAAAAAGACAATACCCAAACATAAGCCGCTCCCTTAAAATTGGGTTACAGGCTGAAAACCGCTGCGGTTGGTAGAATTGTACGATAACTCCAAGCCGATTTAAGCCTTTGATCTTGCAAGCCCGCAAAGGTTAACATTGTTGTTGTTGTTGTTCAGTCGTTCAGTCGTGTCCGCCTCTTCGTGACCCCATGGACCAGAGCACGCCAGGCACGCCTATCCTCCACTGCCTCCCGCAGTTTGGCCAAACTCATGTTAGTAGCTTCAAGAACACTGTCCCACCATCTCGTCCTCTGTCGTCCCCTTCTCCTTGTGCCCTCCATCCTTCCCAACATCAGGGTCTTTTCCAGGGAGTCTTCTCTTCTCATGAGGTGGCCAAAGTACTGGAGCCTCAACTTCAGGATCTGTCCTTCCAGTGAGCACTCAGGGCTGATTTCTTTAAGGATGGATCAGTTTGATCTTCTTGCAGTCCATGGGACTCTCAAGAGTCTCCTCCAGCACCATAATTCAAAAGCATCAATTCTTTGGCGATCAGCCTTCTTGATGGTCCAGCTCTCACTTCCGTACATCACTACTGGGAAAACCATAGCTTTAACATACAATACAATAAGGTTAACATACAATTGCTCAAATCACAAACCGCTATTCAATTGCTACAATTCCGCAGGCATTCAAGCTCGCAAATTGGCAATAAAACATATTTTTTTTGTTCGGTTCTGTTTCATACTGTATGTCTGTTTCAGCAGCAATATCGTAAGAGCCAATTTTTGTTAGGTCGCAAATTTAAGCCACACTTTTAACTTTCCATGGTCGGAATTTGAAATAAATGTGTGGCTGATATACTGGCCAATGAGGTATGGCTTATTTGGAATATATTTACACCGGAGGTTTTCAATGGGGCATGTATGTGTGTGTGTGTGCAGAACATTATGCCCCATGAGTGTCCCTCATTGCCCCCCCTTCAGAAAACTTAAGTCCAGAGCTAACCTAGGAAATTTGCATATGTCACAGTTCTGCAGATTGTCTTTTCCCTTCATATCCCAGATATTATCTAAGTACTGCCATGTATTAATTTCTACCATTCACTGACAGACTCTGGTACCCAAGATCTATGACAATATTCTGCTCTGTATGAATGGAAGAAGTGCAGGAGAGACATTTCCCCCTCCTGCCCTTTCCATAACTTGGGGAGAAAGCGCCATGAAAATGTGCAAACTTTGAGCCACAGAAGCATTGTAGCAATGACCCCAAGGGCCATGGAGTCCAACTTCCTGCATGGCACTGTTTTCCAGCTCCATGTTTTGAACTCAAGACAGGCAACCCTGGTGCTTAGATGACCCTCTGTGATTCTGGCGCCATCCAGATGTTTTCCTCCCAGACCATTGCCCATGATGGCTGCTGAAAGAGATGGAAGCTGTAGTCCAAAACATCTGGAGACATCAGGTTGGCAAAGGTTGACCTGGTTGTTTCCGTAACCCGCTAACCTCTGAGTGGGAAGTGTGAGGCTGCTGTTCCGATGTCTTTGCAGTCAAAGGTAGGAAAGAGCAGTGCTTAAAATAAAATAAAATGTTTAGGGGTACTCTCATTTTGACTCCAGAAAATCACCATTTTATAGTTCGAACCGGGAAAAATAAATACAGTAAAATGGACAATGGTACAAAGATTCACAAATGTTTATGGGGTATGCATCCCCCCCTCCGAAAAAAAGGACTGGGAAAGGGTGTGGCCACAGCAACCGGGTCATTGGAGAAGAGAGGCTGGCAGGCAGGCTGACCCCACACATGGCGCCTTTTGCAAATAATGCAGCAGTAGCAGCACTGAATACATGGTGAATCTAATGTTCTGTTCTTAGTCGCCAGTATCTGCTAGTCAGAGAAGTTCACCGCAGCCAAGCATGGAGGTTGCATTTTAATTTGACTTTGTGGTCATTAATAACTACTGCTTTTATGGCAAAATAGAAAATTCTTTCCAGTAGCACCTTAGAGACCAACTGAGTTTGTTCTTGGTATGAGCTTTCGTGTGCATCTGAAGAAGTGTGTATCTGAAGAAGTGTGCATGCACACGAAAGCTCATACCAAGAACAAACTCAGTTGGTCTCTAAGGTGCTACTGGAAAGAATTTTTTATTTTGTTTCGACTATGGCAGACCAACACGGCTACCCACCTGTAACTGCTTTTATGGCAGTTATTGATATTATCCTGTCCTCTGATGCATTTTATTATTATTATTATTATTATTATTATTATTATTATTATTATTATTATTATTATTAAAAATGGGAAGGTCCATACATAGCTCAGTGGTAGAGCATTTGCCTGGAAGCAGAAGTTCCCGGGTTCAGTCCCTGGCATCTCCTAGTAGATGCGGGAGAGACTCCTGCCTGAAATCCTAGAGAGCCATTGCCAGTCAGTGTACAATTCTAAGCTAAATGGACAAATGATCTGACTCAGTATAAGGCAGCTTCCTATGTTCCTAGTCATGGAATTGTAGTGTTGGATGGGACCCCAAGGGACATCTAGTTCAACCCCCTGCAATGCAGGACACTACAACTAAAGACTCCCCGACAGATGGCCACCCAGCCTCTGCTTCAAAACCTCCAAGCAAGGAGGGTCCACCACCTCTCATGAGAGTCTGTTCCACTGTCAAAAGGCTCTTACTCTTGAGATTTACAGTGGTGCCTCGGGTTGCGCACTCAATTCGTTCCGGGGCGCCGTTCACACCCCAAACAATGTGCAACCCAGACGGCGCTTTCACGCACGCGTGAAAGCGCGATATCATGCTTCTGCGCATGCACGGACCGCACGGACATGCGCAGAAGTGTCCGTGCTCCGTGTCGCACTTCCGAGTTAGCGGAGTACGCAACCCGAACGTACGCAACACGGAGTGTGCGCAACCCGGGAGTATGACTGTAGTTGGAATCTCCTTTCTTGTAACTTGAAACCATTGGTTCAGGTCCTACCCTCTGGAGCAGCAGGAAAGAGGCTTGCTCCATCTTCCATGTGACAGCCCTTCAGATACTTGAAGATGGCTATCGTGCGACCTCTCAATCTTCTCTTCTCCAGGGAAAACATAACCCTTAAGGGTTCCTCATAAAACTTGGTTTCCTGATCCTTGGTTTGAAGAACATGAGCTGTTCATTTTTTACTTATGCTCTGCTTTGGGATTTTTCTGCCTGGTTTAAAACTGGACGAGAAATAAGTCAACTGGCAGGCCTGGTCATTACCCTCATTGTTCAACCCCTCCTAACTAATGTTTATCCTATTACCCCTTGGAGTTGACTCCCTTTGCTTGGCCACATAGGAATGGGGAGCTGTCATTCTGGTTTCATGGGCTCAAACCCACTTGACTCCTTCTCTCTCCTTCCCTTTCAGCTGTGTAGAACAACACAAGGCCACCACAACGGACATGTCGTTGTCCGCCACTAACAGAACTCATGGCGACTCCTTCTCGTTCATCTTGATGGGCCTACCTGGCCTGGAAGGGGCCCACTTCTGGCTGGCCTTCCCCCTCTGCGCCATGTACCTTGTGGCCGTGGTGGGCAACTGCACCGTGGTGTTTGTCGTGAAGGCGGAACCAGCCCTCCACACGCCCATGTACTTCTTCCTCTGCATGCTGGCAGCCGTGGACCTGGCCCTCTCCACCTGCACCATGCCCAAAATCATCGCCTTCTTTTGGTTTGATGCCAAGGAAATTGGCTACAGGACCTGCCTCCTCCAGATGTTCTTCATCCACTCTCTGTCTGGAGTGGAGTCCACCATCCTTCTGGCCATGGCAGTGGATCGTTACGTGGCCATCTGCCACCCCCTGCAGCATTCCTCCATCCTCACCAACGCAGCGACGGTGAAAGTGGGCTTGGTGGCCGTGGTGAGAGGGGTCGCCTTCTTCCTTCCTCTGCCCTTTCTGATCAGCCGCCTGCACTTCTGCGGCTCCACCAACCTCACCCATTCCTACTGCCTCCACCAAGATGTCATGCACCTGGCTTCGAGCAACAGCACCACACCCAACGTTGTGTATGGCTTGGCTGCCATTCTCCTGGTGATGGGTCTCGATTCTCTGCTCATCTTTGTCTCCTACGTGATGATCATTAAGACCGTCCTGCAGCTGAGATCAAAGGAGGAGCGCCTCCGGGCTTCTGGGACCTGTGTGGCCCATGTGTGTGTTGTCTTGTCCTTCTACGTGCCCCTGATTGGACTCTCCGTGGTCCACAGGTTTGGGAGAGACCTTCCTGTGCTGATTCAAATCACCATGGGCAACATCTACCTCTTGGTGCCCCCTGTGCTCAACCCCATTGTCTATGGAGCCAGGACCAAGGAGATTCGGAAACGGGCATTGAGGATAATGAGGATAGGGAGGGAGGGAGGCCCTCATTGACCCAGAATTTTCTTTAGAACAGATTATCCTAGAGTTATTTCACTAACAGCTGATCTGTACAGCTGTGCTTGATCAACCTTCAAGAGCACAGTCCTTGTTAGACAAATCAGGCAGAACAAAGCTGTGCACTGATCTGCTGCATCTCCAAGCCACTATAAGTCAATGGCCATGTGTCCTTCCAGGCAGCTCTCAGTAGCCATGCTTATTGTGTAGTTGCCACACCATTTCCTGGAGGAGAAGAAGAAAAAGAAGAAGAAGAGTTTGGATTTGATATCCTGCTTTATCACTACCTGAAGGAGTCTCAAAGCGACTAAGATTGTCCTTTCCATTTCTCCCCCCACAACAAACACTCTGTGGGGTGAGTGGGGCTGAGAGACTTCAGAGAAGTGTGACTAGCCCAAGGTCACCCAGCAGCTGCATGTGGAGGAGCGGAGACGCGAACCCGGTTCACCAGATTACGAGTCTACCGCTCTTAACCACTACACCACACTGGCTGAAGCTCATACCTGAAGGATCTGTCCTCTACCCTACTCATCACTGAGCTCCATGGACAAGGCCCTCCTGCAGAAAGAGCCCCCCCCCAGGGTGTTTGTTAGTGACCTACCTCAGTGCTATTCAGGAATGTGTAAGAAAAGGGTTGTCAACCACCATGTAGATGATAAGTGCTATGGAATTTGTTATGCAGAATAGGAAATCTCACAAACCCACTAGTACTCATTGTTGCTTGTGAGGTGGCTAGAGACAGCTTCATGCTCCAGGACATGCAAGGTGCAGGAGGACTCTCCCTCTAGGTGACAGAAAAGGGTCCCTTTGGAGACTCTTTCTGTCTCTCTTTCTTTCTTTCTTTCTTTCTTTCTTTCTTTCTTTCTTTCTTTCTTTCTTTCTCTCTCTCTCTCTCACACACACAAACACACACACACACACACTTTCCTCATACTGTTGACAATAAATTGAAAAAGGCATGATGGGTTTATTTCATAATTTAAAACAAATTGAAGTATAATTAACTTTTGGCAAACTAAATTGGGCCTCTGGAAATATTGTATGCCCATTTGTTCCTGCCTTTCTTTGAAACTTGTTGTGTGGAGAATAAAAACTATCTTTTAGATTACACCTATCTGTGTTGCCTCTTTAGGAGACTTGAATCCTCACATACGCTTCAGAGGAAGCCTATGGGGGAAAGCTGTAGTGATGGTCACCAGCAGGGGTAGCTTTAAACAAGGATTAGACAAATTTGTGGAGGAGGAGGAGGCTTTCAATGACATTACATCGTAAAGGGGTTGGGCTCTACAGTCCCTTGATTCTATGTGCAAAACAGCCTCAACATCAAAGAAATGTCTGTATATATTAGATTGGGGCACATCCTTCAGTTTGGAATCCGTAGCTGGTTTCTCAGAGGTAACAAATTGGCCCCCGGGGACTGGGCTCTCTATAAATGCCTCTCCTTGGCGCAGCTGTGTTGGCTGTGCGAGGTTGTGCAGGCAGGGTCCACACAGCGACTGCTGCTGCAGAGCGTTCTCTTGAAGGTATGTTCAGGGGGGGGGTTCTTCTTGGTACTAGAATCATAGAATTATAGGATCAGAGTCAAAGAGTTGGAAGGGACCCCAAGGATCATCCAGTCCAACCTCTTAGAATCATAGAATCCTAGAGTTGGAAGAGACCCCAAGGGCCATCCAGTCCAACCCCCCTGCCAAACAGGAAACACCATCAAGGCATTCCTGACAGATGGCTGTCAAGCCTCCGCTTAAAGACCTCCAAAGAAGGAGACTCCATCACACTCCTTGGCAGCAAATTCCACTCTTGCAGGGTAGGAATAGGCAGCTGTTCCATACAGGGTTCAAACCTGCAACCTTGGTGTTATCAGTGCCACGCTCTAAACAACTGATCCATCCAACCCCCACCTGGAACCCTCTCCTGCTTAGTCTGAAGATGGGCATTTTAATTTGCATTAAATATATTTATATCATATCATAGAAAATTCTTTTCAGTAGCACCTTAGAGACAAACTAAGTTTGTTCTTGGTATGAGCTTTTGTGTATCTGAAGAAGTGTGCATGCACACGAAAGCTCATACCAAGAACAAACACAGTTGGTCTCTAAGGTGCTACTGAAAAGAATTTTCTATTTTGTTTCGACTATGGCAGACCAACACGGCTACCCACCTGTAACTATATCATATCAGTTGCTGGGAACCACAGGAGGGTAGAGGGTTCCTGTGCTCGAATCCTGCTTACTGGTTTCTCACAGGCACCTGGGGGAAGATGCTAGACTAGATGGATCATTGACCTGATCCAGCAGCCAGTCTCTTCTAATTTTAAGACTTGTTGGAAATGTTGACCAGCACTGTTGCTGACCACAATAGACTTCTCTTGACAAGCTCTTATAAAACTGGTTCCATTAGGTTTCGGGCACTGGGGGGAAGTTCATTGATGAGAAGAGATGGTTTGGTGCTTCTTGGAATGACTACTGCAGGCTCCTGTTGCCAATGGCCAAGCTTGCCTCTTTTTAACAAAACCAACAAAAATGCTCTGCTGCGTTTCTTGTTCCCAATAAGACCCCGAATGAGCCCTCAAGAGCCTTAAAAGGGTTCTTTACTCAGGTTCCATCTGGTGGGTCCTCAAGACCGCAAGGAGAAAGGGGTCTTTCTCATCCTCACAAGGCCCCATATACACCAGGTGGGGTGGTGAGTGGACTGGCAGGTACAATCCAAGACAACCGCTGGTGGACACACAGTGTCCCAAGCTCACCCAATCCTGATATGCGGCACGCGGCAGTGACCACCGTCCGTAGTCTGTGGCCATGTTGCTCCTCACCAGCTTCTCCTGGAGTTATGGGGGTGTATCTACCAGAAGACACAAATCGTTTCTAATCTGCACAACTTGCAGACTTAGCATAGACAATAAGAGAACAAGAAGAACATACCGGTATGTTTAGAGAAGATTGGAAAATGTTTATTGAATATATGGGAAATAATTGTATACAACTGAAAACGTTGGCAGCATTAAAATCAATTCAACAGTGTAAATAGGTTTCGATGGATGCAATAATGGAAAACTGATTGGTATAGTTTTTGTAAAATATGCAGGGGTTTAAGATATGTAAAATGAACCATGGAAAGAGAAGAAGGGAAGTCATTGATATCTTAAGGATGTAAAATGAGTATTTGAAATCGTAAAACCGAAAATTTAATAAAAATTATAAAGAAGACACAAATCGTTTCTTAAACTGTCTTGCCCTAATGCCCAACATGTCAGGCCTGAACAATGAGTCCTGCTGGTTAAGATGCATTATGTGATCAGTAAAGAAGGCGACAATGTGAGGGGGGGGGGGGAGAGAGAGAGAGACAGACAGACAGACAGACAGACAGAGAGACAGAGACAGAGACGGATGCTGCCTCATGGCTTACCATTAGAGACGGGAGGGCATTTTGGTTTCAAGGATCAAACCCAATTTGGCATTGTGAATCTACCCTCTCCTTCTCTTTCAGGTGAGTAGCACTCACAGGGCATCAAGCCAATCATGTCATTGTCAGCCACCAACAGAACTCATGACGACTCCTTCTCGTTCATCTTGATGGGCCTACCTGGCCTGGAAGGGGCCCAATTCTGGCTGGCCTTCCCCCTCTGCGCCATGTACCTTGTGGCCGTGGTGGGCAACTGCACCGTAGTGTTTGTCGTGAAAGCGGAGCCAGCCCTCCACACGCCCATGTACTTCTTCCTCTGCATGCTGGCGGCCGTGGACCTGGCCCTCTCCACCTGCACCATGCCCAAACTCCTCGCCTTCTTTTGGTTTGATGCCAATGAGATCAGCTATGGGAGTTGCCTTCTCCAGATGTTCTTCATCCACACTCTATCAGGCATTGAGTCCACCATACTCTTGGCCATGGCTGTGGATCGCTATGTAGCCATCTGCCATCCTTTGCAGCACTCCTCCATCCTCACCAACGCAGTGACAGCTAAAGTGGGCCTGGTGGCTGTGGTGAGAGGAGTCATCTTCTTCCTCCCTCCTCCATTGCTGATTATCCGCCTGCACTTCTGCGGCTCCACTGTCCTCACACATTCCTATTGTGTTCACCAAGACGTGATGCACCTGGCTTGTGGGGACAGAATGCCCAACATTGTATATGGCTTGACTGCTATTCTCCTGGTGATGGGCCTTGATTCTCTGCTCATCTTTGTCTCCTACGTGATGATCATTAAGACTGTCCTGCAGCTGAGATCAAAGGAGGAGCGCCTTCGGGCTTCTGGGACCTGTGTGGCCCATGTGTGTGTTGTCTTGTCCTTCTACGTGCCTCTGATTGGACTCTCCGTGGTCCACAGGTTTGGGAGAGCGCTTCCTGTTCTGGTTCATGTCACAATGGGCAATGTCTACCTCTTGGTGCCTCCAGTTCTCAACCCCATTGTCTATGGAGCCAGGACCAAAGAGATACGAGAAAGGGCATTGAGGATAATGAGGATAGGGAGTGAGGGAGGCCCTCATTGACCCAGATATATATATATATATATATTTAGAACAGATTATCCTGGAATATTCCACTTAGCAGTGTATCTGGCCAGATATGCTTGGTCAACCTTTCAGATCATGGTCCTCATTAGACAAATTGGTGCAAACAAAGGTGTGCACTGATCTACTGTATCTCTAAGCCCCCCATAAGTCAATAGCCATGTGTCCTTCCAGGCAGCTATCAGGAGCTGCAAGACCCTGGTAGCCATCTTTCTTATATGGTTGCCACACCGTTTCTTGGAGACTGAAGCTCACACCTGATAGATCGTCTCAGCCCTCATACACCCAACTAATTACTGTGCTTTGCGGGTGAGGGCATCCTGCAGAAACCACCTTATCAAGAGGTCCATCCCACAGTTTGAAGGAATCGGACCTTGTTATGTACTGAGTTGAATAGGATCCAAACTGCAGCAGTCTGATTGGTCCAAGAACAATAGGATTGAGATTGCAGCAGTCTGATTGGTCCGCAGGAGCCACCCAATCCAGCTCCAGGTGGAAGTGAATCTGCACTCTGATTGGCATACAGGAGTATCCCGGAATTAGCCAATCACGTGGGGCCCATTGTGTAAATAGTGTATATAAAGCAAACGTTTTTAGGGAACTACATTCCTCACTACTATGAGTTGAATAAAGAGCATGAAATTCACACTGGACTCCGAGTATATTTCAGACCTTTAGTGTGGTGACGCTTTTGGGTATTAGGTTTTCAGTTGTTTCACTATCTGCATTTCAATTGATTTTTTTTTTTTTGCATTGTTTAAATTCCATTATAAATTACTATTTAACTATTATACTATATTTGTTTGTGGGGTGTTTGTGTTTGAGCCAAGCTTGCTTTAATTTTTGTAAGCTGCCATGAGTCCCAGTTCTGGGGGAAAGGCAGAGCGCAAATAAATACAGTAACAGCAGTCCCCACCAAAGGGAGTTTCTTAGGGACCAAGCTCAGTGTTATACAGGGATGCCTGAGAAAAGGGTTGTCAGCCACTGTGTTGGTGATAAATGATACAGAATTCACTACACAAAGCAGGAAATCTATTTGTATCTCTCCCGAACTCGCCCTTACTCATCTTTGCTTGTGAGGAAGGAAGTTTCATACTCAGGAAGAACAAGGGTATAGTTTGAATGCTTCACCTGTAGCTCTATAAATCAGTTAATGTGTCAATACGGATGGAAGTCGTTAAAAATGCAGTTGCTGTATAAGGGGTTGTTATGTTGACTGGAAATTAGTAACATTTTGGAATGCAGAAATAAAGTAAATCACCAAAAGATCAGTTCTAGCACCTAAATGGTATAATTTGGCATCTGAATGATTGGTATTAGCAACTGTATTATAATTTGGTATTGTTATAATGAGGCTTTTATTGGATTATTGTAACTGATAACTAATAAAAAAGATTATCCAAAAGTGTGCTGGTTGAGAACCGTAACAACAATAATAATAAAAAATCTATTATCCAAAAGAAAAAAGAAAAAGAAAAAGTTTCATGCTCCAGGAAAGGCAAGGACTCTCCCTCTCAGTGGCAGAAAAGGGTCCCTGGGAAGACTATCTCTCTTAGAAGACATCTGAAGGCAGCCCTGTTTAGGGAAGTTTTTAAGGACTGGTGTTTTAATGTATATTTTTAATCTTTTGTTGGAAGCCGCCCAGATGGGCAGGGTATAAATAAATAAAAAAATTATTATTATTATTGATGATGATAATCATCATCACCCTCACCAGCCTCATCATCCTCATCATCTCTCTGCCATTTCCCTCATACTGTTGATAATATTTTGAGAAACGCACGATGGGTTTCTTCCATAATTTAAAACAAACCCAAGTGTAATTTACTTTTGGCAGACTAAATGGGCCCCTGGAAATACTGTGTGCAGATTTGTTCCTCTCTTTCTGGAAACCTGTCACCAGGTGGATAAAAAACTACCCTTGAGCTTATTATGTCTGTCTGTGCCTTTAGGAGACTTGAATCCTCACATACGCTTCAAGGAAAGCCTGTCGGGGAAAGCTGCAGCGATGGCCACCAACAGGGGCAGCTTTAAACAAAGATGAAACAACTTCATTAAGGAGGAAGCTACCAATGGCTCTTAGCTGCAATGGTTACCTTCCATCTCCACCATTGGACTCAGCAAGCCTCTGAATAGCAGTGTTGTGTTGCTCCTCTCCATCTAACAAGCTTCCCATTGGGACATCTGGTTGGCCAGCAAGAGCAGGGTGCTGGATAAGAGGGACCATTGGCCTGACCTTCTCATGTTCTTAATGTTGTCACCTCTAAATAAGTTGGCGGGAGCTGCACCTTCTCAAGAGTCAAGCCACACATTATGGATATGTCTCTGATTCTTTCCTCCATGGGTTGTTGGGCTGCTGCTTTTTAGTTTTTTTAAAAAGCCTAAAGCATCTTTTGGTGGGTGCAGAGGAGAAGGCAGGTGGGAGAATAGAGCCAGAAAGATTGCATTGGTACCAGTGGGGAAAATATGGTGCATATGGAAGCCGTTGGGTGAATAAAAACTGGCTCTTGTATTGCAATGAAAATTATTCCGTCCAAAAATATGGTTCAAAAGTATTACTTACTCAGAACTTAACTGGCTTGAGAGCAGTGCATGTGAAAAGGATGTAGGAGTCTTGGTAGACCACAAACTTGACATGAGTCAACAGTGTGATGCAGCAGCTAAAAAAGCCAATGCAATTATGGGCTGCATCAATAGGAGTATAGCATCTAGATCAAGGGAAGTAATAGTACCACTGTATTCCGCTCTGGTCAGACCTCACCTGGAATACTGTGTCCAGTTCTGGGCACCACAGTTCAAGAAGGATACTGACAAGCTGGAACGTCAGTCAGAGTCTGTCTGCCTCAGCTGTGAGCAGAGTCACCATGCAATCTCAGTCAAACTGTTTGGGACCATAACAAAATAAAAAATAAGAAAATTCCTTTCCGTAGCACCTTTTGTTGTTGTTGTTCAGTCGTTCAGTCGTGTCCGACTCTTTGTGACCCCATGGACCAGAGCATGCCAGGCACGCCTATCTTTCACTGCCTTAACCTGCGCCTTCATGGACAGCTGTGAGTCCAAAATGACTCCCAGGCTGCGCACCTGGTCCTTCAGGGGCACAGTTACCCTGTTCAGGACCAGGGAGTCCCCCACACCCACCCGCCCCCTGTCCCCCCAAAACAGTACTTCTGTCTTGTCAGGATTCAACCTCAATCTGTTAGCCACCATCCATCCACCAACCACCTCCAGGCACTCACACAGGACCTTCACCGCCTTCACTGGTTCTGATTTGAAAGAGAGGTAGAGCTGGGTATCATCCGCATACTGATGAACACCCAGTCCAAACCCCCTGATGATCTCCTCCACTACAACCGTCACCTGGAAGATTCAGTCCCATGATGAGGTATGAATCCTGACTGGAAGGGATCCAAATGGTCCACTTCTTCCAGGTGTGCCTGGAGTTGTTCAGCAACCACTCACTCAATGAGCTTGCCCAAGAATGGAAGATTTGAGAATGGGCGATAGTTGGCCATATTGGCCGCATCTAAAGATGTTTTTTTAAGAAGCGGTTTAATAACCGCCTCTTTCAGCGGGGCTGGGAAGGCTCCCTCACAGAGAGAAGCATTCACCACCCCTCAAAGCCCATCGCACAGTCCTTCCTGGCTAGTTTTTATGAGCCAGAATGGGCAAGGATCAAGGAGACAGGTGGTCGGTTTCACTCATCCAAGCAGCCTGTCCACATCCTTGGAGGTAACAGATTGGAATTGATTCCATGAAACATGACTAGACAGAGCTCTAGCACTCTCCTGCCCCGGTCCTGCTCCCACAGTGGAGTCTACCTTCTTCCAAATCTGAGCGACTTTATCTTCAAAAAACTTTGCAAAAGCATTACAGGGGATCTTGGAGTCCCTACCAGACCCCGGTGATGAGGGTGGTTCTGCTAGATTGCGAACCACCTGGAAGAGTCTCCTGCTGCTGTTTTCTGCAGGTGCAATAGAAATGGTGAAGAAGGTCCTCTTTGCCGTTGCCATTGCCACTTGGTAGGCTCGAAGTTGAGCTCTAGCCTGTGTCCGGTCTGATTCAGAATGAGTTTTCTGCCATCGCCGCTTTAGCCGTCTCAGCTACTGTTCCATCGCCCTCAGCTCCGGGGAAAACCATGGGGCTGTCTGGGCTCCATGCAACCAGAGAGGGCACTTAGAGGGCGCTTCGGAGCCAGACAGTCAATAGCCCTGGTTAACTCCACATTCCAGCGAGCCACCAGGGAATCAGCTGAAAGGCCATCAACATGAGATAAAACATCCCCTACCACTCTCTGGAAACCATTTAGATCTATTAAGTGGCAGGGGTGGACCATCTGAATCGGTCCCACCTCCCTGCAGAGGGGAAGGGTCGCGGAGAAGTCCAGTTGCACCAGGAAGTGATCTGACCATGGCACTTCTTTAGTTTCGCTTTTTTTAAAATGTCAGATCACCTGCATCCATAGAGGTGAACACCAGGTCTAAGGCATGTCCTGGGCTATGAGTTGGGCCAGACTTATTCAGGGACAGCCCCATGGAGTCCATGCTTTCCGCAAACTCCCAAGCAGCCCCTTCTAAGGTCGTGCCGGCATGGATGTTAAAATCCCCTAGGACAACCAAACTAGGTGTCTCCAGGAGAAGATCCGCCACGACCTGAAGCAGCTCAGGCAGGGAATCCTTGGTGCAGCAGGGAAGGTCAGTACACCAAAAGGAATCCTGTACTGCCCCCGTTGCCCAACTTCCAGAACATGCACTCAGAGAACTGGGTCTTCCCCATGGGATGTCTGGTGCAAACTAATGACCCACAAGGCCTGGGTTGTTGTGCGTAAGAGAAACCTGGTGGACAAGCAGTGGCAAGGACAGGCCCATGTGCTTCATCCAACCAAGTCTCTGTTACACATGCCAGGTCAAGTCCTCCATCCACAATCAGGTCGTGGATGGCAGTGGTCTTAATCATCATTGACCTGGCATTGCACAGCAGCACCTTCAGGTCATGTGGGTCTCCCTTGCTGATTCCAGTATTCATCCAGTCAAGACCAGACCTGGAGGTAGGGATAGTCCTCAAACAATGGCTAAACCTGCCTCCTTGGCAATGACATGGTCTGGTCTTCTCCTCCTACCCGTGATCACTGAGATTGGTTGTCCCAGTGCATCCTCCCCTGTGGAACCTGCCCCAAGCATTTTGTTGGCTAGGACCCCCTCCCAGGCAGCCCTGACTCCTCCCCTTAAGAACAAAATAAAACCTCTATAAAAAAACAACAGCAAAAAACAAAAAACAAAAAACAAAAAATACAATAAAACTATACAAACCAAAAACAGTAAAAATTAAAAATATGCCAAAATTAAACAAATTCCCAAACCCAACTAAAGATACATCCCACCAACCACACCAAAAAGAATTTAAAAAGAAAAAAAGAAATTTTTAAATAGCATTTTAAAAGTTCTCCTGGGCAGCAGCAGTGGCAGCAGTCCTTATGAGGCCTGTCTGGCCCCGCCCTGGGCCAGATGGTGAGAGGTAGGGACAGGACCTGTAGGCACTCACGGCAGGAGAGTCCTGGGCAGCTCTGGAAATGTGGGATCAGCTTCGTGTTGGAGAAAGCAGCATCTGAGCACTTTGGCATCCCCCTTCTAAATGCAGAAAAGGAGGATAAATGCTTGACACTCTGGGAATGTGGCATTGTCATGTGTTGGGGCGGGGGAGTGGATGTGAGGCACCAATGGACACACATGATGCTTCTCCTTTGGTCTTTTCCCCTTGTCTGTTGCTAAATTAAGGTTCCAAACATGCAAGACATTAAAAGCTCAGTTTGGTTTACTGTAATGCAAACAGCCATTACCAGCAAAAAAATAACAAAAACAAGAACACTGCTACACTAATAGTGATTTACATTAAAAGCACATTGAAAGCAGCTTCCCCCAAAATGGGCTGCCATTCCCAGCACCTTTAACAAGCGACAGCTCCCAGGACACTTTTTATCAGTGTGTGTGTTTAAAATGTTTTCTGTGACGGACTGCTAGATTCTCAATTGACAGAACAACACATTCCACCTCACGCAGGCAGGGCTTGTCTGGGTTGCTCCCAGGCAGAGGTTTTGAGGCAGTAACCAAGGGAGCTTCATAGAACCGCTTGCACCTTAGCCATCCAGAATCACCAAGGGACGACTCACCTGTGCTCCATCTCCCACTGATGCAGCACCTGAGGGACTCTGAGGCCACTAAAAATCCCTGGCCATTATCTTGACCTAGCCATTCAAAAGTCTATAAGATTAAGGCACTGAATCTGCCCAACCTCGCAGGTGTTCCCGTGCACATTTGAGCTACGAATGCAAGCCATTTCTAGACCCAGGATTGCAACAACTTTGTTAAAAAAACATTAACGGTGGCAGGTCTGTGTCGGTGAACCGTTTCTGATTAATTACTCGCAGGGTGGGTGGCAAAAAGTCTGGTATCCGCTCTGCAGCTGAAGAGGGAATACAAGGGTGTTGCTAGCAAAATAGTGGAAAGGTCCACCTGTACTTTCTCTGCCAGAGGAGGGGAGAATTGTTTGCACAATGGGGTTGGGCTGGGCGGTGGGGCTTCAAAGCAGAACTAAGTGGACAAGAGGATAACCAAGATGGGGACCTGTAGCAGTTATGCAAACATAATAATAATAATAATATATTATTATTATTTATACCCCGCCCAACTCAGGGTAGTTTCCAGCAAAATATTAAAGTACAATAATTCATCAAATATTTAAAGCTTCCCTAAAGAGGTTAGAAGACAGCCTTCAGATGTCTTCTAAACACCTGTTGTTTATTTCTTTGACACCTGGTGGGATTGCCGTTTCACAGGGCAGGTGCCACCACCGAGAAGGCCCTCTGCCTGGTTCCCTGTAACCTCCCTTTTCGCCAGGAGGGAACCGCCAGAAGGCCCTCGGAGCTGGACCTTGGCTGAATAATAGAGGTGGAGACGCTCCTTCAGGTCTACTGGGCCAAGGCCATTTCAGGCTTTAAATGTCATTACCAATACTTTGAATTGTGTTCGGAAATGTACTGGGAGCCAATGAAGGTCTTTCAGGACCAGAGTTATGTGGTCTTGGCGATCACTCCTATGAGATCCTAGGGACAGCGAAGAGGGAAATTTGTGCCCTTCATGCCTTGCTTCTGGGCTTCACGTGAGACACTGGCTTCCCAGCCTAGGAAGCAAAAGAAAATCTGGAGAACAGCTGGGGGGAGGGGTGGGATACTAAGGTGGACTGTGCATGATCTGAGACTGAAAGTTCATGGAGCAAAGCTGTCATAGAATCATGGAATTGTAGAGTTGGAAGGGATCCCAAGGGTCAGCTAGTCCAACTTCCTGCCATGCAGGAATCTCAGTTAAACCTTCCATGACCGATGGCCATCCTTCTGCTGTCTAACAGCTCTTACTGTCAGAAAGTTCTTCCTGCTGTTTAGTTGGGATCTCCTTTCCTGTAACGTGTAGCCATTGGTTCAAGTCCTTCTGTCCTTGAGCGATTGCTTTGAGTTCTAGTTTCAAATGAGTGTGATCCCTGCAATGCAGTGGTTGGAATAGATGATCCTTGGGGTACCTCCATAGTGGAAAATGTTCCATTGAAAACTGTAATTTCATTTGTTTTTTTTTTGTTTTTTAACAAAATTTTATTAGCATTTTCATAATATAACAAAAACCCAACCCCACACCTACAAATACAAAAACAAAAACAAATACAAATACACAAAAAGTCAGGATTCTTCTTATTTATATACCTTATAAACAAAACAAAAAAAATCCTAGTTCCGAATCTTGACACTTGACTTCCCCCGCCTTTTCACCTTCGGTTTTAATTCAATATACTCTTTCCTTAACAACTTTTCTCTATAAAAAGATTTAACTTTACTTAAAACAAAATAGAAAACATACTTTTCTCTATCTTAACATTATAGCCTAAATCATTACCAAATATTCTTATAGCTAAACTTATTTCTTCTGTCCTTTATCATGCTGCTTTTAACTTAAAATTCCATATCTCCTTACTTATTTAAGATATACTTGTAATTAACAGACTTCACACTCCGATTTCAGATACCATGGCAGACCATTTAGATTATACATTTAATACTTCAACCCACGCCCCTTCTGTCCATTGTCTTTTTCTGTCTTTCTCCAAAACCAGGTCTCCAATTGCCTTCCTCTGAGTGTCCACAGTTCCAGGCATCGTCCACAGCAAACCCGGCATCGAGCCTCAGGGCGTTCCTCATCTGCATTCTGGGCTCCTCCGTTTCCCTTTCTCCTTCTTCTTGTAAAAATCTTAGTTCCTTGTCCCATGCCCCCGAGCTGCCACCTCGGAGACTGGATCTTGTAAATTTTCCCATTTCAGATTCCTTTCCCCGGATTTGCCCAACCATTTCAGACCATTCTTCAAACGCCCCTCCCAGCTCTTTGCCAAGGCTTGATTCCATTGTGTAGAACTTTTGAAAAGCCTCCTCTGTGGAAAATACATCCTTTTTATGAATAATTCCACTCAAGACTTGTAGTTTACGATTAAGCAATTCCATCTGCAAAACGGTGAGCCTTTCCTCATCCTGTAGATCAGAGTGCGATACCAGTGCAAGCGCAAAGGCCAGCATTTTAAGAGAAAGGGTGGGTATCAGATTTCCGTTCCTGTCTCTTCCGTTCTTTGTTTCAGTTTTTTCCCACGACACACCAAGTCGCCGCCATTTCTCCGAGGCCGGAGTATAAAGACCAAAACTTCAAACGGAGATATTTTTTCCCCAGTTAACCCCCAAAGGGAGATCTCAACAGACTCAGTTTTCAAATTCCAAGTGCTTTCTATTGATTGTTGTAGCAGCAGTCACTTAAAGGGTTAATTTCTTTCACCTCTCGAAGGGAGGGAGGCGGGCTGCCTTTCTTCTTTCCCCCAGATCGTTCCAAGAATACAAAGAGTCAATCAATTACTCACAGCCTCTGGGTTCTTAACAGCTCCTTGATGACAGGTAGAACTTAGACGCTCATCACAGGCTTTGCCGCCGCATTTTCATCCCGGTTGGGGCTTCTCCCCTATAGCCCGGCTCCGTCGTCCCTTCACCCCCACTCCCCCTTTACAGGGGGAGCGGGGGAAGGGTTCGGAGCCACAACGGGCACAGCCGGGGAGCCCAGAGTGCGGGACGCTCTTCCCGCACCCCAACCGGAGCCCCGCTATGCGGCTGCAGGGCTCCTAACCCCCGGAATGAACTGGGTGCTTCGCAGCCGAAGCAACCCACGACCACCCATAATGGCGTCAGCCGCCGGAAGTCCATTTGTTGTCGTTCAGTCGTGTCCGACTCTTCGTGACCCCATGGAGCAGAGCACGCCAGGCACGCCTATCCTTCACTGCCTCCCACAGTTTGGCCAAACTCATGTTAGTAGCTTCAAGAACACTGTCCAACCACCTCATCCTCTGTCGTCCCCTTCTCCTTGTGCCCTCTATCTTTCCCAACATCAGGGTCTTTTCTAGGGAGTCTTCTCTTCTCATGTGGTGGCCAAAGTCTTGGAGCCTCAACTTCAGGATCGGTCCTTCTAGTGAGCACTCAGGGCTGATTTCTTTGAGAATGGATAGGTTTGATCTTCTTGCAGTCCATGGGACTCTCAAGAGTCTCCTCCAGCACCATAGTTCAAAAGCATCAATTCTACGGCAATCAGCCTTCTTTATGGTCCAGCTCTCACTTCCGTACATTACTACTGGGAAAACCATAGCTTTAACTATACATACCTTTGTCAGCAAGGTGATGTCTTTGCTTTTTAAGATGCTGTCTAGGTTTGTCATTGCTTTCCTCCCAAGAAGCAGGCGTCTTCTAATTTCGTAACTGCTGTCACCATCTGCAGTGATCATGGAACCCAAGAAAGTGAAATCTCTCACTGCCTCCATTTCTTCCCCTTCTATTTGCCAGGAGGTGATGGGACCAGTGGCCATGATCTTTGTTTCTTTGATGTTGAGCTTCAGACCATATTTTGTGTTCTCCTCTTTCATCCTCATTAAAAGGTTCCTTAATTCCTCCTCACTTTCTGCCATCAAGGTTGTATCATCAGCATATCTGAGGTTGTCGATATTTTTTCCGGCAATCTTAATTCCGGTTTGGGATTCATCCAGCCCAGCCTTTCACATGATGAATTCTGCATATAAGTTAATTAAGCAGGGAGACAATATACAGCCTTGTCGTACTCCTTTCCCAATTTTGAACCATTCGGTTATTCCATATCCAGTTCTAACTGTAGCTTCTTGTCCCACATAGAGATTTCTCAGGAGACAAATGAGGTGATCCGGCACTCCCATTTCCTTAATAACTTGCCATAGTTTGCTGTGGTCGACATAGTCAAATGCTTTTCCGTAGTCAATGAAGCAGAAGTAAATGTTTTTTCTGGAACTCTCTAGCTTTCTCCATAATCCAGCACATGTTCGCAATTTGGTCTCTGGTTCCTCTGCCCCTTCGAAATCCAGCTTGCACTTCTGGGAGTTCTCGGTCCACATACTCCTTAAGCCTGCCTTGTTGAATTTTAAGCATAACCTTGCTAGCGTGTGAAATGAGCACAATTGTGCGGTAGTTGGAGCATTCTTTGGCATTGCCCTTTTTTGGATTGGGATGTAGACTGATCTTCTCCAATCCTCTGGCCACTGCTGAGTCTTCCAAACTTGCTGGCATATTGAGTGTAGCACCTTAACAGCATCATCTTTTAAAATTTTAAATAGTTCAGCTGGAATAACATCACTTCCACTGGCCTTGTTGTTAGCGAGGCTTTCTAAGGCCCATTTGACTTCACTCTCCAGGATGTCTGGCTCAAGGTCAACAACCACACTACCTGGGGTGTATGAGACCTCCATATATTTCTGGTATAGTTCCTCTGTGTATTCTTGCCACCTCTTCTTGATGTCTTCTGCTTCTGTTAGGTCCTTTCCACTTTTGTCCTTTATTGTGGTAATCGTTGTACGAAATGTTCCTGTCATATCTCCAATTTTCTTGAACAGATCTCTGGTTTTCCCCATTCCGTTATTTTCCTCTATTTCTTTGCATTGCTCCTTTAGAAATGCCCTCTTTTCTCTCCTTGCTATGCTTTGGAAATCTGCATTCAATTTCCTGTATCTTTCACTATCTCCCTCGCATTTTGCTTGCCCTCTCTCCCCCGCTATTTGTAAGGCCTCATTGGACAGCCACTTTGTTTCTTGCATTTCTTTTTCATTGGGATGGTTTTCGTTGCTGCCTCCTGTGTAATGTTACGAGACTCCATCCACAGTTCTTCAGGCACTCTATCCACCAAATCCATATCCTTAAACCTGTTCTTCACTTCAACTGTCTATTCATAAGGAATTTGATTTAGATTGTATCTTACTGGCCCAGTGGTTTTTCCTACTTTCTTCAGTTTAAGCTGGAATTTTGCTATAAGAAGCTGATGATCTGAGCCACAGTTAGCTCCAGGTCTTGTTTTTGCTGAGTGTATAGAGCTTCTCCATCTTTGGCTGCAGAGAATATAATCAATCTGATTTCAATGTTACCCATCTGGTGATGTCCATGTGTAGAGTCGTCTCTTGTGTTGTTGGAAAAGAGTGTTTGTGATGACCAGCTTGTTCTCTTGACAGAACTCTATTAGCCTTTGCCCTGCTTCGTTTTGAACTCCAAGGCCAAACTTGCCAGTTGTTCCTTTTATCTCTTGACTCCCTACTTTAGCATTCCAATTCTTATGAGGAACAGCTTAGGGAGCTGGGTATGTTTAGCCTGGAGAAGAGAAGATTAAGGGATGATATGATAGCCATGTTCAAATATATAAAAGGATGTCATATACAGGAGGGAGAAAGGTTGTTTTCTGCTGCTCCAGAGAAGCGGACACAGGGCAATGGATTCAAACTACAAGAAAGAAGATTCCACCTAAACATTAGGAAGAGCTTCCTGACAGTAAGAGCTGTTGGACAGTGGAATTTGCTGCCAAGGAGTGCGGTGGAGTCTCCTTCTTTGGAGGTCTTTAAGCAGAGGCTTGACAGCCATCTGTCAGGAATGCTTTGGTGGTGTTTCCTGCTTGGCAGGGGGTTGGACTGGATGGCCCTTTTGGTCTCTTCCAACTCTGTGATTCTGTGATTCTGTGAAAGGCAGGCTTTGCATTGGGGCTGAACAACAGTGTGTGACGGTGTCACCTCTTATCAATCACTATCCTTTTACTCCCCCCTTACGCTGAGGGGAGCTGCTGGTTTATAGCCATTTTTGTAAATCTGAGTTGTGGCCCACTGGGAAGGCGAATGGCCACAGGATCATGATGCCACACTTCCTTTGCCTGTGGAAGGTCCAAGGTTCAGTCTCCACTGGCAGATACAGCTAAAGCTGGGGGAAACCCCTGTAGACAACACTGAAGCATATGGTCCAACAGCCTGTCAATCAGCATACTGAGGCAACTTCCTATATTCTTATGGACAAATGCAAGAAGGATGAGTCTGTTTGTTGGTCATCAGGGATGAAAGGAACCGATTGAGGTACTATGTCTCTGAATTCCAGATGGAAGCATCAAACAGGGGGAGAGGGGGGTGCAGAGTGCTGGACTATTTGGGCCCTTGCCTGATCTACCAAAGCAGTGGCTAGTGTTCTTATCTTCCTTTTTTCCAACAGAATTATTGTCTCTGATGTCATAAGGAAATCCTCAGTTGTAGCATTGCAGAGTTATAGCCCAGAAAGAACTTATGGTCCCATCCGGTATACCTCGCCTGTGAAAGGAAAGACTATTTGATGCAGATATCGACATGAACACGGCTCCCAACTACACCTTCTCTGACCCCTCGGTGTTCTTCCTCTCTGGTATTCCTGGACTGGAAAGCTCCCACGGTTGGATCTCCATATTTTTCTGCTCTGTCTTCACCACCTCCCTGCTGGGCAACAGCACCCTGCTGTACGTGATCAAGACTGATGAGAGCCTCCACAAACCCATGTTCTTCTTCCTCTCCATGCTGGCCTCCATTGACCTGACCTTGTCCCTCACTACCATGCCCAAAACACTGAGCATCTTCTGGTTCAGGGCCAGGGAGATAAGTCTGACTGCCTGCCTTGTCCAGATGTTTCTCCTCCACACCTTTTCCATCATGGAGTCGGCTGTGCTCTTGGCCATGGCCTTCGATCGCTACGTGGCCATCTGCCACCCTCTGAGGTACACCACCATCCTCACCAATTCCTTGGTAGCCAAAATTGGGCTGGCGGCTTTGGTGCGGGCTGTGATCCTGATGCTCCCATTGCCCTTCCTGCTTAGGAGATTGCCCTATTGCCGCTCCCACGTCATTGCCCACTGCTACTGTGAGCACATGGCGGTGGTGAGATTGGCATGTGCGCACACTCGGTTCAATAACATCTATGGAATCATAGTTGCTCTCTTTGTTGTAGCACTTGATTTGACCTTTATTGGTCTTTCTTACACCAAGATCCTACAAACTGTCCTCAGTCTGGCTTCAAAGGAAGAGCAGCTCAAAGCCTTCAGCACTTGCATCTCACACCTGTGTGCCATATTGGTTTTCTACACTCCTGTGGTCCTCTCCTCACTCATCCATAGATTTGGTCACCACGTTGCTCCCTACATTCACATCCTGCTGGCCAACTTCTACCTCCTCTTCCCACCCATGATGAACCCCATCATCTATGGGGTGAAGACCAAACAGATACGGGACAGAGCTCTCCTCCTCTTCCACCGGAAAAGCTTTTGAAGGGCGATCCGGCATGGGAAGCCATGCCAAGGTTCACAACGATTATCATACTCATGGGTGGTACTGTTCTTCATGGTTACAAACTTGGGTGAGTGATCAATGGCCTTAAAGGAGGATTAGACAAATCCCACTTGGTGGAAATAACAGGAGGAGAGAGTGCTCATGTGAGGGGAGGGGAAATAAAAGGAGTCGTTTCTGAGGGAGTTTTGATGTAGTTGATAGAAGGTTTACGGAAGAGTAGGAGGGAGAGAGGGGGATAGAGAATTGGTTCTGGTTGTGTGTAACATCCACTCTAAGGAAAATATCTGCAGCTAGAGAAAGGCGTCTCTGAGTTTAGATAGTAAAACTGTGTTGAGTGTCTTGGGAGATTCTTAAGAGAGGAATTGACTGGAGGGCTGAATTTGAACAACAGAAGTAGAAGCTAGGAGGATAATGTCTCCTTGGGTCTCAAGAGAGCCAGTGTGGTGTTGTGGTTAAGAGCAGTAGACTAGTAATCTGGGGAACCGGGATCGTGTCTCCACTCCTCCACATGCAGCTGCTGGGTGACCTTGGGCTAGTCACACTTCTCTGAAGTCTTGGGCTAGTCACACTTCTCTGAATGTTAGCTGCTTTGAGACTCCTTCAGGTAGTGATAAAGAGGGATATCAAATCCAAACTCTTCTTCTTCTGTAATATCCATGAGATTTAGTATATTATTAATATCTTAACTGCTTCCTATTACCTCCTGATAATCCTTTGCTTTATCCACTTTGTTCTGTTAAATAAATCTTTCCTTTTTGTTCAATTTCTACCTGATTCTCCAAGTACCAAAGTTTTCCCTCAAAAAAAAAAAATCCATCAGAGCTAACTTGTGCTGGTTAAAAAAAACCATATTTATAGGAGACATATGGAGTCGGGGGTTCACCACGCCTCATGTATCCGAACTCCCCTGAGATCTCCTCTGGCTGTGGGAGTCTGACAAGAGTATTTGCCGGGAGGACGAGTCATTTGCCAGTGGCCTTGAACCCTTACCGGCAACATTCGGAATAGCAGGGAGATGTTGCCCTAAAGAGATCTAGAACTTCAAGTAACAAAAATACAACATGTAGTGATGGGCACTACTACAAGAAGAGAATAAGCCACATTCATTAAAAGAAAAAAATTATTTTATTTTTATGCCGAAACAACAACCACAACAGGCAGGTTCCTCCCCAAAGAACCTCCAGGTGCTGCATGAAACAAGTCAGACTCAAGGCAGTACTTCTTCATGCAGTGCATCGTTATCCTTTGAAAGTTTCTCCAATGGGAGGCAGTGTTGGCCACCAACCAAGATGGCTTTAGGAGGATTAGGCAAATTCAAGAGAGGGATATCGAGGGCTACAAGACATGATACCTATGCTCTGCCTGCCTCTAATGTTGGAGGCAGCATTGCTTCAGAATACCTGTTGCAGGAAATCACAGGTGTGCTGTTGTGCTCAGGTGCTGCTTGCAGGTTTCCCACAATGGGCATCTGGTTGGCCACTGGAAGAAGAGGATGTTGGGCTGCATGGGACACTGATCCACCAGGCTCCTCTTATGTTCCAAAGACACCAATGAAGGCTGACCCATGAGGGTGAATTGGGCACAGCACTGCCAACATCACTCTGCCCACTTGCCTGCCAGGGTACCTGCCACCAATCCAGGGGATGGCCCAGTCTGTCATCTGCCATGGCTCCACCTATGGCTGGTCTCCTGACTCCCATCCTACCAGTTCTAGTGGGGAACTAGTGAGAAGGCCATGAGCACCAAGGCACTCTTCCCTCCTGCAGATTCCATCAAGTGGGATTCAGAAGCATTGCTGCCACCAACAGGAGAAGCAGAGCATGGGCGTCATGGCTAGTTGCGAACAGGCACCGTGGCGTGGCTTCCCATGCCGGATCACCCTTCAAAAGCTTTTCCGGTGGAAGAGGAGGAGAACTCTGTCCCGTATCTGTTTGGTCTTCACCCCATAGATGATGGGGTTCATCATGGGTGGGAAGAGGAGGTAGAAGTTGGCCAGTAGGATATGAATGTAGGGAGCAACATGGTGACCAAATCTATGGATGAGTGAGGAGAGGACCACAGGAGTGTAGGAAACCAATATGACACACAGGTGTGAGATGCAAGTGCTGAAGGCTTTGAGCTGTTCTTCCTTTGAAGCCAGACTGAGGACAGTTTGTAGGATCTTGGTGTAAGAAAGACCAATAAAGGTCAAATCAAGTCCTACAAGAAAGAATGCAGCTATGATTCCATAGATGTTATGGAAGAGAGTGTGTGCACATGCCAATCTCACCACCGCCATGTGCTCACAGTAGCAGTGGGTGATGACATGGGAACGGCAATAGGGCAATCTCCTAAGCAGGATGGGCAATGGGAGCACCAGGACCACAGCCCGCACCAAAGCCGCCAGCCCAATTTTGGCTACCAAGGAATTGGTGAGGATGGTGGTGTACCTCAGAGGGTGGCAGATGGCCACGTAGCGATCGAAGGCCATGGCCAAGAGCACAGCCGACTCCATGATGGAAAAGGTGTGGAGGAAAAACATCTGGACAAGGCAGGCAGTCAGACTTATCTCCCTGGCCCTGAACCAGAAGATGCTCAGTGTTTTGGGCATGGTAGTGAGGGACAAGGTCAGGTTAATGGAGGCCAGCATGGAGAGGAAGAAGAACATGGGTTTGTGGAGGCTCTCATCAGTCTTGATCACGTACAGCAGGGTGCTGTTGCCCAGCAGGGAGGTGGTGAAGGCAGAGCAGAAAAATATGGAGATCCAACCGTGGGAGCTTTCCAGTCCAGGAATACCAGACAGGAAGAACACCGAGGGGTCAGAGAAGGTGTGGTTGGGAGCCGTGTTCATGTTGATATCTGCATCAAATAGTCTTTCCTTTCACAGGCAAGGTATACCGGATGGGACCATAAGCTCTTTCTGGGCTATAACTTTGTGATGCTACAACTGGGGAGTTCCTTATGACATCAGAGACAAAAATTCTGTTGGCAAAAAAGGAAGATAAGAACACTAGCCACTGCTTTGGTAGATCAGGCAGGGGCCCAACTAGTCCAGCACTCTGCATCCCCCTCTCCCCCTGTTTGATGCTTCCATATGGAATTCAGAGACATAGTACCTCAATCGGTTCCTTTCATCTATGATGACCAACAAACAGACTCATCCTTCTTGCATTTGTCCATATGAATACAGGAAGTTGCCTCAGTATGCTCATTGACAGGCTATGGGACCATATGCTTCAGTGTTGTCTACAGGGTTTCCCCCCCAGCCTTTCCTGTATCTGCCAATGGAGACCGAACCTTTGACCTTTCACAGGCAAAGGAAGTGTGGCATCACGATGCTGTGGCCATGCGCCTTCCCAGTGGGCCACAACTCAGGTTTACAAAAATGGCTATAAACCAGCAGCTCCCCTCAGCGTAAGGGGGGAGTAAAATGACGGTGATTGAAAAGAGGTGACGCCATCACACACTGTTGTTCAGCCCCAATGCAAAGCCTGCCTTTGAAGTTTCCTAGGGGCCAGGAGGTGCCACATCCCAGCATGGATCTCAGCCTATAGGGTCAGAGATCCAGCCTCTGCAGTTGCCCTGGGAGGTCCCAGCACGATGTGACCTTATTACTATTACTATTATAATTTCTATTATTATTGGGATCCGTTGGGTAGAATGGCTCTTACCATCAGAAGGTTCTTCCAAATCTTTCGTCAGAATCTCATTCCTTGACATCTGAGTCCGCTGGTTCGGGCCCTAACCTCCGGAGCAGGAGAAAACCAGCTTGCTCCATCTTCTATGTGACAACCTTTCAAATATCTGGAGATGATTATCCTATTACTTCTCAGTCTCCTCTCTTCCAGGCTAAACATACCTGACTCCCTCAACCATTCCTCAAAAGGCTTGGTTTCCAGACCCAAGAATATCTGGGTCACCCTCCTCTGCACATAGTCCTTCTCTATGGCCACTATTATCACCACCAACCTGCCCCATAAACTCACCTCTTTCCTTATAGTACAGTAATGCTCCAAAGTGGGAAATTTTCCATTGAAAACTATAGTTTCATTGAATCATATACAGTTCTATGGTTCTATGAAACTACAGTTTTCAATGGAACATTTTCCACTATGGAGGTACCCCAAGGATCATCTATTCCAACCACTGCATTGCAGGGATCACACTCATTTGAAACTAGAACTCAAACCAATCGCTCAAGGACAGAAGGACTTGAACCAATGGCTACACGTTACAGGAAAGGAGATCCCAACTAAATAGCGGGAAGAACTTTCTGACAGGAAGAGCTATTAGACAGCAGATGGATGGCCATCTGTCATGGAAGGTTTAGCTGAGATTCCTGCATGGCAGGAAGTTGGACTAGCTGACCCTTGGGATCTCTTCCAACTCTACAATTCCATGATTCTATGACAGCTTTGCTCCATGAACTTTCAGTCTCAGATCATGCACAGTCCACCTTAGTTTCCCACACCTCCCCCCAGCTGTTCTCCAGATTTTCTCTTGCTTCCTAGGCTGGGAAGCCAGTGTCTCATGTGAAGCCCAGAAGCAAGGCATGAAGGCAACAGATTTCCCTCTTCACTGTACCTAGGATCCCATAGAAGTGATCGCCAAGACCACATAACTCTGGTCCTGAAAGACCTTCATTGGCTCCCAGTACATTTCCGAGCACAATTCACAGTGTTGGTGCTGACCTTTAAAGCCTGAAATGGCCTCAGCCCAGTAGACCTGAAGGAGCGTCTCCACCCCCATTGTTCAGCCAAGGTCCAGCTCCGAGGGATTTCTGGTGGTTCCCTCCCTGCGAAAAGGGAGGTTACAGGGAACCAGGCAGAGGGCTTTCTCGGTGGTGGCATCAGCCCTGTGAAACGCCCTCCCACCAGATGTCAAAGAAATAAACAACTATCTGACTTTTAGAAGACATCTGAAGGCAGCCCTCTTTAGGGAAGCTTGAAATATTTGATGAATTATTGTACTTTCTAGTTACAGGTGGGTAGCCGTGTTGGTCTGCCATAGTCGAAACAAAATAGAAAATTCTTTCCAGTAGCACCTTAGAGACCAACTGAGTTTGTTCTTGGTATGAGCTTTCATGTGCATGAACACTTCTTCAGGTACTTTCTAGGGGACTGGAAGGTTATAGTAGGGAGTCAAGAAATAAAAGGAACAACTGGCAAGTTTGCCCTCGGAGTTCAAAATGAAGCAGGGCAAAGGCTCACAGAGTTCTGTCAAGAGAACAAGCTGGTCATCACAGTCTTTTCCAAAACACAAGAGATGACTCTATACATGACATCACCAGATGGGCAGCATCGAAATCAGATTGATTATATTCTCTGCAGCCAAAGATGGAGAAGCTCTATACAGTCAGCAAAAACAAGACCTGGGGCACAGATCTGCAGCTTCTTATAGCAATATTTCAGCTTAAACTGAAGAAAGTAGGAAAAACCACTGAGCCAGTAAGACACAATCTAAATCAAATTCCTTATGAATACACAGTGAAAGTGAGGAACAGGTTTAAGGATTTAGATTTGGTGGACAGAGTGCCTGAAGAACTATGGATGGAGGCTCGTAACATTATACAGGACACAGCAACGAAAACCATCCCAATGAAAAAGAAATGCAAGAAAGCAAAGTGGCTGTCCAATGAGGCCTTACAAATAGCGGGGGAGAGAAGACAAGCAAAATGCGAGGGAGATCGTGAAAGATACAGGAAAGTGAATGCAGATTTTAAATAAAAATAGCAAGGAGAGACAAGAGGGCCTTCTTAAACGAGCAATGCAAAGAAATAGAGGAAAACATCAGAATGGGGAAAACCAGAAATCTGTTCAAGAAAATTGGAGATATAAAAGGAACACTTAATACAAACATTACCAGAATAAAGGACAAAAGTGGGAAGAACCTTACAGAAGCGGAAGACATCAAGAAGAGGTGGCAAGAATACACAGCGGAATTATACCAGAAAGATATGGAGGTCTCATACACCCCAGGTAGTGTGGTTGCTGACCTTGAACCAGACATCCTGGAGAGTGAAGTCAAATGGGCCTTAGAAAGCACTGCTATTAACAAGGCCAGTGTAAGTGATGATATTACAGCTGAACTATTTAAAATTTTAAAGGATGATGCTGTTAAGGTGCTACACTCAATATGCCAGCAAATTTGGAAAACTCAGCAGTGGCCAGAGGATTGGAGATCAGTCTGCATCCCAATCCCAAAGAAGGGCAGTGCCAAAGAATGCTCCAAGTACCACACAATTGCTCTCATTTCACACACTAGCAAGGTTATGCTTAAAATTCTACAAGGCAGGCTTAAGCAGTATGTGGACCGAGAACTCCCAGAAGTGCAAGCTGGATTTCGAAGGGGCAGAGGAACCAGAGACCACATTGCGAACATTCATTGGATTATGGATAATGGAGAAACTAGAGAGTTTGACTACGCAACAGCATTTGACTGTGTCAACGACAGCAAACTATGGCAAGTAGTTAAAGAAATGAGAGTTCCTGATCACCTCATCTGTCTCCTGAGAAATCTCTATGTGGGACAAGAAGCTACAGTTAGAACTGGATATGAAACAAGTGATTTGTTCAAAATTGGGAAAGGAATACGATAAGGCTGTATATTGTCTCCCTGCTTATTTAACTTATATGCAGAATTCATCATGCGAAAGGCTGGACTGGATGAATCCCAAGCCGGAATTAAGATTGCCAGTAGAAATAGAAACAACCACATATATGCTGATGACACAACCTTGATGGCAGAAAGTGAGGAAGAATTAAAGAACCTTTTAATGAGGGTGAAAGAGGAGAGCGCAAAATATGGTCTGAAGCTCAAAATCAAAAAAACTAAGATCATGGCCACTGGTCCCATCACCTCCTGGCAAATAGAAGGGGAAGAAATGAAGGCAGTGAGAGATTTCACTTTCTTGGGCTCCATGATCACTGCAGATGGTGACAGCAGTCATGAAATTAAAAGACGCCTGTTTCTTGGGAGGAAAGCAATGACAAACCTAGACAGCATCTTAAAAAGCAGAGACATCACCTTGTTGACAAAGGTCCGTATAGTTAAAGCTATGGTTTTCCCAGTAGTAATGTTTGGAAGTGAGAGCTGGACCATCAAGAAGGCTGATCGCCAAAGAATTGATGCTTTTGAATTATGGTGCTGGAGGAGACTCTTGAGAGTCCCATGGACTGCAAGAAGATGAAACCTATCCATTCTCAAAGAAATCAGCCCTGGGTGCTCACTGGAAGGGCAGATCCTGAAGTTGAGGCTCCAGTACTTTGGCCACCTCATGAGAAGAGAAGACTCCCTGGAAAAGACCCTGATGTTGCGAAAGATGGAGGGCACAAGGAGAAGGGGACGACAGAGGACGAGATGGTGGGACAGTGTTCTCGAAGTGACTGGCATGAGTTTGGCCAAACTGTGGGAGGCAGTGGAAGACAAGAGTGCCTGGCATGCTCTGGTCCATGGCGTCACAAAGAGTCGGAAACAACTAAACGACTAAACACCAATAATATTTTACTGGAAATCACCCAGAAGGAAATCCAGGCAGATGGGTGGGGTAATAATAATAATAATATGTTTGCATAACTGCTACAGGTCCCCATCTTGGTTATCCTCTTGTCCACTTAGTTCTGCTTTGAAGCCCCACCGCCCAGCCCAACCCCATTGTGCAAACAATTCTCCCCTCCTCTGGCAGAGAAAGTACAGGTGGACCTTTCCACTATTTTGCTAGCAACACCCTTGTATTCCCTCTTCAGCTGCAGAGCGGATACCAGACTTTTTGCCACCCACCCTGCGAGTAATTAATCAGAAACGGTTCACCGACACAGACCTGCCACCGTAGATCAGATTTTAACATATTTTCTGCTGGTGAGGAGAATGGAGTCCTCCAAAGTTGTTGCAATCCTGGGTCTAGAAATGGCTTGCATTCGTAGCTCAAATGTGCACGGGAACATCTGTGAGGTTGGGCGGATTCAGTGCCTTAATTTTATAGACTTTTGAATGGCTAGGTTGAGATAATGGCCAGGGATTTTAGTGGCCTCAGGGTCCCTCAGGTGCTGCATCAGTGGGAGATGGAGCACAGGTGAGACATCCCTTGGTGATTCTGGATGGCTAAGGTGCAAGGGGTTCTATGAAGCCCACTTGGCTACTCCCTAGAAACCTCTGCCTGGGAGCAACCCAGACAAGCCCTGCCTGCGTGAGGTGGAATGTGTTGTTCTGTCAATGGAGAATCTAGCAGTCCGTCACAGAAAACATTTTAAACACACACACCGATAAACAGTGTCCTGGGAGCTGTCGTTTATTAAAGGTGCTGGGAATGGCAGACAATTTTGGAGGAAGCTGCTTTCATTGTGCTTTTAATGTAAATCACTATTAGTGTAGCAGTGTTCTTGTTTTTGTTATTTTTTTGCTGGTAATGGCTGTTTGCATTACAGTAAACCAAACTGAACTTTTAATGTCTTGCGTGTTTAGAACCTTAATTTAGCAACAGACAAGAGGAAAGACCAAAGGAGAAGCATCATGTGTGTCCATCAGTGCCTCACATCCACTCCCTGCCCCCAACACATGACAATGCCACATTCCCAGAGCGTCAAGCATTTATCCCCCTTTTCTGCATTTACAAGGGGGATGCCAAAGTGCTCAGGTGCTGCTTTCTCCAACATGAAGCTGATCCCACATTACCGGAGGCAGCACAAAGCTTCCGCATGACGCAGGGGTCCAGCCATGCGTCTTTCTGGCCTTCGGTTCCTAAGAGGTTCCAGGGCTCTTCCAAACATCCCTAGTGGGCTTTTTCTATCATGCTCACATTAAAGCCATTCCCCCTACACCTTGGTGCCCTCCAGATGCTCATCAGCTTCAGCCAGTATGTTTGTATGATACTGATGCTGATGGGATTTGTAGTCCAAAACAGTTGGAAGATAGCAAAGTGGCGAAGCCCTGCGTTTAAACATTCTCCACGGACAACTTGCAGTGGGAGAAAGAAGGGTGGGGGTGATACTGGGGAAAGTGGTGGGGGTGTCATGAACCTTTGAATGGAGTTGCTTGCAAGAAAAGGGAGAGCACCCATTCAAATGCTGGTGTGAGGGAGGAAGGAAGTGTCCTTGTTGCATATCATTCGAAGGTGACTTACTGTAGGAAATCTCTTATATGCAGCAACAGGGGTGGTGTCACATTAGCCCAGTACACCTGCAGCAGCGTCTCCATTCTCATCGTTCAACCCCAACGCTGAAGTCCAGCTCCAAGGGCCTTCTGGCAGTTCCCTCACTGGGAGGGAGGTTACAGGGAACCAGGCAGAGGACCTTCTCGGTGGTGGCACCCACTCAGTGGAATGCCCTCCCATCAGATGTCAAGGAAATGAATTATCTGACTTTTAGAAGACACCCAGAAGCTGCTCTGTTTAGGGAAGCTTTTAATGTTTCATGTTTTATCGTGTTTTTAATAGTCTGTTGGGAGCCGCCCAGAGTGGCTGGCGAATGAATGAATGAATGTTGTGTGGAGAATTAAAACTATGTTTTAGATTACAACTATCTGTATTGCCTCTTTAGGAGACTTGAATCCCCACATACGCTTCAGAGGTGACAAAGACACATGTGACCAGAAGCAGAAAAGCAGGCTGGGAAGTGCCGGGACTGCACAATCATTCGGGCCTACTAAACTTATTGAGGCCTAACTGACATGTGACTCATTCTCCTTAAAAGGAGCAGCCATTTTCTCTCAGTAAGATTTCAGTCAGAGTCTGTCTGCCTCGGCTGTGAGTTGAGCCAGCATGTAATCTCAGTCAAACTGTTTGGGACCGTAACAAAATAAAAAATAAGAAAATTCCTTCCAGTAGCACCTTAGAGACCAAATACGTTTGTTCTTGCTATGAAGTTTACTATAACTCAGTATATAAATGAGATCACCTCATTTGTCTCCTGAGAAATCTCTATGTGGGACAAGAAGCTACAGTTAGAACTGGATATGGAACAACTGATTGGTTCAAAATTGGGAAAGTACGACAAGGCTGTATATTGTCTCCCTGCTTATTTAACTTATATGCAGAATTCATCATGCGAAAGGCTGGACTGGATGAATCCCAAACCGGAATTAAGATTGCCGGAAAAAATATCAACAACCTCAGATATGCTGATGATACAACCTTGATGGCAGAAAGTGAGGAGGAATTGAAGAACCTTTTAATGAGGGTGAAAGAGGAGAGCGCAAAATATGGTCTGAAGCTCAACATCAAAAAAGCTAAGATCATGGCCACTGGTCCCATCACCTCCTGGCAAATAGAAGGGGAAGAAATGGAGGCAGTGAGAGATTTCACTTTCTTGGGCTCCATGATCACTGCAGATGGTGACAGCAGTCACGAAATTAGAAGACGCCTGCTTCTTGGGAGAAAAGCAATGACAAACCTAGACAGCATCTTAAAAAGCAGAGACATCACCTTGCCGACAAAGGTCCGTATAGTTAAAGCTATGGTTTTCCCAGTAGTAATGTACGGAAGTGAGAGCTGGACCATAAAGAAGGCTGATCGCCGTAGAATTGATGCTTTTGAATTATGGTGCTGGAGGAGACTCTTGAGAGTCCCATGGACTGCAAGAAGATCAAACCTATCCATTCTCAAAGAAATCAGCCCTGAGTGCTCACTAGAAGGACAGATCCTGAAGTTGAGGCTCCAGTACTTTGGCCACCTCATGAGAAGAGAAGAGTCCCTAGAAAAGACCCTGATGTTGCGAAAGATGGAGGGCACAAGGAGAAGGGGACGACAGAGGATGAGATGGTTGGACAGTGTTCTCGAAGCTACTAACATGAGTTTGGCCAAACTGCGAGAGGCAGTGAAGGATAGTGCCTGGCGTGCTCTGGTCCATGGGGTCACGAAGAGTCGGACACGACTGAACGACTGAACAACAACAACAATAACTCAGTAAAGTTCTTATTCTTTCCCTGAAAAATTCTGCATTATCTATTTATGCTGTGCGACACAAAACAGCCTCAGCATAAAAGAAATGTCTAGATACAGGTATATTACATTGTGGCACACCCTTCAGCTGGTTCCTCAGAAGTAACAAATTGGCCCCTAGCGGCTTTGCTTTCTATAAATGTCTTTCCTTCTCTCAGTTGTGTTGGCTGTGTCTGTTTGAGGTGCAGGCAGGGTCCAAACAGCGACTGCTGCTGGAGAGCGATCCCTGAAAGGTATGGAGTGGGGAGGTTTTCTTGGGATTAGGGCAGACTGACATTCCCTTGAGACCTGGAACCCCCTTCTCCTTAGTCTGAAGATGGGCATTTATTTGTCTTAAATATATTTATATTATATCAGTTGCCAGAAACCACAGGATGGGAGAGGGCTGCCCTTGTGATCATGTTCTGCCCCATGGTTTCCCACAGGCATCTGGGTGGCCACCTTGAGAACAGGATGCTCCTGGAGTTATAGGATGTATCCACCAAAGAGCACAAATGGTTTCTTAAACCCTCTTGTCCTTGTGCCCAACACATCAGGCCTGGACAATGAGACCTGCTGTTTAATCATGCAGTATGTGATCAGTAAAGAAGGCAACAATGGGGGGGGGGGGGAGAGAGAGAGAGAGAGAGAGAGAGAGAGAGAGAGAGAGAGAGAGGAAAAGAGTGAGAAACAGATGCTGCCTTGTGCCTTGATGTTTTGGAGAGAACATTTTGGTCCCATGGAATCAAACCCAGTTTGGCACTGTTAATCTACCATCCCCTTCCCTTTCAGCTGTGTAGGACAACACAAGGGCATCACACCGGACATGTCGTTGTCTGCAACTAACAGAACTCATGATGACTCCTTCTCGTTCATCTTGATGGGCCTACCTGGCCTGGAAGGGGCCCAATTCTGGCTGGCCTTCCCCCTCTGCGCCATGTACCTTGTGGCCTTGGTGGGCAACTGCACCGTAGTGTTTGTCGTGAAGGCGGAGCCAGCCCTCCACACACCCATGTACTTCTTCCTCTGCATGCTGGCTGCCGTGGACCTGGCCCTCTCCACCTGCACCATGCCCAAACTCCTCGCCTTCTTTTGGTTTGATGCCAATGAGATCAGCTATGGGAGTTGCCTTCTCCAGATGTTCTTCATCCACGCGCTATCAGGCATTGAGTCCACCATCCTCTTGGCCATGGCTGTGGATCGCTATGTGGCCATCTGCCACCCTCTGCAGCATGCTGCCATTCACACCAATGCAGTGACGGCTAAAGTGGGCTTGGTGGCCCTGGTGAGAGGGGTCGTCTTCTTCCTCCCTTTTCCATTGCTGATCATCCGCCTGCACCTCTGCGGCTCCACTGTCCTCACACATTCCTATTGTGTTCACCAAGATGTGATGCACCTGGCTTGTAATGACAAGCTGCCCAACGTTGTATATGGCTTGGCTGCCATTCTCCTTGTGATGGGCCTTGATTCTCTGCTCATCTTTGTCTCCTACGTGATGATTATTAAGACTGTCCTGCAGCTGAGATCAAAGGAGGAGCGCCTCCGGGCTTCTGGGACCTGTGTGGCCCATGTGTGTGTTGTCTTGTCCTTCTATGTGCCCCTGATTGGACTCTCCGTGGTCCACAGGTTTGGGAGAGACCTTCCTGTGCTGGTTCATGTCACAATGGGCAACGTCTACCTCTTAGTGCCTCCAGTTCTCAACCCCATTGTCTATGGAGCCAGGACCAAAGAGATACGGGAGAGGGCATTGAGAGTACTGAAGATATGCAAAGACTGAAGCCACAAGGGTCCTGATATAATGCCCCTCTCTTCTCCAGTCCTGCTTTGCTGCCCTGAGCCATAAACACTGAAGTTCATTCCACTTTGCCTCCCAACCCCACTTTTACTTGAACATTGCTCTGGTCCTGGCTACCATCTTATCCAGGGCTGAATTTCCAGACACCCACCTCCATGTCTCTGGCAGTGATTTCCCCTCCGACAGATCCTAAGGCTCCTCTCTGTTGACCAAGCTCAGCCTCTGTCTGTTTCTCAGTACTGTGTGATCATTGCCCGTGTGAGAGTTCCTATCCAGAGGCACCACAGATCCACCAAAATCATGCGTAGCTAAAAGCTGCCTGGTGGAAGGGCAGGAACCTTTTTCTCCACTGCCAGAGGAAGAAGAAACAGAGGAAGTCCCAGGAAAAAGAAACCTGGTTTCCTTGGTTGTGGAAGAGAGGGGGAAAGCAGAACCTGCAGCACGATTCCAGCTTTTTTCTTCTGCCTGCATCTCTCTGTCAGCCTCCCTCCTCCCTTCCACAGCTGGGGTTTCTTCTTCCTCCATCGCCCTCCATTTCCCCACTCATTTTGTAGCCTAGGGCGCCAGGGTTCCTTCTCCCTCTGCCTGCCTCCTGCCTCCCTCCTGCCTTATTCTCTTCTTCTCCTCCACTACAACCGTCACCTGGAAGGTTGGCTCTGGTTGCCGCAGCCAAGCTCTCATAAAGGAATTTGTGCAGGTAAAAGGCACGTGTGATGTGAGTGCACTTCAAATCAATGTCTCCATTTTATCTTGAGGTACCTCTTAAGATACGGGTGCAATGCTTGCTCCTGTGACGCTACAGGATACTGAGCCAGTGAATACGAAGGCAAGGAACAGTAAGAAGAGTAGGGAGGTTGGAGGAAGGGTGAGTTAGCAGAGGAGAGCCATGAAGAAGCAGCAGACAGGAGACCTCAGGGTGGAGGCAAAGAGGAAGGAGAAAGTGGAGAGGGAAGATTGCAAGCCTCAGAGAGAAGGAAAGGGGGGGGGGAGCCAGTGTCAGAAATGTCAAACCGTGGATGAACCACAGGGCCCATCTGCCTCCATCTTTACCAACTTCTGAATGCAAAGTGGAGGCAGTTTAGTTTCAATGAGGCCACTTTCACACAGTGAAGTTTTCCATTGTTCTGCTGGGTTGTTTCTGTGTTGTTGGATTTTGTTGTTACTTACGTTATGTTGCACTTATTCTCAGTGCTGTTTTCTAAAGAAAAAATAATAATGTTTGGGGGTACTCCCATTTTCCTGCTCATATTGAAATACTGCCCCTCAATGAGGCCAAACTTAGATTCACAAAATGTTTAGGGGTATGTGTACCCCTGTGTTCCCCCAGAAAAAAGCACTGTCTAATTCTGTATTATTATTATTATTATTATTATTATTATTACTACTACTACTACTACTACTACTACTACTACTACTATTTTAAAAAACAGCTCTGAGTTTCCTCTAGTAGAAGGATAGAGTAAAAATATTCAGAACTAAACAACCAAATAAATCATCTTAAAGAACTACGACAAAAACGATACCATGGCATGTAGCCAAGAGTGGTTTGGGGTTTGTTGTTGTTTATGCACTGTTTTGCTTGTTATTCAATAGTTTGTGATCTGTTTTTAACTGATAAAGATTCCTAGAATCCTAGAACTATGGGTTGGAAAGGACCTGATGGTCATCTAGTACAACCGCCTGCAATGCAAGAATCAAAGCTAAAAAATCCCTGTCAGATGACCACCAACCCTCTGTTTGAAGACCTCCAATGAAGGCAAGTCCACCACCTTCCAAGGTAGTCCATTCCAGCTCTTACCGACAGGAAGTTCT
Organism: Lacerta agilis; assembly: GCF_009819535.1. NCBI lineage: Eukaryota > Metazoa > Chordata > Lepidosauria > Squamata > Lacertidae > Lacerta > Lacerta agilis. The sequence goes on from NC_046315.1 coordinate 1,467,119, forward strand.
TCCTAAGACACAGAGTTGTGTCCAAACCAGTGCTGAGTAACATGCTCCACCAGTGCAAGGATTTCTGCTAGTGCAATAGCACTTTTCCCACTTTCCCCCATTACATGCCCCCTAAACCTGTTCTGGGGATTCCCCCAATACTCTGGAGCAAATTTGGGTTGGCTGAGGGGAAGATGCAGAGGTGAGGGGTGGAGAGAAGGGAGAAATCCCACTAAGCGAAATATTATAAAGTATTTTTCAACAATAAAAATTAATAACGCTAGATGTTCTAAGAAGCGAAGAAGAGACATTGGAGGTTTTTAAGCAGACGTTGGGTGGTCATCATCATGGATGCTTTCATTGAGATTCCTGTTCTGCAGTGGGTTGGACTAGATGACCCTCAGGGTCCCTTCCAACTCTACGATTCTATGGCATGGAACCTGCCCTGGTCACCAGTAAAGGACCATCTCGCTCATCAATTCAGTTGACCTTTGACTTATGGCAAAAGTTTCCATTGTTACTATTTAGTCCCTTCAGGGTTTTTTTGTGTGTTTTGTGAGCGAACACTAAATGACGGCGTCATTCTAATTAAACTCTAAGCATGAGACTAGGCCCAGAGTTATTTTGGATTAATGAGCTGCACTGCAGTGTAATGGAAAAAATCCCAGGTGTGGAACTGCCCAGCCACCTGGTCCTTAGGGATAAGCCCACTGGTTCCTGCGGAGTTAAATAAAAGAAGTCCAGCCACTGTCTAAGCCTGGTCCCAGGCTCTCCAGGGACTCTTGCCTGTTCTCCAAGTGATGCAGAACATCAGCATTCGCAGGAGGGACTCTGGTCTCGGTGGGAAACTGCCTGCACTTGCTCTGCCCTTTCCTGAATCTATAAATGATGCACCCAAGACCCCTCCCTTCCAGACATGTCTTGGACAGAGATCTGTCCAATGGGAGCTTGCTAGCCAGGTGGTTCTGGAGCAGGCATTGCAAGGAGCCCGGAAGACTCGATTCAGAGAGAAACCAAGGAACTGAGAGGATAGTAGAATGGTCTGCACTGAGTGGCCATTGGTCTTGAACATAGACTAGTTGATAACATTAGTCAGTGAAGACAATTGTGAGCTGGACAGAGCAAAGGTCTCACTCAGTATAGGATAGCTGCTTATAGCTGTTCTGCTTTTAGGCTTCCCATTGGGACATCTGGCTGGACACTGCGAAAGCAGGATGCTGGACCAGGTGAACTTTCTACAGGGCTCTTCTAGTGTTTTTAATGCTGGGTGCATATGGGGGAGGGAGATGGGTGCCTTGTGCTGGAACAGTTGACTGGAACCCAGAAGAGAGTCACTCCATGTCTTCTTTCAGGTCTCACTTATGCTCCCTGACCCTAACCCTGAATTTATCTGCAGTTGTGACATGGCCTGGCTCCAACCTTGTGCTCTCCTTTCTTTTCGTGCAGGTGCTTTACTCCAGAATTGAACTCCTGAGGATGTTGTTCTGGCACTAGTTTTTCTCTTCTTGAACTTCCTTTATCCCTTTCAAAGATATAAATTAAGTCATATATATATATATATATATATATATATATATATATATATATTATCACCCTCAAAGACCAGCTCAGAAGAGCTGAAGAATGGGGGTAAACAAAAGCAAATTCTCTGAAAAGGGGGCTTCTTGATGAGTAATTGATGGAGGGATCCTAGGAGAATCTACAGAGCACCCCTGAATTGTCTGATTCCACAATTTAAACCAAGCAGCAAAAGCCCACCTCTCTCGAGCTTCCTCTATCTGCTCGCTTTTTGATGGAGCCTATAGAGAGGACCGGCCTTAGAAGAACGGAGACTATCCGTAGCAGCGAGAAAGACCCTAAGCTTGGTAGTCTCCCACTGGGCAATGTCTCTGGAAGCCAGTATATGCAACTGCAGGAAAATCTAGGAGGAAGCCACACACAAACCTTTTACGGTTTTGCAAGGAGCAGTCTGGACACATCCACGTAAGGTTAGGAGCATCTGTGTCACAAAGGGAGAAATTCTGATAGATAAGCTGCAGGGTCAGGTCTTTGCTCAATTTAACATGAACAATCTCACTGCAATGGAGGAGTTTTAATCAAAGGAAGTGGCTCTACTCTTTCTCTGCATACTGTATATGCAATTCACTAGTATCTGTCATGCCAGACATTAGCAACATTAGCAGCCATGCCCCTTCCTCCTCCTCCTCCTCCTCCTCCTCCTCCTTTTTTCTCCTGGGTCTCCCAGGTTTGGAGAACATACAGGTTTGGATCTCCATCCCCTTCTGCTTCATCTATGCCATGGCTGTCTTTGGCAATGCGACTCTGCTCTGGATCATCAAGACTGAATCCAGCCTCCACAAGCCCATGTACCTCTTCCTCTCCATGCTGGCTTTGACAGATATCGCCATGCCCACCTGCATCGTTCCTAAGATGCTGGGCATCTTCTGGGCTGGCACCCAAGAGATCACCTTTGCTGGCTGCCTGGTGCAGATGTTCATGATCCACGCCCTCTGTGCGGTGGAGTCTGGGACCCTCACCGCCATGGCTTATGACCGCTACGTGGCCATCTGCTCCCCACTCAGCTACACAACATTACTGACGACAAACACTGTGGCAAAGTTTGGTGCTGTTATTGGGGTCCGGGCCTTCATCATTGTCTTGCCCTTTCCTTTCCTGGTGAAGAGACTGCCATTCTGCCACTCCCACCTTATATCCCATTCCTACTGTGAACATATGGCAGTAGTGAAGCTCGCATGTGGGGACACCACACCCAACAACCTCTATGGGTTGATACTATCCCTTGTCGTTGTCGGTGCTGACCTTGCCTTCATCTTCGTCTCCTATGGACTGATCCTACACGCTGTTTTCCAGCTGCCATCGCTGGAGGCCAGACACAAGGCCCTGGGTACCTGTGGGGCCCATGTGGCGGTCATCATCATCCTCTACACACCGGGCCTCTTTTCTTTCTTAACCCACCGCTTTGGACACAACATCCCTCACCACGTCCACATCTTCCTGGCAAACATCTATCTCATGGTTCCAGCCATGCTCAACCCCATTGTTTATGGTGCCAAGACCAAGGAGATCCGTGAGCGGGTGCTGAGTGCACTGGGGCTGAGGAAGAGCGCCTCCTAGGCTCCCAAGGGGGAACTGCAGGAGGGCAGGGATGAGCTGCCAGGGGCTTTGAAGAACTTTACCCCCATGGTGCCTTGCTGTCTTCTGAAGTTGTCAGGGGAGGTGTCAGAATTCATCCATTGCTTTTTGGCACAGCATGTTTAAGGGAGGGGGGTTGTGTGTGTGTGTGGGAGGGGTGTATTCACTTGTCAGTGATGATATGTAACAATATCATCTCATGGTCTTTCCACTATTTTTTGTAATGCTACTGCTTTGTCCTGGGTGAGGCATGGGACTTTTGTCTGGGGAGCTGACCAGTTAACATAGAGGGTTTGTCTGCTATTGGGTTTTTACAGGAATTCTAAGGTCTCAAATATAGAATAAATGTTGACAATTGCACAAGGTAAACACACATAGTAGTAATTTCCCAGTAGTAATATACGGAAGTGAGAGCTGGACCATAAAGAAGGCTGATCGTCAAAGAATTGATGCTTTTGAATTATGATGCTGGAGGACAGGGGCGTCGCTAGGGGGGTGCGGTGGGGGCGGTACGCCCCCGGGCGACAGGGGCGAGAAGCGGCGGGTGGGGGCGACAAGCGGCGGGTGGGGGCGACAAGCGGCGCCCCTCCTGCCACTCCCCAGGCAACGCCGGTCACCCCGGGAGCAGCAGCGCTGCACGGACGGGGTGCTCCCTCGGCCGTGCGCTGTTGCTCCCGGGGCGACTGGAGCGAGCGGCGGCGCATGCGGGTGACAAGCGGCAGCCCCTCCCGCCATTCCCAAGCGCTGCCGCTCCCTCCGTCACCCCAGGAGCAACAGCGCACGGCCGAGGGAGCACCCCGTCCGTGCAGCGCTGCTGCTCCCGGGGTGACCGGCAGCGTGGGGAGTGGTAGGAGGGGCCGGCGCTTGTCAGCCCCACGCGCTGCCGCTGGCTCCGTCCCCCCGGGAGCAGCAGCGCACGGTGTGTGCGGTGCTGCTGCTCCTGGGACAACGGAGCGAACGTCGGCACGTGGGGGTGACAAGAGGCAGCCCCTCCCACCATTCCCACGCGCTGCTGCTCCCTCCGTCACCCTGGGAGCGGCAGCGCACGGCCCGACGACGGAGTGCGCCTGCACGCGCAGGCGCACTCTGTCATCGGATCGCCGCTTCCACAGCCTCCTTTTGAGCTGGAGAGCTTAAAAGCGAGCTCTTCGGCTTAAAAGAGGGCTGCAGAAGCGGCGCCGGCACCCCCGGAACCGCCCTGGGGGCGGAGCGTCATGACATCACAATGTGATGTCACGAAGCCCCGCCCCCGGGGCATTTCCTTTGCCGCCCCGGGTACCGCGGAGCCTTACTCCGCCACTGCTGGAGGAGACTCTTGAGAGTCCCATGGACTGCAAGAAGATCAAACCTATCCATTCTTAAAGAAATCAGCCCTGAGTGCTCACTGGAAGGGCAGATCCTGAAGTTGAGGCTCCAGTACTTTGGCCACCTCATGAGAAGAGAAGACTCCCTGGAAAAGACCCTGATGTTGGGAAAGATGGAGGGCGCAAGGAGAAGGGGACGACAGAGGATGAGATGGTTGGACGGTGTTCTCGAAGCGACTGGCATGAGTTTGGCCAAACTGCGGGAGGCAGTGAAGGATAGGCGTGCCTGGCGTGCTCTGGTCCATGGGGTCACGAAGAGTCGGACACAACTGAACGACTGAACGACTGAACAACAACAACAAACACACATACAAAAGCATATAACCCACGTGTCTAAAATAGTACAGGAGAGCAATCCAAAAGCCATCTTAGCTCTCCTAAAGACTCTAAATACTTCCTCTGCAACCTTAATCCCCCTTGCCTGAGAACAGCTAGGTAGATAGGAACCAGCAGAAGTTCCTGAAGGGATTCCTCTGCTACATCTGTGAACCTCCTTTGTATTAATTGTGATTGTTTGCCCAGATGCACTGCATCGAGGGATGTCTGACGGGCAACACATACGCATGGAAGCTCCTCATTGTCCATAATCCCTCCAGCAATTGTAATTGGTGCTCTTCATTATATCTGCATAACTTAGAGGGGATAAATTCCTTTTTTTTTATAGGATTTTTATTATTTTCCATTAAAACAAAAGAGAAACATAACATAAACACCAACATTAACACTATAAAAACACAATACATAAACACAATCAAACAATAACAATATAAGCAAACATAAAGAAAAAACATATACAAACCTTAACTAACACTTATCTTCATAATTTCCTTGTTACAATCTTCTCTATTTAGGGGGCTTCCCCCATTCCCTCCACTGTCTTCAAAATCATATATATATTCTAGGTAGCTTTATATCTTATTCCATTAACATTTACCCTATTTTTGATACACTTAACTTTACTTAATCAAATACCTGATTAAATATAAATCTTATCTTAAACACCAAATCTTAACATGTTTTTTAGCAATTAAATCATTCGCACAAAAAATTTCTTCCAAACAGTTTTATCTAACATAAACCTACTAAAGCCGATCTTCTGCTTAATTCTGCTCAAATATTCAATTTTACTGATTTAACTAAGTAGTCTTTAAATTTTTTCCAATCCTGTGACACCTTCTCCTCCCTCTGGTCCCGGATTCTGGCGGTCAGTTCTGCGAGTTCCATATAGTCCATCAACTTCATCTGCCATTCTTCCACTGTTGGTATCTCTTCACCTTTCCAGGTTCTTGCCAGTAAGATTCTAGCTGCTGTTGTGGCATACATAAAAAACACTCTATCCTGACTGGGTATCTCTTCATTGGTTATGCTCAAGAGAAATGCCTCTGGTTTCTTACTGAAGGTAACTTTCATTACCTTTTTAAGCTCATTGTAAATCTTATCCCAGAAAGCATTTACCACTGGGCACAACCACCACATATGAAAAAAGGTACCTTTCGCATGTTTACATTTCCAACATACATCTGACATTTTGGTATTCATCTTGGCTATCTTAACTGGTGTCAAATACCATCTATATACCATTTTCATTATATTTTCTCTTAAACTATAGCAAGCAGTAAAATTGATACCTTTCTGCCACAATCTCTCCCAGTCATCCATCATAATATTGTGTCCCACATCTTTCGCCCAATCTATCATTGTCGATTTAACCAGTTCATCTTTCGTATGCCACTCTAGCAAAAGATTATACATTTTGGAAAGGTTCTTAAAGTTCGATTCTATCAGTTCTGTTTCCAGTTTTGATTTTTCTACTTGAAAACCAATTTTTTTATCCAGTTTAAATGTTTCATACACCTGGTGATATTGCAGCCAGTCGGGGACTTGACTTTTAACTTGGTCATAGCTTTTTAGCTTAAATGAGTCCCCTTCCTGCTGCAATATGTCCATATATCGTAACCAACTTGCAGACATATTCGGTCTCTTATAGGCCTTGGCCTCCACTGGTGAAATCCATCTAGGAGTCTTTCTCTCCAATAAGTCTTTATATCTAGTTCAAACCTGATACAGGGATTTTCTAACTATATGAGTCTTAAAAGTTCTGTGAATTTTAACCTTGTCATACCAAAGGTATGCATGCCAACCAAACATATTATCGTGTCCTTCCAAGTCCAACACGTCCACGTTCTCTAATTTAAACCAATCCTTCAACCAGCAAAAGGCCGCTGCTTCAAAATAAAGTCTTAAATCCGGCAGGGCAAAGCCTCCTCTCTCTTTAGAGTCTGTTAAAATCTTAAACTTAATTCTAGGCTTTTTGCCCTGCCATATAAACTTCGATAGGTCCTTTTGCCATTTCTTAAAACAATCCAGTTTATCCAAAATTGGTATGGCTTGGAATAAAAACAGCATCCTTGGTAGGACATTCATTTTAACCACTGCTATTCTTCCCATTAACGACAGTTTTAATCTTGTCCATATTTCCATATCTTTCTTTATCTCTATCCACAGTTTTTCATAATTGTCCTTGTACAGGTTCAGATTTTTTGCTGTGAGATTGATACCTAGATATTTTACAGTTTTAACAAAATTGAGGCCAGTGCCTTCTTGTATTCTTTGTATCTGTTCTGCACTCAAGTTTTTACCTAAAACTTTGGTTTTCTAGAGGGGATAAATTCCACCCGTGTATCCATTTGAGTGATTGTTCTTTCACCACAGCAGGCAAAGATTTGATAGGTGGGGAACTCCAAAGTTTTGTCCAATTAGCCCCTGTCTGTATCTTTCGCCCATTGATCCTTAAGTGCTTTGCATGAGGGTGCCATAATACCATTTGTTGGCATCCGTCTCACTAGAAGGAAAGGAAAGCGGGAGGGAGGAGGGAGGAGGCGTCCCCAAAAAAAGCATCTCTGGAGGTGTGCAGTGCGCGCCAGAGAGAAAAACGCAGAGGGGACAGCTGGGTGGACACGGGTTTGCAAGGGTTAAAGGGAACCGAGCTGCCTTCCTAGAGAGGACAGGAAGTGAGGGTGATCCAGGTCCTCCAGAGCCCAGGCCCCTCCCTCTCCTGCAAGGGCTGCCTGGCTGTCCCCTCCTGGGATCTGGTGAGTGGGGAGGCGGTGGGGGTCCCAGGGCTGCAGCAGGGGAGGGGGCCAGCCTGGGGGGGGCCTGGTCTGCTCATGCAGGGGGAGGAGAGGGGCCTGCCAGGGAGGGGCCAGGTCTGCAACACTCTCCTTCCTGCAGATCACAGGATCCCAAATGGCTCCCACGAAATCTCCCTTCTTCAAACAAAGGACTTTTACTCTGTGTGACATTGCACAACAGAGGAAACATGTGCAAATGGTTTTCCAAAGCTGGACGAGGAAGGAAGGAAAGGGGGAAGAGAAAGGGCAGGAATAAAGAGAGTCTGGATCCCATCCCATAGTCTGGCTGCTGCATTGCAAACCAGTTTCCCAGTGTCTCCAAGGGCAGCTCCACCCGGAGGCCACTGCAGCAATCCCCTCGGACCCAGAGCAGGGCATCCCAGGACCACATCCTCTCTGTCCCAAAGGGATTGTTGCTGGAAAACCAGCCGGAAATGGGCGCTGCTACTCACTGAGCCTCCAGGGACATCGGCATCAATGGCTGTGTGTGTTAAGATATCTAATAGAATAATCATAATAAATTGCACACCCAAATTACAAGGGAGATGTCTTTGGCCCCGCCCACTTGGCCCTCAGGGGGTTGGCCAGATACATACCTGGCCCTCAGAGCAAAGAAAGAGGGCCCCCACCCCAGGATTCTGTCTGGAGAGCGGCAGAGAGTCCAAGTGCAAGAAAAGGAGACAGAAGCAGGGGAGTGGGAGTGGGTGTGGGGAGGAACTCCTGAGGACCCCCAGGTGAGGACCCCCACTAGAGCCAAGCATCCATTTTTCACAAGATACAAAGGATTCCCTTGTCAGTCAGTTCTGACTTCATGCATTGACTGGAAGGCAGCAGAAACCAGGTTGATTAATCTCCCAGAAATCATTTCCCTCCACATTTTGCATAGCTAGAAGGCTAGAGACTTATTTCTTCTCCTCTTCCTCCTCTTTCTTTTCAAAAAGATAGCTCATAGTCTGGGATGTGGTACAGTCCAGCTCTGGTTCCCTCCAAGACTCATCCATGCTTGCTCAGGGAACCATTCCCTCCCCGCGTCCTACAAATTCTGTAACAGAACAATGTATTTGCTTTCTAGGATTCACTAGAGCTTCTCATTCAGAAGGACAGAACTTGGCAGAAAACCAAAGGGTTCCTTCCGATCTCTCAGAGGCTTCCTGAGAGCACAGATGGATGAGCAAGACTCAGCTGGTCTTGGAGCAGGAAGAGGCCATGCCAACCAAACTGGGAGCAGTGGGGGAGTCTGGGAAAACTCTGTGCAGAAGATCCTGGGTGAGGAGGACACCCTCCGCTCAGAGGTGCAGAGCCAGCAGTTGAGGCAGTTCTGCTGCCAGGAGACCAAAGGACCCAGAGAGGTTTGCAGTCGACTCTACCACTTTTGCCACCAGTGGCTGAAGCCGGAAAGGCACACGAAAGCTGAGATGCTGGACCTGGTGATCTTGGAGCAGTTCCTGGCTGTCCTTCCCCCGGAGATGGAGAGCTGGGTGAGGGAATGCGGAGCGGAGACCAGTTCCCAGGCGGTGGCCCTGGCCGAAGGTTTCCTCCTGAGTCAGGCAGAGGAGAGAAAGCAGGTGAGAGAGACTTTCCTCTGGATACTCACATGGGGCTCCAAACAGGATGGAGAACATCCCATAATGCTCTACCGATAGCCTATATGTTCTCTGGGAGAGCATCCATGGAATGAGATCTGACACCCTTCAAGTCTTTGTCATTCTCTTTCTAATATTTCTCACCTTTCTCAGTTTTGAATCCTTATTGCTCTTTCAGGGAAAGGGTCATTTTTCAGAAATGGACCTGGATTCCTGTGAGGCAGAGAGGCCTCCGTTGGACACCAGAGAGAGGCCACTGGGTAAGGAGGAAGGTGGTTTTCCTACGTTTGGTCTCATTCTGTTGGTTTTCCAACTAATCTCTGGGTTCTTTTCATCTTGGTTTTTTTTTTTTAGGGGGGAGGACAGTGTTGGGAATTCTATTCCTCCCGTGCTGCAGACGTGTGGGATTGTTACATGTCACGTCTGTTTACATGCCAGCTCTGATTATTGGGTCTAGTGAGCGGAAAGGGAGATACGCTGTTTCCGCTATGTATTGCTTTTGCTTTTGCAGTTCTCTCTCCGAGGAAGGAAGACAGAGAGAGAAGCCATGTTTTTCTTTGTTCTATTACATTTGTTTTGGTGCTCAATAAATTTCTCCTCAAGGCTAAACTTCTGTTTGAACTCTGCTAGTCGTGTGCTCATGTCCCTGGATATGGGCCACATCAGCGTGACGGGAAACTGAAGTGATGGATCCTGGGCAACGCTCCGTTGGGAAAGGGGGGGGGGAGACACTGGCCAACAGACAGTTGGGAACAAGGGTCCAGAGGAGGGGAGATGTATTTCTGCACAACTAACATATGAAATGGGCACAAACATCCAAATGCTCTCAGCAGGTAAGGCTTTCTCAAAGGCCCATCTGTAGTTAGAGATGCCCTGCTTCACCTGCGAGAGAAGCAGGCACTCCTGGCGTCCTGCTTACCTTTTCTCTCTTGCAGGTGACAGAATGATGCTGGCAAGACCTCCTGATCAGGCTTTCCATGGGGGCAGAAGGGAAGCAGCGGCTGTGGAACCAGATCAGGTCAGGGGAAGCTGCCTTGTGGGGACAGAGGCTGAGGGATGGAGCAAGGTCATGGACGGGTTGGGCACAGAGGAATGGTGGGAGGAAGCAGCTGTGGAACCAGGAAGGGAAGATGGCTCAGAGCCCAAGGAAGTGGAGGTAGAAGAAGGATGGGTGGTCAGAGGGGGAAGAGGGAGAAGCCTGGGAAGAGGAGGTGTCAGATGATGAAGGGGTTACAGGGCTTAGTGAGCTGGGAGACTCTGTGGCAGAATGCAGTGCAGAATCAGAGGCAGAAGAGGGTGGAGGCGAGGGGGAGGAGGGAGGTCGAGAGGCAGAGGTGAGTCGGGAGAAGGAGGAGCCACTGGTGTCTCCCTCTCCTTCTGCCAGAAGCCATCCTCCCTGTTTGTCTTCTGAGAGCCAGGAGACGTCTGACAATGGAGGAGGAAAGGCAGGCTGCACACTGGCGCACTCTTTGATTGCTTGCAAGAAACCCCAGAGAGGAGGGGAATTGGAAAGCTGTGAGGAGCTGGGGGCCTTCACTCTCGGCAACTGCTTTGGTTGAGGAAAACCCTGTCATGGAATTCTGCTCAATATTGATCCAGAGCAGAACTCCAATGTATAGTTAGCAGAGTAAAAATAGACCAGAGGCAATTGTATTTCATTCGGCAGATCTTTACTCCCCCTCTCCACTGTCCCTCAGATCTTGTGGGGGGGCTGGACTATATTTTGGAAAAAAAGTGAACAAATTCCTATACCCCACAAATAACCCAGAGATTCATTTTAAATAAAAGGACACATTCTACTCATGTAAAAACACCAGGCAGGCCCCACAAATAACCCAGAGATGCATTTTAAATAAAAGCACACGTTCTACTCATGTAAAAACACACTGATCCCAGACCATCTGCAGGGGGAGTTGACTCCCGTGTAAGCTCCTCTTCGCTGGTAGTTAACCTTCACTCTCCCTGATTGCTTCCTTCCCTGGGAGTTGGCTCATTCATAACACATACACAACCGAGTTTTCTGTAGCAGATCATATTTCCCTTTTTCTTTTAGGGTCCATTGTGCTTTGAGGATGTCTCTGTTCATTTCACTGACGAGCAGTGGGCGTTGCTGGATCCTGACCAGAGAGCCCTGCATATGGACGTCATGGAGGAGAACCGTGGGATCGTGGCCTCTCTTGGTAAGGCTCCCTGTGGGATCTTAATATCTGCCTGGAAATTCAAAAAATACCTATGTGATGAACCTCATATATTTTCAGAGAGCTCAACAGCACCCCCTACAACACCTGGGAACCTAACACCCCCACCACCATCATTTTTATTATTTATACCCCGCCCATCTGGCTGAGTATAAGTTGCTGGGTTGAAAAGCAAATTACTATTTTTTCTGTGGACAATCTTCCTCCAGTTACAGGTAGGTAGCCGTGTTGGTCTGCCATAGTAAAAAAAAAAAAAAAAAAAATTCCTTCCAGTAGCACCTTAGAGACCAACTAAGTTTGGTCTCTTCCTCCAGTTTTTTGCCTTTTTATACCATGATCGGGCTGTTTTGCCATTGTCTGCTTAAAAACATTTTGCTTTCTCGCGCTGCTCCTTCTGTTTTTTTCCAGTGCATCCCTTTGCATCTCATAGGGAGTTCTGAAGTCTCTTCCTGAGTTTTGAAACTCTGGGTCCTTGCTGTGTTTCTCTAGAAACTCTTGTGCCTGACTCTCTGTCACTAATCTATATCTTTTCTTTCTGTAAGTTAAGGAAGCTCCTTCTGGGAATTCCCATTTGTAGTTTATCCCTGCTCCTCTAAGGATCGTTGTCAGAATTCCATATTTCCTTCTTCTAATTCTCGATTTGAATGGAATCTCTTTTAAAAAGTCAACTTTCTGTCCTTCAACCACCAGACCTACCTCATAGCTTTTTTGCATTACCGCATCTTTAACTTTTTTTTGTTACAAAAGTCAGAAGTACATCTGGTGGCTGTTTTCTCTCTCTCTCGAAGCTCTTGTTCGGACTCTGTAAATGTTGTCAATAAATTCTTCCTCCTTGGCCCCCATCCATTCCGCCAATATCCCACCCATATAGATAGCGAGGCCCTGTTCTTTTTCCCTCTCTGGTAACATCCTTATTCAAACCATATTTGCATTCAATCGTAATTGAAGAAGCAAGTTCTGCTGTTCAAGTTCATTTTGTCTCTCCATCAGGCCTCCCACTGCCCCAGCTAGGATCCCTTGATCCTCCCTTAAATCTTCAACCAACTGTGCTGTTTTGCCCCCAGTTTCCCCACCTTCACTTCTAAGGCATTTACTTTTTCTTCCCCCCCCCCAAAGAATTTATTGGATTTTAATAACAGAAATACGCAAAACACAAATACATACACTACAAAAATCACACAAAATACACACAAACAAAACAGTTATTTACTCATCCTTATCCTCTTTATAATCTTACGCTTGGGACTTCCTCACATCCTCTTTTGCGTTCATTTCTAATCTTCTTTAGTAACTTTGTAACATTGTAATATCTACTTTCTTACATCTAATCTTAATCTTACAATTATAATCCACATATCTTCAATCCTATATCTTATTATTATCAAATAAAGCATCAAATTCCACATCTCCACTTCTTTTATCCTCTCTTCTCTTAACTTTGTTATACTGTAGCCCATATTTCTTCTGATTCCAATTTCAAATATATAAAAAATCAACACATATTAACAAATGCCTAAGTATTTCTTCCATCTCATAGTCTGTTTCCCCTCTGGTTTTGGAGTACCGTGGTTAGCCTTTATAATATCCCCTTGAATTCATTCTTTACCCCACCCCCCTCCTAACCATCATCACCCTTCCCTCCCTTCTCATCCCCTGCCGGTCTCCCCCCCAACATTCTCTCAGTCCAGTTTCTTTTTTCTTCATGTTCAATTTTACTTCTTTCCCTTCTATTATTTCCTTCATTTGTAGCTTCCTCTCCTCCAGAATGTAGCAATCTTCCTGATGAACAGTTCCAGCAACTTTGTCACAAAGTATCTTCCCTCCACTCTCAGTTCCGTATTGTATTTTCCAGGATTGTTTGTCTCGAACCTCTGGGCTGCCACCCCAGGGGTTCTCTGTACTGTCCAAACTATGGGCTCCCCGCCTCTCATGCCAGGGGAGCCTTTCTTGTTTTCCACTTTGTGTATCTTTCCCTTCAGAAAAATCCTCTGGAACAACATTCTTTCCATCCTTTCCATCGAGTGGGTATATAGAACAGTTATGCAGAGTTGCTCCAATCTGAGCAAACTTGTCTAAAACATTCTATTGGCGTAGTTGCAGATCAAACAATATTCTTTCCTGGAGTGGTGTCATTGTTGAGTCTAACACTTCAAGGACACCGTGGGATTTGAGTAGGCAGGAAGTAATGGGGTCTCAGTATTTTTCCAGCTACGCAATCCAGACCAAAACCGCCATTCTTGCCTGACCCAGACTCCTTAACCAGAGGGTTAACGGTATCTCTCCTTTAACTTTATGGTCCGCAAGAAGAAATAAATCAAACTCTCAATCTTCCCCCCAAACAGCATTTTCTAAAGTATCCAAAATCAGCGTTAAACTTTAAAGCAAGCCTTAAGCAGCTCTAGTTTCCTTGACGTTACTTTGATCTTGCTGCTGTCAGAGAGAGACGGACGTCCTCATTTTAAATCTCTCTCCGTAAGCCCAATTTCAGCACTTTACGTTCAAATTGAGCTCCATACTTACAGAGTCCTTGTTTTAGGTCCAGATTGAGGGAAAGCGGAGCGCTCAAAATCCGGCAGATCCTGCTGCTTCGTGTCCTCGATTAGAGATGGCTTCTTCAGCGCCGTACCGGAGCCTCCCTCGCTCAAGCCTCCCTTTTACAAGGGTTGCTTGAGAGCGAGGGCGGCACATCTAGCGCCCGCTAGAAACCCAAGTCCACGGGACGCACCTCCCGTGGTTTTACGGAGCCCGCAGCACGATTGCAGTCACTCCAATCCCCGAGAACACCGGAGCTGTCTCAGAGCCGAGACAGCTCCCGACTGCTCGGAATGGCGCTCACACCGGAAGTCCAAGGCATTTACCTTTTCATCCAGTTTATCAAATTTATGTGATAGGACCTCCTTACTATTCTCTATATCTGACCTCACTTCCAAAAATTGCCTGTTCATAGATTCCTCCATTCCTTTCCTAAAATCTGCAAAATGTAATGTCATAAGTTCTGCAATATCTGGCTTAACTGCTTTTTCAATATCCTCTTGTGCTGATGATCTCCTTTTTTCAACTATTTTCTGTCTTACGGGCTCCTGTTTAGCTTTCTCTGCCATGTCTGTTCTAAAAAAAAAATCTGCTTCAAAACTCTTCTGGCTCAAGGTCAATACACCGTCTCATCTCTTTCTCACTCGTAGAATGCTAGAGTTGGAAGAGACCCCAAGGGCCATCCAGTCCAACGCCCTGCCAAGCAGGAAACACCATCAAAGCATTCCTGACAGATGGCTGTCAAGCCTCTGCTTAAAGACCTCCAAAGAAGGAGACTCCACCACACTCCTTGGCAGCAAATTCCACTGTCCAACAGCTCTCACTGTCAGGAAGTTCTTCCTAATGTTTAGGTGGAATCTTCTTTCTTGTAGTTTGAATCCATTGCTCCGTGTCCTCTTCTCTGGAGCAGCAGAAAACAACCTTTCACCCTCCTCTATATGACATGCTTTTATACATGGCTATCATATCACCCCTCAACCTTCTCTTCTCCAGGCTAAACATACCCAGCTCCCTAAGCCGTTCCTCATGGACTCTTGGACTTGTGTATGGAAATTCCCCCACAAGCCCTATCTTTAAACCAATATACCAATATATACAGAAAAATCTCACTTTAAAATAGTCTTAAATGATTCAAAATAATCCCAAAGAGAAAAGAAAAGAAAAGGAACAACAAATCAAATATCTTTAATACGGTCTAAGACCAAAGAACGAAAAGGAACAACAAAAGTATATACAATGTAAAGAAAAAGCCTGGAAGTTACCACAGTCATAAAGAGAATGTTGTGCTGTTTTTCTTAGTGATGGTCAAGTGTGTGTGTGTGTGTGTGTGTGTGTGTGTTTTTAAAAAGCTCTGGTCATAGTTTGTAATCCAAAATTCTCCAGACAAAAAGTAAAATTATAATGCAACTTGTATTTATAATTGAAATGGTATTTATAATCCAATATATACTGTTCTTTTCAATTGTAATTCCACTATATGGCCCTGCTCATTTACAGTCCTTTTTCCGTTCCTACTCCCACTCTTCCAGGCACTCTGCCTCCCTGAGATTTCTCCCAGTTTTAGCAGAGTGTTCTGCTAAGCTTCAGTAGGATTTGCAAACATCCTTGGTCCCTTTTATTATTTTATTTTATTTTCCAATCTTTAATCTACTTCATAAAGCTTGGCTTTCCCATCCATAGATATAAAAAATACTCCACTCCATCCATAAGGATTCCACTTAAGGTTCAAAAGAGCAACAGTTCAGATCTTACTCCTTGTATCCAGGAAAGAGCTACCATATTTTTCACTCCATAAGACACACCTAGTTTTTAGAGGAGGAAAGGGGGAAAGCCCTGCTTTTTTGAGGATCAGCTGAAAGTGGTGCAGCTTTTTTTGCAAAGGGAAAAGTCCTGCTTTTTTTGAGGATCAGCTGAAAGTGCTTCTAGTCCTACAGCCATTTCTACAGACAGTTTCCAGACAGATAATCTAATCAGCCACTTACATGTTGCTGGGGAAACAAACAGTCTCCTTCTGCATTCAACAATGGAGGCCTGGGGGCTGGAAAGGGAGCCTTATCTCTCTCCCGATCACTTGCTGAACAGCTGCTCAACGGCTTCCTTTCAACACCCCCTTCTCTCTTTGTCAAAAAAAAAGAGCACGATCTGCTTTTGGCCTGAAGGCAATTCAGCTCCAGGGACCATGCATTCACTCCATAAGACGCACAGACATTTCCTCTTACTTTTTAGGAGGAAAAAAGTGTGTCTTATGGAGCGAAAAATATGGTAATTTGTTAATAAATAGCTTGGTGCAGTTATAAAGTAACAAAAGACTGATGTGTTTCCAAGTGTCCGTGAGCGCAGCGAGTTTCTTCTTTGCTCGGCTGGTTCCCTCAAGATCCTGCTAATCTGTGGGGCTTTTTAAGGGGGGTGCCTACCCCTAGCACACACCCCTGTCACTCAGAAAGCCCAGTAACGGTAGTCTCTTAAGCGGACGACTCGTTCCACACCATTTCCCTTTGCAAACAAACCGGAAGCCCCATTTGTTCCTGTCTCTAATCCCTTTTTGTTTCCATTGCAGATTGTAAAGAATTGAAAATCAAGAAAAAGGGTGACAAAGACAAAATCCCCAGAGAGGAGAAGCTAGGTAAAAATTTGGAGTGTGGAGAGAGCTGCAGTCAGAGCTCCAATTCCACTTCCCATCAACAAAATCTCATTGGAAAGAAACTCTATCAGTGCATGGAATGTGGAAAGAGCTTCAGTAAGAGCTCCTCTCTCACTTCTCATCAGAGAATTCATACAGGGGAGAAACCTTATCAGTGTGTGGAATGTGGAAAGAGCTTCAGTCAGAACTCCTCTCTCACTAAGCATCAGAGAATTCATACAGGGGAGAAACCATATCAATGTGTGGAATGTGGAAAGAGCTTCCGTTTCAGCACCGAGCTCACTTCACATCAGAGAATTCATACAGGGGAGAAACCCTACCAGTGTTTGGAATGTGGAAAGAGCTTCAGTCAGAGCTCCTCTCTCACTTCTCATCAGAGAATTCATACAGGGGAAAAACCCTATCACTGCTTTGAATGTGGAAAGAGCTTCAGTCAGAGCTCCTCTCTCACTTCTCATCAGAGAATTCATACAGGGGGAAAACCCTATCAGTGTGTGGAATGTGAAAAGAACTTCAGTACAAGCTCCCATCTCACTAAGCATCACAGAATTCATTCAGGGGAGAAACACTATCAGTGCGTGGAATGTGGAAAAGACTTCAGTAAGAGCTCCTCTCTCACTTCCCATCAAATGATTCATACAGGGGAGAAACCCTATAAGTGTATGGAATGTGGAAAGAGCTTCAGGAAGAGCTCCGATCTCATTTCCCATCAAAGAATTCATACAGGGGAGAAACCCTATCAGTGTGTGGAATGTGGAAAGAGCTTCCGTTACAATAAAAGTCTCACTTCCCATCAAATGATTCATACAGGGGAGAAACCGTATAAGTGTGTGGAATGTGGAAAGGACTTCAGTCAGAGCTCCTCTCTCACTTCTCATCAGAGAATTCATAGAGGAGAGAAACCCTATCAGTGCGTGGAATGTGGAAAGAGCTTCAGTACGAGCTCCAATCTCACTAATCATCACAGAATTCATACAGGGGAGAAACCCTATCAGTGTGTGGAATGTGGAAAGAGCTTCCGTTACAATAAAAGTCTCACTTCCCATCAAATGATTCATACAGGGGAGAAACCCTATCAGTGTGTGGAATGTGGAAAGGACTTCAGTAAGAGATCCTCTCTCACTTCTCATCAGAGAATTCATACAGGAGAGAAACCCTATCAGTGCGTGGAATGTGAAAAGAGCTTCAGTACGAGCTCCAATCTCACTAATCATCACAGAATTCATACAGGGGAGAAACCCTATAAGTGTGTGGAATGTGGAAAGAGCTTCAGTCAGAGCTCGAAACTCACTTCCCATAAAAGAATTCATACAGGGGAGAAACCCTATCAGTGTGTGGAATGTGGAAAGAACTTCAGTAAGAGCTCCTATCTCACTTCCCATCAAATAATTCATACAGGAGAGAAACCCTATCAATGCGTGGAATGTGGAAAGAGCTTCTGTTACAATAAAAGTCTCACTTCCCATCAAATGATTCATACAGGGGAGAAACCCTATCACTGCTTTGAATGTGGACAGAGCTTCCGATACAGAAAGAGTCTCACTTCTCATCAAAAATTTCATACAGGGGAGAAACCCTATCAGTGCGTGAAATGTGGCAAACTCTTCACTGAGAGTTCCCATCTCACCTTCCATGAAAGAATTCATGTGGGGGAGAAACGCTATCAGTGTGCAGAATGTGGGAAGAGCTTTACTGTGAGAAGAGATTTCCTAGTACATCAGAGGATTCACAGTGGAGAGAAACCATTTCAGTGCCAAGAGTGTGGAAAGAGCTTCAGTCACATCTCCTCTCTCACTTTCCATCAAAGAACACATACAGGGGAGAAACCCTATCAGTGTGTGGAATGTGGAAAGAGCTTCTATCAGAGCCCCCATCTCACTTCCCATCAAAGAATTCACACAGGGGAGAAACCATATCACTGCTTTGAATGTGGAAAGAGCTTCAGAACAAGCTCCAGTCTCAATTCCCATCAAATAATTCACAGAGGGGAGAAACCCTATCATTGTTTGGAATGTGAGAAGAGCTTCCGTCGCAGCTCCGAACTCACTTCCCATCAAAGAATTCATACAGGGGAGAAACCCTATCTGTGTGGAATCGTAGAATCGTAGAATTGTGGAGTTGGAAGTGACCTCTGGTGTCATCTGGTCCACCCCATGTGAAGCAGCAATTGCAACTAAAGCAGCCATGACAGGTGACCATCCAACTTAATAAAACCTGAAAGGATGGAGATTCCAACACCTTCCAAGGGAGCCCATTACACTAACAGCTCCTGCTGTCAAAAAGTTCTTCCTCATGTTCATCCAAATGTCAAGGACCAAATGGAGCAAACAGCATGTAGACCTAGTGGTGGGAAGAAAAAATCCTTAAATAAGAGACTCGGGGGAATGATCAATGGTCTTCAGCGTCTGTACACTAATACACAGAGAATGGGAAATAAACAAGATGAACTTGAGCTCTTGGTACAGCAAACTAAATACAACATAATAGGCAACTCTAAAACCTGGTGGGATGAATCTCATGATTGGAATGTAGTAATAGAGGGATACAATCTATTTCAGAGAAATAGACCAAACAGGAAAAGAGCAGGAGTGGCATTATATGTCAGGGATGTGTATACCTGTGAAGAGATCCAGGATTTACTACAGATCCCCAAGACAAACTGAGGACACAGATGATGCCTTCCTGGAACAGATGACCAAGCATTCAAAAGGAAGTGAGATAGCAGTACTGGGGGATTTCAACTATCCTGATATTTGTTGGATGTCAAACTCAGCCAAGAGCATAAGGTCAAACAGATTCCTGACTAGCCTTGCAGACAATTTCATTGTCCTGAAAGTGGAAGAAGCAACAAGAGGTTCAGCCATTTTAGATCTGGTCTTAACCAATAGTGATGACTTGGTAAGTGGGGTAGAAGTGGCAGGATCATTAGGTGGGAGTGATAATGCTCTTCTGGAGTTTATCATACAGCAGAAAGGAGCAACCAAGAATACAAAGACTCAAATTCTAGACTTTAAGAAAGCCAACTTCAATAAACTTAGGGAAACGCTGGGTGTGATCCCATGGTCAGTAATACTATAGGGGAAGGGAGTTCATGATGGATGGGAGTTTGTTAAAAGGGAGATATTTAAAGCACAACTTCAAGCAGTACCAATGAGACGAAAACATGGAAGGTGCCTAAAGAAGCCATGGTGGCTATCTAAAGAATGTTTAACTGAGTTAAGATTTAAAAGGGATATGTACAGAAAATGGAAAAAGGGGGAAACCACCAGAGAGGAATTCAAACAAGTAGTGTAGAGACAAAGTGTAGAGACAGAGTCAGAAAAGCTAAAGCACAGAATGAACTCAGGCTTGCTAGAGAGGTTAAAAGCAATAAAAAGGGCTTTTATGGGTATGTCCATAGCAAAAGGAAACAGTGGGGTCAGAGGAGAAGATGGTGAAATGTGAACAGGGGACAGAAAGGGCAGAACTCCTCAATGCCTTCTTTGCCTCAGTCTTCTCCAAAAAAGAAAACAATGCCCGACCTGAAGAATATGGAGCAGATGATTCAGCAGGGGAAACAAAGCCCAGAATAAGTAAGGAGGTAGTACAAGAATACTTGGCTAGTTTTGTTGTTGTTGTTCAGTCGTTCAGTCGTGTCCGACTCTTCGTGACCCCATAGACCAGAGCACGCCAGGCACGCCTATCCTTCACTGCCTCTCGCAGTTTTGCCAAACTCATGTTAGTAGCTTCGAGAACACTGTCCAACCATCTCATCCTCTGTCGTCCCCTTCTCCTTGTGCCCTCCATCTTTCCCAACATCAGGGTCTTTTCTAGGGAGTCTTCTCTTCTCATGAGGTGGCCAAAGTACTGGAGCCTCAACTTCAGGATCTGTCCTTCTAGTGAGCACTCAGGGCTGATTTCTTTGAGAATGGATAGGTTTGATCTTCTTGCAGTCCATGGGACTCTCAAGAGTCTCCTCCAGCACCATAATTCAAAAGCATCAATTCTACGGCGATCAGCCTTCTTTATGGTCCAGCTCTCACTTCCGTACATTACCACTGGGAAAACCATAGCTTTAACTATACGGACCTTTGTCGGCAAGGTGATGTCTTTGCTTTTTAAGATGCTGTCTAGGTTTGTCATTGCTTTTCTCCCAAGAAGCAGGTGTCTTCTAATTTCGTGACTGCTGTCGCCATCTGCAGTGATCATGGAACCCAAGAAAGTGAAATCTCTCACTGCCTCCATTTCTTCCCCTTCTATTTGCCAGGAGGTGATGGGACCAGTGGCCATGATCTTTGTTTTTTTGATGTTGAGCTTCAGACCATATTTTGCGCTCTCTTCTTTCACCCTCATTAAAAGGTTCTTTAATTCTTCCTCACTTTCTGCCATCAAGGTAGTATCATCAGCATATCTGAGATTGTTGATATTTTTTCCGGCAATCTTAATTCCGGCTCGGGATTCATCCAGTCCAGCCTTTCGCATGATGAATTCTGCATATAAGTTAAATAAGCAGGGAGACAATATACAGCCTTGTCGTACTCCTTTCCCAATTTTGAACCAATCAGTTGTTCCATATCCAGTTCTAACTGTAGCTTCTTGTTCCACATAGAGATTTCTCAGGAGACAAATGAGGTGATCCGGCACTCCCATTTCTTTAAGAACTTGCCATAGTTTGCTGTGGTCGACACAGTCAAATGCTTTTGCGTAGTCAATGAAGCAGAAGTAGATGTTTTTCTGGAACTCTCTAGCTTTCTCCATAATCCAGCGCATGTTTGCAATTTGGTCTCTGGTTCCTCCGCCCCTTCGAAATCCAGCTTGCACTTCTGGGAGTTCTCGGTCCACATACTGCTTAAGCCTGCCTTGTAGAATTTTTAGCATAACCTTGCTAGCGTGTGAAATGAGTGCAATTGTGCGGTAGTTGGAGCATTCTTTGGCACTGCCCTTCTTTGGGATTGGGATGTAGACTGATCTTCTCCAATCCTCTGGCCACTGCTGAGTTTTCCAAACTTGCTGGCATATTGAGTGTAGCACCTTAACAGCATCCTCTTTTAAAATTTTAAATGGTTCAGCTGGAATATCATCACTTCCACTGGCCTTGTTGTTAGCAAGGCTTTCTAAGGCCCATTTGACTTCACTCTCCAGGATGTCTGGCTCAAGGTCAGCAACCACATTACCTGGGGTGTATGAGACCTCCATATCTTTCTGGTACAATTCCTCTGTGTATTCTTGCCACCTCTTCTTGATGTCTTCTGCTTCTGTTAGGTCCTTTCCACTTTTGTCCTTAATTGTGGTAATCTTTGTATGAAATGTTCCTTTCATATCTCCAATTTTCTTGAACAAATCTCTGGTTTTCCCCATTCTGTTATTTTCCTCTATTTCTTTGCATTGCTCGTTTAGAAAGGCCCTCTTGTCTCTCCTTGCTATTCTTTGGAAATCTGCATTCAATTTCCTGTATCTTTCACGATCTCCCTCGCATTTTGCTTGTCTTCTCTCCCCCGCTATTTGTAAGGCCTCATTGGACAGCCACTTTGCTTTCTTGCATTTCTTTTTCATTGGGATGGTTTTCGTTGCTGTCTCCTGTATGATGTTACGAGCCTCCATCCACAGTTCTTCAGGTACTCTATCCACCAAATCTAAATCCTTGAACCTGTTCTTCACTTCAACTGTGTATTCATAAGGAATTTGATTTAGATTGAATCTTACTGGCCCAGTGGTTTTTCCTACTTTCTTCAGTTTAAGCTGGAATTTTGCTATAAGAAGCCGATGATCTGAGCCACAGTCAGCTCCAGGTCTTGTTTTTGCTGAGTGTATACAGCTTCTCCATCTTTGGCTGCAGAGAATATAATCAATCTGATTTCGGTGTTGCCCATCTGGTGATGTCCATGTGTAGAGTCGTCTCTTGTGTTGTTGGAAAAGAGTGTTTGTGATGACCAGCTTGTTCTCTTGACAGAACTCTATTAGCCTTTGCCCTGCTTCATTTTGATCTCCAAGGCCAAACTTGCCAGTTGTTCCTTTTATCTCTTGACTCCCTACTTTAGCATTCCGATTCCCTATAATGAGAAGAACATCCTTCTTTGGTGTCATTTCTATAAGGTGTTGTAAGTCTTCATAGAATTGGTCAATTTCAGTTTCTTCAGCACTGGTAGTTGGTGCATAAACTTGGATTACTGTGATGTTAAAAGGTCTGCCTTGGATTCGTATCGAGATCATTCTATCATTTTTTTAAATTGCATCCCAGTACAGCTTTCGCCACTCTTTTGTTGACTATGAGGGCCACTCCATTTCTTTTACGGGATTCCTGCCCACAGTAGTAGATATGATAGTCATCCGAACTGAATTCGCCCATTCCTGTCCATTTTAGTTCACTGATGCCTCGGATGTCAATGTTTATTCTTGCCATCTCATTTTTGACCACATCCAGCTTACCAAGGTTCATGGTTCTTACATTCCAGGTTCCTATGCAATACTTTTCTTTACAGCATTGGACTTTCCTTTCGCTTCCAGGCATATCCGCAGCTGAGTATCCTTTCGGCTTTGGCCCAGCCGCTTCATCAGCTCTGGATCTACTTGTACTTGTCCTCCGCTCTTCCCCAGTAGCATGTTGGACGCCTTCCGACCTGAGGGGCTCATCTTCCAGCGTCATATCTTTTATAAGCCTGTTGTCTTTGTCCATGGAGTTTTCTTGGCAGGGATACTGGAGCGGCTTTGCCAGTTCCTTCTCCAGGTGGATCACGTTTGGTCCAAACTCTCTACTATGACCTGTCCATCATGACCTGTCCATAGCTTCCCTGAGTAATTCAAGCCCCTTCGCCACGACAAGGCAGTGATCCATGAAGGGCCGGATTCAAGTCTCCAGGGCCGGATGAACTACATCCAAGAGTATTCAAATAACTGGCAGAGATGATTTCAGAACCACTGGCAGTAATCTTTGAGAATTCCTGGAGAACAGGCGAAGTCCCAGCAGACTGGAGGAGGGCAAATGTTGTCCCTATTTTCAAAAAGGGGAAAAGAGAGGACCCAAACAATTACCACCCAGTCAGCTTGACATCAATACCAGGAAAGATTCTAGAGCAGATCATTAAGCAAACGGTCTGTGAGCACCTAGAAAGGAATGCTGTGATCACTAAAAGTCAGCATGGGTTTCTGAAAAATATGTCATGTCAGACCAATCTGATCTCATTTTTTTGACAGAATTACAAGCCTGGTAGATGAAGGGAACGCTGTGGATGTAGCCTATCTTGATTTCAGCAAGGCCTTTGACAAGGTGCCCCATGATATTCTTGTAAAGAAGCTGGTAAAATGTGGGCTAGACAATGCTACCATTCAGTGGATTTGTAACTGGCTGACTGACCGAACCCAAAGGGTGCTCATCAATGGCTCCTCTTCATCCTGGAGAGAAGTGACTAGTGGGGTGCCACAGGGTTCTGTCTTGGGCCCAGTCTTATTCAACATCTTCATCAATGACTTGGATGATGGACTTGAGGGCATCCTGATCAAGTTTGCAGATGACACCAAATTGGGAGGGGTGGCTAATACCCCAGAGGACAGGATCGCACTTCAAAATGACCTTAACAGATTAGACAACTGGGCCAAAGCAAACAAGATGAATTTTAACAAGGAGAAATGTAAAGTACTACACTTGGGCAAAAAAAAATGAAAGGCACAAATACAGGATGGGTTACACCTGGCTTGAGAGAAGTACATGTGAAAAGGATCTAGGAGTCTTGGTAGACCACAAACTTGACATGAGTCAACAGTGTGATGCAGCAGCTAAAAAAGCCAATGCAATTCTGGGCTGCATCAATAGGAGTATAGCATCTAGATCAAGGGAAGTAATAGTACCACTGTATTCCGCTCTGGTCAGACCTCACCTGGAATACTGTGTCCAGTTCTGGGCACCACAGTTCAAGAAGGATACTGACAAGCTGGAACGTGTCCAGAGGAGGGCAACCAAAATGGTCAAAGGCCTGGAAACAATGCCTTACGAGGAACGGCTTAGGGAGCTGGGTATGTTTAGCCTGGAGAAGAGAAGGTTAAGGGGTGATATGATAGCCATGTTCAAATATATACAAGGATGTCATATAGAGGAGGGTGAAAGGTTGTTTTCTGCTGCTCCAGAGAAGCGGACACGGGGCAATGGATTCAAACTACAAGAAAGAAGATTCCACCTAAACATTAGGAAGAACTTCCTGACAGTGAGAGCTGTTCAGCAGTGGAATTTGCTACCAAGGAGTGTGGTGGAGTCTCCTTCTTTGGAGGTCTTTAAGCAGAGGCTTGACAGCCATCTGTCAGGAATGCTTTGATGGTGTTTCCTGCTTGGCAGGGGGTTAGACTGGATGGCCCTTGTGGTCTCTTCCAACTCTATGATTCTATGATATTCTTGTAAAGAAGCTGGTAAAATGTGGGCTAGACAATGCTATCATTCAGTGGATTTGTAACTGGCTGACTGACCGAACCCAAAGGGTACTCATTAATGGCTCCTCTTCATCCTGGAGTGAAGTGACTAGTGGAGTGCCACAGGGTTCTGTCTTGGGCCCAGTCTTATTCAACATCTTTATTAATGACTTGGATGATGGGCTTGAGGGCATCCTGATCAAGTTTGCAGATGACACCAAATTGGGAGGGGTGGCTAATACCCCAGAGCACAGGATCACACTTCAAAATGACCTTAACAGATTAGAGAACTGGGTCAAAGCAAACAAGATGAATTTTAACAGGGGAAAATGTAAAGTACTACACGGGCAAAAAAAAAAAAAAAAATGAAAGGCACAAATACAGGATGGGTGACACCTGGATTGAGAGCAGTACATGTGAAAAGGATCTAGGAGTCTTGGTAGACCATAAACTTGACATGAGTCAACAGTGTGATGCAGCAGCTAAAAAAGCCAATGCAATTCTGGGCTGCATCAATAGGAGTATAGCATCTAGATCAAGGGAAGTAATAGTACCACTGTATTCCGCTCTGGTTAGACTTCACCTGGACACGGTGTCCAGTTCTGGGTACCACAGTTCAAGAAGGATACTGACAAGCTGGAATGTGTCCAGAGGAGGGCAACCAAAATGGTCAAAGGCCTGGAAACGATGCCTTATGAGGAACGGCTTAGGGAGCTGGGTATGTTTAGCCTGGAGAAGAGAAGGTTAAGGGGTGATATGATAGCCATATTCAAATATATAAAAGGATGTCATACAGAGGAGGGAGAAAGGTTGTTTTCTGCTGCTCCAGAGAAGCGGACAGGGGGCAATGGATTCAAATTACAAGAAGGAAGATTCCACCTAAACATTAGGAAGAACTTCCTGACAGTAAGAGCTGTTTGACAGTGGAATTTGCTGCCAAGGAGTGGGGTGGAGTCTCCTTCTTTGGAGGTCTTTAAGCGGAGGCTTGACAGCAATCTGTCAGGATGGTACTCTAGTTACTCTAGGATTCTATGTTTAGTCAGAATCTCCGTTCCTTTAACTTGAAGCCATTGGTTGATGTCCTGCCCTCTGGAGCAGGAAAAAAACAAGTTTGCTCTATCTTCCATTGTTTATAGTTTTATTGTGTATTTTGTGTTTTTATAGTGTGATTTTATGTTGGGAACTCTCTGAGACCTGTGGGAATAGGGTGGTATACAAAATCAATCAATAGATTCTTGGTTGACATCCTCTGCACATGTTTCAGCTTGTTAATATCTCTTTTTATTATTTATAAAAGTTATGTTCTGCCCTTCATCCAAAGTACAGGTGGGTAGCCGTGTTGGTCTGCCATAGTCGAAACAAAATAGGAAATTCTTTCCAGTAGCACCTTAGAGACAAACTGAGTTTGTTCTTGGTATGAGCTTTCGTGTGCATGCACACGAAAGCTCATACCAAGAACAAACTCAGTTGGTCTCTAAGGTGCTACTGGAAAGAATTTCCTATTTTGTTCCTTCATCCAAAGGTTTCAGTAATGGTTCTTTGTCATCCTGGGAAGAAGTGAGGTGCTCAACTTCTTTATCAAAGATTTCTATGGAGGAATTCAGGGGATGCTGATCAAATTTTCAGGTGAAGCAAACTGGGAGGAGCAGCTAATGCCACCAATGACAGAATTGGGATTCAAAAGGATTGGAGAACCGGGCCCAAGCTCACAAAATGAATTTCAATAGGGAGAAAAGTAAATGTTTAGGCAGGAAAAACCAAATGCACCAATATAAGAGAGGGATTTGATGGACAGCAGAGTCTGGGGATGCAGTGCCTGAGAATTCCACCAGAGAGCTAGAGGTCCTCTCTGATTGGCTACCTCGACAGCCAGCCAGAGAGAAGGGGGTGGAACTAGGACTTTGGGTGGGAAAATAAAAGAGAGGGAGTCGGAGAGGGCTGGATTTGAGATGGGAGAGAGGGTGGGAGAGGGTTTTACGGAGGGAGAACCGGCTCTGATCCTCCGTGAGGAGAATAGCTATAGAGCCAGAGGAATATCTATAGAGTCAAACGTGTCGGTTTGCATTTCTTAGTACAGAAAGTATTGATCTGATTGATCCTATTCCAGTGAATTCAAGAAGGTTCTCGAAGCTTCTCTGTGTGTGAGAAACAAGACGCACAAGGTTCCTGAAAGGATTTTGAAAATGGATACCGATTTCACGCTATTGCCGCTTCTTTAAGCCAGGAACAGTTTGATCATTTAAATGAGACCCCACATGCTTTGCTGGGTGTGCATAATGATTCATGAAAATAAATTTCTACAGCTATCTCTAGTACTACTTTGCAACAAATGGCTATTACTTTGTTGGAAAATATAAAGATTGCATTATTAGGTAATCATGCTAATATGTTTGTGGAAATAGGAAATCTTGAAAGTATATTATATACAGATTATTTTGAGTGGTTTAGATTAACTGATTATCAGATTATTAATGATGTATGGAAAGTAGAATTATTATCACTTGAACATAGTAGAATACGTAATACCACAATATGTATTACCGTGTTTCTCCTAAAATAAGACACCGTCTTATATTTTTTTTCGCTCAACAAAACACAGTATGGCTTATTTTCAGGGGATGTCTTATTTTAACCGTGTCGCATCGGTACGCTGCATAGCCACGCCTCCCCAGGCTGTTTTAATGGGATGTACCACGTCACTATGGCTTATTTTCGGGGTATGGCTTATTTTTGGGGAACGGCTTATATTTCGCAAATGCATAGAAATCCTGCTATGGCTTATTTTATGGCTATGGCTTATTTTAGGAGAAACAGGGTATGTTACGCCTTGTTGTGGTATTGGGTCAACCCAAGTGGTGCTGCTGACCGGCACTGCAATCAATCACCTTTACGATCTTCTCCGACATCAATGGCGCCCAGGCACACTTCTGCTGCGCTCTGAGCGTTCTTCAGTAGCAGAGTGAAACACAGCGATGGGATGGCTTGTTGAGGTCTGCTCCGTGGCGTCTTGCAATAACTTGACAGACGCCAGTGCTACTAATCTAACTAAGCTTTATTTAGTAGCACACACACAAGTCCTACAGACTCGAGCTGCATGTCTGCAGCAAACAAAGAAATCACATTCAGCAGTAACAATAGCAGTAAGCAGGCTAAGGGGAAAGTGAAACCAAACCTCCCCTTTTCTAGACAAAGGAAAAGTGCCTGTATTACAGTGGGCAAGGCTCCCAGGATCAGAACGCCTCTTGCATCATTAACTCTAAGATGCCCAGAAAACCTGACACACCTTTACCTATGATTGTTAATGATATATTTTGGGTTCCTTATTTTCTTTCTCATAAGGTGTTATGTTCTAATGTTTTGAATCATAAGGATAATGTTACAGTTTATATCTGTAGGTGTGAATGATGGGGGAAAGGATATATGTCTGCTCAACACATTTTGAACAAAGTGAACCTTGTGTGTTTGATGTTAGTGATGGAATCTGTCAATTACAAAAGATGGGTAATGATACTTTTATTCAAGATACTGGGATTGGATGCTTATGTGTTACTACTGTGGACCCTGAATTGTGGTCAGATGGAACTCTCACCTGAATTGATAAATATCAGGAATGCAAATGTAATGTAACCTATGTGCAAAATTTGAGAACTGGTAATAGCATGTTGGAAACGATTAAAGATTCTGTGTATTTGCCATTAAACCTATCTAGTTTTGATATTTCTATAGGACCCGACTATCAGAAGTTAATGACATTGTTATTGCATAATGATTAAATGCGAAAACATTTGGAACAACATGCTTGGAATACAAAAAAGGCATTTGTAAAAATACAATATGAAAATAGAGAATTTGCTGATGAAGAATCTAGCCTTACGGAATATCATTGGTGGGATATATTTAAAGGCTATTCTCCAAAGGCTTCGGCTTTCTTACATCTATTGAAACATCCTATTGTAATTATTCTGTTGATATTATTCAGTGTAATTGGGTATGCATTTTGCTTAAACGCTTAAAGAATCTGCAGACACGATTGAATACTGTCTTAGAATATTTACATATTGATTTTAAAGTGTGGGGTATAAATAAATTTACACGTCAAGAGGGGGAGATATGTAATGAACGGTATGGTTTGTATGGGCCTGAGACGGCTGAAGAACACCACAAAATGCTGTTGATGAACGATCAGTGAACTGTGTTGATCAAAGAGCTAATGGAATGTGCATGTTGTGGCCAAAGCAATATGTTACGAACGGTCCATGCAAGGAGGAATGAAGACTGGCTATACAACATCAGTTTCGATCAATAAGAGTTGTGATACGCCAAAAGCTAAACAACATCAGTTTCAAATAATAACAGTTTTAAAATACCAAGAACATGCCGAGGACGAAAGAATGCCAAGATTCAGATGAACAACAAGGAAAGTATAAAAGGTGAGACTCTCCAATTTGGAGTGTGCGGCAGACGCAGTCAGGATTCTGCTATCTGGTCACCCATAACTCTTGCTGAACCTGATCAATTCAGTAGAGAGAGTGGTGAGTATGGATGCAAGAATGTGAGTGTGACTGAACGTTCCACTGTCTTGTTATATGTATTTCATGGTACTCAATAAAGTAGTCAAAGAGCACTTCCCAAGAATCACCCTGTGGAGATGCTCATCCTCAAAGGACCAGAAACACCACAAAGCAGTGTCACCACCCCTAACTCAGAGGACACCGTGGTCAATGGAATTATTATTATTATTATTATTATTATTATTATTATTATTATTATTATTATTTTATTAATTTGTGAACACTCATCATCATGGCAAGCTCTGTCCATGGATCAGCACCCAGGACCAGATTCTCAGATGGGCCATCAAGATATTTTGTCATGTTAACACCTCTATCCCAGGCGGCCAGTATTTTTCCACTGGCCCCCAATCTTTCCTTCAGTACTCCAAACAATCAGATTCCTACTATTTATTAATTTCAAGGTTTAGGGGTTCCCCTATAAGACCATGTTGTGATGGCCTGGGACTCGGGCTCAGACTCGGAACCAGAGGAGTCTCGGTCTGCACCAGATCCTCTGCCTCAGACATCATCTGAACCAGGCATCGGCAAGGTTATCCGGCCATGGGCCGGATCAAGCCCACGGAGAGCGTCCATGGGCCGGACATGTGCAGCACGATACTGGAAATCATGTCTGTGCATATCCGTGATGCCGGAAATCGTGCCTGCGCATGCCCAAACGACTGAAATTGCGCCTGTGCAGACACAATTTCTGGCGTCACAGACATGAGCAGGTGCGATTTCCGGCATCTCGCTGCAGACACGATTTCCAGCGCCGCTCAGCAAGTCGCCACGCCAGTTTAGTGTGGCACGCGGGGGGCTTGCCAAGTGGGTGGCTCAGTTGGCGGGCAACTCATGGGCTGGTAAAACGACCTTCATGGGCCGCATCTGGCGCCGGAAATCGCGCATGTGCAGACACAATTTCCGGTGTCACGGATATGAGCAGGCGCAATTTCCGGCATCTTGCTGTGCATGTCCAGCGCTACGGACATGCGCAGACATGATTTCCAGCGCCGCTCGGCAAGTCATCCTGCCACGCCAGCAGGATATCAAATCCAAACTCTTCTTCTTCTTTAAATGCAAGAAGAAGAGTTTGGATATGATATCCCGCTTTATCACTACCCGAAGGAGTCTCAAAGCGGCTCACATTCTCCTTTCCCTTCCTCCCCCACAACAAACACTCTGTGAGGTGAGTGGGGCTGAGAGACTTCAGAGAAGTGTGACTAGCCCAAGGTCACCCAGCAGCTGCCTGTGGAGGAGCGGGGAAGCGAACCAGGTTCACCAGATTACAAGACTACTTAACCACTACAACACACTGGCTCTCACCAATGCAATCTTGCTTAATTTTCTGAAGATGTCTTCCATGTTTCCAAAGGGGAGAAAATTCTTCTAACGGGGCATGAAGTTGGGTTTTAAGAAAGAGGAGGAAATAACATTGTGTTCATTTCCTGAGAGAGGCTGGAAAAATGCCATCTCCATGTGGCGGCAGTAGGAGTGGAGGGAACATCCAAAAACGATGGAGGAGGGAACCACAGAGATGGCTCTATCCCACAAGGCTACACAATGAGCCAAGGGAAGAACATGGTAGTTGGTATCAGAATCTTGAGAGGTGGTGTGTCATTTGTCTACTTTTCATGTATTCTATGTTTTGGACGTCCCTGAGATCTCTTGATGAAGGGTGGTATATCTTTTTAAAAAATTAAATTTCCCCTAGTCCTACCCGCTCCCCTCCCACTCTCCCCTCTGGGCAGACCTTCCTTCTTCAGATCTTTATCCATGTACACAGTCTGTTCATTTGAGCTTGTATGTTAGGGTTGGCTTCCCCCCTTTCTATCCAATTCCTGTAAAATGCCCATTCATTTGTGATTATTTGTGGCCCTTGTGGTCTCTTGCAACTCCTCTCTCTCCACTCCTGAATTCGAGGAGGAGGTTCCTTTCCTCCTGCAAGCTGTTCCTCCGGCTTCTGACAAAGGGAGGGAGAGGCTAACCAAGTGCCTCACCCCCAAAAGCATATCTGGGCATTGGCGTAGCCCCCCTAAATCCATAAAAAAGAATAAAAATCTGATGTTCTGCCAACCGAGAGAGGACTTGGCTTTGTAAGGGTTAAAGGGAACCGAGCTGCCTTCCTAGAGAGGCCAGGAAGCGAGAGAGAGGAGGCCAGGTCCTCCAGAGCCCAGGCCCCTCCCTCTCCTGCAAGGGCTGCCTGGCTGTCCCCTCCTGGGATCTGGTGAGTGGGGAGGCGGTGGGGGTCCCAGGGCTGCAGCAGGGGAGGGGGCCAGCCTGGGGGGGGGCCTGGTCTGCTCATGCAGGGGGAGGAGAGAGAGGGGCCTGCCAGGGAGGGGCCAGGTCTGCCACGCTCTCCTCCCGGGAGATCACAGGA
Source organism: Lacerta agilis (assembly GCF_009819535.1). Taxonomy (NCBI): domain Eukaryota; kingdom Metazoa; phylum Chordata; class Lepidosauria; order Squamata; family Lacertidae; genus Lacerta; species Lacerta agilis. Next base: position 1,499,003 of record NC_046315.1, read on the forward strand.
TCCCAAATAATGGATCCCACGAAATCTCCCTTCTTCAAACAAAGAACTTTAACTCTGTGTGACTTCGCTCAGCGTCATTGCACAACAGAGGAAACATGGGCAAAGGGTTTTCCAAAGGTGGACGAGGAAGGAAGGAAAGGGGGGAGAGAAAGGGCAGGAATAAAGAGAGGGATCCCAGCCCATAGTCTGGCTGCTGCATTGCAAACCAGTTTCCCAGTGTCTCCAAGGGCAGCTCCACACGGAGGCCACTGCAGCAATCCCCTCGCACCCAGAGCAGGGCATCCCAGGACCACATCCTCTCTGGCCCAAAGGGATTGTTGATGGAAAACCAGCCGAGCCGGAAATGGGCGCTCCTACTCACTGAGCCTCCAGGGACCTTGGCACCAATGGCTGTGTGTGTGTGTTAAGCAATCTAATAGAATAATAAATTTTCTGCCCTTCACCCTAAGCTTCAAGGGAGATATCTTTGGCCCTGCCCACTTGGCCCTCAGGGGTTTAATCAGATACATACCTGGCCCTCAGAGCAAAGAAAAAGGGAAGCGAAGTGGGGTTGGGGGGAGAGTAACTCCTGAGGAACCCCAGATGAGGACAAGAGCCAAGCCTCCATTTTTCACGAGATACAACTGATTCCCTTGTCATTTGGTTCTGACTTCATGCATTGACTGGAAGGCAGAGCGAACCAGGCTGATTCATCTCCCAGAAATCCCTTCAGTTGCCTCCACATTTTGCATTGCAATGGTCCTTCTAGGAGAGCTAGAGGCTGCTTTCTTCTTCTTCTTCTTCTTCTTCTTCTTCTTCTTCTTCTTCTTCTTCGGATAGCTCATGGTTTGGTCTGTAGTGAAGTCCAGCCCTGGTTCCTAGCAAGAAGTTTGCTCAGGGCAGAGCCGTCTCATCCATTGGGGCTGGTGGCGCGCCGCGCCAGGGCGCAATGGCCTGGAGGGCGCCTCCGTCCTCCAGCCCCGCTGGCAGCGCCTGCCGGCAGCGCCCTCTGACTCCCGGCAAGGGAGCTGGCCGGCCACGCCACGCCCTCTGGCTGCCCAGCAGAGCACAGGAGCACAGCTCTGCGCGCCCTTCCAGCACTTCCGGGACGGGAGGCGAGGGCGGCCGGCTCGCTCTCCCGCGCACAGCCGGGTGGCGCGGCGCAGCCGGGCAGCTCGCGCTCCGCGCGCAGCTGGCCACCCGCCCGATGCAGCACAAGCTGCCCAGCCGCGCCGCCCGGCTGCGGCACGCCATCCGGATGCGCGCGGGAGCGCGAGCCGGCCGCCCTCGCCTCCCGTCCCGGAAGCGCTGGAAGGGCGCGCAGAGCCCCGCGCCGCTCCAGCGCCACGCCCCTCATCCCCCGCTCGCCCACCCCCCTCCCAAGGGGCGGCAAGCGCGGGAGGGAGGCGGCGGAGAGGCGGCATGGCGGGGGCGCCGGAGGGATAGCCGCGCCAGGGCGGCAGATCCCCTTAAGACGGCTCTGGCTCAGGGAACCATTCCCTCCCCCCATCCTAAAAATTCAGTAACAGAACAATGTATTTGCTTTGTAGGATTTGCTAGAGCTTTTCATTCAGACAGACAGAACTTGGCAGAAGACCAAAGGGTTCCTTCCAATCTCTCAGAGGCTTCCTGAGAGCACAGATGGATGAGCGAGACTCAGTTGGCCCTGAAGCAGGAAGAGGCCATGCCATCCAAACTGGGAGCAGTGGGGGATTCTGGGAAAACTCTGTGCAGAAGATCCTGGGTGAGGAGGACACCCTCCGCTCAGAGGTGCAGAGTCAGCATTTGAGGCAGTTCTGCTGCCAAGAAGAAAAAGGACCCCGAGAAGTTTGCAGCCGACTCAACCACCTTGACCGTCAGTGGCTGAAGCCGGAAAGGCACACGAAAGCTGAGATGCTGGACCTGGTGATCTTGGAGCAGTTCCTGGCTGTCCTTCCCCCGGAGATGGAGAGCTGGGTGAGGGAATGCGGAGCGGAGACCAGTTCCCAGGCGGTGGCCCTGGCCGAAGGTTTCCTCCTGAGTCAGGCAGAGGAGAGAAAGCAGGTGAGAGAGACTTTCCTCTGGATACTCCCAAGGGGCTCCAAAGAGGACAGAGAACATCCCATAATGCTCTACTGATGGCCCGTCCTTTTTCTGTGAAGGCATCCATGGAATGAGATCTAACACCCTTAAACATTTTGTATTTGTCATTCTCTTTGTAATATTTCTCAGCATTCTCTGTTTTGAATCCTTGTTTTTTTTTCAGGAAAAGGATCTCTTTGCAGAAATGGACCTGGATTCCTGTGAGGCAGAGAGGCCTCCGTTGGACACCAGAGAGAGGCCACAGGGTAAGGAGGAAGGAGTTTTTTTCTGTTGGTTTTCCAACTAATCTCTGGGTTCTTTTCATCTTGGTTTTTTTTTTTAGGGGGGAGGACAGTGTTGGGAATTCTATTCTTCCCGTGCTGCAGACGTGTGGGATTGTTACATGTCACGTCTGTTTACATGCCAGCTCTGATTATTGGGTCTAGTGGGCGGAAAGGGAGATACGCTGTTTCCGCTATGTATTGCTTTTGCTTTTGCAGTTCTCTCTCTGAGGAAGGAAGACAGAGAGAGAAGCCATGTTCTTCTTTGTTCTATTACATTTCTTTTGGTGCTCAATAAATTTCTCCTCAAGGCTAAACTTCTGTTTGAACTCTGCTAGTCGTGTGCTCATGTCCCTGGATATGGGCCACATCAGCGTGACGGGAAACTGAAGTGATGGATCCTGGGCAACGCTGCGTTGGGGGGGGGGGAGACACTGGCCAACAGACAGTTGGGACCAAGGGTCCAGAGGAAGGGAGGTGTATTTCTGCACAACAAACATGAATTGGGCACAAACGTCCAAATGCTCTCAGCAGGTAAGGCTTTCTCAAAGGCCCATCTGTAGTTAGAGATGCCCTGTTCTACCTGTGAGAGAAGCAGGCTCTCCTGGCATCCTGTTTACCTTTTTTCTGTTGCAGGTGACAGAATGATGCTGTCAAGACCTCCTGACCCATCTTTTCATGGGGGCAGAAGGGAAGCAGCGGCTGTGGAACCAGATCAGGTCAGGGGAAGCTGCCTTGTGGGGACAGAGGCCGAGGGATGGAGCAGTGTCATGGACTGGTTGGGCACAGAGGAATGGTGGGTGGAAGCAGCTGGGGAACCAGGAAGGGAAGATGGCTCAGAGCCCAAGGAGTGGAGGTGGAAGAAGGATGAGCAGTCAGAGGAAGAAGAGGGAGAAGCCTGGGAAGAGGAGGTGTCAGAAGCTGAAGGGGTTGCAGGGCTTAGTGAGCTGGGAGACTCTGTGTCAGAATGCAGTGCTGAATCAGAGGCAGAAGAGGAAGGAGGCGAGTGGGAGGAGGGAGGTCGAGAGGCAGAGGTGAGTCAGGAGAAGGAGGAGCCACCGGTGGTTCCCTCTCCTTCTGCCAGAAGCCACCCTCCTTGTTTGTCTCTCAGAGCCAGGAGACAGCTGACAATGGAGGAGCAAAGGCAGGCTGCACACTGGCACACTGTTAGATCACTTGCCAGAAACCCCAGACAGGAGGGGACTTAGAAAGCTGTGGGGAGTCGAGGCTTTCACTCTCGGCAACTGCTTTTGTGGAGGAAGAGACTCAGGGAATAAGCTGCTGTTCTCATTAGGCCTGAAACTCAGCCAAGTCTGTGAATATTGTGTTCTTGTTGATAAAGAGTTAACTCCAGCTGTGAACTGTGGGATTTCCTGACCATAAAACTCTGTTACACCAGCCTTCTGAATGTCACCACTACGATTCATCTGTAGTTGCTGTTTTCATAGAATCTTAGAGTTGAAAAGGACCCCAAGGGTCATCAAGTCCAACTCCCTGCATTCTAGGAATCTCTGCTGTTGTCGTTTAGTCGTATCCGACTCTTTGTGACCCCATGGACCAGAGCATGCCAGGCACTCCTGTCTTCCACTGCCTCTCGCAGTTTGGCCAAACTCATGTTAGTAGCTTCGAGAACACTGTCCAACCATCTCATCCTCTGTCGTCCCCTTCTCCTTGTGCCCTCCATCTTTCCCAACATCAGGGTCTTTTCCAGGGAGTCTTCTCTTCCCATGAGGTGGCCAAAGTACTGGAGCCTCAGATTCAGGATGTGTCCTTCTAGTGAGCACTCAGGGCTGATTTCCTGAAGAATTGATAGGTTTGATCTTCTTTCTGTCCATGGTCCAGCTCTCGTACATTACTACCGGGGAAAACCATAGCTTTAACCAGATGCTGTCTCGGTTTGTCATTGCTTTTCTCCCAAGAAGCAGGCGTACTTTAATTTCGTGACTGCTGTCACCATCTGCAGTGATCATGGATCTCTGCTAGATCATCCAAAACAGATGGTCATCCAAGCTAGGCTTATTTTATTGCTATATTGATCATTGAATGCTAAAAAAAAAAAAACAAGGACAAGGGCATTCGCTTAACCAGCCCTATCAGCTGCAAAATGGGGCCTGCCCCCCAATCCTACCCCTCTCCATTCCCCCATGAACCCCTTGAATTTGGTTCTAGGACATTGGGAGGGAACTCCCCAGAACTGCTCACGAGGAGAGGAGAAAATGGATTCTTCCATCAGGCAAACTGGAATGCTTGCATAGGCAGAATGACTTGGAAAGCACAAGGTGGAGTACCACCAATTTGTACAAAGATGAACTAATTCCTATGCCCCACAAATAACCTAGAGATGCATTTTAAATAAAAGCACACGTTCTACTCATGTAAAAACACCAGACAGGCCCCACAAATAACTCAGAGATGCATTTTAAATAAAAGGACACGTTCTACTCATGTAAAAACACCAGGCAACCCCACAAATAACTCAGAGATGCATTTTAAATAAACACGCACATTCTACTCATGTAAAAACACGCTGATTCCCGGACTGTCTGCAGAGGGATTTGACTCCCGTGTAAGCTCCTCTTCGCTGGTAGTTAACCTTCTCTCTCCCTGATTGCTTCCTTCCCTGGGAGCTGGATCATTCACGACACATACACAACCGAGTTTTCTGTAGCAGATCATATTTCCCTTTTTCTTTTAGGGTCCAGTGTGCTTTGAGGATGTCTCGGTTCATTTCACGGACGAGGAGTGGGCATTGCTGGATCCTGACCAGAGAGCCCTGCATATGGACGTCATGGAGGAGAATCGTGGGATCGTGGCCTCTCTTGGTAAGGCTCCCTGTGGGATCTTAATATCTGCCTGGAAATTCAAAAAATACCTATGTGATGAACCTCATATATTTTCACAGAGCTCAACAGCGCCCCCTACAACACCTGGGAACCTAACACCCCCATCATCATCATTTTTTTTATTTATACCCCGCCCATCTGGCTGAGTATAATTTGCTGGGTTGAAAAGCAAATTACTATTTTTTCTGTGGACAATCTTCCTCCAGTTACAGGTAGGTAGCCGTGTTGGTCTGCCATAGTCAAAATAAAATAAAAAATTCCTTCCAGTAGCACCTTAGAGACCAACTAAGTTTGGTCTCTTCCTCCAGTTTTGCCTTTTTATACCATGATCGGGCTTTTTTGCCATTGTCTGCTTAAAAACATTTTGCTTTCTCGCGCTGCTCCTTCTGTTTTTTTCCAGTGCATCCCTTTGCATCTCATAGGGAGTTCTGAAGTCTCTTCCTGAGTTTTGAAACTCTGGGTCCTTGCTGTGTTTCTCTAGAAACTCTTGTGCCTGACTCTCTGTCACTAATCTATATCTTTTCTTTCTGTAAGTTAAGAAAGCTCCTTCTGGGAATTCCCATTTGTAGTTTATCCCTGCTCCTCTAAGGATTGTTGTCAGAATTCCATATTTCCTTCTTCTAATTCTCAATTTGAATGGAATCTCTTTTAAAAAGTCAACTTTCTGTCCTTCAACCACCAGACCTACCTCATAGCTTTTTTGCATTACTGCATCTTTTACTTTTTTTGTTACAAAAGTCAGAAGTACATCTGGTGGCTGTTTTCTCTCTCTCTCGCAGCTCTTGTTCGGACTCTGTAAATGTTGTCAATAAATTCTTCCTCCTTGGCCCCCATCCATTCCGCCAATATCCCACCCATATAGATAGCGAGGTCTTGTTCTTTTTCCCTCTCTGGTAACATCCTTATTCAAACCATATTTGCATTCAATCGTAATTGAAGAAGCAAGTTTTGCTGTTTAAGTTCATTTTGTCTCTCCATCAGGCCTCCCACTGCCCCAGCTAGGATCCCTTGATCCTCCCTTAAATCTTCAACCAACTGTGCTGGTTTTCCCCCGTTTCCCCACTTTCACTTCTAAGGCATTTACCTTTTCATCCAGTTTATCAAATTTATGTGATAGAACCTCCTTACTATTCTCTATATCTGACCTCACTTCCAAAAATTGCCTGTTCATAGATTCCTCCATTCCTTTCCTAAAATCTGCAAAATGTAATGTCATAAGTTCTGCAATATCTGGCTTAACTGCTTTTTCAATATCCTCTTGTGCTGATGATCTCCTTTTTTCAACTATTTTCTGTCTTACGGGCTCCTGTTTAGCTTTCTCTGCCATGTCTGTTCTAAAAAAAATCTGCTTCAAAACTCTTCTGGCTCAAGGTCAATACACCGTCTCATCTCTTTCTCACTCGTAGAATCATAGAATCCTAGAGTTGGAAAAGACCCCAAGGGCCATCCAGTCCAACCCCCTGCCAAGCAGGAAACACCATCAAAGCATTCCTGACAGATGGCTGTCAAGCCTCTGCTTAAAGACCTCCAAAGAAGGAGACTCCACCACACTCCTTGGTAGCAAATTCCACTGCCGAACAGCTCTCACTGTCAGGAAGTTCTTCCTAATGTTTAGGTGGAATCTTCTTTCTTGTAGTTTGAATCCATTGCCCCGTGTCCGCTTTTCTGGAGCAGCAGAAAACAACCTTTCTCCCTCCTCTACATGACATCGTTTTATATATTTGAACATGGCTATCCTATCACCCCTCAACCTTCTCTTCTCCAGGCTAAACATACCCAGCTCCCTAAGCCGTTCCTCATGGACTCTTGGACTTGTGTATGGAAATTCCCCCACAAGCCCTATCTTTATACCAATATATACAGAAAATCTCACTTTAAAATAGTCTTAAATGATTCAAATATCTTTAATACGGTCTAAGACCAGAGAACGAAAAGGAACAACAAAAGTATAAACAATGTAAAGAAAAAGCCTGGAAGTTACCAGAGTCATAAAGAGAATGTTGTGCTGTTTTCCTTACTGATGGTCAATATTGTTTGTTTGTTTGTTTGTTTTTTTTTTTTTTTAAAAAGCTCTGGTCGTAGTTTATAATCCAAAGTTCTCCAGACAATAAGTAAAATTATAATGCAAATTGTATTTATAATGCAAATGGTATTTATAATCCAAATGGTATATACTGTTCTTTTCAATTGTAATTCCACTATATGGCCCTGCTCATTTACAGTCCTTTTTCCGTTCCTACTCCCACTATTCCAGGCACTCTGCCTCCCTGAGTTTTAGCAGAGTGTTCTCCTGCTAAGCTTCGGTAGGATTTGCAAAGATCCAGGGTCCCTTTTATTATTTTATTTTATTTTCCAATCTTTAATCTACTTCATAAAAGATGGCTTTCCCATTCATATATATAAAAAATACTCCACTCCATCCATAAGGATTCCACTTAAGGCTCAAAGGGGCAACAATTCAGATCTAACTCCTTGTATCCAGGAAAGAGCTGCCGTATTTTTCACTCCATAAGACGCACCTAGTTTCTAGAGGAGGAAAGGGAGAAAGCCCTGTTTTTTTGAGGATCAGCTGAAAGTGGTGCAGCTTTATTTGCAAAGGGAAAAGCCCTGCTTTTTTGAGGATCAAATGAAAGTGGTGCAGCTTCTTTTTCAAAGAGGAAAAGCCCCATTTTTATGGGGTTCAACTCACAGTTCTGCAGCTTCTAATCCTACAGCCATTTCTACAGTTTCCAGACAGATAATCTAATCAGCCAGTCACATGTTGCTGGGGAAACAAACAGCCTCCCTCTGCATTCAACAATGGAGGCCTGGGCAAGGGGGCAGGGCTGGAAAGGGAGCCCTATCTCTCTCCCGATCACTTACTGAACAGCTGCTCAGCGGCTTCTTTCAACACCCCCTTCTCTCTTTGTAAAAAAAAAAGAGCACGATCTGCTTTTGGCCCTTAGGCAGTTCGGCTCCAGGGACCATGCATTAGCTCCATAAGACGCACAGACATTTCCTCTTCCTTTCCAGGAGGGAAAAAGTGGGTCTTATGGAGCGAAAAATACAGTAATTTGCTAATTGAATAGCTTGGTGCAGTTTAGAAAGTAACAAAAGACTGATGTGTTTCCAAGTGTCCATGAGCGCAGCAAGTTTCTTCTTCGCTCAGGTGGTCCCCTCAAGATCCTGCTAATCTGTGGGGATTTTAAGGGGGGTGCCTAACACTAGCACACACCCCTGTCGTTCAGAGAGCCCAGTAAGGTAGTCTCTGAAGCAGACGACTCATTCTGCGCCGCCATTTCTCTTTGCAAACAAACCGGAAACCCCATTTCTTCTTGTCTCTGATCCCTTTTTGTTTCCATTGCAGATTGTGAAGAATTGGAAATCAAGAAAAAGGGTGACAAAGACAAAATCCCCAGAGAGGAGAAGCTAGGTAAAAATTTGGAGTGTGGAGAAAGCTGCAGTCAGAGCTCCCATTCCACTTCCCATCAACAAAATCTCATTGGAAAGAAACTCTATCAGTGCATGGAATGTGGAAAGAGCTTCAGTCAGAGCTCCTCTCTCACTTCTCATCAGAGAATTCATACAGGGGAGAAACCTTATCAGTGCGTGGAATGTGGAAAGCACTTCAGTCAGAGCTCCTCTCTCACTAAGCATCAGAGAATTCATACAGGGGAGAAACCCTATCAGTGTGTGGAATGTGGAAAGAGCTTCAGTACGAGCTCCCATCTCACTAAGCATCACATAATTCATACAGGGGAGAAACCCTATCAGTGTGTGGAATGTGGAAAGAGCTTCCGTTACAATAAAAGTCTCACTTCCCATCAAATGATTCATACAGGGGAGAAACCATATCACTGCTTTGAATGTGGACAGAGCTTCCGATACAGAACAAGTCTCATTTCTCATCAAAAATTTCATACAGGGGAGAAACCCTATCAGTGCGTGAAATGTGGCAAACTCTTCACTGAGAGTTCCCATCTCACCTTCCATGAAAGAATTCATGTGGGGGAGAAACCCTATCAGTGTGCAGAATGTGGGAAGAGCTTTACTGAGAGAAGAAATTTCCTAGTACATCAGAGGATTCACAGTGGAGAGAAACCATTTCAGTGCCAAGAGTGTGGAAAGAGCTTCAGTCACATCTCCACTCTCACTTTCCATCAAAGAACACATACAGGGGAGAAACCCTATCAGTGTGTGGAATGTGGAAAGAGCTTCAGGAACAGCTCCTCTCTCACTTCCCATCAAAGAATTCATACAGGGGAGAAACCCTATCAGTGTGTGGAATGTGGAAAGAGCTTCAATCAGAGCACCCATCTCACTAGGCATAAGAGAATTCACACAGGGGTGAAGCCCTATCATTGTTTGGAATGTGAGAGTAGCTTCCGTCGCAGCTCCGAACTCACTTCCCATCAAAGAATTCATACAGGGGAGAAACCCTATCAGTGTGTGGAATGGGGAAAGAGCTTCAGTCAGAGCTCCTCTTTCACTTCCCATCAATGAAATCATACAGGGGAGAAACCCTATCAGTGTATGGAATGTGGAAAGAGCTTCAGTCAGAGCTCCTCTCTCACTTTTCTTTAAAAAAACCTCATAGTGGGGAGAATCATAGAATCACAGAATAGTAGAATTGTGGAGTTGGAAGTGACTTTTGGTGTCATCTAGTCCACCCCATGTGAAGCAGGAATCGCAACTAAAGCAGCCATGACAGGTGACCATCCGACTTAATAAAACCTGAAAAGATGGAGATTCCAGCACCTTCCAAGGGAGTCCATCCCACCAACAGCTCCTGCTGTCAAAAAGTTCTTCCTCATGTTTAGTCAAGATCTCCGTTCTTTTAACTTGAAGCCATTGGTTGATGTCCTGCTCTCTGGAGCAGGGGGAAGAACAAGTTTGCTCTATCTTCCATTGTTTATAGTTTTCTTGTGTATTTTGTGTTTTTATAGTGTGATTTTATGTTGGGAACTCTCTGAGACCTGTGGGAATAGGGTGGTATACAAAATCAATAAAATAGTAGATTCTTGGTTGACATCCTCTGCACATGTTTCAGCTTGTTAATATCTCTTTTTATTATTTATAAAAGTTATGTTCTGCCCTTCATCCAAAGGTTTCAGTAATGATTCTTTGTCATCCTGGGAAGAAGTGAGGTGCTGCAGGATTCTGTCCTGGGCCTGTTGTTGCTCAACTTCTTTATCAAAGATTTGTATGAAGGAATTCAGGGGATGCTGATCAAATTTTCAGGTGAAGCAAACTTGGAGGAGCAGCTAATGCCACCAAAGACAGAATTGGGATTCAAAATGACCTTAACGGATTGGAGAACCGGGCCCAAGCTCACAAAATGAATTTCAATAGGGAGAAAAGTGAAGTTTTAGGCAGGAAAAACCAAATGCACCAATATAAGAGAGGGATTTGATGGACAGCAGAGTCTGGGTATGCAGTGCCTGAGAATTCCACCAGAGAGCTAGAGGTCCTCTCTGATTGGCTACCTCGACAGCCAGCCAGAGAGAAGGGGGTGGAACTAGGACTTTGGGTGGGAAAATAAAAGAGAGGGAGTTGGAGAGGGCTGGTTTGTATGGGCCTGAACGATCAGTGAACTGTGTTGATCAAAGAGCTAATGGAATGTGCATGTTGTGGCCAAAGCAGTATGTTACGAACGGTCCATGCAAGGAGGAATGAAGACTGGCTATACAACATCAGTTTCGATCAATAAGAGTTGTGATATGCCAAAAGCTAAACAACATCAGTTTCAAATAATAACAGTTTTAAAATACCAAGAACATGCCGAGGACGAAAGAATGCCAAGATTCAGATGAACAACAAGGAAAGTATAAAAGGTGAGACTCTCCAATTTGGTGTGCCAGACGCAGTCAGGATTCTGCTATCTGGTCACCCATAACTCTAGCTGAACCTGATCAATTCAGTAGAGATAGTGGTGAGTATGGATGCAAGAATGTGAGTGTGACTGAACGTTCCACTGTCTTGTTATATGTATTTCATGGTACTCAATAAAGTAGTCAAAGAGCAGTTTCCAAGAATCACCCTGTGGAGATGCTCATCCTCAAAGGAACAGAAACAGTGCTTTTTGTTCTTTGTAAATGGCATTTATGCCATTCATGAATCTCTGGCCGACCTCCATCTTTTCCAAATTTTTCTTCATAAAACTCCCAAGATATATTGTCAAAGGCCTTCTCCGCATCAATGAACAGCAATGCTGCTTCTGTATTTATCTTCTTTTCCAATCTCTCCAATATATCCACAATATTTCTTGTGTTACTATTCATGTGTCTTCCAGGTAAAAAACCCACTTGATCCTTGTGGATATATTCCTTCAGCACTCTTTTTAACCTCGTAGCCATGACATTTGCAAAAAAAATTATAATCCACATTCAAAACTGATATTGGTTGGTAATTCTTCATTAATGTTTTATCTGAATCTGGCTTCAAAATTAATGTGATATACGCTTCTTTCCATGAGTCTGGTGCCCTACCTAAAAGGGAGGTATATCCAATGTAAAAAATAATTAAAACCATCCATTTTTAGTCCATTTAATTAGGAATTAAGCATTTCTGGAAAGGGACATGGCATAAAGGTAAAGGACACCTGACAGTTAAGTCCACTAGCAACAGACTCTGGGTTTTCAGCACTGGGTTTCCTGCTTGGCAGGGGGTTGGACTGGATAGCCCTTGTGGTCTCTTCCAACTCTCTGATTCTATGATCTCGCTTTATTGGCCAAGGGAACCGACATTTGTCCGCAGACAGTTTTTCCAGAAGCAGAGCAGCGCACGGAAACACCGTTTACCTTCCCGCCGGAACGGTGCCTATTTATCTACTTGCACTTTTGATGTGCTTTCAAACTCCTAGATTGGCAGGAGCAGGGACTGAGCAATGGGAGCTCACCCCCGTCACGGGGATTTGAACTGGCGACCTTCCAATCAGCAAGCCCTAGGCTCAGTGCTTTAGAAAACAGCGCCACCCACATAACATTTGTATACTAGCATAAAAAGCGTGCATAAGAAAGTATTATTTATGATGAGAATAGGATTTCTTTTGAACTTCGCTTGGTTCCTCCTTGGTAGCCAGTGCGCTTATTTCATCAGTGCTGAAACTTGGGACATCTAAGAACTTGAGGGACATTGAAGAGCAGTTTGGCAGAAGAAAGGTCTCCCTTGGGAGGTGGACTCTCCTTCCTTGGAGGTTTCTCAGCAGAGATCAAACGGCCATCTGCCATGGATGCTTTAGCTGAGATTCCTGCATAGCTGGGGGTTGGACTGGATGACCCTCGGATCCCCTCCTATCTCTCCACTCCTGAATTCCTTTCCTCCTGCGAAGCCCTTTCCCCTGCAAGCTGCTCCTCCAGTTTCTGGCCAAGAGAAGAAGAGAAGAGTTTGGATTTGATATCCCGCTTTTCACTACCCGAAGGAGTCTCAAAGCGGCTCACATTCTCCTTTCCCTTCCTCCCCCACAACAAACACTCTGTGAGGTGAGTGGGGCTGAGAGGCTTCAGAGAAGTGTGACTAGTCCAAGGTCACCCAGCAGGTGCATGTGGAGGAGCGGAGACGCGAACCCGGTTCACCAGATAACGAGTCTACTGCTCTTAACCACTACACCACACTGAGGAGATGCTCAGAGTCCAACCAAGAGCCCCCCCCCCCAAAGGATATCTGGGCATTGGCGGAGCCAGAGGGGCAGCTGCCCCCTTAAATCCATTAAAAAATAATAAAAATCTGGTGTTCTGCCAAGCGAGAGAAGGGAACCGAGCTGCCTTCCTAGAGTGGACAGGAAGCAAGAGAGAGGGGGCCAGGTCCTCCAGAGCCCAGGCCCCTCCCTCCCTCTCCTGCCAGGGCTGCCTGGCTGTCCCCTCCTGGGATCTGGTGAGTGGGGAGGCGGTGGGGGTCCCAGGGCTGCAGCAGGGGAGGGGGCCAGCCTGGGGGGGGCCTGGTCTGCTCATGCATTGGGGGACCCCCAAGTCAGGGAGGAGAGGGTCAGGGCCGTCCTTCGCATACGAGGTGCAAAGATCCGCCCAGCGTGCCCCCCACCCACCATATAACTCCTGCAACCCAGGCGGCTCCAAAGCAGAAGCAGGAAGGCAGAGCGCGCTCTCCAAGCTCGCCTTTTCTTGCAAGCCAACAGTTGAGTTCTGGGGAGGAAGGCAGAGCTTGGAGAGGTCTCCCCCCTGGTCCTCTTTCGGGGTTTCGAGAGGGAGGGGGGACCCTCCAGGGGGGGGGCATCGGACCACCCCTATTCTGTGTTTCAGCCACGCAGGAGTGGGACTCCCTCCCATTGCAGATGGGCCATTCCGTGAAAAATGAGCCTGATAAGACTGCTAGATGAGTGCTGGACTTTGGTGAGGAAGATTCCAAACGTGCAGTCTAACCATTTTTTTTAAAGCTAAAGACAAAAGAAGTTTATTTTATGGACCTTCTTTTCAAAAGTCCACCCACGTAGTCTTCACAGAAGTGTTCAAGTTAAAAGTTTTCTGATGATTGTCCCACCCGTGACAGCATTTTTTCCTTAATTTTGTGTGGTTAAATTTCTTAAACTTAATTCCTGGTTGCATAGTTGTAACCAATAAACATTGATTTAAACAGATATGCTGAGTTTATCATTGATTCACCTCCCAACTCACAGAGTTTTTTCCATAAATCAAACTTATCTCAAGCTCCATGTCCTTTTTTTGTCCCACCCGTGACAACACTTTTAACATTTAATAAAATTGTCAAAAATATCCATAAAAATAATTAAAAAATTATTAAAATGTTCAGTATCTTATTAAGAACATAGTTTAAATTTTGGTTGTTAATTTTTATGTATATTTACATTGTTACACATGTGTGAATACCAAAAAACATGGTCAAAGTGTCCTACCTGTGACAATGGTCAAAGTGTCCTACCTGTGGCTCGCCCGACATTGTGCAGCTTTTGGACTCGTGCACTTTCAAGCATGTGTTGAATTCATATACGCACCGTGTTTCTGCTAAAATAAGTCATAGCCTTAAAATAAAGCCATAGCAGGATTTCTATGCATTTGCGAAATATAAGCCGTTCCCCGAAAATAAGCCATAGTGACGCGGCACCTGCCATTAAAACAGCCTGGAGAGGCGTGGCTATACAGCGTACCGATACGACGCGGTTAAAATAAGACATCCCCTGAAAATAAGCCATACTGTGTTTTGTTGAGGGAAAAAATATATAAGACGGTGTCTTTATTTTAGGAGAAACACGGGTAGCAAGATCTGCTTCCTGCCTTCGCCCTGCTCTGGGCACGGGCAGAGAAAAGGCGGGAACGCCATCTTGGAAGGGAATCTTCTCTCTTTCTTCCCGGGTCCTCTTCCCTTTGGCTCTCCTGACCCCCCTTTCCGTTCTCTCCCTCCACCCTAGATCTCTCTCTACGTGCTTTCCATTTTTCGAGGCCTCTCTTGTTTCTGATGCTCTCAGACGGTTGGTCCATTTCTAATTGGAATTTTTCAAATCACTCTCCATTGCTTTGATTGCCTGTGGCATTGGGATTGGCATAGGATTTGACCTGGCAGATTTAGCACGACCAGCTGCTTGGTGAGTGGCAAACACAACATGTTTTCTTATCTGAAAAGGGAAGAAAAATGCAATTCTTCATCATCATCATCATTGTTATTTCATTCCTGTTGTTGTTCAGTCGTTCAGTCGTGTCCGACTCTTCGTGACCCCATGGACCAGAGCACGCCAGGCACGCCTATCCTTCACTGCCTCTCGCAGTTTGGCCAAACTCATGTTAGTCGCTTCGAGAACACTGTCCCACCATCTCATCCTCTGTCGTCCCCTTCTCCTTGTGCCCTCCATCTTTCCCAACATCAGGGTCTTTTCTAGGGAGTCTTCTCTTCTCATGAGGTGGCCAAAGTACTGGAGCCTCAACTTCAGGATCTGTCCTTCTAGTGAGCACTCAGGGCTGATTTCTTTGAGAATGGATAGGTTTGATCTTCTTGCAGTCCATGGGACTCTCAAGAGTCTCCTCCAGCACCAGAATTCAAAAGCATCAATTCTTCGGCGATCAGCCTTCTTGATGGTCCAGCTCTCACTTCCATACATCACTACTGGGAAAACCATAGCTTTAACTATACGGACCTTTGTCGGCAAGGTGATGTCTTTGCTTTTTAAGATGCTGTCTAGGTTTGTCATTGCTTTCCTCCCAAGAAGCAGGCGTCTTCTAATTTCGTGACTGCTGTCACCATCTGCAGTGATCATGGAACCCAAGAAAGTGAAATCTCTCACTGCCTCCATTTCTTCCCCTTCTATTTGCCAGGAGGTGATGGGACCAGTGGCCATGATCTTAGTTTTTTTGATGTGGAGCTTCAGACCATATTTTGCGCTCTCCTCTTTCACCCTCATTAAAAGGTTCTTTAATTCCTCCTCACTTTCTGCCATCAAGGTAGTATCATCAGCATATCTGAGGTTGTTGATATTTTTTCCAGCAATCTTAATTCCGGTTTGGGATTCATCCAGCCCAGCCTTTCGCATGATGAATTCGGCATATAAGTTAAATAAGCAGGGAGACAATATACAGCCTTGTCGTACTCCTTTCCCAATTTTGAACCAATCAGTTGTTCCATATCCAGTTCTAACTGTAGCTTCTTGTCCCACATAGAGATTTCTCAGGAGACAAATGAGGTGATCCGGCACTCCCATTTCTTTAAGAACTTGCCATAGTTTGCTGTGGTCGACACAGTCAAATACCTTTGCGTAGTCAATGAAGCAGATGTTTTTCTGGAACTCTCTAGCTTTCTCCATAATCCAGCGCATGTTTGCAATTTGGTCTCTGGTTCCTCTGCCCCTTCGAAATCCAGCTTGCACTTCTGGGAGTTCTCGGTCCACATACTGCTTAAGCCTGCCTTGTAGAATTTTAAGCATAACCTTGCTAGCGTGTGAAATGAGTGCAATTGTGCGGTAGTTGGAGCATTCTTTGGCACTGCCCTTCTTTGGGATTGGGATGTAGACTGATCTTCTCCAATCCTCTGGCCACTGCTGAGTTTTCCAAACTTGCTGGCATATTGAGTGTAGCACCTTAACAGCATCATCTTTTAAAATTTTAAATAGTTCAGCTGGAATATCATCACTTCCACTGGCCTTGTTGTTTGCGAGGCTTTCATTCCTATACTGCTTTATATGTGAAAGAGAAAAATCTCATAGCAGTTTGCAACACATCACAGCATTAAATAAAAAACAATCTGAAAATGGGTTTCACGTGTAAGTCAGACCAAGCTCAGAGAATAAAACATCACCATAATCACAGAACATGGACTCAGCGCATCTGGGTCTTAAAGGAGCCTGAGAATTTTATTCACTGACTGATTACTCTTAGATTTCACCTACTTCTTTCCATAATGTTGTAAGCCTTATCTTCTGAGTTTATGCCAATAAAACCTAGAAGCTTCAGTTAGGAGTCCATTGTTGTTTATTGCAAAGGTTACAGCCTGATTATTCCGCAAATCTGCAACCCCGCCCGATGGTTCAGGCAGTGGTATTTATAAAGTTTCAAACAAAGCATTTCAATATTCCCCAATCATGTACATTATTACCTAATCTCCTGTTTAATACGCATGCGCAATAAGCACTGGGAATTTATGCTGATTGAGTTCTGATTCCCATCATTCTGTTAAATGTGTTAGTATGCATGATGGGAACCTGTGTTACGTGTAGCCATTTGCACCATGTAGCAATTTATGCTCCTGCTTTGAGCTGCATCTTCGTGATTCACATAACAGCCGTATTCCTGCCCCAGTCCTAAGTTTCATAAAGCTACAGGTTACAATAACTTCCCTATCAGAACCGCAATCAAGGATTTCCAGGGGTACACATTATCACATTTATTGTAGCCCTTTGGGCCACCACCACAATATCACAAAAATGGCAGATTTAACAAATGTGTTGTTGTTTAGTCGTTTGTTTCCGACTCTTGGTGACCCCATGGACCAGAGCATGGCAGGCAATCCTGTCTTCCACTGCCTCCCGCAGTTTGGTCAAACTCAAGTTAGTAGCTTCGAGAACCCTGTCCCACCATCTCATCCTCTGTCATATAACATTTCAAAAGCAGAATATAAATATAAACTCCCTGTTTCTTTCTGTTATGCTGCTCTGCCTTTCACAAAACACGTGTCCTCGGCCCAGGCAAATTCTTGGCAGTCAGGGCATACCATAACATCAGAAAGCATCTCCAGCCATGGATGTTCTCACTGCAACTTTGAGAAAGTCAGTAGATTAGCATTTTTCCTCTGAGGATTTATATTACTATTCTTGGTGCTGGTAGCCTCTTCTTCCTCATTGTCTGGTTTCCTAACAATTTGGCATTGCTGCAAAAAAAACCCTAAAATGTTTTTCCCCCATACTGCATTCAATGACTAAGGGATTTTGCAGAACTTTTGGGTGTTCAGTGGAGAGAGAGAGAGAGAGAGAGAGAGAGAGGAGAGTGTATAAACTTTATTCAACTTTATACACCGTATTTGCTTTGTAGGATTTGCTAGTGCCTCTCATTAGCACAAACCAAGGGGTTTCTTCTGATCTCTCATAGGCTTCCTGAGAGCACAGATGGATGGGCAAGACTCAGCTGGTCTTGGAGCAGGAAGAGGCCATGCCATCCAAAGTGGGAGCAGTGGGGGATTCTGGGAAAACTCTGTGCAGAAGATCCTGGGTGAAGAGGACACCCTCCGCTCAGAGTTACAGAGCCAGCAGTTGAGGCAGTTCTGCTGCCAGAAGGCTAAAGGACCCCGAGAAGTTTGCAGCCGACTCTACCAGTTTTGCCACCAGTGGCTGAAGCCAGAAAGGCACACGAAAGCTGAGATGCTGGACCTGGTGATCTTGGAGCAGTTCCTGGCTGTCCTTCCCCCGGAGATGGAGAGCTGGGTGAGGGAATGCGGAGCGGAGACCAGTTCCCAGGCGGTGGCCCTGGCCGAAGGTTACATCCTGAGTCAGGCAGAGGAGAGAAGGCAGGAAGAGCAGCAGGTGAGAGGGAATTTCCACTGGATACCCCCAGGGGTCTCTTAACAGGAGAGAGACTATTCCAAAATGCACTACCAATGGCTCATTCCTGTTTCTGGGGAGGCATCCCAGAAAGTTTTTGTCTTTGTCATTCTCTTTCTAATATTTCTTGCCATTCATTCTTTGTTTTGAATCCTTGTTGCTCATTCAGGAAAAGGATCATTTTACAGAAATGGACCTGGATTCCTGTAAAGCAGAGAGGCCTCTGTTGGACACCAGAGAGAAGCCACTGGGTAAGGAGGGAGGATTTCCCCCCCGTTTGGTTGCATTTTGTTGAATGTGACAATAATCCCTGGATTCTTTTCATTTCCCCCCACATATTTGTTTTTGAGGGGTGGTATTGTTGGAAACAAGAGCCCAGAGGAAGGGAGATTTATTTTTGCACAACTAACATGCAGCAGCTAAAAAGCCAATGCAATTCTGGGCTGCATCAATAGGAGTATAGCATCTAGATCAAGGGAAGTAATAGTACAACTGTATTCCGCTCTGGTCAGACCTCACCTGGAATACTGTGTCCAGTTCTGGGCACCACAGTTCAAGAAGGATACTGACAAGCTGGAACGTGTCCAGAGGAGGGCAACCAAAATGGTCAAAGGCCTGGAAACGATGCCTTATGAGGAACAGCTTAGGGAGCTGGGTATGTTTAGCCTGGAGAAGAGAAGGTTGAGGGGTGATATGATAGCCATGTTCAAATATATAAAAGGATGTCATGTAGAGGAGGGAGAAAGGTTGTTTTCTGCTGCTCCAGAGAAGCGGACACGGAGCAATGGATTCAAACTACAAGAAACAAGATTCCACCTAAACATTAGGAAGAACTTCCTGACAGTGAGAGCTGTTCGGCAGTGGAATTTGCTGCCAAGGAGTGTGGTGGAGTCTCCTTCTTTGGAGGTCTTTAAGCGGAGGCTTGACAGCCATCTGTCAGGAATGCTTTGATGGAGTTTCCTGCTTGGCAGGGGTTGGAACTGGATGGCCTTTGTGGTCTCTTCCAACTCTATGATTCTATGATTGAGTGATATAAAATAGGCATAAACATCCAAATGCTCTCAGCTGGTAAGGCTTTCTCAAAGGCCCATCTGTAGTTAGAGATGCCCTGTTTCACCTGTGAGAGAAGCAGGCACTCCTGGCGTCCTGTTTACCTTTTTTTCTCTTGCAGGTGACAGAATGATGCTAGCAAGACCTCCTGATCTGTCTTTCCATGGGGGCAGAAGGGAAGCAGCGGCTGTGGAACCAGATCAGGTCAGGGGAAGCTGCCTTGTGGGGACAGAGGCTGAGGGATGGAGCAATGTCATGGACTGGTTGGGCACAGAGGAATTGCGGGAGGAAGCAGCCGGGGAACCAGGAAGGGAAGACGTCTTAGAGGCCAAGGAGTGGAGGTGGAAGAAGGATGGGCAGTCAGAGGGGGAAGCCTGGGAAGAGGAGGTGTCTGAAGCTGAAGGGGTTGCAGGGCTTAGTGAGCTGGGAGACTCTGTGGCAGAATGCAGTGCAGAATCAGAGTCAGAAGAGGAAGGAGGTGAGTGGGAGGAGGGAGGTTGAGAGTCTGAGGTGAGTCAGGATAAGGAGGAGCCACCGATGGCTCCCTCTCCTCCTGCCAGAAGCCACCCTCCCTGCTTGTCTCTCAGAGCCTGGAGACGGCTGACAATGGAGGAGCAAAGGCAGGCTGCACACTGGCACACTCTTTGATTGCCGCCAGAAACCCCAGAGAGGAGATATAGATGGCTGTGGGAACCCTCTGTCTGTGCTCCTGGTGTAATTTCATGTCCATGTCCTTCTTTGACACTAGCCTTCTGAATGGTGTGGTGTAGTGGTTAAGAGCAGTAGACTGGTAATCTGGTGAACCGGGTTCGTGTCTTCGCTCCTCCACATGCAGCTGCTGGGTGACCTTGGGCTAGTCACACTTCTCTGGAGTCTCTCAGCCCCACTCACCTCACAGAGTGTTTGTTGTGGGGGAGGAAGAAGGGAAAGGAGAATGTTAGCCGCTTGGAGACTCCTTTGGGTAGTGAAAAGCGGGATAGCTAATCCAAACTCTTCTTCTTCTTCTTCTTCTTCAGTATGATTATATACTCGAGTATATAATAATATATACTCGAGTATAAGCCGACCCGGATATAAGCCCAGGCACATCATTTTACCACAAAAAAATAGGAAAGCCGAGGGTGGAAAATGCAGAGGCAGAGGCGGGTGGTGGCAGTGGCAGGGCTGCTTTCAGGCTGCTCGTTCCTCCTCCTCTGCAGGTGACAATCAGCAGGCAAAACCTGCCCCACTTGCAAGTGCAGGACTCCGCTCCCTGCAGTTTGCAACTGAGCAATGACTTCACTGATTTATTTATGTTGTCAATTGATATATCACTTAATTTCGATTGTCTCTAACTGGTGCACAAGGATAAAGCTAGAGGATATAACATATAAAAGACAGCTCCTTTAAGTGTTCTACCCAGTTAGAGAACTTGCGAGGAATCCTAGTCGGAATAAGGGAATTTCCCTTAAGAAAAAGGGGGAAAGTTTGCAGCTATGACTCTTAAGTGAGCTCTTGCAGTGAGTCACTGCGTCAGCATGGTGAATGCCTTTGGTCCACTGGTATTCCTTGAAAAATGCCTGCACAAAACAATAGGCCTTTCCTTGGCATGGCTGAGGAGAGACGTGGCTGGATGTGAAAGGGCAAATGTTTCATACACACATACCGGTACTTTTTAAATCTTTAACAGCAGTACAGTTCTTGCCTAATTTACAAAGGTGGGGATGAGGGGAATGTAGAACTGGACGGGACTTGAAGATCAGGATTTGGATTCCTCAGCTGGCCTCAGCTCAAGTGAAATCAGAGTCTATTTCAGAGCAAAGCAGCATGCTTCTGATAGCCTACGGATTACTATTTCCCACACAAATATGGTGCAATCCAGAGCAATTAACTCTCAAGTCAGACAGCAAGCCTAATGTGAGTCTACTCAGAGGTAAATCTTTTTAAAAAATTTATTTAATAAACTTTATTTCTCTTAAAAATGGCACAATTACACAAAGAAACAGCAAATACAAGAAAGAAAGCAGAAAAAGAGAAATTAACAATAAATCTCCAGCATTTCATATTCCAAAAAAGAGAAAAAAACAAATAAAGTACATAAAAAAGAAACTAAATACATAAATTAGCTTACAGTGCAAGAATCTAATAATTCTATAGATACATTATCCACATTAGTCAGTGTTGCTATGTTTCTTTGCTTTATTACTAACATTATTTCCTTACATTTTGCATTTTGCTGTCCATAAGTCATATATCAAAACAAATAAAAAGACAAAAAAGAAAATAAGACATAAAGACTTCCACCTACCAAGTAACACTCGCTTTTAATCCTCTACCTTAATCCATTTTTGTAGTTTCCTCCTCTATTTCCCCAATAAACTTCATTAATTCCATTTCAATCTTCTTGTTGTTCAGTCGTTCAGTCGTGTCCGACTCTTCGTGACCCCATGGACCAGAGCACGCCAGGCACGCCGATCCTCCACTGCCTCTCGCAGTTTGGCCAAACTCATGTTAGTAGCTTCGAGAACACTGTCCAACCATCTCATCCTCTGTCGTCCCCTTCTCCTTGTGCCCTCCATCTTTCCCAACATCAGGGTCTTTTCTAGGGAGTCTTCTCTTCTGATGAGATGGCCAAAGTACTGGAGCCTCAACTTCAGGATCTGTCCTTCCAATGAGCACTCAGGGCTGATTTCCTTGAGAATGGATAGGTTTGATCTTCTTGCAGTCAATGGGACTCTCAAGAGTCTCCTCCAGCACCATAATTCAAAAGCATCAATTCTACGGCGATCAGCCTTCTTTATGGTCCAGCTCTCACTTCCGTACATTACTACTGGGAAAACCATAGCTTTAACTATACGGACCTTTGTCGGCAAGGTGATGTCTTTGCTTTTTAAGGTGCTGTCTAGGTTTGTCATTGCTTTTCTCCCAAGAAGCAGGCGTCTTCTAATTTCGTGACTGCTGTCACCATCTGCAGTGATCATGGAACCCAAGAAAGTGAAATCTCTCACTGCCTCCATTTCTTCCCCTTCTATTTGCCAGGAGGTGATGGGACCAGTGGCCATGATCTTAGTTTTTTTGATGTTGAGCTTCAGACCATATTTTGCGCTCTCTTCTTTCACCCTCATTAAAAGATTCTTTAATTCCTCCTCACTTTCTGCCATCAAGGTAGTATCATCAGCATATCTGAGGTTGTTGATATTTTTTCCGGCAATCTTAATTCGGGCTTGGGATTCATCCAGTCCAGCCTTTCGCATGATGAATTCTGCATATAAGTTAAATAAGCAGGGAGACAATATACAGCCTTGTCGTACTCCTTTCCCAATTTTGAACCAATCAGTTGTTCCATATCCAGTTCTAACTGTAGCTTCTTGTCCCACATAGAGATTTCTCAGGAGACAAATGAGGTGATCCGGCACTCCCATTTCTTTAAGAACTTGCCATAGTTTGCTGTGGTCGACACAGTCAAATGCTTTTGCATAGTCAATGAAGCAGAAGTAGATGTTTTTCTGGAACTCTCTAGCTTTCTCCATGATCCAGTGCATGTTTGCAATTTGGTCTCTGGTTCCTCTGCCCCTTCGAAATCCAGCTTGCACTTCTGGGAGTTCTCGGTCCACATACTGCTTAAGCCTGCCTTGTAGAATTTTAAGCATAACCTTACTAGCGTGTGAAATGAGCGCAATTGTGCGGTAGTTGGAGCATTCTTTGGCACTGCCCTTCTTTGGGATTGGGATGTAGACTGATCTTCTCCAATCCTCTGGCCACTGCTGAGTTTTCCAAACTTGCTGGCATATTGAGTGTAGCACCTTAACAGCATCCTCTTTTAAAATTTTAAATAGTTCAGCTGGAATATCATCACTTCCACTGGCCTTGTTGTTAGCAAGGCTTTCTAAGGCCCATTTGACTTCACACTCCAGGATGTCTGGCTCAAGGTCAGCAACCACATTACCTGGGATGTATGAGACCTCCATATCTTTCTGGTATAATTCATCTGTGTATTCTTGCCACCTCTTCTTGATGTCTTCTGCTTCTGTTAGGTCCTTTCCACTTTTGTCCTTAATTGTGGTAATCTTTGTACGAAATGTTCCTTTCATATCTCCAATTTTCTTGAACAAATCTCTGGATTTCCCCATTCTGTTATTTTCCTCTATTTCTTTGCATTGCTCGTTTAGAAATGCCCTCTTGTCTCTCCTTGCTATTCTTTGGAAATCAGCATTCAATTTCCTGTATCTTTCACGATCTCCCTCGCATTTTGCTTGTCTTCTCTCCCCCGCTATTTGTAAGGCCTCATTGGACAGCCACTTTGCTTTCTTGCATTTCTTTTTCATTGGGATGGTTTTCGTTGCTGTCTCCTGTATAATGTTACGAGCCTCCATCCACAGTTCTTCAGGTACTCTATCCACCAAATCTAAATCCTTGAACCTGTTCTTCACTTCAACTGTGTATTCATAAGGAATTTGATTTAGATTGAATCTTACTGGCCCAGTGGTTTTTCCTACTTTCTTCAGTTTAAGCTGGAATTTTGCTATAAGAAGCTGATGATCTGAGCCACAGTCAGCTCCAGGTCTTGTTTTTGCTGACTGTATAGAGCTTCTCCATCTTTGGCTGCAGAGAATATAATCAATCTGATTTCGATGTTGCCCATCTGGTGATGTCCATGTGTAGAGTCGTCTCTTGTGTTGTTGGAAAAGAGTGTTTGTGATGACCAGCTTGTTCTCTTGACAGAACTCTATTAGCCTTTGCCCTGCTTCATTTTGATCTCCAAGGCCAAACTTGCCAGTTGTTCCTTTTATCTCTTGACTCCCTACTTTAGCATTCCGATCCCCTATAATGAGAAGAACATCCTTCTTTGGTGTCATTTCTATAAGGTGTTGTAAGTCTTCATAGAATTGGTCAATTTCAGTTTCTTCAGCACTGGTAGTTGGTGCATAAACTTGGATTACTGTGATGTTAAAAGGTCTGCCTTGGATTCGTATTGAGATCATTCTATCATTTTTTAAATTGCATCCCAGTACAGCTTTCGCCACTCTTTTGTTGACTATGAGGGCCACTCCATTTCTTTTACGGGATTCCTGCCCACAGTAGTAGATATGATAGTCATCCGAACTGAATTCGCCCATTCCTGTCCATTTTAGTTCACTGATGCCTAGGATGTCAATGTTTATTCTTGCCATCTCATTTTTTACCACATCCAGCTTACCAAGGTTCATGGTTCTTACATTCCAGGTTCCTATGCAATACTTTTCTTTACAGCATTGGACTTTCCTTTCGCTTCCAGGCATATCCGCAACTGAGCGTCCTTTCGGCTTTGGCCCAGCCGCTTCATCACCTCTGGATCTACTTGTACTTGTCCTCCGCTCTTCCCCAGTGGACGCCTTCCGACCTGAGGGGCTCATCTTCCAGCGTCATATCTTTTATATGCCTGTTGTCTTTGTCCATGGAGTTTTCTTGGCAGGGATACTGGAGCGGCTTTGCCAGTTCCTTCTCCAGGTGGATCACGTTTGGTCCAAACTCTCCACTATGACGTGTCCATCTTGACCTGTCCATAGCTTTCCTGAGTAATTCAAGCCCCTTCGCCACGACAAGGCAGTGATCCATGAAGGATTTTAGATCTAGTCCTAACCAATTGTGATGACCTGGTTAGTGGGGTAGAAGTGGCAGGATCATTAGGTGGGAGTGACCATGCTCTACTGGAGTTTATTATACAGCGGAAAGGAGCAACAAGCATACTAAGACTCACATTTTAGACTTTAGGCAAGCCGACTTCAGAAAATTTAGGGAAATGCTGGGTGTGATCCCATGGTCAGTAATACTAAAAGGGAAGGGAGTTCATGATGGATGGGAGTTTGTTAAAAGGGAGATATTAAAAGCACAATTTCAAGCAGTACCAATGAGACGAAAACATGGAAGGTGCCTAAAGAAGCCAGGGTGGCTATCTAAAGAACTTTTAACTGATTTAAGATTTAAAAGGGATATGTACAAAAAATGGAAAAAGGGGGAAATCACCAGAGAGGAATTCAAACAAATAGCACATATAGAGACTAAGTCAGAAAAGCTAAAGCACAGAATGAACTCAGGCTTGCTAGAGAGGTTAAAAGCAGTAAAAAGGGCTTTTATGGGTATGTCAGTAGCAAAAGGAAGAACGAGGAAACAGTGGGGTCCCTTAGAGGAGAAGATGGTGAAATGCGAACAGGGGACAGAGAAAGGGCAGAACTCCTTGATGCCTTCTTTGCCTGAGTCTTCTCCAAAAAAGCAAACAATGCCCAACCTGAAGAATATGGAGCAGATGATTCAGCAGGGGAAACACAGCCCAGAATAAGTAAGGAGGTAGTACAAGAATACTTGGCTAGTTTAGATGTATTCAAGTCTCCAGGGCCAGATGATCCAAGAGTATTAAAAACCTGGCAGAGGTGATTTCAGAACCACTGGCAGTAATCTTTGAGAATTCCTGGAGAACAGGCGAAGTGCCAGCAGACTGGAGGAGGGCAAATGTTGTCCCTATTTTCAAAAAGGGGGAAAGAGATGACCCAAATAATTACCGCCCAGTCAGCCTGACATCAATACCAGGAAAGATCCTAGAGCAGATCATTAAGCAAACGGTCTGTGGGCACCTAGAAAGGAACGCTGTGATCACTAAAAGTCAGCATGGGTTTCTGAAAAATAAGTCATGTCAGACTAACCTGATCTCATTTTTTGACAGAATTACAAACCTGGTAGATGAAGGGAATGCTGTGGATGTAGCCTATCTTGATTTCAGCAAGGCCTTTGACAAGGTGCCCCATGATATTCTTGTATAGAAGCTGGTAAAATGTGGGCTAGACAATGCTACCATTCAGTGGATTTGTAACTGGCTGACTGACCCAACCCAAAGGGTGCTCATCAATGGCTTCTCTTCATCCTGGAGAGATGTGACTAGTGGGGTGCCACAGGGTTCTGTCTTGGGCCCAGTCTTATTCAACATCTTTATCAATGACTTGGATGATGGGTTTGAGGGCATCCTGATGAAGTTTGCAGATGACACCAAATTGGGAGGGGTGGCTAATACCCCAGAGGACAGGATCACACTTCAAAATGACCATAACAGATTAGACAACTGGGCCAAAGCAAACATGATGAATTTTAACAAGGAGAAATGTAAAGTACTACACTTGGGCAAAAAAAAAATGAAAGTTCAAGAAGGATACTGACAAGCTGGAAATTGTCCAGAGGAGGGCAACCAAAATGGTCAATTCCTGGAAATGATGCCTTATGAGGAACGGCTTAGGGAGCTGGGTATGTTTAGCCTGGAGAAGAGAAGGTTAAGGGGGGATATGATAGCCATGTTCAAATATATAAAAGGATGTCATATAGAGGAGGGAGAATGGTTGCTCTCTGCTGCTCCAGAGAAGTGGACACGGAGCAATGGATTCAAACTACAAGAAAGAAGATTCCACCTAAACATTAGGAAGAACTTCCTGACAGTAAGAGCTGTTCGGCAGTGGAATTTGCTGCCAAGGAGTGTGGTGGAGTCTCCTTCTTTGGAGGTCTTTAAGCGGAGGCTTGACAGCCATCTGTCAGGAATGCTTTGATGGTGTTTCCTGCTTGGCAGGGGGTTGGACTGGATGGCCCTTGGGGTCTCTTCCAACTCTAGGATTCTATGATGCCCTCATTGGAGTATATGGGGGGGGGGGCGCTGAGCGGATATTTGCACCTCATATGCAAAAGACGGCCCTGACCTTCTCCTCCCTGATTTGGGTCCCCAATGCATGAGCAGATCATGTCCCCCCTGGTATCTTCCCCTGCTGCAGCCCTGGGACCCTCACCGTCTTGGGGGGGGGGGGAAGAGGAGACTCACCAAATCCCAGGAGAGGACAGCCAGGCAGCCCTTGCAGGAGAGGACTAGGGAGGGAGGGGCCTGGGCTCTGGAGGACCACGCCCCCTCTCTCTTGCTTCTGTCCTCTCTAGGAAGTCTAGGAACATCTAGGACGGGGATCGGCAACCCGCGGCTCCAGAGCCGCATGCGGCTCTTTTGGACCTTTGCCGCGGCTCCGGGGCTGCCGCGGCTCCGGAGCTCCGGGGCGGATCCGCCCGCCCACTTCTCCAGCTGGCCGGCGGCCGAAAATGACTTTGTTTTCATTCTACCACATCTCCATGTTTTCGTTGAGAGACTGAGCACCTCCGGAGGCTGAGGGCGGCGCAACATCTTGGCGGGGGGGGCGCTCCCACAGTCAGAAAGAGGCGTGCTACAGTAGAAAGTATGATAGAGAGGAGGAAGGGACTCGCGAAGAAAGAAGAGTGCGCCCGCGCCCTTGCGTCTCCCGGCTTCGCCCTACCTACGCCGGCTTTGCTTTTCCTCACAGACACACGCGCGCGCGCACCCCGCCCTTCCACCCCGCCTCTTTCTTTCCCTCTCTCTCTCTTCCCCCAAGGCCCCGCCTTCCCTCTGCTTTCGGCGCGCTCGCGCTAAAAGGGGGAGGAGCTGAGTGCCTGTCAGTCAGCTCGTCTCAGTCAGGCAGGCGCTGCCGGCCGGGCGGCCTGGTTGTGTGTCTGTTGGCTGCGCCGCCGCACTTGGCTATGGCCGGGCTGCTGAGGGGAAAGAGGAGGAGGAGGGAAGCGGGCGCCTGCCTTTCTTCCTGGCCGCGGGGGCGGAGCGCGCAGAGGCGGGGAGGGGAGAGCAATGAGCGGGGCCGCCGCCTCCTCCTCTGCCGCCGCCTGCACCGGATCCGAGCCCGGCCCGGGCTTCTTCCTCTTCCCCAGTGGCACTGGCGAGCCGTGCGTGGTCATGGGCCCCGGCGAGAGCGCGGCGAGCTTTGGGGCGCTGCTTCTGCTGCCTCCGCCAACCATGGCATCCATGTTCAGACGTTCCCACCTCAAGATCCTGCTGATCGGCAATTCCGGGTAAGCAAAAGGGGCGCCTGGATGGGGAAAGCAGGAGCGCCGAGAGAGCTGGCCCGCCTCCTCGCCCCCCAGCCGGGCTCCGATGGCTAAGCGGGTGTCGGGGGCTCCAGTCTGGCGGGAATCCCCCGCCAGGGGTCGGGGTGGGAAGAGGAGAGCCACTGGCGAGAGGGGAAGGATTCCCAGGATCCTGTCCCCATTTGGCAGCCAAGGGGTTAAGGCGGCAGGTGGCATTGGCGGAGGGGGCGGCGCCGCGCAGAGGCAGGTGAAGCCGTCCGGTGCAGCCCGGTAAACGCGCGCTGGGAGCGGAGGCAGGGAGGGGGAAGCCCCGCGCGGCGGGGGGAGAAACTTCAGCGAGGCTCTCCTCCGTGCCTCCACAGCCATTCTCCCCGTATTATCTGCAGCCTAGGCTGGGGAGCACATGCAACAAGTGTGCATGTACCTTTACAACAAGTGTGCATGCAACAAGTGTTGCATGTACCTTTAAAGTACATGCAACAAGTGGGACTATGTTGCAGCTGACAGGTCTACAGTTGTGTATACCACAGGCAGCTGATAATAGGGCAATTTTGTGGGGTACAGCTGAACTAGACCAGCTGTTTGTTCCCAGAATTAAAGCAGATGGAAGAAGCAACACCAAATAACTAAAGACCAAGTCAAATGACTATTGTCCTTTGGATGCAATGGTATTACCATTGCCTGAACCCAGAGAGCATCGATGCAATAAAAGGGTGCTTTTAAGAAAAGAAAAACCTGCAACCTGTATGTATTATGCACAGCTGGTTTGTTCTTTTCACATTATGCTTCCATTTTAAATATGTTGCATAATTTAGACTGCAGGAGTAGACTGTTAAATATGTTAAATATGTTGCATAATTTAGACTGCGGGATTTACCTCTGAGTAGAAAAGTCTGCATTTGCTAGTCATGGGGAGCTAAATGGACATGAGAACTTATTGCATTTTTATTCAGCTTCTCCTCTAGACTAGTCAAGCATGCTTGAAAAATTAGCGTAACTTCACAAGTGTTAACAAAAACACCTCTACATCAAAATACTCAGAAAAATGTGCTTGTTTAACTCCCACCTTCCCCCATCAACCTGACTCTGACAAGCCTGGTAGCAGCTGTTGTTGCAACTAATTTATTAAGTAAACACATCTTTATGGCAGTGTAGTAATAATCCTTTACTGTATAATTATAATTAACAACCACCTTCAACTTTTTATAGCCATTATAGTGTAGTTTTTATGTATTGAGTAAAATAATTTGGTTATTTCCATTATCTGTTTCTAAACTCAAAAGCCACCTGTATGCAAGTCAGCACAAACATCACAGGCTTCTCTGGTGCAATTCTGTGCTTTATTTAGCAAGAGAGGAGGTTGGAAGAGGTGAACATAGCATCTGGTCTGGAATATTAAGGGTAAAAGACACTAAGATTATTGTAAAAGCCAGCAGTCTTCAATTAGACATGGGACAAACATTTAACACAAGTGTGCAGTTGAGGACTCATTTTTTTAAAAAAACAACAAATCAAATATTTGTATGCTGTTGCAACCCACCTTGGATCAGGCTATGACCTGGTAGTGGTCCCCAGGGTGAATAAAAATGAATGATTTTTTTAAAAAAAATAATGGATTTTTTTATTTAAATCAGATTTTTTAAAATTTAAATCGGATTTTTTTTAAATTTAAATCGGATTTTTAAAAATAAAATGCAGTGTTATATTTGTTTTAAATGTCGCAATGGTTTTGCGGCTCCCAGTTGTTGTTGTTGTTTTCTTCGGAAATGGGTCCAAGTGGCTCTTTTGGTCTTAAAGGTTGCAGACCCCTGATCTAGGAACAGATTTAGAACTCTGGAGGACCTGGCGCCTTCTTGCTTTCCTGTCCTTTCTAGGAAGGCAGCTCAGTTCCCTTTAACTCTTGCAAAGCCCTCTCCCGCTTGGCAGAAACTCAGGTATTTATTATTTTTTAAGGTTTTAGGGGGGCTGCTGCCCCCTCTGGCTATGCCAATGCCCAGATAGCCTTTTTTGGGGGGGGGCTCTTGGTTGGACTCTGAGCATCTCCCTCCCTTGGCCAGAAACCAGAGGAACAGCTTGCATGGAAAAGGGATTTGCAGGAGGCAAGGAACCTCCTCCTCGATTTCAGGAGTGGAGAGAGAGGAGGGGATCCGAGGGTCATCTAGTCCAACCCCCAGCAATGCAGCAATCTCAGCTAAAGCGTCCATGGCAGACGCCATCTACTTAGAAACCTCCAAGGAAGGAGAGAAAGTTAAGGGGTGATATGATAGCCATGTTCCTATATATCAAAGGATGTCATATAGAGGAGGGAGAAAGGTTGTTTTCTGCTGCTCCAGAAAAGCGGACACGGGGCAATGGATTCAAACTACAAGAAAGAAGATTCCACCTAAACATTAGGAAGAACTTCCTGACAGTAAGAGCTGTTTGACACTGCAATTTGCAGCCAAGGAGTGTGGTGGAGTCTCCTTCTTTGGAGGTCTTTAAGCAGAGGCTTGACAGCCATCTGTCAGGAATGCTTTGATGTTTTTTCCTGCTTGGCAGGGGGTTGGACTGGATGACCCTTGTGGTCTCTTCCAACTCTATGATTCTAAAATGCACAATAAAAGAATTTCATTAACACATTAAAAGAAGCTTCCATAGTTAAAGTGGGAAGCGAAAGAATCAAATTAAAACAGCACAGCAATTAACAGGAAGAAAACAACAGAGTCATGTGTAGCAGATGATATTTATGCTGCCTCAAAGGAGGACATTTCCATTTTTCTTTTAGTGTCCAGTGTGCTTTGAAGATGTCGCTGTTCGTTTCACGGACGAGGAGTGGGCGTTGCTGGATCTGGACCAGAAAGCCCTACATAAGGACATCATGGAGGAGAATTGTGAGATCGTGGCCTCTCTTGGTAATGCTCCTTGTGAGATCATAATATCTGCTTTGAAATTCGAAACCTATATGTGATGAACCTCATATATTTTCACAGTGCTCAATAGCATCAGCTAAAACACCTGGGATTACAATATTCCCACAATAAACCTTGAACAGTAAATTACTTTTGTGTGAATGTTTTTCCTCCAGTTGCAGCTTCTTAAACATTCATCAGCCTGGTCTGAACTACACAGACCATTAGAAAAGTAAACTTCAGAGTTGTTAGGGAAGTTGAAGTAGCTTCTGACAGGTTTTCAGTTTTTGTTTTTCCACCTGTCTTGGGTTGTCCAAAGAGAAGACTGACATTGGAAATGGAGGGGATGCCATGATGGAGCCAAACAAAATCCATTTGAGAGAAGATCCAGGCTTATCAAATCACAGGTTCCCCTAAAGATGTCAGTTGATCCCCATTGTTTAATGCACCCAACACTTCAGTAAAACCATCCATCTAACCAACTTGTGTTATTCTTCTATGACCAGTGTTAACAAGTATTCTATATTAATTCCTCCCTGAGGCTCTAATCCATTTCTCTTCATTGCAGATAGTGATGTACTGGAAATCAATAACATGGGTGACCATGACAAAATCCGCACAATGGAGAAGCCGTATCAATATCTTGAATGTGGAAAAGTTTCTCATTCCACTCCCCATTCAAGAAATCCTATTGGGAAGAAACCATATCAGTGTGTGGAATGTGGAAAGATCTGCACCAGCTCCTCTCTGAGTTCTCATCAGAAAATTCATATATTGCAGAAACCCTATCTGTGCTTGGAATGTGGAAAGAGCTTCAGTCAAAGCGCCCATCTCACTTCCCATCAGAGAATTCATACAGGGGAGAAACCCTATCAGTGCTTGGAATGTGGAAAGAGCTTCCGGAAGAAGGACAATCTCACTTCCCATCATAGAATTCATACAGGGGAGAAACCCTATCAGTGTGTGGAATGTGGAAAGAGCTTCAGGAAGAGCTCCAATCTCACTTCCCATCAGAGAATTCATACAGGGGAGAAACCCTATCAGTGTGTGGAATGTGGAAAGAGCTTCAGTCAGAGCTCCAATCTCACTTCCCACCAAATAATTCATACAGGGGAGAAACCCTATCAGTGCTTCGACTGTGGAAAGAGCTTTAGTCGCAGCCAGAGTCTCACTTCCCATCAGAGAATTCATACAGGGGAGAAACCCTATCAGTATGTGGAATGTGGAAAGAGCTTCAGGAAGAGCTCCGATCTCACTTCCCATCAGAGAATTCATACAGGGGAGAAACCCTATCAGTGTGTGGAATGTGGAAAGAGCTTCAGTAGGAGCGACTCTCTCACTAAGCATCAGAGAATTCATACAGGGGAGAAACCCTATCAGTGTGTGGAATGTGGAAAGAGCTTCAGTCAGAGCTCCGTTCTCATTTCCCATCTCAGAATTCATACAGGGGAGAAACCCTATCGGTGTGTGGAATGTGGAAGGAGCTTCAGGAAAAGCAGCGATCTCACTTCCCATCAAAGAATTCATACAGGGGAAAAACCCTATCAGTGCGAGAAATGTGGAAAGAGCTTCAGTTACAGCTCCTCTCTCACTTACCATCTGAGAATTCATACCTTTTCAACCAGGCCTTTGGCTGATTGACATCTAATGCCCTTTTAAATTGTGGTGGGGATGTAGTAGTTATTGTAGGATTTTTGTTTTTTTTTGTTATTGTTTAATCCTAAATAAAGTATTAAAAATGTGCGCAATGTGGTGGGGAGCAAGGTTACAGATGTGTATTTTGTGGTTTTATATTGCGTTTTTATGTTGTAACCATCCTGAGACCTGTGGTTGTAGGGATTAGGAGCCAACTCTTAGAGGCCGAGGGGTCTTTGTCCCCCCAATAAATATTTGAGGGGGGCACCCCCCAGTTAATAGGCATTGCCATTCCAGTGGTATGCATGTATCATGTGATTGATTGTGCAAGGTGGGCCTTACCTGGCCCTCACAAATATTTTATTCAAGTCAGCACCGCTGGGTCGGATGGTATTCAGATTCAATAAATACATATATATCGCCTTCCTTTACACATGTTCCAGCTTGTCAATATCCTTCTTATTATTTTCATTTAAAAAAATTATGTGTCCTTCATCTGAAGATGTCACAGTGTTTCACAATATAAACCCAGGTTGTCTTCATGGCTTTCTCAAAAACAAGTAAAGCCAGAGAAATCTCTTTTTTCTTTTTTCTTTCATTTTTTGGGGATGGAGTTACAAACTATTCATAAGGATACTGCTGTGGAAATAGTGCATCATGATTTGAGTAAGCCTTCTGACAAAGTCCCCAGTGAGATTTATGCAAAGAAGCTGGTAAAATGTGGGCTGAATGAGGTAACTATTCGATGGATTTGACTGACCAAACCCAAAGAGGACTCCTTCATGGTTCCTCATCATCCTGGGGAAAAGGGACAAGAGGGGTGCTGCAGGGTTCTGTCCTGAGCACGTTGTTGTTCAATGTCTTTATAAGGAACTGAGGGGATGCCCATCACATTTGCAGATGATACCAAAAGGGGAGTGGAGGCCAATGTGGCAAAAGGCAGAATAAGATCAAGGGCAGGAATAAAATCATATAATCATAGAGTTGGAAGAGACCCCAAGGGCCATCCAGTCCAACCCCCTGCCAAGCAGGAAACACCATCAAAGCATTCCTGACAGATGGCTGTCAAGCCTCTGCTTAAAGACCTCCAAAGAAGGAGACTCCACCACACTCCTTGGCAGCAAATTCCACTGCCGAACAGCTCTCACTGTCAGGAAGTTCTTCCTAATGTTTAGGTGGAATCTTCTTTCTTGTAGTTTGAATCCATTGCTCCGTGTCCGCTTCTCTGGAGCAGCAGAAAACAACCTTTCTCCCTCCTCTATATGACATCCTATTATATATTTGAACATGGCTATCATATCACCCCTTAACCTTCTCTTCTCCAGGCTAAACATACCCAGCTCCCTAAGCCGTTCCTCATAAGGAATAGTACCACTTTATTTTGCCTTGGTCAGACCCCTTGGTCAGGGCAGGAATGTTTAGTTGTGTCCAACTCTTTGTGACCCCACAGACCAGAGCACACCAGGCACTCCTGTCTTCCACAGCCTCCTGCAGTTTGGTTTGATCTTCTTGCAGTCCATGGGATTCTCAAGAGTCTCCTCCAGCACCATAATTCAAAAGCATCAATTCTTTTACCTTTGTTGGCAAGGTGATGTCTCTGCTTTTAAAGATGCTGTCTAGGTTTGTCATTGCTTTCCTCCCAAGAAGCAGGCATCTTCTAATTTCATGACTGCTGTCACCATCTGCATTGATCATGGAACCCAAGAAAGTGAAATCTCTCACTGCCTCCATTTTCCCCCATCTATTTTCCAAGAGGTGATGGGACTAGTGGCCATGATCTTAGTTTTTTTGATGTTGAACTTCAGTCCATATTTTCCACTCTCCTCTTTCACCCTCATTAAATGGTTCTTTAATTCCTCCTCACTTTCTG
The DNA here is from genome assembly GCF_009819535.1 of Lacerta agilis. NCBI lineage: Eukaryota > Metazoa > Chordata > Lepidosauria > Squamata > Lacertidae > Lacerta > Lacerta agilis. The sequence continues at coordinate 1,533,445 of NC_046315.1, forward strand.
CCATCAAGGTTGTTTCATCTGCATATCTGTGCCTTTTCGTGGTGAAGGGGCTTGAATAACTCAGAGAAACTATGAGCTATGCCGTTCAGAGCCACCCAAGACGGACAGGTCATGGAGAGTTTTGACTAAAAATGATCCATCCACCTGGAACAGGAACCGGGAAGCCACTCCAGTATCCCTGCCAAGAGAACTCCACGGACAAAGACGGCATGGCAGGAATAGTACCATTTATTCTGCCTTGGTCAGACCCCACCTTGAATACTGTGTTCATTTCTGGGCGCCACCATTTAAGTATCTTTAATATTGTTTATTGAATACATAAATTGTTAAGACTGTTGCAGGAACCCACCCAGCACTCATGGGGAAACGTGGCGTTATCTTTTATCTTTTAGAATAATCAAATGAAACTTGTAACACATTTCAGGATGAAAGTCTGCATTTCCATCAGGACATGTTGTTTATTATTTGTTGTTTACTGTTGTAAAAAAATGTGTTATTTGAATTTTTCTTTTGTAGCATGAAAATAAATAAAAGCAATATGGGAAAAAATGAAGTTTGGAAATCATGTGTATTTTTCCATTAATCTGCTTACATGTGTTTTTCGGTACGCCCACATTCCGCCCATGTCTTGAGCACCTGAATTGGCTTGGTTACCAGAGCATCTTCTCTGACCTTCCGATCCCAGGAACACTAACGCAGCATTTCTGAGGAGCAGGTCCTGGTGCTCTGGACTCACATCTGCTCATGTGAGCACCCAAATTCAGCAGAGTAAACAGAAGCAAAGCTATCACCACATCTCTGGGTCTCCAGGGAGATCAGACATCTGCAGCATATTTCGATGACAAAAAACCAAATAGATATTTAGCCACTAACTTGGTGAGCTCCTGCCAGTAATAGGAAATTTATGAACTCTGGTTTCCATTTGGGGATACAGAGTTGATCTAGAAATTGCTGGCGGAGTTTACAATTATTATTATAGTTTACATATAGTTTACAATTATTATTATTTTAAAAAAAAATATATTTATTTTTTAAGAAACAAAACATATAAAACAAATAAAAAACAAACACAACACAAAGAACTTTTATGCAATCCTCACATTTTCCCTCAAACATCTTGGGGTGACTTCCCCCGACCTCTCCTTTCTGGGTTTCATTTCCGTTCTTCATTGACAGGTTCATAAATTAGGAGGATCAAGAGTTCTTAGAGGTGGAAGGCTTTAGGAATATAGGAGGGTGGCATGCATATTTATTAGATAAAAAAGGGAATTGTAAAAATTTCAGAGACCATATATTTAAAAAGTCACCATGCAATATCTGGGTGGAGTATAAAAATTTATATGGTCTAAATTTCCCTGGTGGGCTTCACCAATAGAAATGACTACAATGAATAGTAGGTTAAAGGAAGGAAGGTGGTTAACGTATCAGGATTTGTTAATGAAGGGAAACATCCGATTTGTATTAAAACCATATCAACAAATTAAACATCATTGTACAAGCTGGCTACAGTACCATCAAATACAAAGTATATTTCAGAAACATAAAGAGTTAGGAATTAAGATAAGTCTAAATTACAAGAACTGTTAGTTGAGAATTCTAATAAGATATTACCGGTAGCTAAAATTTATAAATTTTTATTAGAATGGGACTTAAAGGAGGAAGAAGTGAAGAGTGATTGGATAAAATGGGCCCAGGATTTTGGTAGACCAATTTATAGAATTCAATGGGATAGGTTATGGAAAGTAAATATGAAATTAATTTCCCCTCCTCCTCCTCTAATACATTTTTATATGTTGGCCAATTAACTTTCATATTGCGTCTCCTCACAGCAAGAGGGGATACCCACCATGGTGTTTTGGGTTCTAATATTCTTCGATATTTCCTCCGTATTTTGTAGTGTGACTTCCTTATTATATTATTCATAAAACTACTTTGATTTTTCAAATTTTCCTCCATTAAATACCAATGCCATCCAAAACCTAATCCTACTCCTTCTAAATCCAATACCTCCGTATTTTTCAACTCCATCCAATCCTTGATCCAGGTCAAACCCGCCACGTCATTATTTCTAAATCCGGCAATCCTAGCCCTCCTCGTTCCCTTGTATCAATTAATAACTTATATTTAATTCTTGGTTTTTTCCATTCCAAATAGAATCATAGAATCATAGAAACACAGAATTGGAAGAGACCACAAGGGCCATCCAGTCCAACCCCCTGCCAAGCAGGAAACTTGTGTACTGCATACACTGGCTGGCAGCAGCTCTCCAGGGTTTCAGGCAGGGGAGATTCCTAGCCATACATGCAGATGCCAGGGAGGAAAACTTGGGTGCAAGGTGTTCTAACCATGGAACGATGTGTTGTTGTTGTTGTTGTTGTTCAGTCGTTCAGTCGTGTCCGACTCTTCGTGACCCCATGGACCAGAGCACGCCAGGCACGCCTATCCTTCACTGCCTCTCGCAGTTTGGCCAAACGGAACGATGACCCTCCCTGAAAGATACTCGGAGTCCAGTGTGACTTTCATGCTCTTTATTCAGCTCATAGTAATGAGGAATGTAGTTCCCCCAAAACGTTTGCTTTATATACACTATTTACACAATGGGCCCCACGTGATTGGCTAATTCCGGGATACTCCTGTATGCCAATCAGAGTGCAGATTCACTTCCACCTGGAGCTGGATTGGGTGGCTCCTGCAGACCAATCAGACTGCTGCAATCTCAATCCTATTGTTCTGGGACCAATCAGACTGCTGCAATCTCAATCCTATTGTTCTGGGACCAGTCAGACTGCTGCAATCTCAATCCTATTGTTCTAGGACCAATCAGACTGCTGCAGTTTGGATCCTATTCAACTCAGTACATAACACCCCTCCCCTCTAAGTTCCAGTCCTGCCTGGGAGGTTGCATCCATAGTCCTCAAGGTACGCTGGCCGCCTACGTGTGCGTTGCGGCCTGGGCTGTTCCCTGGTCAGGGGTTTTGGTTCTGGCTCGTGTTCCAAGGCTGCTGGTTGTGATGGGGCTGTTTGGTCTGGCACAACCAGCTCGTTCTGTCGTGGCTCTGGTTCCGGTGCCCTTTCGGCCTCGTGGGTCCTCTCAGTATTTACTGATTCTGCCTCCCCTGCCGGCCCCTCCTGCTCTACGGGTCTCAATGCCCCACTGTTCCCTTGGGACTCCTCTGACCTGTCCTCCACGTGGTTTTCTCCTGGGAATCGTCGCCGTAGCTGGTCGCAGTGGCGGCGCCAGCATTGCCCCCCCTCTGTTAGCACCTCGTATGACACGGGGCCTGTCACCCTGGTGACTGTGGCGGGTACCCATGCCGGGCCTGCCCCAAAATTCTTTGCATACACTGGATCCTGGGCCACAAAGGTCCGGGGGTTCCTGCCTTCACCCACCACTACCTCATCCTGAGCTCTGTCAGGGTGGAGGCGGTCCAGTCTGATTGCGAGGCGCCGGCCCATTAGTAGTTCAGCGGGGCTCCGGCCAGTCGTTGAGCTGGGGGTGCTGTGCTGTGCTAGAAGGAATGTGGCAAGGCGGTACTCCCAGTCCCCTTGTGTCATGCGGCGTAGGGTGTCCTTGGTGGTCCGCACCATGCGCTCTGCTTGGCCATTGGTGGCAGGGTGGAATGGTGCTGAGCGGATGTGGCGGATGGCATTCTGCGCTGTGAAGGTCTGGAATTCTTCTGACGTAAATGCAGTTCCGTTGTCTGAGACGAGAGTGTCAGGGAGTCCATGGGTTGCAAACAGCCTGCGTAGTACCCGGATGGCTGCGGACGTAGAAGTGGATGGTACCAGTGCGACTTCCAGCCATTTGGTGTAGGAGTCCACTACTATGAAGAATGTTTTCCCCTGGAAGGGGCCTGCAAAGTCCATGTGCAGGCGTGACCATGGTGCTCGGGCGGACTCCCAGGACTGCACTGGGGACCTTGGGGGATCTGGGCGGGATTCTTGGCAGGCCTGGCAGTGTTTGACCCAGGTCTCTATCTCTCTGTCAATCCCTGGCCACCATACATAACTCCTGGCGAGGGCCTTCATTCTCACTACCCCTGGGTGTGTCTCGTGTAGGGCTGCAAGGACCCTTTTGCGAAGGGGCTCAGGAACGACGACCCTGTTTCCCCATAACAGGCACCCCTTGTGGGCTGACAGTTCATGTTTACGGGTTGTGTAGCCGGCGAATTCTGGCCCGGGGCTGCTGCTGGGCCATCCCCTCCACACCCAGTCCAGGACCCGGGAGATGACCCTATCTTTCTTGGAATGGTGTGCAACTTCTTGTGCCTGAATAGGGCGGTCGGGAAGCAGCTCCAGGCTCATAACCTCTTGTGCGGGTGCTGGGTCGGGGCCTGTTTCTGGTAGTGGTAGCCTGCTGAGGGCGTCTGCGTGGCCCATCGCTTTCCCAGGGCGGTGAATCAGTGCATACTGGTAGCCGGCAAGGAAAATTGACCACCTGAGGACGCAAGGAGACAGCACTTGGGGGGTCTGCTTTTCGGGGGCAAACAAACCAAGCAGCGGCTTGTGATCAGTCACCACGGTAAAGGGCCGCCCGTACAAGAAATCATGGAATTTTTTTACTCCCTTCACGATTGCCAGACCTTCCTTGTCGATTTGCGAGTAGTTCCGCTCAGCTGCGGTGAGTGTCTGGGAAAAGTATGCCACTGGCACCTCTCTTCCATCTGGGAGTTGGTGTCCAAGGACAGCGCCAATGCCGTAGGGTGAGGCGTCGCATGCTAGCACCACCGGCAGCCTCTCGTCGAAGTGTGCCAAGACCGAGTTTGAGACGAGCAAGTCCTTGACTGCCTGGAATGCGGCCTCCTGGCTCTGGCCCCACACCCAAGGGGCCCGCTTGTCCAGGAGTCTGTGTAGGGGCTCTGCTACTGCTGCCTTATGGGGAAGGAAGGCATGGTAAAAGTTCAATAGCCCCAAGAAGGCCTGAAGTTCAGTCCTCCTCTCGTGATTCTCCCCGCAGCTTGCGCAGGTCCTCCTCTCGTGATTCTCCCCGCAGCTTGCGCAGTTCCCTCCTTCTGGTCGAGGCAGCTGTGGTGTGTGCACGGCTTGAGTGCGCCGCTGTACTCTGTGCACCTCCTCGCTGTCTGATCCTGAATCGTCGATGAGGTCCTCGTGGTGGACCCTTGGTTGGGACGGCACGCTCAGCCGTGCCTCTTGCATCGACCTCTCGGCGGCTTCTGTTGCCAGGGCCTCCTCCAGAGCGACCTGGAACGTTAGGTCCTTCTTGGCATAGAGGCGTCGTTGCAGCTTCTCGTCCCTCAGGCCACCGACGAGGCGGTCACGCAGCATGTGCTCCAACTCTGAGAAGTTGCAAAACCGAGCGGCTTGGCGTAGGGAGGTCACAAACCCCGTTATGGTTTCCCCAGGGGCTTGCCGCTTTGCATAGAAGGCATTTCGACGAGCCACCACCGAGGGCTGTGGCGAGAAGTGCCCCTTCAGCCGTTCCACTATTGTTTTGTAAGGAACGGTAGCGACATCATCAGGCGCAAGGAGAGCCCAGGCGATTTCGAATGTCTCCTCTCCGCAGACGCTGAAGAATATCGCCCTCTTCTTGGCATCGTTGGTGACCCCTTTAGCTTCTAGAAGAAAGGTGAAACGGGTGGCGTATCCTTCCCAGTCTCCTGATGCTGGGTTGAACGGCGAGAAGCTGCTGTCCGTTGCCATCTTGAGTTCCTTGGGACCCGGAGCTGAAGCCTGGATACACGGTGCGAGGCAGCTGTGCGGCAGGTGGCGTTGCTGCGGTGCTGTGTGTGGCAGTCAGCTCAGCGGGATCCCACCTTCGTCGCCAGTGAAAGATACTCGGAGTCGAGTGTGAATTTCATGCTCTTTATTCAGCTCATAGTAGTGAGGAATGCCGCTCCCCTAAAATGTTTGCTTTATATACACTATTTACACAATGGGCCCCACATGATTGGCTAATTCCGGGATACTCCTGTATGCCAATCGGAATGCGGATTCACTTCCACCTGGAGCTGGATTGGGTGGCTCCTGCAGACCAATCAGACTGCTGCAATCTCAATCCTATTGTTCTGGGACCAATCAGACTGCTGCAATCTCAATCCTATTGTTCTGGGACCAGTCAGACTGCTGCAATCTCAATCCTATTGTTCTAGGACCAATCAGACTGCTGCAGTTTGGATCCTATTCAACTCAGTACATAACACTCCCCTTAAGACATAGATACATGGGAAGCCACATTATGCAAAATCAAACTCTTGGTCCATCTAGCTCAGTTAACAAAGCAGTATTCTCAGAGCTATGCAATGTTTAAAAGTTCCTGCATAGCCACGGAGTTCTTCATACTGCGTCACAGTCCAACAAACCCAGCCCAGCACTCTTTTTGCTGTGCTCAAGATTCTTTTCTCCTCTCATCAGCAGAGTAGCTTTTTCAGCGTTGAAGCGAAGACTGGCATTAGTGTCTGTGTTTATCTCTTCCCAATAAATCAAAGCAAGTCCGTGCTAATTAACAAGATTTATTGACTTTAAAGTTACGGGCTATCAGCCAGGAGAGAAAACACTCCCATCCTGGCTGGACGCCGGAAGAGGACTGAATAACTGCGTAGTCCGTTACAAATATCACATTGCACAGAGACACAGTTCCCGGAAGTTGTGCAAACGTGCTTCTGTGATGCAAGGACACACAGCAAAGCTTTTAACCCTAAAAGCACTCACTCTCACATGCCCACACTGACTGGCAGTGGCTCTTCAGGAGTCTTTCCCACTTCCCAGCCCTAACTGGAGATGCCAAGGATTGAACCTGGGACCTTCTGCGTCAAAGCAGATGCTCTGCCACAGAGCTATGACTCCGCCCCCTGCTTTATTTGCAGATTAAATAAATAACTGGAATGTTAGGAATTAGAAAAAAAATGAAACGCCCAGTTATTCCCAGCCTAGCTGCTGGTGGGGAGGGGGGCACTCCAGCCATCCTTAGGGCCATTTGCCCCTCTATCCGCCTTACCCAATTCCCCCTTCCCTACCTGGCTGGCTGGGGAGTGGGTTCCCGTGACAGAGGTTGGCACGCTCTTCCAACACAGCCAAGTTTGCTCATCTAGTCTTCTCTTGTTTCCCCACCTGGCATGGACCTGGGCTGGGAGGGATGAGATGGAGCTTTACTTCCCTCCTTCCCCTCCCTCTTTGATTCCAGGTTGTTGGGAGGGGGGTGTTTCCCCCAATGCATTGCCTTTTTAACCCTTCCCTGGCATTCTTGGAAAGGGATGGCCAGGAGGAAAGGTGAAAGGCAGAGAAAGAGAGGGGAAAGTGGGGAGGAGACTCACATAGGTCCTCAAGGCAACCCTCCCACCAGGGCCGTCTCATCCATAGGGGCTAGTGGTGTGGCGCGCCAGGGCGCTGGGCCCCCCAGGGGCGCCCCATGAGCCTGCCGGCATACCGGACACCCCCCTCCCCAACCCGCCCCCGCGGGCGGGCTGTCGGCTGGCTGACCACCCTCGTCTCCCGTCCCGGGAGCACTGGGAGCGCAGAGCCCCGCACCGCTCCAGCACCACACCCCTCACCCCCTGCTCGCCCACCCCCCTCCTGAGGGGCGGCAAGCGCGGGAGGGAGGCAGCGGAGAGCCGGCACGCCAGGGGTGCCGGAGGGATCGCCGCACCACAGTGGCCGATCTCCCTAAGGCGGCCCTGCCTCCCACCTACATGGCTGAGCAAGTTTCCTTTCCTTTAGTTTGTGAGCAAAATAAATGGTTTTGTGGGGGGGGCTGGTTTCAGAAGGGGGGAAAGTGCCCTTTTTAAACCTACAGGAAGGATTTTCTTTCTTTCGCTCATGAGGGCAAGTTAAATAGACGAGGGTAGTGGAAGGGAGTGGTGGTGTGCAAGGAGGAAAAACGTGTGTGAGGAATAGTAGCCATTAAATCGTGTCGGGCAGGTTGGCTTCAGGGTCGTTACCAGGTCGTGGAGAGAGGTGACAATGCCCCAGACAAAAGCAGTGCGGCAGGTAATCTAAAAGGTTCCCCCTCCACCTAAATCTGTGCCGGGCAAGACCCTACATATCTAGCTGCACATGCTAAGTCGTAAGGGAGCACAGGTTGTTCTCTCTTCCCTGGCCCTTTAAAGAAGGGGCGAGTCCTGCCGCCCAGCAGGATTCTTCATTTTCATGATCTTTTCTCCGTCTTCTATCACTAGTAGACAAGGGCAGTTTTAAGACCCCCTCCCTTGTTTGCTCGTCTGCCTGCCTCCTCTAGCAAGGAGCGCCGGCGCCCCCCTCCAATTTCATTCTAAAGCGCAAAGCAGGAGCCGATTACAGCTCCTCCCCTCCCCAGCTCCTGTGCTCAGCCCTCAGAGCGCAACAGGGTCCTAGCGCCTCCAGAGGGGTGCTGGAGGCGCGAAGGCACCAAGGCCCTGCTCCGCCTCACTTACCTCCCCGCTCTCCCCTCCCCAGACTCTGCCCGGACTCTGCTTCTAGGGGGGGCAGCTGCCCCTCCTGCCCCTCGCTGGGTACGCCCATGCCACACCCAATAAAATATTTGAGGGGGCCACCAAATATTTGATGGGCATTGCCATTCAAATGGTGTGCGTGCACTGTCTTGTGATCGATTATGTAGGGTGGAGCAGGTAATATTTTATTCAAGCTGGCACCCCTGCCGACATGAATGCCATGAAAGCAGCACCACATGCTGCCACTGTTGTGCCCCCTGCCAAGTTATGAAGAAATCAAGAGCAGTTCAATGTGTTTGTTGCCCAATGTTAGCTCTATACGAGAGCAAGGGCGCCGGAATTTCCCAGTGATGAAACTAAAGTTGTATTTGTGATTAGTCTGCTAGAAGGGGACACCAGGCGCTGGGTGGCCCCCATTCAATGAAATTGCTTGGCATGCATGGTTGTCCTTATGTGCCTTGTAAGGTAGCGACCATGAAGGAGATCAGAAGGGGCAATGGAGCATCAACCACACAGAGTAAGGAAACAAATATTGGTATACACTACAAATAAATAAATACATTAAACAGAAAACAGGCTATGACTGGACCCTTCCTTTCTTTATTTTTGTAGTCCTCTATGTTTGGAGCTTGCAGAATAAGGTCTTTTCAATGTGTATTTGAGGGTTGATGCCGCAGAGTCCCATAATCTAGGTGGCAGAGTGTGGATTGTGCACTAAAACAGTGGGTTTTGTTTTTGTGTAGTGATCATGGGATCCAGTTGCATTCATCTGAAGGTGTCTTCTTAGAGCCAAGTATCCTTAGGCACCTTCTTACAAATATAGTATAGTTGTAGATTACATTCGAATGCCACCCAGCATTTTCCATGGTAGCAATCATAGGACACTGCAACACAGTCGTGGTTCTCTTCATATTTTGGCTCATCGTAATCCCAGTAGCTGAAAAGGAAAGAAACAGCAGCACTGATCAATCACGATTGGATGTCTACTTCCTCACTCACTCCCCATGCCTTCTACCATTAAAAAGATGTTCAGCTCTTTCTCTCTTAACCTCCACCCACAATTGTGATGGATTTTTCTCCCCAGATTTTGTGGGAATGCTTAGGAGTGTGGATGATGATATATTACTTTATATATCTCATCCCAGCTTGTATTTACAAGCTCCAAACTTTCTAAAACACAGCAGAGACGGTTACATAGGCTTGCTAAAGCCTCTATAGGAAATATATATTCCTGGTATATTCCCCTTGTTCCCTCTTAAAAGCAAAGACACAACACAGTACTGTTTATAAGATATAAAAGAGTTTACTTACAGGCATCCTGAGTTAGAATACAGTCTCAGAAAGGCAGGCAGGCTTAGATAAATGTATTTACATGTAGAAGCTAACTCCATAAAGAAGCAGGCTTCACTAGGCTTCTCTTGGCTGGAAGCCAAGAGGGCATTCTGTCCCTGAGATGCTCTTCCTTGAAGAAGCGAATCCAAAAGAGAGAAATGGGGGTCTGCTTCCTGTGGTTTTGTGTAAACCTCCCCAGGTGACACCACACCCATCTCCAGTTACATAGAGGAAGTTGTCTCAGTCCAGGTAAACAGGAAGTTAAGGCTGGAGGACTGAGACACCTTCATGTCCACTCTAGCAATGTTGTGTTTTGACTGCTCTGTCTTTACACCCCACAGATTTTAGAATTCTAACCATGTAAAAGAACTAAAAACCACAGCTGTGGGTCAAGACTGTCTATTTTCTTCTCATATGAAGTGATTCCTCATAGAAAACTACAAAAAAATAAAAATGAGGGTGTCACTGTGGAAGGCTCAGTGATACACACAAGAACTTTCAGTCAATTTATTTAACAATTTTGTGTAGTCTCCAATGCAGTACTTCTGCTATTGCCAGGATTTCCATTTGTGCAACAGAACCGCCCCTTTCTCCTCTCCATATGCACTCCACATCCTCCTCAGATCTGCTCTGTACCATTTTGGGTGTTGAGAGATCCTTACTCTCTCGTAGCAGAATTAGCACAGGAGTGATTGTTCTGAGCAAATAAAAACTTTGTTAGATTTGCATCTGCCTTCATCCACCTCCTCTCACATCCATCGCTCACCCTGTGCACAAGGATAGCAATGAAGAAGAAGAAGAAGAAGAAGAAGAAGAAGAAGAAGAAGAAGAAGAAGAAGAGGAGGAGGAGGAGTTTGGATTTGATATCCCGCTTTATCACTACCCAAAGCAGTCTCAAAGCGGCTCACATTCTCCTTTCCCTTCCTCCCCCAAAACAAACCCTCTGTGAGGTGAGTGGGGCTGAGAGACTTCAGAGAAGTGTGACTAGCCCAAGGTCACCCAGCAGCTGCATGTGGAGGAGCGGAGACGCGAACCCGGTTCACCACATTACGAGTCTACCGCTCTTAACCACTACACCACAATGACACTATACAGAAACAAAAATAGCTAAGTCTACAATTGAAATACAAAATATAATCTATAACCACAAATCCATTATTGAGATGATTGAAATATGATTTCTCTCTCTCTCTCTCTCTCTCTCTCTCTCTCACACACACACACACACACACACACACACTACATGCTGGTTCTAAGTTTACTCTAATCAATTGTCCATAATTGATACCCCCATGCTTATTGTCACCACTTCTGGTAGGGCCTTGCATTCTCCAATGTCCATTGTATATTGAATCAAGTCCCACTACAAAACACTAAGATTCTGTTGTAAAAGTATTCTATAACTCCCCCCATTTTAAACTCTCCATGAATCTATTCAATTGATATTAGTAATAATGATGTAGTAGGTTTTTTGTTTTTTACTCCCATGAGATGTTTGGGTTGGATCTCCCCTTTGATCAAGTCTAAGTTCACATACAGCAGTGATTCACGAAGTGGAGGCTCAAGGACCACCCACCCAGCGGCTCCGCCTCCATTACACCATTCACATAACAAAAACTGCCACAGAGGTAGCCAAATGTTCAAAAGGTAGAGGGGCCTTTTGAAAAAGGGGTCTGTACTACTTAACTAACTGGGAACCACTGACATACAGGGTTTAAGTTCCCAGATAGTATTATCCAACTCCAATGGCCGTTTGTGAACTTTACTGAATACCTTTGCCAAAAGGGTTAAGCGGTTAGTATTGGGTGCATCAATAGAGATGAATGTCACCGGATTTTGTTCCAGGAGACTTGGCACAAATAGAAAGCGACCCTCTGTTAATCCAGTCTTGGTAATAAATGCCAGGCCAGTTCGCTGTTCTACTACCAAGCTGTGGATGAGTGAGATCTTATACTCTGACCTTGTCAATCCATCAACACGGGTTGAAAAGAGTTGTTAGATACTTAAAGGGAACCATGAACTGTCTTAAACTGCCAGCTGAAAGCAACGCAAAACTATTAGGGATATGTCATGGATTCTTCAGTTGTGATTCCTGCTTTGCAAGGGGTTGGACTAGATGACCCTTGGGGTCTCATCCAACGCTAAATTTCTATGTGTCTATGATTCTATCCAAGAGAGTGACATGAACTACGCTCTCTCACACACTTACCTCATCTGCTCCTATTATTTTAGTTTTGAGATTGCTGGTTATTCAGCTTGTTTAGCAGATAACTGCAGAAATACTTTCCTAAAGAGAGTGTTTGCTCCGCTTTAGGTACCTGCAAGTCCTTTTGTAGCTGAGCTAAGCAGCACAAACCACTTAAAAGCATTCCCTTGCCCTCTTCTGTATCACCGCATTCACTAGGTTAGAGAAGCAGGAAGAGTAGCCGTCCTGCCTCTCCAACCTTGTGAGAAGAAGCAGTCGCTCACCTGGACAATGATATGGAGGAGTACATATGTAGATCTTTGGTGGTAGAGAAAAGTGCAAACAGATCAATTATGTCAGGGGTGGCCAACTCCCAAGAGACTGCGATCTACTCACAGAGTTAAAAACTGGCAGTGATCTACCCCCTTTTTGGGGGTTTGGATCAAAGTTGTTGAGTTTTTTTCAGGGAGGAGGTTAAATGTTGAGCTTTTTTTCAGGGGAGCCACAGTTGTTCAGCTTCTTTGGGGGGAGCAAATGATCTACTGCAGACGTCCAGTGATCTACGGGTAGATCACGATCTACCTGTTGGACATGCCTGAATTATGTAAACAGAACCTGCAACTTTTTGGAATGCATGCCATTAACAAATATTTCTTCAGAAACTTACTGGGCTTCAACCTCCACTCCTGACAGCCATAACCATTTCTTTGCCTCGTCTTTAAAGACTCCAATCCAAAAATACTTTCCTTGGCTTTGTACTTGCTTGTTTACAAAATACTAGGGAAGGGGTGGAGAAAGAACAAAGAAAATATTTTAAGACAATGTCCTTTTCTCTAGGAGACTACAGTTGTACCTCGTGTTGCGAACGGGATCTGTTCCGGAGCCCCGTTTGCAACATGAGCAGAACGCAACATGAAGAGTCGCGTCTGCGTACGCTCAACGCGCGATTTGGCGCTTCTTCACATGCGCGCGACATCATTTTGCACGTCTGCCAAACCCGGAAGTAACCTGTTCCGGTACTTCTGGGTTCGGTGTGTTCGTAACCCGCACCGAACGCAACCTGCAGCGGCCGTAACATGAGGTGTGACTGTATAGCCCCTTACAGAAATTCAACATACATAAAACAAACACATTTTTAAAGTAGCAGGCGTCACATTTGAAGATCCAATCCACATATATTGGGGAAGCAGTGATCAAAACTATACATAGTATTCCCATCACCAAGAATAATTTCGTACATTGGATGGGGTATTGTCCCCCTGATCACAATTATGATGATGATGATGATGGAATCAAGGGAGCATCCCAAAGAGGAAATGTTGTAGTGAAGGGTAACTTCACCTGCCCTCACCGAGACTGGCTACATATGTCTTCCAGTCATGACACAGAGTTAAAATTTCCAAATGCTGTAAATGAATGTGCCATAGAACAGTTGGTCTTGGCACCATCTAGCGGGACAGTGACCTGTGTGGTAAATATGCCAATTTCTGTATCCATGTTTGTTGGTTAGTTCCAGAGACACTGGTATACTTGATGGCATGATGATGGGGTCTCACCCATGTCTGTGCCCCGTAGCACCCCAACAGCTCCTCTGCCAGGGCTAAGGCGCTGGGAGAGGGATACACCTTGCAAGCTTCTCTGGAGTCATCTCCATGATACTCTCATGCCAGAGGGTTAGGGTGGTGAGGGAAGCCTTTTTTCTAAGCACTCAGTACATCTCAAAGAGCAGAGAAAGAATCTACAGGAAATCCAAGCGATAGGTTCCCCTCAAGTATCTTATACTCCTCCTCCTCCTCCTCCTTCAAGACCTCCTTCCTGACTGCCAGCTTCATTCTATTAGAGCTCAGCAGCTCCAAGAAACCTTAGTCCCAGATGGTAGCAGCTGCTCCCTGCCCCAGCCACCCCTTGGCTTGACTGATGGAGTTGCTGTCTTGGCTGCATACAGGTGGACAGGACCTTCTTAAATGGATAGTGATGATGGGAGCCCTTTGGCTCGTGGAGATCCCCTACCTTTCCTATACTCAGCTTTGATGCTCACCTGTTCTTCCATTGATTCCACGGTAATAAGCCTGGCACCCTCCTGCTCACATTTTTTTTTGGCATCCGTCCATGAGCCTATCTCAATAGAAAACCAATAGAAGGTCCTTTCAAAGATGAGCCAGCCACTGTCCAAGTTTTCAATAAGGATATCTTTGAGTCAAGCCATGTATGGAGGAAGGAGAGGGGGGGGGGAAATAGGGAATTTAATGGAACCACCTTGTATGTCTGTGCAGATTTCGATTATTTTTGTTAAGTTCATTTTTGTAGCCACGTGATAACATATACGGTATTCATCAAGGAAGCTCAGAAAGATTAAAACAAGAACAACATTAAACGCTTCAACCCATGCTGATGCTGCAGTAAATATTTGGGTGGGGATAGCTGGAAAAGGAACGCAGTCACGAACCTTTTATTCGAGGGAATGGACAAAAGATGTATGTCCCCTCACAGGCCTTATCTGAATCCCTGGGGCCTCACCTATTTCATCAGGGCAGATTTGAAGGTTGGGGAGGGGGAGTAGCAGCTGTGGTTTATCAAAATTCTCTTTCTCTCTCTCGGCTCTCTGCGGAGGGGGGGGGATCTAGAGTGTGTGTTGCTGACACTGAGCAACCGGGACAGATGAGGGGTTCTGGGGGTTCACCACCCACTTTGCTGCCCAGCAGACTTCCTGAATGAGCTGAAAGGATGGATCCAGTGGGCTTCCAAAATGGCTCTGGGGGATTTTCCTGCTGATATGACTGGTGCTCCTGCGGAGCTTTGGCCGAGCTCTGGAACAACTGAATAATAATAATAATAATAATAATAATAATAATAATAAATGACTTCCGGCGGCGACGCAATCGCCGGGTGGTCGAGGGCTGCTTCGGGTCCGAAGCGCCCTGTCCATCCCGGGGGTTAGGAGCCCCGCTACCGCAAAGCGGGGCTCCGGTTGGGGTGCGGGAAGAGCGTCCCGCACCCTGGGCTCCCCGGCAGCGCCCGCGGAGGCTCCGAACCCTTCCCTCGCTCCCCCTGTAAGGGACAACGGAGCCGGGCTTCGGGGACATGCCCCAACCGGGATGCAAATGCGGCGACAAAGCCCGCGGTGAGCGTCTAAGTTCTACCTGTGAAGAATGGAGCTAAAGGAACCCGGTGGTCGTGAGTAAAGAATCTGATTAGAAATCGTGCTTTTGGAACGATCCGGGGGGAAGGAGAAAGGCAGCCTGCCTCCCTCCCTTCGAGCTGAAGAATGTAACCAATTTGAGTGATTACTGCTACAGAACTGGTTACAATGTATTTAAAATTGACACATGAGACTGGCAAACTCTTTTTTCGGGAAGCTAACTAGAGGAAAATATCTCCATTTAAAGTTGCGGTATTTGCGCTCCAGCTCAGAAAAATGGCGACGAACAAAGAGGGGAGTAGAAATACAACACCCACTTCCTCCTCCTCTGCCAGTATGCTGGGCTTTGTCCTTGAACTGGTATTGAACTCTGGACTAACGGATGAACAGAGACTCACTGCCTTGAAGGTGGAACTGCTTTACAGAAAAGTCAAAGTCTTGTGTGGGGGTCTGAAAGGGAACCAATTGCCCACAGAGGAGGCTTTTAAAACTTTTGACACTTTGGAAGAAAGCCTTGCCAAGGAGCTGAGAGGGTGGATGGAAAGATGGAGAGAAATGAGTGAGCTACTTCGGAGAAGAAATTCGCTTTTTGGGGGTGGCAGATTTTTTATATCCAGTCCCCGAGGTGTGAGCTCGGGGGCCAGGGACAGAGAATTAAGGTATCTACAAGAAGAAAAGGAATGTTACAAAGAACCGAAGAAGCTGAGAGATGATGAGATGGACACCTCTGAACTCCTGGCAAGGAGAGGTTTGGACTGTGCCTGGATCTGTGGACGTTGGGAGAGGGAAGCTACATGGATGTTCAGTGCTGATGCCACTAGGAGAAGAATAATGGACAGAGGGGGTGTGGGGTGAAGCACTAAATAAAACTTAAAGTAGCCTGATATGGTAAATTGAAATCGGAGGGTGAACACTGTCAACAATATTTTGTTATACTCTTTATTTGAACATGAAAGGAGATATTTCAAGTTTTTATGTTATTAGCAGCAATCTTAAGGATAGAAGAGATAGACTTGATGCGAATGATTTGTGAAGATCTGTGAGGTGGAGTATAAGTAAAGTGAATTTAAGTGGATTAAGTTTATGGATTAAGATTAAGATGTAGATTAAGATAAGAAATCGATAAGATTAAATTAAGAAGAATTATGACGAGGTATCATTATGGCGATGCATTCTTAGTAAAATGTTGAAGATATAATTGAATGTAATTATATAATTGAATTTAAATTTTTTATTTATTTATTTATTTATTTTTCAGGAGAAATGGTTATAAAATAGATTAAGGATATAAAATCGAAGGTGAAAAGGCAGGGGAAGTCAATGGTCAAGATATGGAAATAGAAAATTTTTTTTTTTTTTCAGAAAGATGCAATAAGAAAACTTGACATTGTTTGTATTTGTTATATTTGTTTTGCACTTGTTTAATTGTAGGTGTGGGTGTGGGTATATGTTGTTATAGAAAAATGCCAATAAATTCTTATAAATAATAATAATAATAATAATAATAATAATAATAATTTATCTGCTTTTATTTATGTTGTGCCTAGCCACTCTGGGTGACTTCCAACAAATGAAAACACAATTGTACACGAACCATTAATAACTTCTCTGAACAAGGCTACCTTCAGATAGTTGTTTTTTCCCTTGACATCTGGTGGGAGGGAGTGCCACAGAGCGGGTGCAGGTACCCAGAAGGCCCTCTGCCTTGCCTCGGGCAGTTGACACAATTGCCCCTGAGTGCCCCCTCCTGTTTCATGCAGCCTGTTTGGCCCCCTGATATACTGCAGAGGTTAGGGCGAAGGAAGAATCTGGGAGACGGCTTGAACGCGAGTGGAGGAAAAATCTGGTTGAATGCATTCGACTACTGGGGAGGGCTCATCATCGAGCCTACCAAGTGGCAGTGAAGGCCACAAAGAAGGCTTGCTTTGCTTCCTCCATTGTGCCATCCAGTGGAGCTTTCCCGGGTAGCACAGGGCCTGCTACAGTCTGGCCCAAAGGAGATGATAGAACTGACAGCAACTTTCTGTGACTTGCTTGCAAAGCATTTTGAGGATAAAATTGCTTGCATCTTGACCCTGCTAGCAGATGAATTTTGAAAGGTGTCCAGAGGAGAGTCTGTTTCCGTTGTGTTGGGTGTGTTTCAGTCAGTAGGGTTCAAGAATGCGGACAAGGTGCTTGGATCGGTCAGGACAACCACTTGCGCCCTGGCCCCGTGTGGCTGATAGAAACTAGCAGGGAGGGGACAGCTGGCTGGACCAGAAAAGTGATTGATGCCTCTTTATAAGAGGGGCTGGTCCCGGCATGCTTGAAGGAGGCAGTGGTAAAACCACTCCATAAGAAACCTTCCCTGGGCTCAGAACATCTAAGTAACTCTCCGTCAGTTGCTAATCTCCCCTTCTTGGGCAACATTCTTGAGCAGGTAGTCGTGGACCAGATCCAGGTGCTTATTGGAGGAAACTGATTTTCTAGATCCATTTCAATCAGGATTTAGACTTGGTTTTTGCACAATGTCTTTAAAGGCAATCATATTTCCCAAGGTCAAAGAGAAAGAGGGGCAATGGCCAGTGTGGTGTAGTGGTTAAGAGCGGTGGACTCGTAATCTGGGGAACCGGGTTCGCATCTCCGCTCCTCCACATGCAGCTGCTGGGTGACCTTGGGCTAGTCACACTTCTCTGAAGTCTCTCAGTCCCACTCACCTCACAGAGGAAGGGAAAGGAGAATGTGAGCCGCTTTGAGACTCCTTCGGATAGTGATAAAGTGGGATATCAAATCCAAACTCTTCTTCTTCCTATACAACTCTGACAAAATGTGTGTTTTGTGGGATGTGAAACTCATAGCAGTCAAGTACAACATTCCTAGAATAGATATGCTAGGGTGTACTTTGTACCACACAGGAGAAAACTTTCTGTTTCCTCCTGAGCTGGGACAAAGCTTCCTCTGCATATGACTTGAGTACGGTAGGTGTGGCCCTTTTCTGAGTAGAGGAGCACAACTCCTCTGTGTGCTTATTTTTCTTCTCCATTTTGTCTTTCTATGTGTTAGGAGAAGTGACTGCTCAGTCGCAGTCACTTGGGACTAACTCCCTTATGGGATCGTTTGTATGTACACACACACACACACACACACTTTTGTAACTTAAGCCTGCCTTCAGGGATTTAAATGTGAACTGAATGAAAGTGAGTAAACTACTTTTATATTGACTTCAATAAGATTGTTGTGTCTACTCTTTTTAAGAGGGATTTCTATTTAATTATGCGGAGTGCCTTATCTGAGTTGATATAGCAACCAAGGAATTTCATTGTTTCCCGCAAGGGGACAATGACAATAAAGATTTATTCTATTCTATTATTCTATAAGAAGGGATCTTATCAGGAATCTTATATAGTGAGACTCAGACGAGCCTGCAACAAGCTAACCACTGTGCAAATTTTAAAAGGGGGAATGTTTGGATATTGATGTCAGTAATAAACAGGGGGAAGGGAGGAAGAGAGACAGGAAAAGAATTACGCGTCACTTCCGAAGCACCCGGAGGTTATGGTGCTGGAAGAGGCGCGAAACGGAAGAGACTAGTTAGGATTTTTGCCGTAATGGAATGCAGATGTGTTTAGTAGCTCTGTAATTAGTAAGGACAATAAAATGCTTTGAAAACCGAGAAATGAGCCGGCTGTTATCTCACAGCAACACCAAAGGCAAGGTTGCCATGACAACAAATCCTAACTCCACTGCGTTGCTGTGAGGCTGTTGGAAAAGCGAGACATGGAAGGAGTTGAAGAGAGATTAAAGGCTGCGAGAGCCAGCTGGGAGATTCAAGCCAAGGAGGCGATTTTGAAAGTTCGGCAGGAAGGAGAAGCCAGAGTGTCTGATTTGGAAGAGATAAGCAGGCGTTCTGAGCTTAGAGCTGCCAGACTGGAGGAAGATTGACGAGGCTCGCAAAACAGGTGGAGGAGGAGCCACAGCAGTCGGGACTCCAGAGGCGCAGGAGGCGTTTGAGCAGTTACGCAAGGTATTCGCCTCGGAGGAACAGCTGTTGCACCTCAACACGGAGCGGCCCATACGCATGGAGACTGATGCGTCGGACAGGGCGATAGGAGCGGTACTGCTGCAACAGGATGCAGCAGGCGACTGGCGACCCTGTGCGTTCTTCTCGAGAAAACTCAGTAAATCGGAACGCAACTACACCATCTGGGACAAGGAGCTGTTGGCCATTGTAGCGGCGCTCAAAAAATGGAGGCATTTCCTTATCGGAGCCCGCCACCAGATCCAGATCTACACGGATCACAAGAATCTGGAGTACTGGAGAACAGCCAGAGTGCTCAACCAGAGACAACTCAGATGGGCGGAATTTTTTGCCGACTTTGATTTCAGGATCCATTATGTCCCGGGGGACAAGAATGCGAGGGCGGACGCCTTGTCTCGCAAGCCGCAGTACCTAGAGGAAGAGGGAGTGCCGGAGGAGAGACATGTGATGCCGCCCAGCCGATGGCAGTGCGCTGGAGCCAGGGATCAAGAGTCTCTCATACGACGTCTAACTAGGGAAGATGCGTTTGCGCAGCAGAAATTCAAAGACCTTCAACAAGGTGTAGGGGTGGAAGACGGCTTCTTAGCCAAGGATGAACTGTTGTTCTACAAGGGAGCATTATATGTCCCGGGGGATCACTTGAGGGCGAAGGTTCTCAAGCAACTGCACGATAGTCCTTCGGCAGGGCACCCGGGACAGCAAAAGACCTTGCAGTTGGTCACCAGGGATTTCTGGTGGCCAGGGGTGCAGGAGGACGTCAAAGGCTACGTGCAAGCTTGTGATTTGTGTCAACGGGTCAAAAGTGACAATAGACCTCCTGCTGGACTGTTGCATCCCATGCCCACCCCGGGGAGGCCATGGGAGATGGTGTCTATTGACTTCCTCACAGATCTGCCGGCGTCTAAGGGCAAGACGGCAGTGCTAATCGTAGTGGACATGCTCACCAAGATGTGCCATTTTGTGGCTTGTCCTAGGGCGGTGTCGGCAGAGGAGACTGCCAGGTTGTTTGTAGACCACGTTTTCAAGCTGCATGGAGTACCATCGAGGGTCGTGAGCGACAGAGGCCGCCAATTTACGTCGCGGTTCTGGCGCAAGCTCATGGAGCTCCTGGGAGTGGAACTCAACTTGTCGACAGCCCGGCACCCGCAAACGAATGGACAGGCAGAGAGGGCCAATGCTATTCTGCAGCAGTGCCTACGTTGCTACGTTAGCCAACGACAGACGGACTGGCCAAAGTTCCTAGCTTTAGCGGAATTTGCCTATAATAACTCAGTTAATGTTTCCACAGGGATGACACCCTTTCTTGCGAACTATGGAGGACATCCGAAGTCGTTTCCGAGGGGAGAGGACCGGGGCCCGAGCGTGCCGGCGGCAGAAAATTTTGCGGAGGAGATGCTCCAATTGCACGAGCAACTCAAGAGCACGCTGGACAGGGCCAAAGAAGCCTATAAGAGGGCTTCGAATCAGCATCGGAGGGAGGGGGAGGTCATCAGGGTGGGGGACAGGGTGTGGTTGTCATCCAGGGGGCTGCCCACCAGAAGCAGGTGCAGGAAGTTAGAGCACAGACGTTTGGGACCCTTCGAGGTAGTGGGCCAGGTCAATCCCATAGCCTTCAAGCTGAGGTTGCCCGAGGACATGAGAATTCACCCAGTGTTTCACAGAGCGCTGTTAACACCATACAGGGAAGGGCACCCTTATCAAGGGGAAAGGGGGGTGACAACAGGGCCTTCAGTGGAGGAGGTGGGGGCCGGAAATGAGGTTACTGAGATCCTCGATTCCAGGTGGCGGGAAGGGCAGGTGGAGTACTTGGTGGCCTGGGAAGGGGAGGACCCCGAGAACAACGCATGGATACGCCATGATAATATTCAGGAGGAATACCTCAAGGCTGAGTTCCATGCGCTATACCCACAAAAGCCGGCACCACCGGGGTATGAATGTTGGCAGGGACATCAGGAGGAGGGGATGGGGGACCAAGGGTCCACAGGAAGGGAGGAGACAGAGGAACCCCATCCAGACTGGTCAGAGGAGGAGGTTGACAGGGTAGTGTCCTTCACACCTTTTACGACGGAACAGTGGAAGACGGTATTTGAGTCGGATGAAAACGAGGATACAGACTTCCTGGGGTTTGTCACTCCACCGCGCATGGAACAGTGGCAGCAGGGGAACGGGGAGGTGGAGAATGTTAGCACGAGCATACACCATCCGCTTGAGTCCAGCGACTCCGGGGAGGAAGGGGGCCTGGAGGAGGGAGTGGATGTCACGGAGACAAGCCTGGATAGGGAAAGGAGCGGGGGAGGAGGAACAGTGAGGGAAAGCGGCAAAGCAGGCAGGGAGGGGGAGGGGGCTGGCTATCGAGAACCGGCCCCATTAATCTCAACAGATACGTCTGAGGATGAAGGCGATATCTTAGAGATATCGCCAGAAGAAAGGGGGAGTGCTGATGTCAGTAATAAACAGGGGGAAGGGAGGAAGAGAGACAGGAAAAGATTTACGCGTCACTTCCGAAGCACCCGGAGGTTATGGTGCTGGAAGAGGCGCGAAACGGAAGAGACTAGTTAGGATTTTTGCCGTAATGGAATGCAGATGTGTTTAGTAGCTCTGTAATTAGTAAGGACAATAAAATGCTTTGAAAACCGAGAAATGAGCCGGCTGTTATCTCACAGCAACACCAAAGGCAAGGTTGCCATGACAGATATAGATATAGAATTTGCTAATGCCAGTTAGAAAGGAGATCATCAATATATCCTCTCCTGCCTCCTTGAACATTCCCACACGTTTTGGTGCTGAACATCTTTAGCTTGCTTCTACGTACAAGTGACATAATAGGCATTCATTCCCATTCTTTGCTTTCACATCTAAAGCTTTATAAACAATTTTATAATCACTTTACCAATTATGTATTCCGTGGCCAATGGGTCAATTCACTACATGAGTGGGCCTGAGAGCTTCTTTCTGATGATGGGCTTGTCTTTACTTTCCTCACAATAGAAGCTAAATCAATTCAACAGTTCAGGAGAGATGAACTGAATATCTCTGGTGTTTCTCTAGGGTGGCCGGATGCAAAGGAGGGCAGCACTCTGCTCTGGCTCTAAGAGCTTTCACCTAGAGGAGGGGCTTTCAGCTGGTGCAGACTCAGGGCAGGTTCCCACTGCACTACAATTCTTCAGCATCGTAGGGTAGCTTACCAATGTCTTTTTGCAGTTGATCATTTAGGTTGGCAAAATACCGCATTTCCTCTGATACGTTTTGAGCTGCAGCAAGTATTTCGAAGTCTAAAAGATTTGAAACAGTTTAAGGCAGCAGTATCTGAAATAGCAATCTGTAAATATCAGGAAACCATTTCCAAACACTTAAAAACACTCGAGCCTGAAACCAGAAGCAGCGCTCCAGGATGGATTTCTTATGAATATAAGGGCAGACATGATTCTCTGTGGCTGAGATCACCAATGAAAAGCCTCAGAAGACCCCTGCAGCTGGATCAGACCAAAGACCCATGCAATCCACTGCTGTATCCTATTCTCATATTAAAAGTGGCTCATGAAGTATCTCTGATGTTCCCCTCCTATGTCCTCCTTTTCTGCTGGGAATCACAGGGTCAAAAACCAATTCTGCCTTGAATTCCACAGGAAAGCCAAATATACAAAGAATACTTTGCAGTTTTCAATTATGCTTTGTGAGATCTAACAAAATACAGGCACCCAAATTCTTTTTCTGATGAATATTGGGTTGCATTCCCTATAGTTCTAAAGAGGACATTATGTAACCACAGGAATTTCTCCTTGTGCAATGCAATCTTCAGACCCCCCCCCCCCAATCTGTTCTGAAGTTTCCCCTCACACTGGAGAGCAGCTTTGGTTATGGCATGCAGAGAGAAGTGGGTGAAACATTTCCTTGTTCTAGTGCTAAAATCTTGCACTGGCACAAACATTGTGAGTTACAGTGTGATGGGGGAGGACAGCATTTCTAGTGGGGAGATGTGAAAATCACAACCGTCTGCTTTTCTTCCTGCTGAGCAATGAAAAAGTGCTAAACTCTGTTGGGTGATGAGTTTCACTGAATATATGTTTTGCTCACACAATTTGAATCCCAAAGTGAAGTACAACAATTGAACTCCGTTTAATTTAAACATGTTTGCAGAAAAAGTGAGGGTGTGCATCTAAAATGCTTACCATCCTTGTCTATGTAGGTTGGATCAATTTCAACAACAGCAGTACGGATCATTTCCATTGCCAAATGAAGGTCCTCTCTTCTTTTTAGTTCCTTCTGATCTAAGTAGCAGGTAGGTAGAAAAGAAATGAAGAAATTGTGTTCTAGCACACTAGTCTGATAAGCCGGGGGAGGGGTACTTGGTTTCAAACTGCTATTAATATTGAATTTAAAAAGCTGACTTGTAACGTGCCCCGGGTCCTTAGGGAGAAGGGCAAATTTTTAAAAATCAGAAAACGACTTCTATTAATATTTTCTCCTCTCAGCCTTTAGATTGAGGGTTCCCATGCCTTGATTTAAGCTGCCCTGGTGGTCTGAAGTCCTGTTTCCATTTAGCCTGCTATTTCTGTCACCAGATAGTTGGCCTTCCTAAGAGAGCTTTAGAATCATAGAATCCTAAAGTTGGAAGAGACCCCAAGGGCCATCTAGTCCAACCCTCTGCCAAGCAGGAAACACCATCAAAGCATTCCTGACAGATGGCTGTCAAGCCTCCGCTTAAAGACCTCCAAAGAAGGAGACTCCACCACACTCCTTGGCAGCAAATTCCACTGTCTCTTACTGTCTCTTACTGTCAGGAAGTTCTTCCTCATGTTTAGGTGGAATCTTCTTTCTTGTAGTTTGAATCCATTGCCCCGTGTCCGCTTCTCTGGAGCAGCAGAAAACAACCTTTCACCCTCCTCTATAAGACATCCTTGTATATATTTGAACATGGCTATCATATCACCCCTTAACCTTCTCTTCTCCAGGCTAATCATACCCAGCTCCCTAAGCCGTTCCTCATAAGGCATCGTTTCCAGGCCTTGGACCATTTTGGTTGCCCTCCTCTGGACATGTTCCAGCTTGTCAGTATCCTTCTTGAACTGTGGTGCCCAGAACTGGACACCGTATTCCAGGTGAGGTCTGACCAGAGCGGAATACAGTGCTACTATTACTTCCCTTGATCTAGATGCTATACTCCTATTGATGCAGCCCAGAATTGCATTGGCTTTTTTAGCTGCTGCATCACACTGTTGACTCATGTTAAGTTTGTGGTCTACCAAGACTCCTAGATCCTTTTCACATGTACTGCTCTCAAGCCAGGTGTCACCCATCCTGTATTTGTGCCTTTCATTTTTTTTTGCCCAAGTGTAGTACTTTACATTTCTCCTTGTTAAAATTCATCTTGTTTGCTTTGGCCCAGTTGTGTAATCTGTTAAGGTCATTTTGAAGTGTGATCCTGTCCTCTGGGGTATTAGCCACCCCTCCCAATTTGGTGTCATCTGCAAATTTGATCAGGATGCCCTCAAGCCCATCATCCAAGTCATTGATGAAGATGTTGAATAAGACTGGGCCCAAGACAGAACCCTGTGGCACCCCACTAGTCACATCTGTCCAGGATGAAGAGGAGCCATTGATGAGCACCCTTTGGGTTCGGTCAGTTTAGATTTTTGGTGTCTAGATACGCCTGTCCTCTTTGTACTACAGACTTGCATTTGCCTGGCTGCCTCATGCCCTGCTGCATGCATAAAATATGCAAATTCTTAGATCATCTGACTCCCCCCCCCCCCGAGCTTTGCTTACTTTGGAGTACCCTTTACAAACGCATTATCTAGGCAAGTAGGCCATGTATTCATCTATTAAGTGCTATTTTTCTAGAAAAAGAGGTGCCAGAACTCACCTTGAATACCTCCCTTGTTCTCTTAGAATGGCAAGGATGCCCACCAGAGAGGGGCCGTAACTGAGTTTTGATGAATTCCAGCTGAAAAAAGCCCTGCATATATCTTGATATTTACGTAGGCTCTGGACCCACCCACTTTGGCCATGGCCTTATCTTCTGCAGTCTGTTTCCCCCAAGCACTTTCCTTAAAGGGACTGGAGCCCTAGCAGAGGGCAGGGTGGCGAGGACCAGGAATGGGGTCTCTCCCCCAGCAAATGAGGATTAGTTGGGAAAGGAGGAGAGAATTACAAGCTGGGAAAGGGAATTGTCCAGGATGTCCCAGGGACTCATGTTAGCCTGTGCTTCTGTTCCAAGTGCTGGAACTCACTTATTCGGGGAGAACAAAACAGTGCCGTTACTCTCACGGGGTGACAGCTGTCACTCACCCCCTAAAATCAAGGAGAGATGAAAGGGGCAAATGGAAGGTGGATCCTGCCATCTCTTTTTGGAAATGCTATTGGCACTGAAGCAAAGCCCACGACAGTAGTATCAACGCGTACGCCAATTATTTACTTACACAGAATGAAAATCATCAGTGTCATGACAGTAAGGACAAAAATCTCAAGCACGATCAATCTTTCACCCGCTGGAGATTTGATGAAAGTAACCAATTCCTGAAAAGCGGATGCTTGAAGAAAGAATATTCTGCTTTAGCCATCAATAGCCAACATACCCCTCCCACCCCAGGAGAAAGGGTTTCCATATGCTGTGGAAGCCATCAGCCAGAGACACTCAACTGTTCAGGGGGTGGGCACTTGGGAGGACAAGCAGCTGGTGGAAGCAAGCCATGGAAAACTTTTCTGACCAATGTCTGGATCAGAAGACAGCAGCCTTTGATACCACTTTCTGCCCCCTGACAAATGGCAAGATGCTCCCTCCAAACACACAATGCCACATACACAAGCTGAGCTGACCAGGCCATTGGCTCTTATCTTGATGCTGCTGATGGGGCAGCAGACTAACTGAGGAGGTGCAGTGCAGCTTGTGTGGTCTGCACATCTCTATCCACCCCAACACTTGCTACCTGAGGCAACCGCCTCATAGAATCCTAGAGTTGGAAGAGACCCCAAGGGCCATCCAGTCCAACCCCCTGCCAAGCAGGAAACACCATCAAAGCATTCCTGACAGATGGCTGTCAAGCCTCTGCTTAAAGACCTCCAAAGAAGGAGACTCCACCACACTCCTTGGCAGCAAATCCCACTGCCGAACAGCTCTTACTGTCAGGAAGTTCTTCCTAATGTTTAGATGGAATCTTCTTTCTTGTTGTTTGAAACCATTGCTCCGTGTCCGCTTCTCTGGGGCAGCAGAAAACAAATTTTCTCCCTCCTCTATATGACATCCTTTTATATATTTGAACATGGCTATCATATCACCCCTTAACCTCATTCTGCCTAATTGTGCAGCCATTCCTGACTGCGCACACTGAAGGACCACAGCAGCCAGCAGCAAAGAGTGGGGTTTCTATGGGGTTTAGTGGATTTCTGGCACCCAAAGAGCTGCGTGGGCTTTTCTCTGCACCCCTCCCTGGCACAACACGACTGGTTCCACTCCCAGCCCGTCTCTCCATCAACTTCCCTTTCCTCTACTTTATGAGAAACCTCAACCCATATGACTGTGCTGGATACAGACCATCAGTTTTATTTGCTTTTGCTTTTGCTTTACGCTTTCCGGACGCTACATGCCTTCTGGACGCTTGACTCTTTGCGAGCGCTAGCTTCCCCATCCTCTTAGTTTTGTCTGAATAAGAATAAGACAAGAACAAATGGAGAACAGCACTATGAGCACATTAGGTACACATTAGGTATCAGCATCAGACCACCCTTTCCTGTAAAGAAGTCGCTGAGTCCAATATAACTGAAATATCTTTCTTTTTCTTTTGCTGGATCAATCTCAGTTTTAAACCAAAAGAAATGTCCTATATGGATTCCAACGCACTTCTGAAAATTGTTTTAGGTAATATAGCACATTCTCATTTTGCATCCTATTCCTCTCTAAACTCCTGGACATCTAGTTTGCAGGACTCCATTAAGGGGTTCACTGTTTAATAGATCTTGTGGGATCTATGAGGTCTTCAAGTGTTCCTGGGTGCCAACTCCCTGCATCACAGGCATCATGGTCAATGGTTGAGGACGATGGGCGTTGTAGACCAATAACATCCGGAGGGTCACATGTTCCCCACCTTGATGGAAGGTGCATACATATAATTATGGAACTACCTCCTGATCATCAGAAAAGATGGAGTACAAGATCCAGTCTCAGTGAGATGCATATAAATCCAATTGAATCTAGCAAGACTTTGGAGACCATGAGTTGGAACTGGAAAAGAAGCAGAGAGGAATCTGTTGCACAGGCTCTGCAAGTGGGTGAAGACCCAGCCCAACATCTGATGCTGTGGCTTAAAGGAAGGAAGGAAGGGAGGGAGGGAGGAAGAGGAGGAGGAGGAGGAGGAGGAGGAGGAGAGGAGGAGGAGGAGTTTGGATTTGATATCCCGCTTTATCACTACCCGAAGGAGTCTCAAAGCGGCTAACATTCTCCTTTCCCTTCCTCTGTGAGGTGAGTGGGGCTGAGAGACTTCAGAGAAGTGTGACTAGCCCAAGGTCACCCAGCAGCCGCATGTGGAGGAGCGGAGACACGAACCCGGTTCCCCAGATTACGAGTCTACTGCTCTTAACCACTACACCACACTGGCTCTGTTACACAGGCTCTGCAAGTGGGCAAAGACCCAGCCCAACATCTGATGCTGTGGCTTAAAGGAAGGAAGGAAGGAAGGAAGGAAGGGGAAGAGGAGGAGGAGAAGGAGGAGGAGGAGGAGAAGAAGAAGAGTTTGGATTTTTTATCCCGCTTTATCACTACCCTAAGGAGTCTCAAAGAGGCTAACATTCCCCTTTCCCTTCCTCCCCCACAACAAACACTCTGTGAGGTGAGTGGGGCTGAGAGACTTCAAAGAAGTGTGACCAGCCCAAGGTCACTCAGCAGCTGCATGGGGAGGAGCGGAGACGCGAACCCGGTTCCCCAGATTACGAGTCTACCGCTCTTAACCACTACACCACACTGGCTTTCTTAAAGAAAGAAGGAAGAAGGCTGTTATCTAATTCTGTTTTGAAGCCATCTGAGCTAGCAAATGGAATTGCCAAAGTCTTGTATTTTTTGGAACCTGATCTGGATCTGGATTGACAAACTGGGCCCATGAATCAGAGCAGGGCACCTATATTGCCAGGGAATAAAACAGAATGTGGTGCTTCTGATTTGCAATGTAGCTGTAGCTGTTTGAGAAGAAGTGAAAGGATGGGAACGTAATTTCCGCTCACACGCCCTCCAGGAGGTGGGCGGGGTTTGCGACACCACGTGGGGCTTACCTGCCAGGTGCCACCCACCTTGCTACAGGTTGACTGTCCCCCCGCCCCCATCACAGCAGGTCAATGGGCTGCCAGTTGGGGGTGGGGCGAGGGCCAGGAAAAGGGCCGGTTGTTGGGACCAGTAATGGTGTTATCCGGGTTTATGCTTTGTTCTAGTGGGGCAATAAACCCGGATAACACCATTACTGGTCCCAACAACATCAAACACACCATCTCAGGACTATTTAATTGCTCCTCTTCCAACATTGTGTATGCCATCAAATGCCAACAGTGCCCTTCAGCTCTCTATATTGGACAAACAGGCCAAACCCTACGCCAAAGGATAAATGGACATAAATCTGATATCAGGAATCACAAGACAGAGAAACCAGTAGGAGAACACTTCAATCTCCCAGGACATTCTATAAAAGATCTCAAAGTAGCTGTCTTAATACAAAGAAATTTCAGAAATAGACTGGAAAGAGAAGTGGCTGAATTGCAACTAATCACCAAACTTAAAACCATGGAGAAACCTGGTCTGAACAAAGACATTGGATTCTTATCTCATTATGCATGACAAAGCTATCTTCAGCCATCTCACCCCTTGCCTTTCCCTGCAAGACTAATTGCAGCCGTTTAGAATCGTCAACAGGTTTTCCACACCTATCAGCTGATCACCCATTCCCACCACCCTTCTGAGTCATACCCCTCCCCACTCCCCCACTATATTTAAGGATCTGGTGACTTCTGTTTCAGTGTATCTGAAGAAGTGTGCATGCACACGAAAGCTCATACCAAGAACAAACTCAGTTGGTCTCTAAGGTGCTACTGGAAAGAATTTCCTATTTTGTTTCAATTAATAAACGTTTGTCTCTACCTTAGAGTCCGTCATTCCTCCGTCCTGTGGAATCTAAAGAACCTCTTGATTGTCTGGTGGTTGCTATTGGCCAAACAGCTATTAGGCGGCACTGGCAAGACAGCACCTGTACACAGCCCTAGAATGTACCACCACTCAGTTTCGTTGGACGACCCTGAATTCTAGTACTGTATTTAAAAGCGAAAAACCATCTGTACTGTACTTTATAAAAGCTCCTGATCATTTTGCCTCTTAGTGACCTTTTGGCCCTGGAATGAGACCCTGCAAATCTCACAGCTCACAAGGAAAGTGTTCCACCCTCCAGCCAGGGGTCAGCAACCTTTTTCAGCCGTGGGCCAGTCCACCGTCCCTCAGACTATGTGGTGGGCCAGACTATATTTTGGAAAGAAAAAAAAATGAACGATGCATTTTAAATAACAGGACACATTCTACTCATGTAAAAACACACTGATTCCTGGGCCGGATTGAGAAGCCGATTGGGCCGCATCAGGCCCATGGGCCTTAGGTTGCCTACCCCTGCTCCAGACCTTTTTCTATTTGGATACCTTGGTGTTGTCATATAACAATCTTTTCTCTAATTTCTTCTTAAGGGTGTTTCATCCTCCCACAGGCTAAGAACCAACTCCCTTGTGATGTCAGGTATTCCAGAACTCCTCCCGTTCAGCATTCTACATTAAGCATAAACCCAGGAAAATGGTTCCCCCCCCCCCGATCTGTTACACTGCTTAATTTTTCCAATCCTTGCTGCAGTTGTTGTATAAATAAACAATTTTATAATTATTTATTACCAAAGATTAAAAGATTGTTATCATTACAGTCATACATTGGTTGTTGAACGTAATCCATTCCGGAAGACCCCTTCAGCTTCCGAAATGTTCAACAACCGAGGCATGGCTTCCAATGGACTGCAGGAACTTCCTGCATTCAAGCAGAAGCCACATCAGATGTTCAGCTTCTGATAAGCATTCGGAAACTGGAACACTTACCTCTGGGTTTTCGCAGTGGCGAAGCTGCATGGTCTGCTACTGGGGGTGGAGAGCAGGTGGGGGCATGGCACACACCCCCACGAGGACCCACAGGGGTGTGGCACGCGTTCTGGGGGCATGACGGGCCGCCTGTGGAATAGTGGTGCCAGGGGCAGTCTGCTCCCTCCACAACCCCGTTCCTCCACCAGTGGGTTTTCAGCACTCGGGAGCTGAAACATTCCAAAATGGAGACATTTGGGGACTGAGGTTTGGCTGCGTAAGATCTCTACAACTAAAATAAACAATAATGGTGAAAGTAGGTGACCTTATATTGAACCCATCATAACTACTTTTCTCTGAAAGTATCCCATTTACTGTTAAGTTTGCATATTGTTGTGAATATATGGCAGTAATAGTTCTTCCGGTTTTCTCCAAATCATATAAATCTTTCAATCAGCCAAAGTTCTGGTTAAAGTGGTGCATTTCCCCCTGACACTTAAAGTTGTATAATGAAGGTTTTCCCACCCTTTGTATGAATTCTTTGATGGGAACTGAGAGAGGAGCTCCTCCTGAAGCTCTTTCCACATTCTACACACTGATACGGTTTCTCCACCGTATGAATTCTTTTTATTTTTATTTTCAAAAAAATGGTATTGCAGTGCTAAAAGGGCTCAAGAAAGCAATTCCTGTAGTAGTTGGCATCTTAGTGAGCCCAATGCCACTCTGCCAACTGTCTCAATCCCAGTTTACTAATCTGGAAAGCTGTCCTGTCATCTCTGTCTGTAAAGACTTCCGTGTCCCTAGAATTCACAATTAAGCATTTCTGGAAGGGGAAATGATATGCTTCTTGTCAGAGCCGTCTTAAGCCCAGCTGGCGCCCTGGCGCGAAGAACCCTCTGGCGCCCCTCGTGCTCCACCAGGCAGGGCTAGGTGCTGTGGGCAGCCGGAGGGCGCAGTGCGGCGGGCGGGGACGCAGGGAGGCCGTCGGCGAGCCTCCCGTCGGAGTGGTAGCCAGGGCACGCGTTCAGCGCAAGAGTGCAGCACCCTGGAGCACTACTGCCGACGCCGCTGCTATCGGCTGGGTCCAAATTGGCCGAGCTGCCAGGAGAAGGCCGGGGCCGGGGCCGAGATACAGGAATTGCCACTCTGGGGTGACTGGGTGGGGAAGGAGGAGGCAGCAGCAGCAGCGGGCGCAAACTGCAAAGCCGGAGGAGGAGGCGCAGCAGGGGCACGTTCAGGCAGGGCGAAGGCAGCAGCAGGGTGGAGCTCGGAGGAGCTGAGGTGGGGGTGGGGGAGGGAGCCGGCTTCTGCCCTCGCATGCGCCTCCGAAAGAAAGAAAGAAAGAAAGAAAGAAAGAAAGAAAGAAAGAGGGGCTCTTCTGGACTTGGAAGGAGAGAGTGCCGGCGGGGCTGGAGGGCGGAGGCGCCCTCCAGGCCATGGCGCCCTGGCGCCTTGCGCCAGTAGCCTCAATGGCTAAGACGCCCCTGGCTTTTGTTTAAAAAGCACTAATACTGGGCCACTGAATGTGCAACCTGCCAGCCCTGCGCTCCAGGAACCTCTAAGTTTAAAAATTGATGTTTTGGTGCGGCAGCAAGTGTACTTTGGAACTCCCTGCCACTTGCCATCAGGCAGGAGGCTTCACGGTCCATTTTGCCGCATTCAAGCTTGTCACCGCAGCTAAGTTTGTGATAGCTACACGTTGAGAAGGGAGAAGCCAATCTCCTACGCATATCCGAATGGATTGAGAAAGTAGCCAGAATTTTATTGGCTCAGAATTGGAAATTGGAAAGTGTACCAACGGTAGAGGATTGGAGAACAAAATTAATGGAATATTCGGAACTAGCGAGACTGACTGCAAGGATAAGAGACCAGAGAGATCAACAGGTTCAAGCTGATTGGAGTAAAATTTTGAAATATTTAGAAGTCTATAATTATGCAAATCACTAACAGGTGTGACAGAATACTTGCAACCTAGTAGAAAGTATGACCAAAGATGGAGGTATATGTAATAGGGAAAATAAAACCTGAGATTTAAGGGAAAGCGGACGAATGATGTAAATCAAGAAAACTAAAGTAGAGAAGGAAGGAAGTCAAAACTCGGCGGTGTTCTTGTACTATTGTAAAAACTGTATTTGACAAATGTGTGTTAAGTTTTGTTTACTTTTGGAAAATAAAAATGTATTTGCAAAAAAGAGAGAGAGAGAGAGAGAGAGAGAGAAAGTGTGGTTGTCAGTAACTATGATTAAGCTAGCATTGCAAAAGAATGCATCTAAACCAGCCTAACGAACTCATGGGGAAATGGGTATTTTGGGGGATGTTTTGAAAAAGCAAGTTTAGTGATTATTTATTTATTTATTTATTTACTTACTTACTTACTTACTTCATAAAATGTATATGCCGCTTGATTGTAAACAAAACAAAACCCTCAAGGCAGTTTACAAAGATACACTGAAATCATGAAAAATGTACAGCAGTACTTTGAAACATGCAACAAGTTAAAATGCTAACATTCACCTCAGCTTTCCGAGCACCTGCAGAGGCATGTTTTTTTAGCATGCCTGTGTGAAGGGAGCGCTCTTGGTGGGCGAAGGGGAGCCGGGCAAGGGCCCAGGGTGCGGGCGGAGAGGGGGACGCCCTGCGGACGGAGAAAGGAGGAGGGCAGCGAAAGTGTCAACCGGAGCAAGGACACAACGTCTCTGGTCTTGTCCCAATGTCAGCCTAGGGGGAAACTCCAGGAGGAAAGGAAAGCGGGAGGGAGGAGGGAGGAGGCGCCCCCCCAAAAGCATCTCTGGAAGTGAGCAATGCGCGCCAGAGAGAAAAACGCAGAGGGGACAGCTGGACCAGCTAGGCTCTGCAAGGGTTAAAGGGAACGGAGCTGCCTTCCTAGAGAGGCCAGGAAGCAAGAGAGAGGGGGCCAGGTCCTCCAGAGCCCAGGCCCCTCCCTCTCCTGCAAGGGCTGCCTGGCTGTCCCCTCCTGGGATCTGGTGAGTGGGGAGGCGGTGGGGGTCCCAGGGCTGCAGCAGGGGAGGGGGCCAGCCTGGGGGGGGGGGAGCCTGGTCTGCTCATGCAGGGGGAGGAGAGGGGCCTGCCAGGGAGGGGCCAGGTCTGCAACGCTCTCCTTCCGGGAGATCACAGGATCCCAAATGGCTCCCACGAAATCCCCATTCTTCGAACAAAGGAGTCCCTAGGACATTAACTCTGTGTGACGTCGCTCAGCGTCATTGCACAACAGAGGAAACATGGGCAAATGGTTTCCCAAAGCTGGACGAGGAAGGAAGGAAAGGGGGGAGAGAAAGGGCAGGAATAAAGAGAGGGATCCCAGCCCATAGTCTGGCTGCTGCATTGCAGACCAGTTTCCCAGTGTCTCCAAGGGCAGCTCCACACGGAGGCCACTGCAGCAATCCCCTCGCACCCAGAGCAGGGCATCCCAGGACCACATCCTCTCTGTCCCAAAGGGATTGTTGATGGAAAAGCAGCCGGAAATGGGCGCTGCTACTCACTGAGCCTCCAGGGACCTTGGCATCAATGGCTCTGTGTGTGTTAAGATATCTAATAGAATAATAATAATAAATTGCACACCCAAATTACAAGGGAGATGTCTTTGGCCCCACCCACTTGGCCCTCAGGGGGTTGTCCAGATACATACCTGGCCCTGAGAGCAAAGAAAAAGGGGACCCCCCCCCCGAAGTCTGTCTGGAGAGCGGCAGAGAGTCGAACTGCAAGAAAAGGAGACAGAAGCAGGGGGTGGGGGTGGGGGTGGGGAGGAACTCCTGAGGACCCCCACTAGAGCCAAGCATCCATTTTTCAGAAGATACAAATGACTCAGTTCTGACTTCATGCATTGACTGGAAGGCAGCAGAAACCAGGTTGATTAATCTCCCAGAAATCCCTTCAGTTCCCTCCACATTTTGCATTTCAATCTTCCTTCTAGGAGGGATAGAGGCTGCTTCCTCCTCCTCCTCCTCCTCCTCCTCTTTCCACCTGTCCTAGGGGGTGAGGCCCAAACTCACCCAGCCCTACTATTTTAAATATGTATTTTGTAGTTGACCTCCTTTGTAATGTTTTGTTTTGAAATCTTTAAGATAATATTTGTTTTCTGTTATGTTGCTTTGACTATAGACTATAAATTTGACTTTGTTCAGATTGTTGTATTTCTGTTTTATTAATTTTGTGGGATGTGAAACTGCAGTCAAGTGGAACATTCCTGCAGTGGACATGTCAGGGGATGTTTTGTCCCACTCAGGAGAAGACTTCCTGTTTCCTCCTGAGCTGGGACAGACTTCCACTGCATGTGACTTGAAGAGGGTGTGTTGTGTTGTGTTGTGTTGTGTTGTGTTGTGTTGTGTTGTGTTGTGTTGTGTTGTGTTGTGTTGTGTTGTGTTGTGTTGTGTTGTACTAGCATGGAGGAGCACACAGCCTCCATGTTGTGATCAGTGTGTCTTCTCCATTTAGTATGTTGCTGTGTGTTTGGAGAAGTGACTGTTTAGGAAGGATATCATTAAATGCTATACCTATGCCTGCCTTCAGGGATCTCTGTGAACCTGAATGAATCTGTGAGTAAACTACTTTTATATTAAGGTTAATCAGATTCTTGTGTTTATTCTTTTTTATTTTTAAATAATATTTATTAAGTTTATTAACATAACACAAACAAAATCTTACTACAATAACAACAACATAAAACAATACATCAAAATCAACGGCTTATTACTTTCTAAAAATATTACTTCCTCACAACTTGATGGGACTTCCTCCTATCCCCTCCTCCTGCGTCCCTTATGAATACCTTTTTCGTAACTTCCAATATGTAATAATTCTATACTATTTTCTAACAACAACTTATCAATCTTATCTATCTCTTAACTTATATTATATCATTATCTAATTAATTAAATCTATCTCTTATCTTAACCCTTATCATCTTATATCCAAAACTACCAACTTCAACACTACAACCTATCTTATCCTTATCCTCAGACTATATCTAATTTTCAATCATACAATGATCTTTTAAATACAATTTAAATTTTCCCCATTCTTTCTCCACCGCGTCATCTCTCTGGTCGCGGAGTCTCCCGGTCATTTCTGCATGTTCCATATAGTCCAACATTTTCATCTGCCACTTGTGTTTATTCTTTTTAAAGAGGGATTAGAAGGGATTTTACCAGGAAGGAATCTTTAATAGTAAGACTCAGATGAGTCAGCAACAAGCTGATCGCTGCCTAAATTTAAAAAGGGGGAACGTTTGGCACTCTGCTAGAATATGGAATTTGCTAGCGTAAATTAGGAAGGATATTAATAAATAATATATCCTCTCCTGTCTCCCTAATCATCCCCACAGATTTAATATGCTGTAAACCGCTTTGAGATTTTTCTTTAAGATATAAAGTGTTGCACACACACACACACACACACACATATATATATGGTAGCTCATGGTTTGGGCTGTGGTGCAGCCCAGCCCGGCTTCCCTCCAAGACTCAATTAAATTCAATTTATTTATTGCATTAGCCATATGGCCGTAGCACATAGTGAAAGACCAGGCAGTGGCCTGGTACGATTATACAAAGAATACAACAGATACAGTTAAAACATTGGAGGTAAAATCACGCTGGAAAATACAAATAGAATAAAAAGCAATAGCAGGGCATGATGACAGAGTCCATGTCAGGAAGATACATAAGACTAAGGCTAAGGGAAGTTAGCCAAAAAGGTGGTCCTGAGTTTCAGGGCCTGTAATATGTAGATGGCCACTCCACGTGAAATCAAGGGGTTGGCACCTGCCAGTAAGTATTTCATGCGGTCAACGTCCCTGGCGATAGTTGGCGGGATTAGAGGGAGAAGCCTAGGTCTTATTGAGGCATATAGTTGGAAGTAGAGAAAGAAGTGAATAAAGTCCTCTAGCCTCCAAGACTCATCCATGCTTGCTCAGGGATCCATTTTCTTCTCCTGATATTATACAACATTTGTAACAAAATAATGTATTTGCTTTGTAGGATTTGCTAGCGCCTCTCCTTAAGACGGACAGAACTTGGCAGAAGACCAAAGGGTTCCTTCCGATCTCTCAGAGGCTTCCTGAGAGCACAGATGGATGAGCGAGACTCACCTGGCCCTGGAGCAGGAAGAGGCACTGCCATCCAAACTGGGAGCAGTGGGGGATTCTGGGAATACCCAGTGAAGAAGATCCTGGGTGAGGAGGACACCCTCTGCTCAGAGGTGCAGAGCCAGCAGTTGAGGCAGTTCTGCTGCAAGGAGACCAAAGGACCCCAAGAGGTTTGCAGCCGACTCTACCACTTTTGCCACCAGTGGCTGAAGCCAGAAAAGCACACGAAAGCTGAGATGCTGGACCTGGTGATCTTGGAGCAGTTCCTGGCTGTCCTTCCCCCGGAGATGGAGAGCTGGGTGAGGGAATGTGGAGCGGAGACCAGTTCCCAGGCGGTGGCCCTGGCCGAAGGTTTCCTCCTGAGTCAGGCAGAGGAGAGAAGGCAGGTGAGAGAGACTTTCCTCTGGATACTCACATGGGGCTCCAAACAGGGCGGAGAACATCCCATAATGGTCTGCTGATGGCCCATCCTTTTTCTGGGAAGGCATCCATGGAATGAGATCTCACACCCTTAAGCTTTTGGCTGTGACATTCGGTTTTTTTTTTAAATATTTCTCCCCATTCTCTCTTTTGAATCCTTGTTTATTTTTCAGGGAAAGGATCCCTCTGCAGAAAAGGGCCAGATTTCTTCTGAGGCAGAGAGGCCTCCGTTGGACACCAGGCAGAGGCAGCTGGGTAAGGAGGGAGGAGTTTTTTCTCCGTTTAGTCTCATTCTGTTGGTTTTCCAACTCATCTGTGGGTTCTTTTCATATTTTGTTGGGGGAAATGGTTGGGGCCAAGAGCCCAGAAGACGGGAGATATATTTTTTCACAACTAACATCTGAAATGCACCCAAACATCCAAATACAATCAGCAGGTGAGACATTTTCAAAGGCCCCTCTGTTGTTTGAGATTCACCTGTGAGAGAAGCAGGCACTCTAGACCTCCCCCTTACCTTTTTCCTCTTGCAGGTGACACAGTGATGCTGGCTAGACCTCTTCATCCATCTTTTCATGGGGACAGAATGGAAGCAGCGGCTGTGGAAACAGATCAGGTCAGGGGAAGCTGCCTAGTGGGGACAGAGGCCAAAGGGTGGAACGATGTCTTAGCTCAAGGAGTGGGGGTGAACAACAGTGTTGTCTCAGGAGGACATTTCCCTTTTTCTTTTAGGGTCCAGTGTGCTTTGAAGATGTTGCTGTTAGTTTCACAGATGAGGAGTGGGAGTTGCTGGATCCTGACCAGAGAGCTCTGCATAAAGACGTCATGGAGGAGAATCATAGGATGTTGGCCTTTCTTGGTAAGACTCCCAATGGGATCATAAAATGTGTTTTTACATTCCAAACTCCATATGTGACGAACCTAATATATTTTCACAGAACTCAACAACGCCCCCTACAAACACGGATATTACACATCCCCCCCCAAAAAAAATCATTGAACAGTAAATTACTGTTTTTTCTATAAATGTTCTTGCAGCTTCTTAAACAAGGACCAGCCTGGTCTGAACTTCCCAGGCCATTTAACTGTAAACTTCAGAGTTGTTAGGGAAATTAAAGTAGCTTCTGCCAGGTTTTCAGTTTTTGTTTTTGCTCCCGTCAGTCCTTGCTTGTCCAAAGAGAAGACTGACGTTGGAAATGGAGGGGATGCCATGATGGAGCCAAACAAAATCCATTTGAGAGAAGAGCCAGGCTTATTGAATCACAGGTTCCCCTAAGGATGTCAGTTCATCCCCATTAATTAATGCACCCAACACTTCGGTAAAACCATCCATCTAACACAGTTCGTTTATTCCTCTATTACCATTATTAATGAGTATCTTTCATTAATTTCTCCCTGAGACGCTAATCCATTTCTCTTCATTGTAGTTAATGATGGACTGGGCGACCATGACAAAATCCCCACAACAGAGAAGCCGTATAAATATCTTGAATGTGGAAAAAATTCCTATTCCACTTCCCATCAAATAAATCCCATTGGCAAGAAAGCCTTTCAGTGCTTGGAATGTGGAAAGATATTAAGTCGGCGCTCCTGTCTCACTTCCCATCAAAGAATTCATACAGGAGAGAAACCATATCAGTGTGGGGAATGTGGAAAGAGCTTCATTCACAAGATGTCTCTCACTTCCCATCAAAGAATTCATACAGGGGAGAAACCCCTTCAGTGTGTGGAATGTGGAAAGAGCTTCAGTCACAAGATCTCTCTCACTTCTCATCAAAGAATTCATACAGGAGAGAAACCCTATCAGTGCATGGAATGTGGAAAGAGCTTCAGTCAAAAGACCAATCTCACTTCCCACCAAATAATTCATACAGGGGAGAAACCCTATCAGTGTGTGGAATGTGGAAAAAGCTTCAATAAGAGCTCCTCTCTCACTTCCCATCAGAAAATTCATACAGGGGAGAAACCCTATAAGTGCATGGAATGTGGGAAAAGATTCAGGGAGAGCTCCCATCTGACTTCCCATCACAGAATTCATACGGGGGAGAAACCCTATCAGTGCATGGAATGTGGAAAAAGCTTCAGTAAAAAGTCCAATCTCACTTCCCATCAAAGAATTCATTCACGTAAGAAACTCTATCAGTGTGTGGAATGTGGAAAGAGCTTCAGGAAGAGCTCCATTCTGACTTCCCATCAGAGAATTCATACGGGGGAGAAACCCTATCAGTGTGTGGAATGTGGAAAGAGCTTCAGGAAAAGCTCCATTCTAACTTCCCATCAGAGAATTCATACAGGGGAGAAACCCTATCAGTGTGTGGAATGTGGAAAGAGCTTCAGGAAAAGCTCCATTCTAACTTCCCATCAGAGAATTCATACAGGGGAGAAACCCTATCAGTGTGTGGAATGTGGAAAGAGCTTCATTATGAGCTCCTCTCTCACTAAGCACCAGAGAATTCATACAGGGGAGAAACACTATCAGTGTGTGGAATGTGGAAAGAGCTTCAGCCAGAGCGGCAATCTCACTAAGCACAAGAGAATTCATACAGGGGAGAAACCCTATCAGTGTGTGGAATGTGGAAAGAGCTTCAGCTGGAGCTCCTATCTCACATCCCATCAGAGAATTCATACAGGGGAGAAACCCTATCAGTGTGTGGAATGTGGAAAGAGCTTCATTCACAAGATCTCTCTCACTTCCCATCAAAGAATTCATACAGGGGAGAAACCCTATCAGTGCTTGGAATGTGGAAAGAGCTTCAGTTTGAGCTCCTCTCTCAATTCCCATCAAAGAATTCACACAGGGGAGAAACCCTATCAGTGCGTGGAATGTGGAAGGAGCTTCACTCGGAGCTCCAATCTCAGGTCCCATCAAAGAATTCATATGAAGGGTGGAAAACGCTTCAGTATACAGCTTTCAGCTCTGGGGAAAACGCACCACTTTAAAGAGGCCTTTGGCTGATTGATATCTATTGCTCTTTTAAAATGTGGGGAGGTGGGGGTTACAGGTTTTGGCCTGTGTGTTTTCATATTGTGATTTTATGTTGTAAGCATCCTGAGACCTGTGGGTGTTGGGAATAAGAGCCAACTCTTCTTGGCCGAGGGCTCTTTGCCCCCCAATAAAACATTTGACAGGGCCACCTTCTAATTCATAGGAATTGCCATTCCAGCAGCATGCACCGCATCATGTGACTAAACCAAGAGAAAGAAATTTCATCCACATGTGGTGGCACTGTGATAAAATAAAACAATATTGGGAAAATGTATATAACGAACTAAAAAAGATTTATAGATATAACTTTTAAAAAGTACCTGTAGCATTCCTGTTAGGAATGGTAGGGGAAAATATTGAGAAAAATGATGTGAAAATATTTCTTTATGCGACAACAGGAGCAAGAATTCTGCTGGCTCAAGTTTGGAGACAGCAGCGGATTCCTACTATAGAGGAATGGCGTCAAAAGATGGTTGAATATATGGAAATAGCAAAATAAACATCAAAGATTCGGCAACAAGGATGTGAAACTTTTGGAAAAGAATGGAAATATCTGAACAAGTTGTATGGAATATGAAAAAACAAGGAAAATGCAAAACTCATAGTTAATTAAAAATTCTTTATTGGAAGATTAAAGAGAATACAAAATAACATTAAGGTGGGAAAGTTATAAATGGAATAGAATTATATCATTCAGTATATATATATATGTAAAATCCATAACAATATAAGGTAAAGTGTATAGAACTTAATTGGAAGGAGGGGTTTTATAGATGGGATTAGAGTAACAACAGGTGACAGGTGACAATACAATAAAGAAGTGTAAAACCGTGAATACAGATGGCAAAATAAAACAGAAGAAGAATGGGGGGAAGCAGAAGGGGGGAAATGTTTTTCTTTTTCTTTTGTTTTGGTCTTTTGGGGGGGTAAGCACTTTTTCCCCTTTTTTTCTTTTTTCTCTTGCTTCTGTTCTCTGTATAAGTTGTGTACAAGCTATGTAAATGTATAAGATAAGTTTAGTATACGTACAACATACAAAATTGTGTACAAGCTATGTATATGATATGAGCATAAGAGCACTTTTACTCATACAAATTTGTATATATATATGTCATAAATTTTGTATACTTTTGTTTAAATTATAATTATGGAAAAACTCAATAAAAATTATGCGGGGGGGGGGGAGAAAGAATGCCAAGAAAAAGAATGCATACCATCTGAATAAATGGACACGTCTAATAAATGCCATTAAAATGAATGACCACAAAACAATTATTTAAGGACTCATGCTGCCTTTCGCTTAATGCTGATGAGCCTGTCCTTTCAAATATTACAAATTGGCCACTGGTAAGTCCAGATGAAATCATGGCACTGATTGATGATTTAAAACTTGGTAAGGCCCCTGGTTTCGACGGGATCCCTGCTGAGATTTTGGGAAAAGTATGCTGACTGGTGGGCACTGCCACTTGCCAACCTTTTTACGCTTATAGATCAAAAAGGAATTATACCTAAAACATGGCTGACTTCGATAATAATTCCAATTTACAAAAAATCTGATCCAGAACAGCCATGCAACTATCGCCCTATTAGTCTTCTCTCTACCATAAGTAAACTCTACTCAAAACATTTAGAGTGTTATTTACTGGACTGGATAAAAAAAAGAATAGAATTATTGGCCCTGAACAGATTGGTTTTACAAAACAGAAATCAACTATTGATCATTGCTTATTATTGGCATCTCTAGCAGACAATTACATGAAATCTGATAGGGGGAAGTTATACGTGGCCTTTATCGATTTGAAAAGCGCTTTTGATTCAATTCCCAGAGGGCTGCTATGGGATAAATTGAAAGCTACTGGGATAGATCCCTGACTACTCTTCCTGATTAAAAAGTTACATACTAACACTCCCCAGATGGTCTTTTATCATCTAGTTTTATAACCACTAAAGGGGTCAAACAAGGCTGTATCCTTGCCCAACACTTATTTAATTTATTTTTAAATGACATGAGTCAACAGCTACTTGCTGTAAATGGCCACCCTCCTAAGTTAGGTTCCAAAGTAATTCTTTTTTTTTTTTATAAAAATTTTATTATTTTTCCATATGCATATAAAAAGAACACAACATACACAAATACAATAAAACTATGATAAACAAAAAACACATCAAACAAACCAAACAATAACACAATAAACATAAGAAAA
The DNA here is from genome assembly GCF_009819535.1 of Lacerta agilis. NCBI lineage: Eukaryota > Metazoa > Chordata > Lepidosauria > Squamata > Lacertidae > Lacerta > Lacerta agilis. The sequence goes on from NC_046315.1 coordinate 1,575,292, forward strand.
ACACATACATACCTATCAAAACACCAATCTTTATCTCGTTCTTATTCTTTCTTCTCAACATGGGGGACTTCCCCCACTCCCTCCACTGCATTGATAATCCATATATACTTTGGGTAGCTATATATCTTTTTCCATAAACATTAACCATAACTCTTATTTATCTTTAAATTCCTCTACATAGACATAATTCATAACCTAGCTTCAATATCTCAAGACATTCTTAAACACTTATGACATATACTATAAAAATTATTACCAACAATTTAATCTAATATTGCCTAGCTAAAGCCTTATTCAGCAGCTAATTCTGCTCAGATATTCAATTTTACATAATTAACTAAATAGTCCTTAAATTTCTTCCAATCCTTCAATACCTTCTCCTCCCTCTGGTCTCGGATTCTCGCGGTCAGTTCGGCGAGTTCCATAAAGTCCATTAGCTTCATCTGCCATTCTTCCACTGTTGGGATCTCTTCACCTTTCCAGTTTCTTGCCAATAGAATTCTAGCAGCTGTTGTGGCATACATAAAAAATACTCTATCCTGACTGGGTATCTGTTCATTGGTCATGCTCAAAAGGAATGCCTCTGGTTTCTTACTAAAGGTAATTTTCATTACCTTCTTGAGTTCATTGTAAATCTTATCCCAGAAGGCCTTAACCCTTGGGCATGCCCACCACATATGATAAAAGGTACCTTCCGCTGTTTTACATTTCCAACACATATTAGACATTGACGGGTTCATCTTAGCAATCTTAACTGGTGTTAGATACCATCTATAAAGCATTTTCATAATGTTTTCTCTTAAATTGTTACAAGCTGTAAATTTGATACCTTCCTTCCACAATTTCTCCCAGTCCTCCAACATAATGTTATGGCCCACATCTTTTGCCCAATCTATCATTGTTGATTTAACCATTTCGTCTTTCGTATGCCACTCTAGCAACAAATTATACATTCTGGAAAGGTTTTTAGAGTTCGGTTCAATTAATTCTGTTTCCAGTTTTGATTTTCCAACTTGAAAACCAATTTTCTTGTCTGCTTTAAAAATCTCATAAATTTGATGATATTGCAGCCAGTCGGTGACCTCGCCTTTCACTTGATCATAACTTTTCAATTTAAATGATTCACCTTCTTGCTGCAATATATCTACATATCTTAACCATCTTGCAGACATATTAGGTCTCTTATAAGCCTTGGCCTCCACCGGTGAAATCCATCTAGGAGTCTTTCTCTCTAACAAGTCTTTATATCTCATCCAAACCTGATACAGGGCTTTTCTAACAATATGATTTTTAAACGTCTTGTGGACCTTGACCTTGTCGTACCAAAGATAAGCATGCCAACCGAACATATTGTCAAAGCCTTCCAAATCCAACACGTCAGCATTTTCCAATTTAAACCAATCTTTCAACCAGCAAAAGGCCGCCGCTTCAAAATAAATCTTTAAGTCCGGCAGAGCAAAGCCTCCTCTCTCTGTAGAGTCCGTTAAAATCTTGAATTTAATTCTAGGCTTTTTCCCCTGCCATATAAATTTTGATAGGTCCTTTTGCCATACCTTAAAACAGTCCAGTTTATCCAAAATTGGAATGGCAGGTTCCAAAGTAATTCTTATTCTGTTATATGTGGACGATACTGCTCTCCTCTCCTTCACCAGAGTCGGGCTGCAAAGATATTTAAGAGCATTCTCTAACTATTGCCAAGTGAATCACCTAACAATTAATTACTCTAAATCAAAGATCCTTGTGTTCTCAAAAAGTTGGCACCCACTCAATTGGCACATTGGTAACCAGGAAATCGAACAAGTAAAGTGCTTTAAATATCTAGGAATCACCTTTCATTACAATTTAAAGTGGGTGGTCCACCGTGACAGAACGATTAACCTAGCTAAATGCTCAGCTGCACAAATAAAACATTTTTATTTTCTTGGTGGTAACCAGTTCGTGCCAGCAGCGGTTAGAGCCTATAAAGCAAAAACTGTTCCCCAACTTCTTTACGGGATCCCTCTATGGATAACCAACTACAACAACAAAGCTGAAGAGTGTACAGGCATCCTTCCTTCGGCAAATCTTAGGAGTTCCAAAATGTGTTTCCTACTTGGCTATGTGTGCAGAGTTGGGCCAGCACCTCCTAGAAACTAGGGGCTGCATTATTACCTTCAAATACTGGCTGAAAATTCTCTTTAATACAGAGCCAGAAAGCCTACTAACTTTTTTTATTAAAGGACAAATACAATTTCACTTGGTTTTCCGACATTACCTTCAAACTTAGGCAAATAGGCCTCACGGTGGATTCCTTCTTGTTGTCTGAGGAATCACACATTTTTATGCTTATCAAGCAGAGGCTGCTAGATAACGAATTCCAAAAACGGCATCCTTTGCAGCCTTCTGTGTGTTCCCCTGCCTATCTGGGGCTGCAACCCCATTACGGAACGATGCCCAACTACCTTTTTGACTTGGTTATTCCATTACACCGCAGAGTATTTATGTTGGGGCGTTTGAATGGCTTTCTGTCCGCTGTGCTACCTGGAAGATTCAGAGGCAACCCCTTCCAGAACAGACTCTGCATCTGTGGTCAGAATGTACCTGATTCTATAGACCACATCGTTCTGGACTGCCCTCTTTTTAATACCTTTCGTGAAGATCCTTTGGTGTCCTGTCCCCTCTAATAAACAGGGTCCCCTCTAATAAACAACTCATAGTCCAATTTTTGCTGAGGGATGATTCTCCTGAAGTCACGAGCTATGGCCCAATTTTTGACCAGGATTTTTGAAGTAAAATCTGGGGTGCTCTGGTCTGTACAATAGCGGTTACCGAAGATCTCTCCCTCCCTTCTTCCCCTCTTATACATTGTATGTTTTAGAATGCTTATTGTCTTATTTATGCCAGTAAAGGTGTATATATGTGACTAAACCCCTTCTATATTTTATTGAAGTTGGGACCCCTGCTATAGGGTGCTATAGAAATCAAATTAATGCATAAATAAAATAAAACCATCTTGGTCGCCTTCATTTGCACATGTTCCAGCTTGTCAATATTCTTCTTATTGTTATCATTTTAAAAATTTATGTACCCTTTATCTGAAGATTTCACAGTGTTTCACAACATAAACATACAGGCTGAATTTTGCATATAAGTTAAATAAGCAGGAAGACAGTATACAGCCTTGTCGTACTCCTTTCCCAATTTTGAAATATTCGGTTATTCCATATCCAGTTCTAACTATAGTTTCTTGTCCCACATAGAGATTTCTCAGGAGACAGATGAGGTAATCAGGCACTCCCATTTCCTTAAGAACTTGCCATAGTTTGCTGTGGTCGACACAGTCAAATGCTTTTGCATAGTCAATGAAGCAGAAGTAGATGTTTTTCTGGAACTCTCTAGCTTTCTCCATAATCATAACTTATGAAATAAAGGAGATTTTCCTTTAACTCTATTTGTCTGTCAACGTCTTTATAAATGACTTGAATGAAGGAACTGAGGGGATGCTCATCACATTTGCAGACGACACCAAACGGGGAGCGGAGGCCAATGTTGCAGAAGGCAGAATCAGATCAAGGGCAGGAATAGTACCACTTTATTCTTCCTTGATCAGGCCCCACCTAGAATACTGTGTTCCATTCTGGGCACCACAATTCCAGTATCTTAAATTTTGTTTGCCCGGGGAAATCAAGAAGGTGGGGTAACACAATCCATATTCCTTCTATAACACGTGGCCAATGTTTATTGAATACATGTATTGTTAAGACTGTGGCCGGAATCCACCCAGCAGTCATGGGAAAATGTGTCGTGATCATTTAGAGTAATCAAATGGAATTTGAAACAAACAAAACAACAACAACTGGTTTTACTTTTATTCAACTTCAGGCCTGCAAACTGTCCAAATTCTTGTATCAAATCCACTGCTTTATTAGCACTGGTTTCTGGATCCTGAAGTCTTTGATTCAGTCTCACCTGCAACCATGTGTGCTGAACACACAGAAACACATAATGTGAAATTACTGGGAAATTACTGGGAGTTACAGTCTCCAAATAACACAGAGGATCCCTCTGCAGAAAAGGGCCAGATTTCTTCTGAGGCAGAGAGGCCTCCGTTGGACACCAGGCAGAGGCAGCTGGGTAAGGAGGGAGGAGTTTTTTCTCCGTTTAGTCTCATTCTGTTGGTTTTCCAACTCATCTGTGGGTTCTTTTCATATTTTGTTGGGGGAAATGGTTGGGGCCAAGAGCCCAGAAGACGGGAGATATATTTTTTCACAACTAACATCTGAAATGCACCCAAACATCCAAATACAATCAGCAGGTGAGACATTTTCAAAGGCCCCTCTGTTGTTTGAGATTCACCTGTGAGAGAAGCAGGCACTCTAGACCTCCCCCTTACCTTTTTCCTCTTGCAGGTGACACAGTGATGCTGGCTAGACCTCTTCATCCATCTTTTCATGGGGACAGAATGGAAGCAGCGGCTGTGGAAACAGATCAGGTCAGGGGAAGCTGCCTAGTGGGGACAGAGGCCAAAGGGTGGAACGATGTCTTAGCTCAAGGAGTGGGGGTGAACAACAGTGTTGTCTCAGGAGGACATTTCCCTTTTTCTTTTAGGGTCCAGTGTGCTTTGAAGATGTTGCTGTTAGTTTCACAGATGAGGAGTGGGAGTTGCTGGATCCTGACCAGAGAGCTCTGCATAAAGACGTCATGGAGGAGAATCATAGGATGTTGGCCTTTCTTGGTAAGACTCCCAATGGGATCATAAAATGTGTTTTTACATTCCAAACTCCATATGTGACGAACCTAATATATTTTCACAGAACTCAACAACGCCCCCTACAAACACGGATATTACACATCCCCCCCCCCAAAAAAAATCATTGAACAGTAAATTACTGTTTTTTCTATAAATGTTCTTGCAGCTTCTTAAACAAGGACCAGCCTGGTCTGAACTTCCCAGGCCATTTAACTGTAAACTTCAGAGTTGTTAGGGAAATTAAAGTAGCTTCTGCCAGGTTTTCAGTTTTTGTTTTTGCTCCCGTCAGTCCTTGCTTGTCCAAAGAGAAGACTGACGTTGGAAATGGAGGGGATGCCATGATGGAGCCAAACAAAATCCATTTGAGAGAAGAGCCAGGCTTATTGAATCACAGGTTCCCCTAAGGATGTCAGTTCATCCCCATTAATTAATGCACCCAACACTTCGGTAAAACCATCCATCTAACACAGTTCGTTTATTCCTCTATTACCATTATTAATGAGTATCTTTCATTAATTTCTCCCTGAGACGCTAATCCATTTCTCTTCATTGTAGTTAATGATGGACTGGGCGACCATGACAAAATCCCCACAACAGAGAAGCCGTATAAATATCTTGAATGTGGAAAAAATTCCTATTCCACTTCCCATCAAATAAATCCCATTGGCAAGAAAGCCTTTCAGTGCTTGGAATGTGGAAAGATATTAAGTCGGCGCTCCTGTCTCACTTCCCATCAAAGAATTCATACAGGAGAGAAACCATATCAGTGTGGGGAATGTGGAAAGAGCTTCATTCACAAGATGTCTCTCACTTCCCATCAAAGAATTCATACAGGGGAGAAACCCCTTCAGTGTGTGGAATGTGGAAAGAGCTTCAGTCACAAGATCTCTCTCACTTCTCATCAAAGAATTCATACAGGAGAGAAACCCTATCAGTGCATGGAATGTGGAAAGAGCTTCAGTCAAAAGACCAATCTCACTTCCCACCAAATAATTCATACAGGGGAGAAACCCTATCAGTGTGTGGAATGTGGAAAAAGCTTCAATAAGAGCTCCTCTCTCACTTCCCATCAGAAAATTCATACAGGGGAGAAACCCTATAAGTGCATGGAATGTGGGAAAAGATTCAGGGAGAGCTCCCATCTGACTTCCCATCACAGAATTCATACGGGGGAGAAACCCTATCAGTGCATGGAATGTGGAAAAAGCTTCAGTAAAAAGTCCAATCTCACTTCCCATCAAAGAATTCATTCACGTAAGAAACTCTATCAGTGTGTGGAATGTGGAAAGAGCTTCAGGAAGAGCTCCATTCTGACTTCCCATCAGAGAATTCATACGGGGGAGAAACCCTATCAGTGTGTGGAATGTGGAAAGAGCTTCAGGAAAAGCTCCATTCTAACTTCCCATCAGAGAATTCATACAGGGGAGAAACCCTATCAGTGTGTGGAATGTGGAAAGAGCTTCAGGAAAAGCTCCATTCTAACTTCCCATCAGAGAATTCATACAGGGGAGAAACCCTATCAGTGTGTGGAATGTGGAAAGAGCTTCATTATGAGCTCCTCTCTCACTAAGCACCAGAGAATTCATACAGGGGAGAAACACTATCAGTGTGTGGAATGTGGAAAGAGCTTCAGCCAGAGCGGCAATCTCACTAAGCACAAGAGAATTCATACAGGGGAGAAACCCTATCAGTGTGTGGAATGTGGAAAGAGCTTCAGCTGGAGCTCCTATCTCACATCCCATCAGAGAATTCATACAGGGGAGAAACCCTATCAGTGTGTGGAATGTGGAAAGAGCTTCATTCACAAGATCTCTCTCACTTCCCATCAAAGAATTCATACAGGGGAGAAACCCTATCAGTGCTTGGAATGTGGAAAGAGCTTCAGTTTGAGCTCCTCTCTCAATTCCCATCAAAGAATTCACACAGGGGAGAAACCCTATCAGTGCGTGGAATGTGGAAGGAGCTTCACTCGGAGCTCCAATCTCAGGTCCCATCAAAGAATTCATATGAAGGGTGGAAAACGCTTCAGTATACAGCTTTCAGCTCTGGGGAAAACGCACCACTTTAAAGAGGCCTTTGGCTGATTGATATCTATTGCTCTTTTAAAATGTGGGGAGGTGGGGGTTACAGGTTTTGGCCTGTGTGTTTTCATATTGTGATTTTATGTTGTAAGCATCCTGAGACCTGTGGGTGTTGGGAATAAGAGCCAACTCTTCTTGGCCGAGGGCTCTTTGCCCCCCAATAAAACATTTGACAGGGCCACCTTCTAATTCATAGGAATTGCCATTCCAGCAGCATGCACCGCATCATGTGACTAAACCAAGAGAAAGAAATTTCATCCACATGTGGTGGCACTGTGATAAAATAAAACAATATTGGGAAAATGTATATAACGAACTAAAAAAGATTTATAGATATAACTTTTAAAAAGTACCTGTAGCATTCCTGTTAGGAATGGTAGGGGAAAATATTGAGAAAAATGATGTGAAAATATTTCTTTATGCGACAACAGGAGCAAGAATTCTGCTGGCTCAAGTTTGGAGACAGCAGCGGATTCCTACTATAGAGGAATGGCGTCAAAAGATGGTTGAATATATGGAAATAGCAAAATAAACATCAAAGATTCGGCAACAAGGATGTGAAACTTTTGGAAAAGAATGGAAATATCTGAACAAGTTGTATGGAATATGAAAAAACAAGGAAAATGCAAAACTCATAGTTAATTAAAAATTCTTTATTGGAAGATTAAAGAGAATACAAAATAACATTAAGGTGGGAAAGTTATAAATGGAATAGAATTATATCATTCAGTATATATATATATATGTAAAATCCATAACAATATAAGGTAAAGTGTATAGAACTTAATTGGAAGGAGGGGTTTTATAGATGGGATTAGAGTAACAACAGGTGACAGGTGACAATACAATAAAGAAGTGTAAAACCGTGAATACAGATGGCAAAATAAAACAGAAGAAGAATGGGGGGAAGCAGAAGGGGGGAAATGTTTTTCTTTTTCTTTTGTTTTGGTCTTTTGGGGGGGTAAGCACTTTTTCCCCTTTTTTTCTTTTTTCTCTTGCTTCTGTTCTCTGTATAAGTTGTGTACAAGCTATGTAAATGTATAAGATAAGTTTAGTATACGTACAACATACAAAATTGTGTACAAGCTATGTATATGATATGAGCATAAGAGCACTTTTACTCATACAAATTTGTATATATATATGTCATAAATTTTGTATACTTTTGTTTAAATTATAATTATGGAAAAACTCAATAAAAATTATGCGGGGGGGGGGAGAAAGAATGCCAAGAAAAAGAATGCATACCATCTGAATAAATGGACACGTCTAATAAATGCCATTAAAATGAATGACCACAAAACAATTATTTAAGGACTCATGCTGCCTTTCGCTTAATGCTGATGAGCCTGTCCTTTCAAATATTACAAATTGGCCACTGGTAAGTCCAGATGAAATCATGGCACTGATTGATGATTTAAAACTTGGTAAGGCCCCTGGTTTCGACGGGATCCCTGCTGAGATTTTGGGAAAAGTATGCTGACTGGTGGGCACTGCCACTTGCCAACCTTTTTACGCTTATAGATCAAAAAGGAATTATACCTAAAACATGGCTGACTTCGATAATAATTCCAATTTACAAAAAATCTGATCCAGAACAGCCATGCAACTATCGCCCTATTAGTCTTCTCTCTACCATAAGTAAACTCTACTCAAAACATTTAGAGTGTTATTTACTGGACTGGATAAAAAAAAGAATAGAATTATTGGCCCTGAACAGATTGGTTTTACAAAACAGAAATCAACTATTGATCATTGCTTATTATTGGCATCTCTAGCAGACAATTACATGAAATCTGATAGGGGGAAGTTATACGTGGCCTTTATCGATTTGAAAAGCGCTTTTGATTCAATTCCCAGAGGGCTGCTATGGGATAAATTGAAAGCTACTGGGATAGATCCCTGACTACTCTTCCTGATTAAAAAGTTACATACTAACACTCCCCAGATGGTCTTTTATCATCTAGTTTTATAACCACTAAAGGGGTCAAACAAGGCTGTATCCTTGCCCAACACTTATTTAATTTATTTTTAAATGACATGAGTCAACAGCTACTTGCTGTAAATGGCCACCCTCCTAAGTTAGGTTCCAAAGTAATTCTTTTTTTTTTTTATAAAAATTTTATTATTTTTCCATATGCATATAAAAAGAACACAACATACACAAATACAATAAAACTATGATAAACAAAAAACACATCAAACAAACCAAACAATAACACAATAAACATAAGAAAAACACATACATACCTATCAAAACACCAATCTTTATCTCGTTCTTATTCTTTCTTCTCAACATGGGGGACTTCCCCCACTCCCTCCACTGCATTGATAATCCATATATACTTTGGGTAGCTATATATCTTTTTCCATAAACATTAACCATAACTCTTATTTATCTTTAAATTCCTCTACATAGACATAATTCATAACCTAGCTTCAATATCTCAAGACATTCTTAAACACTTATGACATATACTATAAAAATTATTACCAACAATTTAATCTAATATTGCCTAGCTAAAGCCTTATTCAGCAGCTAATTCTGCTCAGATATTCAATTTTACATAATTAACTAAATAGTCCTTAAATTTCTTCCAATCCTTCAATACCTTCTCCTCCCTCTGGTCTCGGATTCTCGCGGTCAGTTCGGCGAGTTCCATAAAGTCCATTAGCTTCATCTGCCATTCTTCCACTGTTGGGATCTCTTCACCTTTCCAGTTTCTTGCCAATAGAATTCTAGCAGCTGTTGTGGCATACATAAAAAATACTCTATCCTGACTGGGTATCTGTTCATTGGTCATGCTCAAAAGGAATGCCTCTGGTTTCTTACTAAAGGTAATTTTCATTACCTTCTTGAGTTCATTGTAAATCTTATCCCAGAAGGCCTTAACCCTTGGGCATGCCCACCACATATGATAAAAGGTACCTTCCGCTGTTTTACATTTCCAACACATATTAGACATTGACGGGTTCATCTTAGCAATCTTAACTGGTGTTAGATACCATCTATAAAGCATTTTCATAATGTTTTCTCTTAAATTGTTACAAGCTGTAAATTTGATACCTTCCTTCCACAATTTCTCCCAGTCCTCCAACATAATGTTATGGCCCACATCTTTTGCCCAATCTATCATTGTTGATTTAACCATTTCGTCTTTCGTATGCCACTCTAGCAACAAATTATACATTCTGGAAAGGTTTTTAGAGTTCGGTTCAATTAATTCTGTTTCCAGTTTTGATTTTCCAACTTGAAAACCAATTTTCTTGTCTGCTTTAAAAATCTCATAAATTTGATGATATTGCAGCCAGTCGGTGACCTCGCCTTTCACTTGATCATAACTTTTCAATTTAAATGATTCACCTTCTTGCTGCAATATATCTACATATCTTAACCATCTTGCAGACATATTAGGTCTCTTATAAGCCTTGGCCTCCACCGGTGAAATCCATCTAGGAGTCTTTCTCTCTAACAAGTCTTTATATCTCATCCAAACCTGATACAGGGCTTTTCTAACAATATGATTTTTAAACGTCTTGTGGACCTTGACCTTGTCGTACCAAAGATAAGCATGCCAACCGAACATATTGTCAAAGCCTTCCAAATCCAACACGTCAGCATTTTCCAATTTAAACCAATCTTTCAACCAGCAAAAGGCCGCCGCTTCAAAATAAATCTTTAAGTCCGGCAGAGCAAAGCCTCCTCTCTCTGTAGAGTCCGTTAAAATCTTGAATTTAATTCTAGGCTTTTTCCCCTGCCATATAAATTTTGATAGGTCCTTTTGCCATACCTTAAAACAGTCCAGTTTATCCAAAATTGGAATGGCAGGTTCCAAAGTAATTCTTATTCTGTTATATGTGGACGATACTGCTCTCCTCTCCTTCACCAGAGTCGGGCTGCAAAGATATTTAAGAGCATTCTCTAACTATTGCCAAGTGAATCACCTAACAATTAATTACTCTAAATCAAAGATCCTTGTGTTCTCAAAAAGTTGGCACCCACTCAATTGGCACATTGGTAACCAGGAAATCGAACAAGTAAAGTGCTTTAAATATCTAGGAATCACCTTTCATTACAATTTAAAGTGGGTGGTCCACCGTGACAGAACGATTAACCTAGCTAAATGCTCAGCTGCACAAATAAAACATTTTTATTTTCTTGGTGGTAACCAGTTCGTGCCAGCAGCGGTTAGAGCCTATAAAGCAAAAACTGTTCCCCAACTTCTTTACGGGATCCCTCTATGGATAACCAACTACAACAACAAAGCTGAAGAGTGTACAGGCATCCTTCCTTCGGCAAATCTTAGGAGTTCCAAAATGTGTTTCCTACTTGGCTATGTGTGCAGAGTTGGGCCAGCACCTCCTAGAAACTAGGGGCTGCATTATTACCTTCAAATACTGGCTGAAAATTCTCTTTAATACAGAGCCAGAAAGCCTACTAACTTTTTTTATTAAAGGACAAATACAATTTCACTTGGTTTTCCGACATTACCTTCAAACTTAGGCAAATAGGCCTCACGGTGGATTCCTTCTTGTTGTCTGAGGAATCACACATTTTTATGCTTATCAAGCAGAGGCTGCTAGATAACGAATTCCAAAAACGGCATCCTTTGCAGCCTTCTGTGTGTTCCCCTGCCTATCTGGGGCTGCAACCCCATTACGGAACGATGCCCAACTACCTTTTTGACTTGGTTATTCCATTACACCGCAGAGTATTTATGTTGGGGCGTTTGAATGGCTTTCTGTCCGCTGTGCTACCTGGAAGATTCAGAGGCAACCCCTTCCAGAACAGACTCTGCATCTGTGGTCAGAATGTACCTGATTCTATAGACCACATCGTTCTGGACTGCCCTCTTTTTAATACCTTTCGTGAAGATCCTTTGGTGTCCTGTCCCCTCTAATAAACAGGGTCCCCTCTAATAAACAACTCATAGTCCAATTTTTGCTGAGGGATGATTCTCCTGAAGTCACGAGCTATGGCCCAATTTTTGACCAGGATTTTTGAAGTAAAATCTGGGGTGCTCTGGTCTGTACAATAGCGGTTACCGAAGATCTCTCCCTCCCTTCTTCCCCTCTTATACATTGTATGTTTTAGAATGCTTATTGTCTTATTTATGCCAGTAAAGGTGTATATATGTGACTAAACCCCTTCTATATTTTATTGAAGTTGGGACCCCTGCTATAGGGTGCTATAGAAATCAAATTAATGCATAAATAAAATAAAACCATCTTGGTCGCCTTCATTTGCACATGTTCCAGCTTGTCAATATTCTTCTTATTGTTATCATTTTAAAAATTTATGTACCCTTTATCTGAAGATTTCACAGTGTTTCACAACATAAACATACAGGCTGAATTTTGCATATAAGTTAAATAAGCAGGAAGACAGTATACAGCCTTGTCGTACTCCTTTCCCAATTTTGAAATATTCGGTTATTCCATATCCAGTTCTAACTATAGTTTCTTGTCCCACATAGAGATTTCTCAGGAGACAGATGAGGTAATCAGGCACTCCCATTTCCTTAAGAACTTGCCATAGTTTGCTGTGGTCGACACAGTCAAATGCTTTTGCATAGTCAATGAAGCAGAAGTAGATGTTTTTCTGGAACTCTCTAGCTTTCTCCATAATCATAACTTATGAAATAAAGGAGATTTTCCTTTAACTCTATTTGTCTGTCAACGTCTTTATAAATGACTTGAATGAAGGAACTGAGGGGATGCTCATCACATTTGCAGACGACACCAAACGGGGAGCGGAGGCCAATGTTGCAGAAGGCAGAATCAGATCAAGGGCAGGAATAGTACCACTTTATTCTTCCTTGATCAGGCCCCACCTAGAATACTGTGTTCCATTCTGGGCACCACAATTCCAGTATCTTAAATTTTGTTTGCCCGGGGAAATCAAGAAGGTGGGGTAACACAATCCATATTCCTTCTATAACACGTGGCCAATGTTTATTGAATACATGTATTGTTAAGACTGTGGCCGGAATCCACCCAGCAGTCATGGGAAAATGTGTCGTGATCATTTAGAGTAATCAAATGGAATTTGAAACAAACAAAACAACAACAACTGGTTTTACTTTTATTCAACTTCAGGCCTGCAAACTGTCCAAATTCTTGTATCAAATCCACTGCTTTATTAGCACTGGTTTCTGGATCCTGAAGTCTTTGATTCAGTCTCACCTGCAACCATGTGTGCTGAACACACAGAAACACATAATGTGAAATTACTGGGAGTTACAGTCTCCAAATAACACTCAACACATGTAAGCAGATTAATGGAAGATTTCCCCACCTCCCCGAACCCTTTATAATTGTTTTGATTTATCTTCATGGTACAAAAGATAATTTTAAAGAAAGCAATGGTTGCCACAGTAAACAACAGAATAACTTGTCCTGATGAAATTGCAGACTTTCATCATGCGATGTGTTACAAATTCCATTCCAGGTTCCGGATCCAGCGCAAGGGATCCCCCACATGGAGGGCACTGTGGTCATCCAGCCTTGAAGAAACGAAGGTGTGAGCTGCTGTGGCCAGGCTCTCCCGGTCCAGGAATGTCGAACCATCTGCAGTTGCTCAAAGGCACTTCCAGCCACTGAGTCTGCCTGAGTCTCGGCTGGATCCGGAAGCAGCCCAAAGTCCCACGAGGCTCATCACCACCATTTTTAATTTGTATACCGTCTTTCTATCTTACAATACTCAAGGCGGTTTACAAGCTGAAGAAACAAAAAGTGTACATCTTACAACAATCTAATGCAATACAAAAAAGTGATAATAAAACAAAACTTTAAAATATCAAAAAGTAACATTCAACAATTACTAGAATAATATCAGCATATAAAAGTTGATTCCAGGTTGAACTCTGTGCATTGCCCTATGGGCCTTCTTGGGTTGGAGGTGGATCTTGCCTGCTCCCGGGGAGTGATCCGTGTCACAGTTGGCATTGTGGTAGCTCCATGTGACACAACCACAGTTCCAGGCCAGCTGGTGACAGTGGCCTCATCTTGGGTTTCTCCATGACACTCTATGGGATTGTTCTTTAAAAATCCATTTTCCGATGTTACACCATGGAAACGCCTTTCTATACCATAAATTTGATACACCCAATCTTGATATGGACCCGCCTCCCCCCCCCCTTTCTGCGGTTGCTTATGAGATGAAGTCCTAGCGCCCAACGACCCCCTGTGTGAAGGGAGCGCTCTTGGTGGGCGAAGGGGAGCCGGGCAAGGGCCAAGGGTGCAGCGGGACGAGAGGGGGGACGCCCTGCGGACGGAGAAAGGAGGAGGGCAGGGAAAGTGTCAACCGGAGCAAGGACACAACGTCTCTGGTCTTGTCCCAGTGTCAGCCTAGGGGGAAACTCCAGGAGGAAAGGAAAGCGGGAGGGAGGAGGCGCCCCCCGAAAAGCATCTCTGGAAGTGGGCAATGCGCGCCAGAGAGAAAAACGCAGAGGGGACAGCTGGACCAGCCAGGCTTTGCAAGGGTTAAAGGGAACCGAGCTGCCTTGCTAGAGAGGACAGGAAGCAAGAGAGAGGGGGCCAGGTCCTCCAGAGCCCAGGCCCCTCCCTCTCCTGCAAGGGCTGCCTGGCTGTCCCCTCCTGGGATCTGGTGAGTGGGGAGGCGGTGGGGGTCCCAAGGCTGCAGCAGGGGAGGGGGCCAGCCTGGGGGGGGCCTGGTCTGCTCATACAGGGGGAGGAGAGGGGCCTGCCAGGGAGGGGCCAGGTCTGCAACGCTCTCCTTCCGGGAGATCACAGGATCCCAAATGGCTCCCACGAAATCTCCCTTCTTTAAACAAAGGAGTCCCTGGGACTTTAACTCTGTGTGAGGTCGCTCAGCGTCATTGCACAACAGAGGAAACATGGGCAAAGGGTTTCCCAAAGGTGGACGAGGAAGGAAGGAAAGGGGGGAGAGAAAGGGCAGGAATAAAGAGAGGGATCCCATCCCATAGTCTGGCTGCTGCATTACAAACCAGTTTCCCAGTGTCTCCAAGGGCAGCTCCACACGGAGGCCACTGCAACAATCCCCTCGCACCCAGAGCAGGGCATCCCAGGACCACATCCTCTCTGTCCCAAAGGGATTGTTGCTGGAAAACCAGCCGGAAATGGGCGCTGCTACTCACTGAGCCTCCAGGGACCTTGGCATCAATGGCTCTGTTTGTGTGTTAAGCAATCTAATAGAATAACAATAATAAATTTCCTGCCTAAATTTCAAGGGAGATGTCTTTGTCCCCATCCGCTTGGCCCTCAGGGTGTTGGCCAGATACATACCTGGCCCTCAGAGCAAAGAAAAAGGGATCCCACCCCCCAGAAGTCTGTCTTGAGAGCGGCAGAGAGTCCAAGTGCAAGAAAAGGAGACATAAGCAGGGGTGTGGGTGTGGGGAGCAACTCCTGAGGACCCCCACTAGAGCCAAGCGTCCATTTTTCACAAGATACAAAGGATTCCCTTGTCAGTCAGTTCTGACTTCATGCATTGACTGGAAGGCAGAAGATACCAGGTTGATTAATCTCCAAGAAATCCCTTCAGGTGCCTCCAGATTTTGCATTTCAATCTTCCTTCTAGGAGGGCTAGAGGCTGCTGCTTCCTCCTCCTCTTTCTTCTCCTTTTCAAAAAGGTCCTTTCCACCTTTCCTAGGGGGTGAGGCCCAGACTCACCCAGCCCTACTATGTTAAATATGTATTCTGAAGATGACCTCCTTTGTAATGTTTTATTTTGAAATCTTTAAGATAATATCTGTTTTCTGTTATGTTGCTTTGACTATAGACTATAAATTTGACTTTCTTCAGATTGTTGTATTTCTGTTTTTTAATTTTGTGGGAAACTGCAGTCAAGTACAACATTCCTAGAGTGGACATGTCAGGGGATGTTTTGTCCCACTCAGGAGAAGACTTCCTGTTTCCTCCTGAGCTGGGACAGACTTCCATTGCATGTGACTTGAAGAGGGTGTGTTGTGTTGTGTTGTGTTGTGTTGTGTTGTGTTGTACTAGCATGGAGGAGCACACAGCCTCCATGTTGTGATCAGTGTGTCTTCTCCATTTAGTATGTTGCTGTGTGTTTGGGGAAGTGACTGTTTAGGAAGGCTATCATTAAATGCTATACCTACGCCTGCCTTGAGGGATATCTCTGTGAACCTGAACGAATCTGTGAATAAAGTACTTTTACATTAAGGTTAATCAGATTCTTGTGTTTATTCTTTTTAAGAGGGGATCTGAAGGGATTTTACCAGTAAGGTATCTTTAATAGTAAGACTCAGATGAATGAGCAACAAGCTGATCGATGCGTAATTTAAAAAGGGGCAACGTTTGGCACTCTGCTAGAATATGGAATTTGCTAGTGCAAATTAGGAAGGATATTAATAAATAATATATCCTCTCCTGTCTCCCTAATCATCCCCACAGATTTAATAGGCTGTGAACCATTTGAGATTTTTCTTTAAAATATAATGCATTATAGAAATTGAAAAATATAAATCAATCAATCAATTAATAGATAACTCATGGTTTGGGCTGTGGTCCCATCCAGCCCTGCTTCCCTCCAAGAGTCATCCATGCTTGCTCAGAGAACCTTTTCCTTCTCCTGATATTAAACAAGTTTTGTAACAGAACAATGTATTTGTTTTGTAGAATTTAATAGAGCTTCTCATTCAGACGGACAGAACTTGGCAGAAGACCAAAACGTTCCTTCCGATCTCTCAGAGGCTTCCTGAGAGCACAGATGGATGAGCGAGACTCAGCTGGCCCTGAAGCAGGAAGAGGCCATGCCATCCAAACTGGGAGAAGTGGGGGATTCTGGGAAAACCCAGTGAAGAAGATCCTGGGTGAGGAGGACACCCTCCGCTCAGAGGTGCAGAGCCAGCAGTTGAGGCAATTCTGCTGCCAGGAGACCAAAGGACCCCGAGAGGTTTGCAGCCGACTCTACCATCTCTGTCGTCAGTGGCTGAAGCCAGAAAGGCACACGAAAGCTGAGATGCTGGACCTGGTGATCTTGGAGCAGTTCCTGGCTGTCCTTCCCCCGGAGATGGAGAGCTGGGTGAGGGAATGCGGAGCGGAGACCAGTTCCCAGGCGGTGGCCCTGGCCGAAGGTTTCCTCCTGAGTCAGGCAGAGGAGAGAAAGCAGGTGAGAGAGACTTTCCTCTGGATACGCCCAAGAGGCTCAACACAAGACAGAGAACATCCCATAATGGTCTGCTGATGGCTCATTTTTCCCCCTGGGAAGGCATCCATTGAATGAGAACTGACACCCTTAAAGCTGTTGGCCCTATCATTCGTTTTTTAATATTTCTCCCCATTCTCTGTTTTGAACCCTTGTTTCTTTTTCAGGGAAAGGATCTCTTTGCAGAAACGGCCCAGATTTCTTCCGAGGCTGAGAGGCCTCCGTTGGACACCAGACAGAGGCAGCTGGGTAAGGAGTTTTTTCTCCGTTTAGTCTCATTCTGTTGGTTTTCCAACTCATCTGTGGTTTTTTTCCATCTTTTATTGGGGGAGATTCAGAATTCCGCACTAATCCATAAAAGGAACTTAAAACTTCTCATAAGCATCCTTTGTTAAAAAAAAAACCAATTAGCATAAATAATACCGTAGAACAATACAACAGTACCACATCGCCATCCAATCAAGAACTATGCCCCAGTCTTTCTACATGGACTGCATTCAGAAATTCAGCTACTGTTAAACTAATTAGTTGTTTTCTCGTGTAAATACCAAAATCACAGGAGAAGAAAACATGCTCCAGTGTATCAGGTTCCTTCCTACTACATTTGCAGAGACGCTCAAATCCTGGAAGAGCCAAATATCTTCCTCTCACTATCATAGATGGAAACATATTAAATCTGGCTAACATGAACAGCCTGCGCAATTCAAGATCCTTAAGATTTTTCATATATCCCCCTTGAAAATCTCTACACAAAGGGAGATTTAAATAGAGAGGAGAGCAAGTGCTGTGCTTTGCAACCTCAAGAATGGAGAGAACACTGTTTTCTATAAGCTTCCTTCTAATAATTTCCCAAATATATTTGGGGTCAGAATTTTCAAAGTCAGTTAGATTAAACCTTATCGAGTTCAGTTTTCTCCTGCAAATCGCTGGTTAGATTGTAAATTACATTATCACTTAAAAGATCGTAACGGAGGGAAGTAGGAGATAGGGCTCTGTAATGAAGGAAGATCCAATATTTCAAGGTTCTCAGCCGTGCTCTTACTGATAAAGGAAATTGTCAGGAAACCCCCTTCCCCACGGCAGGCAGCATCCCGGGATCGTTTGCAGTACAGGGGACCTCCTCCGTTGTTCAGCAGCTCGTCAACCCTTCTCCTCAGGAGGAAGAGACCATTCCTCCAGTGGGGAGGGGGAGTTGGAGGCAGGAAGTCGGTGCAGGGGCTGTGAGCAGATCACAGAGCCTGAGCACCAAAGGGAGAGCGGAGCACAGGGTCAGTTTCCCACGCTCCGAGGTCGCAGGCAGGAAAGACGTGGAAGGGGGAGGCGGGGGTTCAGAATCCCGCGCCTCTTTTGCTGGACAAAGAACCGGAAGGGGTTCATTCCTGGACTCTGCAGAGGGATGAGATTGACGTTTGAACTTTTGCTCCACTGTAAATATTTGCACAATAAAGAACTTAGTTTTAGAAGTTCTGCGTTTGGCTGATTTCTCATGAGCAACCACTGAACGTCCTTACAGAAATATTCCCAACTCACAACATATTGATTCATATCTTACAGAGTTCGCAAGTCCTAGTAATGACCTCAGAAGGGATGCATGAAATTTATCCAACCTCTTAAGATCACCTGAAATCCACACTGGGATACCATATAAAAGTTGCGCACAAAGTTTCATATCAATCACTTGCAATACAGCTGGAATATATCTATTTCCTACAGGAGAGAAAAAATAAGATTTGATATGATGAGCTGTCACTTTAGCCTTAGCTATTGCAGCACAGATATGTGTATTCCAATTCATGTTATTTTTAAATACAATCCCCAGATAATTGAAATGCTTAACTTCTTGAATTAGATGTCCATTGATTATCCAATTTTTTGGGTTCCCACTCTTTGTAAATTGCATAATTTTTGTCTTATCATAGTTAATTTTGAGATTATTAATTAGTATTTTTTTTTAACCCAAAGAGGAAAGTGAGATAATTACTACATCATCTGCATAAAGTAATAAAAGTGAGATAATTACTACATCATCTGCATAAAGTAATAAAAAACTGGGATATTATTTAAATAAGGAATATGAGTGGTTACATTTTGAAGAAAAGATGTGAGGTCAGATAAAAAGAGATGAAATAGGGTGGGGGCCAGGATACAGCCTTGCCTAACTCCTCGGTTGTTCACAATTTGACCTGCAAGTCTACCATCTTTTGCAACTTTAACATATATTTAGTTACTGGAGTGTAATCTTTGAATCAGTGAAAGTAGGTATGGATCAATACCGAGGAGTTCTAATTTGGTCCACAGTTTATTACGACTGACCAGATCAAAGGCACTTTTTAGATCTACAAATGCCACAAAGTCTTCGTTTATTTCTCGACATATTTGTCCACAAGATGACTTAACACTAAACAATAGTCAAGAGTTGAAGAGCCTGCCTTGAAACCAGCTTGTTCCTTTCCAGCTTGTTTCCTTTTGTAAGCATCCATTCTTCCAATTTAATAAGCAGGGATTTAGCATAGATTTTACTTATGCTTGGTAACAGACTAATAGGCCTGTAATTCTCTTGACAATTCCTATCACCTTTTTTAGAAATGGGAACCACTATTGAGTTATTCCACAATTTAGGTACAAAGCCTGAGTAATAGATAGAGTTAAAAAGTGGGACAATATTAATGGCCCACCATTCCACATTTAATCTCAACAGGTCATTTGAGATGCCGTCCATACCAGGGGATTTTCCTTGCTTAAATGAAAGAATTATCCTTTTTGCCTCCTCAACAGTAATCTGAAATTGTGTAATTACTGCAGAGGAAGATTAAAATTTTTCCTTCTCAGAAACTTGGGAATCATAACAAACAGAGGCAAAATGCGTAATCCAAGCTTAATCAGTTATATGTGGCAAATCAGTGGAAGCTTTTATTGAAAGGAGTGACCAAAAGGTTTTGGTATCTTTAGTTTCTAATGCAGTAACAATTCTGGACCATTTGGCTTGTGAAAATACAGATTTTTTTCCCCAGGGGCATGTTCTTAAAAGTGTTTTTCATTAAAAAAAAAAAAAGAGGCTTCCTGAAGTCCTGTTGAAAGGGGTCACCGAGCCTCCAGAAGCATGGGGTATAGTCATGAACACGGCCCAGTCAAAGTGGAATATCCTGATCCCAAAGTTGGTTCAGCGTGGTCTGAAGGATCCATGGCTTCGCAACAAAGCCTGAAGGTATATGGGCACCTGTGAGGGTTTTCAGTGATTGCTCATGAATAACCAGCCTGACACCGAGGTTTCTAAAACTAAGTTTCTTTATTGTGCAGATATGTACAGTGCAGCAACAAAAAGTACGTCTAGCTCATCCTTCGGCAAAGTCCGGGAATGACTCTTTCCGGTTCTTTGCCCAGCATAAAAGCCACGGGATGCGGAACCCCCGCCTACCCCCTCTGCGTCCTCCCCCCCTGCGCAAGTGGGGAGACGGAAGAGGCGCCTCACCTCCAGTCCCTGCTTGGTGCGAGGGCTCTCCTTCCCTGTCAGAGCCCTGACTCCTACTTCCCCTTCCCGTCTCTCCCTCCCCACTAGAGGGACCACTGCCTTCCTTGCTGGAGGAAGATGAATTGCTGAGCAGGTGGGGCGGGGGCTCGCGATAGTGAGAAAGCCCTGGCAACCCTTCGCCGTGAGGTGAGGGCAGCACCCTGACAGCACCTTTGCAAAACATGTCACTATCATGGATGTTCTCAGCAAAGGATTCAAATGGGGATTTACAGCCTTTGTGGTAGCTCTTGCGGTTGAGTATATGTTGTTTCCCCCAAAGAAGGATAAGGGCTACGAATCGATTGTTGTGTTCTGACTTTGAATTAAAAGATGCGTATTGAAGTTCTTCAAAAAGAAAAAAGGGGGGGAGTGTTTTTCATTTCAAAGTAAGTCTTCCAGAGAACTTGGGAGTTAGTAATAGAGGCTTCTTTTAGACAAGTTCTAAGTTATTTCTTATGGTTGATACAATCTTTATCAAACCAGTTGTACTTATTTGAAGGTTTGTTGTTGAAATGGAGACTTTAAAAAGGAGAAAATAATTCCTGAATAGTATTATAAAATACTGCTAGTAAATCAAATCAAATACTGCTAGTAAATCCTCCCTATTTTTATTATTTATATAACTTCTTTTGGCATAAATAGTCTTACCGGTAATTATAGGAGGACAAGGAAAATTATTTCTGGAGTTTCTGTACATCTCTAAAACAATTGGAAAGTGGTCACTCAGAGTGGGGTACTACTGTAAAAGAGGTGATTTCATCTAACATTTCCAGGAAACTAAAGTATAGTCAATTACACTCCAGCCGCTTTTGGAGCAGAAGGTAAAATCTCCTGGAATATCAAGCCATATTGTGCCATTGAAAAATGAAAGATTAAATTCTATAACCAATTGTAAGAGTTTTCCACTGATTCACCTGTGAGAGAGGTAGGCACTGTAGACCTCCCCCTTACCTTTTTCCTCTTGCAGGTGAAACATTGATACTGGCTAGACCTCTTCATCCATCTTTTCATGGGGACAGAAGAGAAGCAGCGGCTGTGGAAACAGATCAGGTCAGGGGAAGCTGCCTTGTGGGGACAGAGGCCAAGGGGTGGAACGATGTCATAGCTCAAGGGGTGGTGGTGAACAACAGTGTGGTCTCAGAGGAGGACATTTCCCTTTTTCTTTTAGGGTCCAGTGTGCTTTGAAGATGTTGCTGTTTGTTTCATGGATGAGGAGTGGGAGTTGCTGGATCCTGACCAGAGAGCTCTGCATAAGGACGTCATGGAGGAGAATCGTGGGATCGTGGCCTCTCTTGGTAAGGCTCCCAGTGGGATCATAATAACTGTTTTTAAATTCCAAACTCCATATGTGATGAACCTCATATATTTTCACAGAACTCAACTGCCCCCCAAAACACGGATATTACAATACCCCCCCAAAAAAACATTGAACAGTAAATTACTGTTTTTTCTGTGAATGTTCTTCCACCATTGGCAGCTTCTTAAACAAGGATCAGCCTGGTCTGAACTCCCCAGGGCATTTTAACTGTAAACTTCAGAGTTGTTAGGGAAGTTGAAGTAGCTTCTGTTAGGTTTTCTGTTTTTGTTTTTGCTCGTGTCAGTCTTTGCTTGTCCAAAGAGAAGACTGACATTGGAAATGGAGGGGATTCCATGATGGAGCCAAACAAAATCCATTCGAGAGAAGAGCCAGTCTTATTGAATCACAGGTTACCCTAAGGATGTCAGCTGATCCCCGTTAATAAATGCACCCAACACTTCAGTAAAACCATCTATCTAACCCACTTGTGTTATTCCTCAATTGCCATGATTAATGCGTATTTTTCATTAATTTCTCCCTGAGTCTCTTATGCACTTCTCTTCATTGTAGATACTGAAGGACTGGAAAATAAGAACAAGGGTGACCATGACAAAATCTCCACAATGGGGAAGCCGTACAACTCTCTTGAATGTGGAAAAAGTTCCCATTCTACTTTTCATCAAAGAAATCCCATTGGGAAGAAAGCATATCAGTGTTTGGAATGTGGAAAGAGCTTCAGGAAGAGCTCCTCTCTCACTTTCCATCAAAGAATTCATACAGGGGAGAAGCCCTATCAGTGCATGGAATGCGGAAAAAGTTTCAGTCAAAAGTCCAATCTCACTTCCCACCAAAGAATTCATACAGGAGAGAAACCTTATCAGTGTGTGGAATGTGGAAAGAGCTTCAGTCAGAGCTCCCATCTCACTTCCCATAAAAAAATCCATACCGGGGAGAAACCTTATCAGTGCGTGGAATGTGGAAAAAGCTTCATTCACAACTTCACTCTCACTTCCCATCAAAGAATTCATACAGGGGAGAAACCCTTTCAGTGTGTGGAATGTGGAAAGAGCTTCAGTCAGAGCTCCCATCTCATTTCCCATCAAATAATTCATACGGGGGAGAAACCTTATCAGTGCGTGGAATGTGGAAAAGGCTTCATTCACAACTTCACTCTCACTTCCCATCAGCGAATTCATACAGGGGAGAAACCCTATCAGTGCATGGAATGTGGAAAGACCTTCATGAAGAGCTCCTCTCTCACCTTCCATCAGAGAATTCATACAGGGGAGAAACCCTATCAGTGCGTGGAATGTGGAAAAAGCTTCAGTCAAAAGGCCAATCTCACTTCCCATCAGAGAATTCATACAGGGGAGAAACCCTATCAGTGTGGGGAATGTGGAAAAAGCTTCAGTCACAAGATCTCTCTCACTTCCCATCAGAGAATTCATACAGGGGAGAAACCCTTTCAGTGTGGGGAATGTGGAAAGAGCTTTAGTCAGAGTATCCATCTCACTTCCCATCAAAGAATTCATACAGGTGAGAAACCCTATCAGTGCATGGAATGTGGAAAGAGCTTCAGTTTGAGCTCCTCTCTCTCTTCCCATCAAAGAATTCATACGAAGGGTTGAAAAAACCTTCATTATACATCTTTCAGTGCTAGGGAGAAACACACCACTTTAAACAGGCCCTTGGCTGATGGACATCTAATGCTCTTTTAAAATGTGGTGGGAAGGTAGGGGTTACATGTTTTGGGCTGTTTTGTTTTGTGTTTTCATATTGTGACTTTATGTTGTAACCATCCTGAGACCAGTGGGTGTAAGGAATAAGAGCCTGCTCTTAGAGAGTGACGGGTCTTTGCCCCCCAATAAAACATTTGAGGGGGCCACCCTCCAATTCATAGGAATTGCCATTCCAATGGCATGCATACACTGCATCATGTGACTAAACCCCTTCTATACTTTATTCAAGTTGGGACCCTGCTATAGGGCGCTATAGAAATCAAATAAATGCATAAATGAAATAAAACCATCTTGGTCACCATTTGCACTTTTTCCAGCTTGTCAATATCCTTATTATTACAGGTAGGTAGCCGTGTTGGTCTGTCTGAACGTTTTGAGCTGGGAACCTTAAAACAGTGTAGCACTTGGAAACATCAATGGCGTCCAGCAGGCATCCTGTCTGTGTACCTGCTTCTCCCGTGCTTCATCAGAGCTTGCAAACTTCTTCAGCGCAGCATTGGTGTGTGCCTCAGATTCTTACCAGCAATATAAAGTCCACAGATTCAAGCTTGTTCCTAATCTAGAAGCTTTATTTACATCTATAAATCACAGACACTCCCGGAGACACGGAACACATCTCGTCCCGTCTCCGGTCGAAAACAAAGTCAGAATGTATATAGGCAGAAAACAAAAGTGTCACATTTCACATAGGCTTCTGTTTACCGCAGAAATACCCAGATGTGTAACATCATCCCTGTGGGCGGTACACGCCTCTTGAGCTTGTTAACCCTATAAGCTCCAAACCTCACACCCCCTCTCGTGCTGCACCACAGGGGTAGCGTAAGCATATCACCTACACACATACTCTCACAGAACTCCCTATGACGTTGGAAGCTCAGTGGTTTCATGAACCCGACCGCCAGGTTCACTCGACTGGGACAGTACTTCAGCTTCTCCAAGCTGTTCTGAAAACCTTGATGCACATTTGATTCTGGCTTTGAATAGTCCAGACTCTTCCAGTTTCAAACAGGGTTGGTTGTCCTCCCATACCGTGACGGGTAGGCAATTCTCACAACAGATCTCTTGGACCAAACACCTATAGTACTCCAGTTCCCTATAAAGCACTGACAACGCATTGCACTTGGCTTCTGCAGAGGAACGAGCAATGAGGCTCTGGTTCCGGGACTTCCACCCAACTAGAGCACCTCCAAACTTCACAACCATTCCAGACACAGATTTCCTGTCCTTGGAATTTGCCCAACTGCTGTCGCACCAGGACGTGAGCTGGGGCTCACCAGCGGCCGACCTCAGGCAAAACTCCTTTGCCTTCTGCAAATACTTCAGCACTCTCTCGATGCCATTCCAGGCATGCACACTGGGCTTTGTAGCCTCCCTGCTGAGCAGATTCACAGCAACTGCTATGTCAGGTCTGTTTCACTGGGAAAGATACAACAGCCTCCCTAGAGCTGACTGGAACACCTCGGGGCTCTGGAACTCAGAGCATTCCCCAGTCTGACTATCCTTAATGAAACAAGTCTCCATGGGTGTTCTGACACTTGCACACTCAGACATCCTGCACTATCTCACCTGTCTGGCTGAGCAAGACACTACTGTCTTCGGCTCTGTCTACCTGAACACCTAGGAAAACACCAACAGGGCCTAAGTTCTTGAGCTGGAAACACTGGCCAAGCTCCTCTGAGAACTGTTGCACCTGTTCCCTGGTCTTTGCCAGGTAAAGGATGTCCACACTGGACAGAAGAACTTGCTCCTGCTGTTGGCCTACTCCTGCCAGAAACAGGCCGCTATCAGCATGACTCTGGCTGAAACCTAGCTCTTCCAAGACATCACTCAAGCACATGGTCAAATCCCTGGCCGACTCCTTCAGGCCATAGATTGCCTTGTGCAACTTCCACACCTGATTTGGCCTGTTGCCCTCGAACCCTGGTGGAGGTACCACGTCCTCCTGATCCAGGTTGGAATCCAAACAGGCACCTAAACCAAAGTGGTTTACCTCAAAACCTCTTTGAGCTGCAGCCGCTAAAAACATGTGCGTGGTTTCACTTCTGGGAGTGGGTGCGTCCATTACCTTGGAGCAATGGACCCCCTTCCCCTGAGTGAAACCTGTGGCTACTAACCTAGCCTTATAGTGCAACTCTCCAGTTGCTGTCGTCTTGAGTCTGTACACAGTCAAAGACCTCACTGAGCTCACTTGCTCTCCCATGGCATCGTGCCATTTCTGGGCTTCCCCTTGAGGCAACTTCTGAACCTCCTCAAGGCTCTCTGGTTCACACTGAGCCAGACAAGCACTCACACTAGTGGCAGTGAACCTTTCGGGTAGAATCCCTTCCGTGGATCGTGCAGACTGCTGTGATACCACTTTAGAAGGCAGGATCAGATCAAGGGCAGGAATAGTACCACGTTATTCTGCCTGGGTCAGGCCCCACCTAGAATACTGTGTTCAATTCTTGGCACCACAATTTAAATTTTGTTTGCCCAGGGAAATCAAGAAGGTGGGGGAACACAATCCATATTCCTTTTGTAACATGTGGCCAATGTTTATTGAATGCATGTATTGTTAAGAATTGTAACACAAGGCAGGAAAGTATGCAATTCCATCAGGACAAGTTATTTGTTGTTTACTGTTGTAACCATTGCTTTCTGGAAATTTATGTAACTTCCAGTAATTTCACATTATCTATGTTTTTCTGTGTGTTCAGCACACATGATTGCAGGTGAGACTGAATAACACATTTCCTAGGAAAACAAACTTTCTTTAGAATTGTACATGCACACAAATGCTCAAACCTATAACAAACTTAGTTGGTCTCTACGGTGCTACTAGAAGGAACTTTTTTATTTTGTTTCGACTTTGGCAGACCAACACGGCTACCTACCTGTAACTTCCTAGGAAATTCCCTTGGACTGCTTCTGTATTGTTTCGAATGTGACTTCACTTACAGATAAGAACAAACCATATTTATTGCTGACAAATCATACCCTAGTCAGCTCATTAATCTGAACCCCCAACAAACTCTGTGCTTAACATGAGCAACTGCTTTCTTCCCATTTCTTAGGTGGAAGGAACTGATAATGAAGAAGTGAGATAGACCCTTTCCCTGAAGCTTTGGGGGTCGGGGGGGGGGGCTAATTTCAGCTCCTGAAAGCTTGGCAGATGTGGAGTATTTGCTCACACACTGCCATGACTTAAAAATCAACCTGGCATCTTAGTGAGCCCAGTGCCACTCTGCCAACTGTCTCACTCCCAGCTAACTAATCTGGTAAGCTGTCCTGCCATCTCTGTAAAGACTTCAGTGTCCCTTGAATTCACAATTAAGCATTTCTGGAAGGGGAAATTATATGCTTTTGTTTACAAAGCACTAATGCTGGGCCACTGAATGTGCAAGCTACCAGCCCTGCCCTCTAGGAACCTCCAACTTTAAAGATTGATGATTTGGTGTGGCAGCAAGTGTACTTTGGAACTCCCTGCCACTTGACACCAGGCAGGAGGCTTCACGGTCCACTTTGCAGCATTCAAGCTTGTTACCGCTGCTGAGTTTGTGATGGCTACACGCTGAGGAGAGAGAACTATGATTAAGCTAGCATTGCGAAAGAATGCATCTAAACCGGCCTAACGGACTCATGGGGAAATGGGTATTTTGGGGAATGTTTTGAAAAAGTAAGCTTAGTGATCATTCATTTATTTACTTCATAAAATGTATACACCACTTGATTGTAAACAAAACAAAACCCTCAAGGCGGTTTACGAAAAGATACACTGAAATGATCAAAAATGTACAGCAGTACTTTAAAACATGCAAAAACTTAAAATGCTAATATTCAGCTGAACTTTCTAAGCACCTGCACAGGCATGTTTTTAGCAGGTTCCCCCAAAAAGGTGGGAGGGAGGCGCCTACTTGATCTCAAGAGGCAGGGAGTTCCAAAGGGTCTGTGCTGCCCTACTAAGGAATTGAGGTTTTGCATGGCACCTGTAGTTGAAGCGGTCAAGGGGGCATCTGTGGGGTAAAGAGGGGATCTCACGGGTAAACTGGTCCCAAGCAGTTAAGGGATTTCTGTGCTAATGTTAAGGCCTTGAACTGGTCCTGGTAGCCAATGGGCAACCAGTGAAGCCCTCTGAGCCAAAGGGTCACATGCCGAGAAGGCCTCGCTCCTGACAGCAATCGTGCTGCAGCATTCTGCACCAGCTGCAGGTTCCGGATCCAGCGCAAGGGATGCCCCGCATGGAGGGTACTCTGGTCATCCAGCCTTGAAGAAAGGAAGGCGTGAGCTGCTGTGGCCGGTCCAGGAATGTGGAACCATCTGCAGTTGCTCAAAGGCACTTCCAGCCACTGAGTTTCAGCTGCATCCTGGTTGAGGCCAATCTATCCTTGAGGCCCGAGACCTCCAAAATGTTGTTATTTATGGACCTTATGGTCCTCCGCGGGGCATACCAGGAGAGGCGGCCCCGTAGGTACGAGGGTCCTAGGCCGCATAGGGCTTTAAAGGTCAAAACCAGCACCTTAAACCTGACCCTGTACTCCACCGGAAGCCAGTGCAGCTGGTAAAATAAAAGAGAAAATCCCACCAGACGGCATGGGACTTGTACTGGGTCATCTGAGCCTTTGGCAGTAAGTAATTTATAAGTTATTTTGTCAGCTAATGCTGAAATCGACACATTTCTATACCAAAGTGAAATCTGGAAATCATGTCAGGTTTTCAGTGCTGGGTAGAGGTTTGGGTGTTGGACTCTATGACCTGGGAGACCAGGCTTCGAATCCCCAGCCAGCCATGAAGCTCCCAGGGGTGACTTCTGGGAGAAAAAGGTGGAATAGAGATGGAATAACTGAAATAAATAAGATTTTCTATTTTGGAGCAATGGAGGTTGTGGCAGCCATCAGCATCCTCGTCAAGAGTTCGTGAGAGCTGACGAAATGGCAAAACTGACTGGGAGAAATGAGGGATGTGAAACTTACAGCAGTCAAGTACAATATTCCTACAGTGGACATGTTAGGGCAGTGGAAGCAAACCTAGGGCACTCAGAGCCAGTCTGCTTTTCCTACTCGGGAGTAAGCTGCCTTGAGTTCAGCAGGGCTTAACTCCCAGGTCAGTAAGTGTATAAAGATGGCAACATAAGCTCTTTCTCGGGAGCCAACAGAGGAATTCATTCCATGGAGGCTGTGATCAAATGGCAGCAGAAGAAACAACAAAATATAACAACAACAACAACAACAACAACAACAACAACAACAACAACAACAACAACAGGAGAAACAACAGGAGAAACAACTACCTGACATTTAGAAAACACCTGAAGGCAGCCCTGTTTAGTGAAGTTTTTAATGTATGACATTTTAATGTATTTTAATATTTGTTGGAAGCCACCCAGAGAGGGGGTACAAATAAATAATAATAATAATAATAATAATAATAATAATAATAATAATAATAATAATAATAATAATAATGTATTATATATCTTATATTAAATATTGGGAGAGGGTGTACATCCCTCCAGTGTACACTAGCGGCCAAAATTGTGGAACCTTCTGGAAAAAAATGTATTTCCAAGGTTTGATGGTTCATAACACCACTTTGTTTTGGAGTAATACCAGCGCTTTTGGGGGGGGGGAAGCAGGGGGACGCATACCCATAAACATTTTGTGAATTTAACAGCATTTTGTGAATTTAACAGGAGAAGAAATTCACTGTATTTATTTTTCTCGATTTGAACTGTATTTACCCCCCCCCCCCGCCCGGTGATTTTATTGAATCAAAATCAGAGTACCCCTAAACATTTAGCACTGAGCACTGAGTTATACAATAAAATCATATATCAGTGGAAAGATAATTTAATGAAGAATGTAATGCAATAACTTTTATGAAGGATTATTTCTTACAACAGCAGTCATAAAGAGGAAATGTGAAACACACAGAAAGACATGAGATATACTGGTTAAACTGCCGTGTTGGCAAGGGGCAAGTGGGTTTTGGGTTGCAGTTTGGGCACTCGGTCTCTAAAAGGTTCGCCATCACTGCTCCAGAAGGGAAGGAAAGGAAAGGGAAGGGGGGGTCCCCCTAAAACAGTGTTTTTCAACCACTGTTCCGCGGCACACTAGTGTGCCGCGAGATGTTGCCTGGTGTGCCGTGGGAAAATTACTTTATATATAGTCAATATAGGCACAGAGTTAAATTTTTAAACATTTTCTAATGGTGGTGTGCCTCGTGATTTTTTTCATGAAACAAGTGTGCCTTTGCCCAAAAAAGGTTGAAAAACACTGCCCTAAAAGCATCTCTGGAAGTGTGCAATGCAGAAGGGAGATCGGGGCAGACTCGGCTCTGCAAGGGTTAAAGGGAACAGAGCTGCCTTCCTAGAGAGGACAGGAAGCAAGAGAGAGGAGGCCAGGTCCTCCAGAGCCCAGGCCCCTCCCTCTCCTGCAAGGGCTGCCTGGCTGTCCCCTCCTGGGATCTGGTGAGTGGGGAGGCGGTGGGGGTCCCAGGGCTGCAGCAGGGGAGGGGGCCAGCCTGGGGGGGGGGGCTGGTCTGCTCATGCAGGGGGAGGAGGAGAGGGGCCTGCCAGGGAGGGGCCAGGTCTGCCACGCTCTTCTTCCGGGGAGATCACAGGATCCCAAATGACTCCCACGAAATCTCCCCTCTTCGAACAAAGGAGTCCCTAGGACATTAACTCTGTGTGACGTCGCTCAGCGTCATTGCACAACAGAGGAAACATGGGCTGATGGTTTTCCAAAGCTGGACGAGGGGGTGGACTAACCCCCCTCCCAAAAAAAAAGCCCCATGCATGGGGAGGAAGGAAATGTGGGAGAGAAAGGGCAGGAATATAGAATCCTAGAGTTGGAAGAGACCCCAAGGGCCATCCAGTCCAACCCCCTGCCAAGCAGGAAACACCATCAAAGCATTCCTGACAGATGGCTGTCAAGCCTCCGCTTAAAGACCTCCAAAGAGGG
This sequence comes from Lacerta agilis, assembly GCF_009819535.1. NCBI lineage: Eukaryota > Metazoa > Chordata > Lepidosauria > Squamata > Lacertidae > Lacerta > Lacerta agilis. Next base: position 1,605,734 of record NC_046315.1, read on the forward strand.
AGACTCCAGCCTGAGTTCATTCTGTGCTTTAGCTTTTCTGACTTTGTCTCTATACATGCTGGCTATTTGTTTGAATTCCTCTCTGGTGATTTCCCCCCTTTTTCCATTTTTTGTACATATCCCTTTTAAATCTTAACTCAGTTAAAAGTTCTTTAGATAGCCACCCTGGCTTCTTTAGGCACCTTCCATATTTTCGTCTCATTGGTCCTGCTTGAAGTTTTGCTTTTAATATCTCACTTTTAACAAACTCCCACCCATCATGAACTCCCTTCACTTTTAGTATTTCTGTCCATGGGATTTCACCCAGCATTTCCCTAAGTTTTCTGAAGTCGGCTTTCTTAAAGTCTAGAATTTGAGTCTTAGTATGCTTGGTTGCTCCTTTCCGCTGTATAATAAACTCCAGAAGAGCATGATCACTCCCACCTAATGATCCTGCCACTTCTACCCCACTAACCAGGTCATCACTATTGGTTAGGACCAGATCTAAAATGGCTGATCCTCTTGTTGCTTCTCCCACTTTCTGGACAATGAAATTGTCTGCAAGGCCAGTGAGGAATCTGTTCGACTTTGTGCTCTTGGCTGAGTTTGACATCCAACAAATATCAGGATAGTTGAAATCCCCCATTACTACTATCTCACTTCCTTTTGAATGCTTGGCCATCAGTTCCAGGAAGGCATCATCTGTGTCCTCAGTTTGTCTTGGGGGTCTATAGTAAACTCCCACAATGAGATCACTGTTATTTTTCTCTCCCTTAATTTTGACCCAGATACTCATCCCTGACATATAACGCCACTCCTCCTTCTTTCCTGTTTGGTCTATTTCTCTGAAATACCGTATTTTTCGGTCCATAAGGCGCTCCGGACCACAAGACGCACTTGTTTTTTAAAGGGGAAAAACCAGGGAAAAAATATTTTCCTGGTTTTCCTCCTCTAAAAAACACGGAGGGGAGTGCTGGAGGGGAAGCCCCTTCTCCCTTCACAGCGGCTCATCCCCGCTTCCTTAAAGGGACATGGGGACGAGGGGAGAAGGACATGGGGACGAGGGGAGAAAGCAGCAGCATCCCCGCTGTTTCCTCCACCATCCCATGCCTTGCACCGATCCCAAAAGCCTGCTTTTGGGATTGGCGGGCAGCGCGTGGGGTGGTGGAGGAAATCCTCTACCAACCTCCCTGCCGCCCACCGATCCCAAAAGCAGGCATCGCAGCTGCCTCCCCCCACCTCCCGCCGAATACGGCGGGACGTGGGGGGAGGCAGCAGAGATGTTGGTGGTTCGTGCCAGCAGCTCCGTGAACGGAACTGCTGGCACGATCCACCAACATCCCCTTCGCTCCCCGCCGCCTCCCCACATCCCCCGTCGCGTTCGGCGGGACGTGGGGGGAGGCGGCGGAGGTGTTGGTGGATCGTGCTAGCAGCTCCGCTCGCCGAAAGAAGCTTCTTTCGGTGAACGGAGGGGCTGGCATGATCCAGCAACATCGCTGCTGCCTCCCCCCACCTTCCGCCGAACGCGACGGGGGATGGGGGGAGGCAGTGGGAGCGAAGCCTTCGCTCCATAAGACGCACAGCGATTTTCCCTTCCATTTTAGGAGGGAAAAAGTGCGTCTTATGGAGCGTAAAATACGGTAGATTTTATCCCTCTATTACTACATTCCAATCATGAGACTCATCCCACCAGGTTTCAGTGATGCCTATTATGTCGGATTTAGTTTGCTAAATTAATCAGATTCTTGTGTTTATTATTTATAAGAGGGATTAGAAGGGATTTTACCAGGAAGGAATCTTTAATAGTAAGACTCAGATGAATCAGCAACAAGCTGATCAATGCGTAATCTAAAAAAGGGAATGTTTGGAACTCTGCTGAAATATGGAACTTGCTAGCGCAAGTTAGGAAGGATATCATTAAATACTATATCCTCTACTGCCTCCCTTATCATCCCCACAGATTTAATACGCTGTAAATGAATGAATGAATGAATGAATGAATGAATAAGATGGCTCATGGTTTGGGCTGTGGTGCAGTCCAGCCCTGCTTCCCTCCAAGAGTCATCCATGCTTGCTCAGGGAACATTTTTCTTTTCCTGATATTATACAACTTTTGTAACATAACAATGTTTTTGCTTTGTAAGATTTGCTAGCCACTCTCCTTAAGACAGACAGAACTTGGCAGAAGACCAAAGGGTTCCTTCCGATCTCTAGAGGCTTCCTGAGAGCACAGATGGATGAGCAAGACTCAGCTGGCCCTGAAGCAGGAAGAGGACATGCCATCCAAACTGGGAGCACTGGGGGATTCTGGGAAAACTCTGTGCAGAAGATCCTGGGTGAGGAGGACACCCTCCGCTCAGAGGTGCAGAGCCGGCAGTTGAGGCAGTTCTGCTGCCAGGAGGCCAAAGGACCCCGAGAAGTTTGCAACCGACTCTACCACTTTTGCCACCAGTGGCTGAAGCCAGAAAGGCACACGAAAGCTGAGATGCTGGACCTGGTGATCTTGGAGCAGTTCCTGGCTGTCCTTCCCCCGGAGATGGAGAGCTGGGTGAGGGAATGCGGAGCGGAGACCAGTTCCCAGGCGGTGGCCCTGGCCGAAGGTTTCCTCCTGAGTCAGGCAGAGGAGAGGAAGCAGGTGAGAGAGACTTTCCTCTGGATACTCCCAAGGGGCTCCAAACAGGACAGAGAACACCTCACAATTCTCTACTGATGGCTCATTCCCCCCCTCCCCCGGAATGCATCCATTGAATGAGATCTGACACCCTTAAAGCTATTGGACCTGACATTCGTGGTTTTTTAAAAATATTTCTCCCCGTGTTTTGAACCCTTGTTTCTTTTTCAGGGAAAGGATCTCTTTGCAGAAATGGGCCAGATTTCTTCTGAGGCAGAGTGGCCTCCGTTGGACACCAGGCAGAGGCAGCTGGGTAAGGAAGGAGGAGTTTTTTCTCCAACTCATCTGTGGGTTCTTTTCATATTTTGTTGGGGGAGATCGTTGGGGCCAAGAGCCTAGAGGAGGGGAGATATATTTTTTCACAACTAACATCTGAAATGCACCCAAACATCCAAATACACTCAGCAGGTGAGACTTTCTCAAATGCTCTTCTGTAGTTTGAGATGCACTGATTCACCTGTGAGAGAAGCAGGCACTCTAGACCTCCCCCTTACCTTTTTCCTCTTGCAGGTGACACAGTGATGCTGGCTAGACCTCTTCATCCATCTTTTCTTTTCTTTTCTTTTCTTTTTTTTAAAAAAAATATGTTTATTAACTTTCCCAAAACATCAACAAAATACAAACAACAAACAAATGGACAACAATACAACTATTACAAACAAACTGCAATAAAAAACAATTGTCTCTCATCTTTAGTAATTTCTTTACATTGTATAAACCTTATTTTTCAAAAAATCCTATCTATTATCTTAATTCATTATCTCCAAATTCCTTAACACTTAAAATAACTCTAAATCTGCAGTCTAACTTATCTTCCAAGTTATACCTAAATTTCAATCTTAGTATAATTTTTTTAATACAACTTAAATTTCTTCCATTCTTCTCCCACCTCATCGTCCCTCTGGTCACAAAGCTTCCCGGTCATCTCAGCATGTTCCATATAGTCCATCATTTTCATCTGACATTCTTCAATCGTTGGTAATTCCTCTGTCTTCCAGTTTTTAGCTATCAAAATTCTAGCTGCTGTTGTGGCTGTGTTTCCCCTGCTGAATCATCTGCTCCATATCTTTCCTCTTTACCAATTTTCCAAACATAGTCAAATCTAATTTTACTTAATCTCAAATATTTTGTCCTTTTTAAATATCATATAATAACTCTCTTAACTCCTAATATTTAATCTCTAACCTCAGCTCCTACTTGCTTCTGAAACTTTCTTTAACCCTTATCAAATTTTCCCCTATTTATCCTAATTTTAACCGCTTAATTCTTCATTTTTTTCTACACATTTATTTGCAGATTCAAAAGTATTTTGCTTCATTAATTTAATTTTGCATTCTATCTCCTGATTTATCAAATTGGAATATTGTACCTGGAGACCCTTTATTTCCTTTTGGATCTGCTGGTCTTTTGGTTTACTTCTCATTTTTTTCTCCTTTTCTTTAATTTGCTTCAGGATCAAATCTTTTTTAATATTCTGCTCCTTTTTCTTTACTGCATTCTTTTGTATAAAGAAACCTCTCATTACTGCTTTACTTGTGTCCCAAATAACCCTCTTATCCAACGTTGTAGCTAAGTTGATATCAAAATAGTACTTTAGGGTTTTTTGGGCCTGTCCAATAACTATTTCGTTTCTTAATAATGATTCATTCAGCTTCCATCTAAATGAACCCTGGGGAGTCAGTCTTAAGTCCAATTGTATAGCATTGTGATCAGAAGAAGTCTTTGGACAAATTTCCACCTTTATAATTTTTGGTGCCTGGTCTCTTGAAATCCAAATATAATCCAATCTGCTCCACGCCATTTTAGCATCCGAAAAAACGTTGACTCTCTTTCCATTGGATTCTTCAACCTCCATGAATCTTTCAAATCTAAATTGTCCACCATATTAAAAAATGTCTTTGGAAGTCTTCCATCGTTAGTAAATTTGGCTCTTTGAGATCTATCCATCAAGGTGGAGACCACAGCATTCAGATCTCCCAGACATATCAGTTTATAATCCATATATTCCAATAACATATCATGTAGCTTCTTATAAAAATCTGCTTTACCTTAGTTGCTGCATAAATTCCCAAAGTCAGAAATTTTTCACCTTGCACTGTTATTTCCATCGCAATATATCTTCCCTCTTCATCTTCAAACACCATTTTTGGATTATATTTTTCCTTGACATAAATTACCACTCCTCTCTTATTCACTTTGTCTGAAGAGATGAATTCTTGGCCCAATCTTTTATTTTATAACACTCTTCTATGGATTCTTGTTACATGAGTTTCTTGCAGGCATATCAAGTCCAAATTCTGTTTTATTAACACATGGTTTACCTGGTTCCTTTTGGCCCTTAAATTAAGGCTGTGAACGTTCCAAGTTAATATTTTTAGGGCCATCTTCACTAAACTGCACCTGGTGCTGCACCTGCCACTCCTTCCTATTCCAATGTTCCCCCTGGTCCAGCTCTCAATAAGGGATCTAGCAGTTGATCTGTTCCAAAAGCTGTAAACAATGTGGAAGCCTGACTTCTTTCTTCAAAGTCTGCCGCGTGTTTATCCAAAAACTTCCTCTTATCATCCTCTTGCAGGTGACACATTGATACTGGCTAGACCTCTTCATCCATCTTTTCATGGGGACAGAAGAGAAGCAGCGGCTGTGGAACCAGATCAGGTCAGGGGAAGCTGCCTTGTGGGGATAGAGGCCAGGGATGGAGCAATGTCATAGCTCAAGGAGTGGTGGTGAACAACAGCGTTGTTTCAGAGGAGGACATTTCCCTTTTTCTTTTAGGGTCCAGTGTGCTTTGAAGATGTTGCTGTTCGTTTCACAGATGAGGAGTGGGAGTTGCTGGATCCTGACCAGAGAGCTCTGCATAAGGACATCATGGAGGAAAATCGTGGGATGTTGGCCTTTCTTGGTAAGGCTCCCAGTGGGATCATAATATTTGTTTTTACATTCTAAACTCCATATGTGACAAACCTCATATATTTTCACAGAACTCAACAGTGCCCTCTACAACACTGGATATTACAATACCCCAAAAAAACCTTGAATAGTACTGTTTTTCTGTGAATGTTCTTCCACCATTTGCAGCTTCTTAAACAAGGATCAGCCTGGTCTGAACTTTCCGGGCCATTTAACTGTAAACTTTAGAGCTGTTAGGGAAGCTGAACTAGCTAATGTCAGATTTTCAGTTTCTGTTTTTCCTCCCGTCATTCTTTGGCTGTCCAAAGAGAAGACTGACATTGGAAATGGAGGGGATGCCATGATGGAGCCAAACAAAATCCATTCGACAGAAGAGCCAGGCTTATCTGATCACTGGTTCCCCTAAGGATGTCAGTTGATCCCCGTTAATTAATGCACCCAACACTTCAGTAAAACCATCCATCTAACCAACTTGTGTTATTCCTCTATGACCAGTGTTAACGAGTATTCTTCATTAATTTCTCCCTGAGGCTCTAATCTATTTCTCTTCATTGTAGATAATGATGGACTGGAAATTAAGAACAAGGGTGACCATGACAAAATCCCCACAATGGAGAAGCCGTATAAATATCTTGAATGTGGAAAAAAATCTTATTCCACTTCCCATCAAATAAATCCCATTGGGAAGAAAGCCTATCAGTGCATGGAATGTGGAAAGAGCTTCCGTCAAAAGGCCAATCTCACTAAGCATCAGAGAATTCATACAGGAGAGAAACCCTATCAGTGCATGGAATGTGGAAAGAGCTTCAGTCAAAAGGCCAATCTCACTTCCCATCAAAGAATTCATGCAGGGGAGAAACCCTATCAGTGTGTGGACTGTGGAAAGAGATTCAGCTGTAGCTCCTCTCTCAGTTCCCATCAAAGAATTCATACAGGGGAGAAACCCTTTCAGTGCTTGGAATGTGGAAAGAGCTTCAGTCAGAGCTTCTCTCTTACTTTCCATCAAAGAATTCATACAGGGGAGAAACCCTATCAGTGTGTGGACTGTGGAAAAAGCTTCAGTAAAAAGGTCAATCTCACTTGCCACCAAAGACTTCATACAGGGGAGAAACCCTATCAGTGCGTGGAATGTGGAAAAAGCTTCAGTAAAAAGGTCAATCTCACTTCCCACCAAAGAATTCATACAGGGGAGAAACCCTATCAGTGTGTGGAATGTGGAAAAAGCTTCCGTCACAACCACAGTCTCACTTCCCATCAATTAATTCATACAGGGGAGAAACCCTATCGGTGTGTGGAATGTGGAAAAAGCTTCCGTCAAAAGGTTTCTCTCACTTCCCATCAGAGAATTCATACAGGGTAAAACCATATCATACAGGGTAAAACCATGGTGCTGGAGGAGACTCTTGAGAGTCCCATGGACTGCAAGAAGATCAAACTTATCCATCCTTAAAGAAATCGGCCCTGAGTGCTCACTGGAAGGACAGATCCTGAAGTTGAGGCTCCAGTACTTTGGCCACCTCATGAGAAGAGAAGAGTCCCTAGAAAAGACCGTGATGTTGGGAAAGATGGAGGGCACAAGGAGAAGGGGACAACAGAGGATGAGATGGTTGGACAGTGTTCTCGAAGCTACTAACATGAGTTTGGCCAAACTGCGAGAGGCAGTGAAGGATAGGCGTGCCTGGCGTGCTCTGGTCCATGGGGTCACGAAGAGTCGGACACGACTGAACGATTGAACAACAACAAAACCATATCAGTGTGTGGAATGTGGAAACAACTTCAGTATGAGCTCCTATCTCATTTCCCATCAAAGAATTCATATCAAGGGTTGAAAAACCTTTATACAGCTTTCAGCGCTATCGAAAAACACACCACTTTAAACGGGACCTTGGCTGATGGACATCTAATGCTCTTTTAAAATGTGGTGGGGAAGTGGGGGTTACCAGTTTTGGGCTATGTGTTTTGTGTTTTCATATTGTGATTTTATGTTGTAACCGTCCTGAGACCTGTGGGTGTGGGGAATAGGAGCCAACTCTTGCAGGCTGAGGGGTCTTTGCCGCACCATAAAATGTTTCAGGGGGGCACCCCCCAGTTTCTAGGAATTGCCATTCAAATGGCATTCATGCACCACGGACTTCCGGTGAGGACGCCATCGCGGGCGGTCATGGGTCGCTTCGGCAGCGAAGCGACTCAGGCCGGCCCGGGGGTAGGAGCCCCCGCTACCGCAAAGCGGGGCTCCGCTAAACCGCGGGTCGAGCGTCCCGCGGCATGGGCTCTCCGGCGAGCCCACTATGGTTCCGAACCCTTCCCCCGTTCCCCCTGTAAAGGGGGAGTGGGGGTGAAGGGACCACGGAGCCGGGCTGTGGAGGCATGCCCCAACCGGACCGGCGAAGCGGCGGCCGCCGCTCGCGATGAGCGATATCGTTCTACCTGGCAGAAGGAAAATAAAAGAAGCCCGTTGGCCGTGAGTACGTGAACAATTGAACTTATCTTTGACATTTGGCGCTCCGGGAGATACGACGGAAAGGAAGCCCGTTTTTCTCCCTTTGGTGGAAAGAAAGTAACTGCTTTGATGGCGACTGCTGTCGCAGTAATGGATAAATGTTTCGATTTTGACAAGTGAGACTGATTAGACCCCTTTTGGGGGACTTAAGTTGATGGGAATATTTCTTCTTAAAGTGGACAGAATGTAATCTTTTCGCCCTGACTCCAGGGAAAATGGCTGCGGAGACTTGTGATTGAGATGGAAAAGTACTGTGACTAAGATGGAAAAATACTGAAACTTGATACCCTATGCCCACTTCTACCATGTTGGGTTTCGTTTTCAAGCTGGTCTTAGACTCTGGACTGACTCATGAACAAAGGATTATTTTTTTGAATTTAGAATTGCTGAACCAGAAGTTAACCTTGCTGAATCAGGATGACAATTTATATCTCACAGGAAAGACCATTCAGAACATTGTTAAAATGGAAGAAAACCTTGGCAGAGAGCTGAAGGGAATTATTGAAGAACAAAGTACAATGCTTTTGCAACTCCGAGAAGATGAAAAGTCCTGTTGGGGTGGGAGACCCAGGATGAGAAGATTTTTTATATCCAATTTCTGGGGTGAGAGCCCAGGAATGATGGGGAAAAGATTTATATATTTACAATTAGAAGAGGAACGGAATTTTGAACCGGAGATGCTGGGAGGTGATGATCTGCGTACCCTGATGCTCCCTGTAAGGACTGTTGTGGATTATGTCTGGAACTGTGGACTTATAAGAAAAGAGGACATTCTGAAAAATGATTTTGGTGTAAGATGGAGGAATGTCTGGGAGGAGACCCCGAAATGGCGAAAGAAAATGGTTAGAAAAGGGATAGGGTGAAATGTATTAAGGATAAAATTAGGATGGTTTATTATGGTACCCTGAAGCCGGTGTGTTAAGATTTTAAGTTTTTGAACTAGAGAAGAGATATTTGAATTTTTTTATTATTATTAGCAGCAGTCTAAGTGAAAGAAGATTTATGACATGATTTGATATAAGAAGCAATATGTTGTGTTATGAAGTTGTATTATTAATTATTATGAAGTTATACTTGGAATAGATTTGATTTAAGTTAAGGAGTGATAGATTATTGTGAAGTAAAAACAAGATTTTAAGAAGTATGTTTAGTTTTGATCTTTAAATGATTTAATTTCAGAGATGAGAAGTTATTAAAGTAAAATTGGAATTGGAACCAAAGGAGAGAAAACGGGGGAAGTCACCTAGTAATGATTCGAACAAGAAAAGTTTTTTTGTGTGTGTGTGTAAACAAGAAAAAGAATTTTTGGTGTATTTGTATTTGTTTTATTATGGTTTGATTGTTGGGTTTGTGTTTGGGTTTGTGTTGGTATATGTGTTATGTTGTTCTTTGTTTTGTAAAAACCAATAAATTCTTTACAAAAAAACAAACAAAAAAAATGGCATGCATGCACCACATCATGTCACTAAACCCCTTCTATATTTTATTCAAGTTGGCACCCCTGCTATAAGGTGCTATAGAAATCAAATAAATGCATAAATAAAATAAATCCATCTTGGTCGCCTTCATCTGCACATGTTCCATCTTGTCAATATCATTGTTAGTATTATTTTTGTCATACCGCTCTCAGAGGGTTAGAGTAGGGTCATATATGTCCACAGCCCTTAGCCTTAACATCGGCCCCCCACAGGGTTGTGTGTTGAGTCCCCTGCTCTATACCCTCTAGACGTATGATTGTACAGCTACCCACCTTAGCAACAAAATCATCAAGTTTTCTGATGACACCACTGTGGTGGGGCTCATTTCCGAGGGGGGTGAGACCGCCTATTGGGACGAGGTGGAGCAGCTCTGTGGTTGGTGCAGAGAAAATAATCTGGTCCTTAACATCGCTAAGACCAAGGAACTGGTAGTGGACTACAGGAAAAAAAGGCGGACATTCAGCCCTTGTATATTGGTGGGAACCGGGTGGAGAGGGTGGCTGTATTCAAGTTTCTGGGTGTTACTATCGAGCAGGGTACGACCTGGAGCGCTAATACCATTGCTCTGGTAAAGAAGGCCCAGCAGAGACTTTATTTCCTCAGACTTTTAAAGAAGAACAATCTGAGTGAGAGACTGCTGGTGTCCTGTCCGTCTCCCTTGGCAGCATAGAGAACATTCTTACGTACTGTATCTGTGCTTGGTTTGCCAGTTGCACAGTCACCGATAGGAAAATACTCCAGAAGGTCATAACCACAGCCCGAAAGATTATCGGTCATCCTCTCCCATCTTTGGACGAACTATATAGCTCCCGTTGTCTCAAAAAACCAAACAACATTTTACAGGATTCATCTCATCCTGGATATAGTCTGTTTGCACGGATGCCTTTGGGCAAGAGATACAGAACAATTAAATCAATAACGAATAGACTAAAAAACAGTTTCTATCCAAGAGCTATAACTATTTTAAATGCTGTAACCAAATGATATGATCGTTGGGGAGTCGTGATGGATGGTATGTATGTGTATGTGTCGCTGTAAATGTATAAATGTGTATACGTGGCTGTACATGGGGGATGGCATTTCGTTGTACTACGTACAATGACAATAAAGTATCTATTATCATTTTAAAAAATTATGTACCCTTATTCTGAAGATTTCACGGTGGTTCACAACATAAACATACAGGCTGAAACCGAATCGACCCAAGTCTGCCTTCCTCCGCCAACCTCAACTTTGCTCATCAGGCCAAAAGACCACACTTCCCCGTCCCCGGGTGAAACCCCCTGGCCTTTCATTGGTAGAGCTGCCACCATGCCAAAAAAGGTGGGAGGGAGGCGCCTGCTTGATCTCAAGAGGCAGGGAGTTCCAAAGGGTCTGTGCTGCCATACTAAACAATTGAGGTCTTGCAAATGTGGGACAGGTATTATGGGGCACCTGTAGTTGAAGCAGTCGAGTGGGCACCTGTAGGAGAAAAAGTTCTCTCAAACCACTCTCTACATCATTGTTTTTCAACCACTGTTCCGCGGCACACTAGTGTGCCGCGAGATGTTGCCTGGTGTGCCGTGGGAAAAATTGAAAAAATACTTTATATATAGTCAATATAGGCACAGAGTTAATTTTTTTTAACATTTTCTAATGGTGGTGTGCCTCGTGATTTTTTTCATGAAACAAGTGTGCCTTTGCCCAAAAAAGGTTGAAAAACACTGCTCTACATGCCGTGCAGAAATTCCTAAACATCCATCGTAGAATTCTCCCACCAGACATTACCAGGATTTCAAAGGTGGAATTGTCCAACAACTTTCAGGGTGTCCTGCTTTTTACTTTTTGAAATCAGGCAAGCCTAGGCCACTTGGGATACAATGGAGAATCTCCTTCAGGGCTGAAGTCAAACTGTTGGAAGATTGCAGCACCTGCAATAGAAGCCGATACAGGAGAGACATGTTTAGTTGCAGCTGGGGCTGATGAAGGCATCTGTTTGTGCTGCTGCTGCCGATGCACCAGGGCATTTCTTCTCTCTGCTCTCCTCCCAGAGGTCATTCCTCCGCTAGTCACTGCTATGGATACATGACCATATTGTCTGTCTCCAGGCGCTGTGGTCGTCTGTGGACTGCATCTCTCTTCCCTCACCCAAAGGGATAGCTGAAAGATGGATAAATAGACCCAGGAAGTGAGTATGAGGTGTGAGGCCATGGCATGCAGACAACAGGGTCTGGTTACTATATGTGCCTGAGTCAAGAAGAGGAATATTTGTTTCAAGAAACAGTGAGAGGAGGTGAGTGTGCCATGAATTTGGTGGTGATATTTCTGAGCAGAATTTGTGATCTTGTCATGTTTTAATTGGATCTTGAATTACACAAAGGGGGATATTTTCATAGAATCTTAGAGTTGGAAGGGACTCCAGGGGTCTTCCAGTCCAACCCCCTGCTATGCAGGAATCTCAGCTAAAGCATCCCTGACAGATGGCCATCCAACCTCTGCTTAAAAACCTCCAAGGAAGGAGAGTCCACCACCCCTTGTGGGAGTCTGTTCCACTGTCGAAGAGTTCTTACTGTCAGAAAGTTTTTTTCCCAAATGTTCAGTCAGAATCTCCTTTCTTTCAACTTGAAGCCATTGGTCTGAGTCCTCCCCTCCAGAGCAGCAGAAAACAAGCCTGCTCCCTCCTCCATGTGACAGCCCTTAGAATATTTGAAGATGGCTCTCATATCTCCAATCAGTCTCCTCTTTTCCAGGCTAAACATACCCAGCTCCATCAACCGTTCCTCTTAAGGCTTAGTTTCCAGAACCGTGATCGTCTTGGTTGCCCTCCTCTGCCCACCTTCCAGCTTGTCAACATCCTTCTTAAATTCTGCTGCCCAGAATTGGACACAATCTTCCAAGTGTCGTCTGACTAAGGCACAAGAGAGTGGGACTGTTGCCTCCCTTGATCTGGACACTAGACTTCTGTTGATGCAGCCTAAAATAGCCTTTTTTGCAGCTGCATCACACGGCTGACTCATGTTAAGCTTGAGGTCCGCCAAGATCCCTAGATCCTTTTCACATGTACCGCTAGTAAGCCAGGTGTCCTTCATCTTATATTTGTGCATCTGGTTCTTCCTGCCTAAGTGCAGAACTTTGCATTTGTCCCTACTGAAATTCATTTTGTTAAGGTCATTTTGAATTCTGATTCCGTTTTCTGCAGCATTAGCTGCCCCTCCCAGTTTGGTGTCATTGCAAATTTGATGAGCATCCCCTCAATTCCTTCATCCAAGTCGTTTATAAAACCATTGAAAAACAACAGTCCCAATACAGAAGCCTATGGCACCCCACTTGTTACTTTCCCCCAGGATGATGAGTAACCATTAAGGAGTACTCGCTCCGTCAACCAGCTACAAATCCACCTAACTGTTACCTTATTCAACCCACATTTTTCCAGCTTCCTCACAAGACTATCATGGGGGACTTTCTCAAAAGCATTTCCCTGATCCACCAAGTATGTAAGTCCATAAAAATTTAAAAAACAAACAGAATGGTCTGGCACAACTTATTTTTGAGAAACCCATGCTGGGTCTTAGTAATCACAGCACCCTTTTCTAAATGCTCACAGTCCGACTTGAATTATATTTTCTAGGGCCTTCCCTGGTATTGATGTTAAGTTCACCAGTTGGTAGTTACCTGGGCTTTCCTTTCCCCCCCTTTTTTTGAAGATGGGGACAACATTTGCCCACCTCCAGTCTGTAGGGACCTCACCTGTTGGATGACCGGGAGAGTGGTGACGGCAGCTACTGCATAGTAAAATCCAGTTGGCAGCACTGCAGGGCTGTTGTGCAGCAGATGGGCAAAAAAGGGAGTGTGAGGAGCTCTCCTGAGGCTCCTCCCCAACTTCTCCACAATGCACAGAACCACTAAAACACATATTCTGTAACATTCTCAACTGGCTACACAGTACTACCTGAGTTTGGAGGGGGGGATCATTATTTATTCAATTTATATACAGCCCTTTATCAAAAGATCCCAGGGCAGTGTGCAACATTAAAAACACATCAATGATAAAACATAGTAAAAACATAGTGAAAAGCGTACTGTCAGATAAACATAATCAATACGCTAAAAAAGAATACCCGCTCTTTGTGTTTCAGTGCTCACTGAATCCAGAAGGGACACAGAGGCACTGACCATGTCCTCTTTCCATCAAGGCAACTTCACCACTGCCATGTTCATTTTAGTCGGCTTCCCGGGCATGGGAGCATCTCACTTCTGGCTGGCTTTCCCCCTCTGCTTCCTCTTCCTGCTGGCCATCCTGGGCAACTGCACCATCATCTACATCATCCGAGCAGAGCGGAGTCTCCACGAGCCCATGTACCTCTTCCTCTGCATGTTGGCGGCCATCGACATCCTGATTACCCTGTCCACCGTGCCCAAGATGATGGCCATATTCTGGTTCAGATCCACCAGCACCGCCTTCGATGCTTGCTTGGTCCAGATGTTCTGCATCCACAGCCTCTCTGGAATGGAATCCACCATCTTGCTAGCTATGGCTTTCGACCGCTACATCGCCATATGCTACCCACTGAACCACTCGTCTATCCTCACCACGCCCAGGATAGCTAAAATAGGACTGGTGGCTGTATTTCGTGGAGCAGCCCTGATGGCCCCTTTGCCCGTTTTCATTAAGAGGCTGCCCTTCTGCAAGTCCAACGTTCTCTCCCATTCCTACTGCCTGCATCAGGATGTCATGAAGCTAGCCTGTGCCAGCTTCAAGGTTAACATCATCTATGGACTCGTGGTCATCATTTTTGCCATTGGGCTGGATTCCCTGCTCATCTCCTTGTCTTACTACTTCATCCTGAAGGCTGCCCTGAGTTTGAGCCAAGAGGCACGTGCCAAGGCCCTCGGGACGTGTCTCTCCCACATATGTGCTGTCTTCCTTTTCTACGTGCCCTTCATTGGCTTGTCCATGGTTCACAGGTTTGGTAAGACGCACGGCTCCAACATCCATACCGTGATGGCCAATGTCCACCTTCTGGTGCCTCCAGTGCTAAACCCCCTTGTCTATGGGGTGAAGACGAAACAGATACGTCACCGAATAGGGCGAGCATTTTGCAGAAGTAGGTGCTGATAAGAACTTTTCGCAATTAACTTAAAAAAAAACACCATTCATTTATCAGTTCCAACATCATGAAGCATATAGTGATCCCTCTGCAGGGTGTGGGATGTCTCTCTGGTGAATCAATGGGTTGTTGTTGTTCAGTTGTTCAGTCGTTCAGTCGTGTCTGACTCTTCTTGACCCCATGGACCAGAGCACGCCAGGCACCCCTATCCTCCACTGCCTCCCACAGTTTGGCCAAACTCATGTGTGTCACTTCGAGAACACTGTCCATCCATCTCATCCTCTGTTGTCCCCTTCTCCTTGTGCCCTCCATCTTTCCAAACATCAGGGTCTTTTTTAGGGAGTCTTCCCTTCTCACGAGGTGGCCAAAGTACTGGAGCCTCAACTTCAGGATCTGTCCTTCCAGTGAGCACTCAGGGCTGATTTCTTTAAGGATGGATAGGTTTGATCTTTTTGCAGTCCATGGGACTCTCAAGAGTCTCCTCCAGCACCATAATTCAAAAGCATCAATTCTTCGGCGATCAGTCTTCTTTATGGTCCAGCTCTCACTTTCATACATTACTATTGGGTACAAGCTCCCATCTCCTGCTCCCTCTATTTTTCTTCATGGATATTCTCCTCAATACTAGAAGCATGGATGCGTCAAGAAGACCCCCTTGCTATGGTGATTTTGAGTGCTACAGATGACAGTCCTGGTTCTGCTCCATTTCACTCCCAAGTGGGTTGTGAAGATCCTTCTGAAGATTCCACATTGTGAACTTCCATTACCACCCAGATCTAAGGAATCCCTCTCTATATATGGGCTCATTCCTGGCCCATTTGGAAGACCCAGTAAAGTTTTCTCTTACTGGCCATCTGTCAGAGATTCTTCAGCTGTGATTCCTGCAGCCAGTGTGGTGTAGTGGTTAAGAGCGGTAGACTCGTAATCTGGGGAACCGGGTTCGTGTCTCCACTCCTCCACATGCAGCTGCTGGGTGACCTTGGGCAAGTCACACTTCTCTGAAGTCTCTCAGCCCCACTCACCTCACAGAGTGTTTGTTGTGGGGGAGGAAGGGAAAGGAGAATGTTAGCCGCTTTGAGACTCCTTCGGGTAGTGATAAAGCGGGATATCAAATCCAAACTCCTCTTCTTCTTCTTCTTCTTCTTCTTCTTCTGCATAGCAGGGGGTTGAATTAGATGGCCTTTGGGTGAACTTCCAACTCTACAATTCTATGATTCTGTGATAAGGAGGTATGGAGTGAAGGCTGAAGATTCTTTATTAATGCAGAGAAAGACTAAAGGATAAAAGTGAAGAACAAGACCACAATGCTTATGTCCCTCTTATTGCTGGTAATCCTTTGAACAGCAATGCAGGGACTCCTCTGTCTGCAGTCTGGGTGTACACTGAGGCTCAAAGATGCAGGGCTTCTCTTGGGATAAATTTACTGCCTTCGTCTCCTGGACCTTAATGCAGTTCATCAAATTATCATTGCACATCAGATTGATATGTTAGTCACATATGTGTTTCATATATTCTTGCACACATAGGTGAATCTGTGGCAAGCAACCAATACAGATGACTGCATTTATACTTTTTTTTTTTGCAAAGATAAGGAATGTGGTGGCAAGCAGCCAATACAGAACCATCCCAGGTGCTCTCTTAGTCAGGTGGTGGGACATACTAAACTCAGGGCATCCTTAACTCGGACAGAAACAGACATACGGACACACATAACTAGCTAGTGTGTGAGGAAATAGTGAAGCTGAGAAATAGTGAAGAAAGCAGCAGAAAGAAGCATGGCTGACCACCAAAAGACTGTCAGGATTGTCCTACATGTAAGTAGGCATCTGATTGGCATGTTCTCTCCCTCCTGGTCAGTTGTTTGGGAGCTTCAAAAGCTTTCTCCAGCCCAAACATCACAGTGACTGATACCAAGAGGCATCACCGCACTTAGGAACAGCAGAGTGTTAGCAGTTCGTGTAACAGACACAGCAGTGCAGCATTTTGGCTAAACTACTTTATTTACACATAATACACTCGGAGCATTCTGACTCAGCTCCTCCCTCTTTCTCACCAGACAGCAAAGAGAGAAAGAACAAAGGACAATAGTCCCACATCACGGAAACACAGTAATCCAAACATCCAGTCTCTGTCACTCTCCCACACTGTGGAATGAAAACATACACCGTCATGTGATAAAAAACAATCCCATGAATGCAAACACGGGGCAAGAATCCCAACAAAGACTCGGGCAAGTTGGGTATAAAAGGACGAAGGACGTCATAACACACAATGCTAACTCCTCCTCAATATCACAATGGTCTTCCAATACACCCATCCCACACCATAAATAACCATTCTAATATGTCAACCAAGTGACAATAATTCAGTCAGCTGCTAAATGCCCACTTTGCTCTTTGTTTTGATTGTTTCCTTTCCTTTTGGTCCAGGAGAACCTGAAGATCCAGAAATACAACACAGTACAAGCCAAATACTTCAGATTTGCTCCCATCCAAAGAAGACAGAGATGGGCTTCCCAGCCTCTGACCATCCATGCTGCACCAGGTTTCCTGATTTTGAATCTTCATACACAGCTTGCTTATTTGCTTCTTCGTTTATTTCAGTTGTGTCCCACTTTTTGACTGGAGTCTCCAAAGCAGCTGAGAACATTCATAAAAAACCCCACAAAAACAACCAACTGTTCCATTAAAAACTCTACATTTAAAAATGGAAACCATGAAAAAGATAGAGAGGAGGCGGAGAACAAATTTTAAAATCATTCTGTGTAAGAAAGTGAAATGCTTCTGGGAAATGATTTATAACGAGATGAAAAAGATGTTGAAATATACATTTGTAAAAAAAAAACAAAAAACCACAAATACAAAACCAGAAGCATTTCTACTTGGTATTGTAGGCACTGACATTAATAGACAAGATAAAAAATTGTTTTTATATGCGACAACTGCATCAAGAGTATTATTGGCACAGAAATGGAAGCAGGAAGAACTACTGACGAACGAGGAATGGCAGATGAAATTAATGGAAAATGCAGAATTGGATAAGATGGCAGGCAGAATATGAAACCAGCGGGACCAGAAATTCTTGAAAGATTGGAGTAAATATGCGAGTTATTTGAAAGACAGATGTGATCAATTGACTACGCTTGTAGGGCTACAAGAAGTTTTGTAAGGAGAACTATATGAAATATTGCAGAAAAGATTTATGGAAATGGATTTTAAGTTATTGATTATTAAAAGTAATAGTTAGGATAACAAATGCAAGATTAAGAGAGGAGGTTTGGGAATCATTAGACGTGGTTGATGGAAGTCTCAGGCTAAAATAGCCAAAATGATGTAGAAGATGAGATGAGATGAGATGTGTGTATGTGTGTGTGTATAGTCATTCTGAAGTCGTGAAACAAGCAAACCAACCAACCATAGGAGAATGGTTAGTTCACCTGAATTTGGAATAGGGAACAGTGGGAGGGCAACTCTAAAATGAGCTATCTGATAATCTCTCTCTCTCTCTCTCTCTCTCTCATATCTTTTATGACCCTGTGAGAGGCAAATGGGCCCAACAGAACCAGAATACCAAAGTTTTTTATTGCCTCCTGAAGGTCCTTTAATGGGCTAAGGAAGGAGAGGAAACTGAAGAAAAGCTCCATGCCTTCAAAGTTTCCCAGAACGGGCTCTTGCCCCATGCATCTCCCATTTGCCACTTTCTCCACAATCTGATTGTGCAATGTCTCTTATGTGGCTGTTGAGGTTGCCTGCCAAGCCTACCAGAATCCCTTTTGGCAAAGCAATACTTAACTTTAAGAGCGGTGGACCCGTGAACCGGGTTCGCGTCTCCGCTCCTCCCCATGCAGCTGCTGGGTGACCTTGGGCTAGTCACAATTCTCTGAGGTCTCTCAGCCCCACTCATCTCACAGAGTGTTTGCTGCGAGGGAGGAAGGGGGAGGAGAATGTGAGCAGCTTTGAGACTCCTTTGGGTAGTGATAAAGGGGGATATCAAATGCAAACTCTTCTTCTTCTGGTGTAGGGTGGAACATATAATGATTCCTGGAAAGTTCAGAGAGTAAGCAGCAGGCTAGGAAGAAGCTGGGGGTTTCATAGTGCCATTCAGATTAGAAACTTTGGAAAGATTAGAAAACTTCCGTACTGCTTTCATCTTGGCTGGCAGCTGGCTCTCCCTGCCGTAGAGCCAAAAGATTCAGCATTCACTACTGTGTCCCTAAGAGGAGAGCTTTCTCCCTAAAACTACAGCAGAAATACTGGATGAAGTTTGGGCCTTCTGCATCTGAGGAAGTGATATGCATCGGTGATGGGGATGCACAGATAACATATTTGTTGATGGCTTGACTTATTATCTTCTCCACCTTCAATGGCTATGAGGCACCATGGTCTTTCCCTTACTGAACAGCCTTAGGACGCTTCCACGTATCTCTTTTGTCTTCACCCCATAAACAATGGGGTTCATCATGGGGGGCAGAAGAAGGTAGAGGTTGGCCATAATGATGTGGACGTGAGGAGCAATGCTGTGTCCCCCAAAGCGGTGTGCAAAGAAGGTGAAGAAGGCAGGAGTGTAAGATATCGTGATGGCGCAAATGTGTGCAGTGCATGTGCCAAAGGCCTTGCTTCTCGCCTCCTTAGAGGAAAGTCCCACCACAGCCTTCAGGATCATGAAATAAGACACTGTGATGCAGAAGATGTCGAAGCCCCCTATCAGCAGGGCTACCGTCAGGCCATAAATGGCGTCCACGTGGATACTGCCACAGGCCAGCTTCACCACCGCCATGTGGTCACAGTAAGTGTGAGCAATGACGTTGGTGTTGCAATATTGCATCTTCCTGACCAGGAAAGGGAAAGGGAGGATGAGAACGGCACCCCTGATGAAGGTCACTAGCCCCACCTTCAGAATCAAGGGGTTGGTCAGAACGGTGGCATACCTCAGTGGGTAGCAGATGGCCACGAATCTGTCTAGAGCCATAAGCATGAGGACGCCAGACTCCATCCCAGTGAAGGTGTGGACAACGTACATCTGGACCAGGCAGGAGTTGAAGTCAATCTCTTTGAGGTTGAGCCAGAAGATGCAGAACGCTTTGGGCATGGTGGATGTTCCTATGACTATGTCTGTGATGGAGAGCATGCAGAGGAAGAAGTACATGGGTCTGTGAAGGGCCTCCTCAGTCCAGATGATGTACAGGAGCCCACAGTTCCCCACCATGCCAATGAGATACATGGAAAAAAATGGGAAGGAGATCCAAAGGTGAGCATGTTCCAGGCCTGGGATCCCGTTCAAGATGAACTCCAAGAGAGGCTTGCCTGTTCCATTGGTGGCTGCCATGTTGGGAAGAGAAAAATCATCTGGATAGCTAAAGATAACAAAACACAGGAAGAAATCCATTAAAATGTTTTCAGCCATGGACATTTCATAAAGTAGCTCTAGAGCTGGGATTAAAAATGGGATTTTTAAATAGAAAATATTTGTTTAAAAAAATATTTATATACCCCTTCAGTTAACCACCAATTTACTGTTTTCAAAACCCTTCCTCTCTTTTATCCTTTGGAATCCATGAATGAAAACTTTATGCAGTGGTACTATGGTTCTCAAACTTAATCCGTTCTGAAAGCCTGTTCCAAAACCGAAGCGTTCCAAAACCAAGGTGCGCTTCTTTCCCATAGAAAGGAATGCAAAACGAATTAATCTGTTCCAGACTTTTAAAAACAACCCCATAAACAGCAATTTAGCATTAATTTTACTATCTAACGAGACCATTGATCCATAAAATGAAAGCAATAATCAATGTACTGCACTATAAAATAAATAAGACAGTATTGTAGATGATAAAAATTAAAATTATTATTTTTTTCTTACCTGCACTGATAATAGTCATTGTTTGGATTTCATCCATTTCCACAGTCACACAATCAATCAATCAGTAGCTGAACTGGGTTCCACACAGTCACAAAAACAAATTAACTGAAAAAGCCTCAAAAACATAAACACAAAATAAATAGCAAAAACAAAAGTGGCAAACTTATGTTAATCTGTTCCGGAAGTCCGTTTGACTTCCGAGATGTTTGAAAAGTGCAGCTTCTGATTGGAGCAGGTGCCCCTGAAACAATAGCTGACAGCCGCATTGGATGTTCAGCTTCCAAAAACGTTTGAAAACAGGAACACTTCCGGGTTTTCTCCATTTGAGAACCAAAGTACCACTTTATTAAAACTATTGCGTGCCATACTGGAAAATACTGTCAAATCAGATTTTCAAACACTCTTCCAGGCTGGCCTCAGCTTATTAGGGGGCTCTCAATGAGAAGAATTCTGCTCTGGCCAGACCTCACCTGGAATACTGTGTCCAGTTCTGGGCACCACAGTTCAAGAAGGATAAGGACAAGCTGGAACGTGTCCAGAGGAGGGCAACCAAAATGGTCCAAGGCCTGGAAACGATGCCTTATGAGGAACGGCTTAGGGAGCTGGGTATGTTTAGCCTGGAGAAGAGAAGGTTAAGGGGTGATATGCTAGCCATGTTCAAATATATCAAAGGATGTCATATAGAGGATGGGGAAAGGTTGTTTTCTGCTGCTCCAGAGAAGCGGACACGGGGCAATGGATTCAAACTACAAGAAAGAAGATTCCACCTATACATTCCTGACAGTGAGAGCTGTCCGACAGTGGAATTTGCTACCAAGGAGTGTGGTGGAGTCTCCTTCTTTGGAGGTCTTGAAGCGGAGGCTTGACAGCCATCTGTCAGGAATGCTTTGATGGTGTTTCCTGCTTGGCAGGGGGTTGGACTGGATGGCCCTTGGGCTCTCTTCCAACTCTAAGATTCTAGGATTCTATGAAGAACAGATGAGACACAGCTTGCCTATGATTTCTGAATCTTTGCCTGCAATGAGCAGAGAGGGGAGGAGAAGGACTCACTTCACACTGGGTTACAAGCCCTGCATTGGTCCTGGGGTCCAACGACATGCAAGGAGAAGCATTCTCGTGTCATGTGTGCTGAGGTTACTGAACAGTCATTGACAAGTAAAGTGCCCCTTCAAAAACAGGAAAACTGCCATGATATACGATTGCATTATCAGCATTGTCAAACACCGTTATATGTGCCAGTTATCTAAAACTCTCTACAACCTCTCCTAGACAATGACAGTTCTCTTTCTCAAGCTCTGGGAGGAAGACCCTTCATCGCCTACAAACAGCCACCCAATCTCAAACAGCTCCTCACCCACAATAATACAAAAACAGGACTCAACATGGACACTGGTACCAGAGCCTGCAATAAACCCAGATGCCAACTTTGCTGCCACATAAACCAGGACAACACCATTACTGGTCCCAACAACATCAAACATACCATCTCAGGACTATTTAATTGCTCATCTTCCAACATTGTGTATGCCATCAAATGCCAACAGTGCCCTTCAGCTCTCTATATTGGACAAACAGGCCAAACCCTACGCCAAAGGATAAATGGACATAAATCTGATATTAGGAATCACAAGACAGAGAAACCAGCAGGAGAACACTTCAGTCTCCCAGGACATTCTATAAAAGATCTCAAAGTAGCTGTCTTAATACAAAGAAATTTCAGAAATAGACTGGAAAGAGAAGTGGCTGAATTGCAACTAATCACCAAACTTAAAACCATGGAGAAACCTGGTTTGAACAAAGACATTGGATTCTTATCTCATTATACATAACAAAGCTATCTTTAGCCATCTCACCTCTTGCCTTTCCCTGCAAGACTAATTGCAGCTGTTAAGAGCCGTCAACAGGTTTTCCACACCTATCAGCTGATCACCCATTCCCACCACCCTTCTGAGTAATACCCCTCCCCACTCCCCCACTATATATAAGGGTCTGGTGACTTCTGTTTCAGTGTATCTGAAGAAGTGTGCATGCACACGAAAGCTCATACCAAGAACAAACTCAGTTGGTCTCTAAGGTGCTACTGGAAAGAATTTCCTATTTGTTTCCTATTTTGTTAAAACTCTCAGTTACTCTTTAGTAACCACCAGTTATTATTGAAATTGAACTGAAGTGTGTTATTTTTGGTGCTCAGTTTAGCCGTAAGAACCTAAGAAGAGTCAGCTGGAGTAGGCAGCTTGAACCTAAGCCCTGTCAGGCTTTACAGTCATAGGTAAAGGTAAAGGTACCCCTGACAGTTAAGTCCAATTGCGAACGACTCTGGGGTTGCGGTGCTCATCTCACTTTCAGGCCGAGGGAGCCAGGGTTTGTCCGCAGACAGCTTCCGGGTCATGTGGCCAGCATGACTAAGCCGCTTGTGGGGAACCAGAGCAGTGCATGGAAACACCGTTTACCTTCCCACCAGAGCAGTACCTATTTATCTACTTGCACTTTGACGTGCTTTCGAACTGCTAGGTGGGCAGGAGCAGGGACCGAGTAACGGGAGCTCACCCCATCGCAGGGATTCGAACCACCAACCTTATGATCGGCAAGCCCTAGGCTCTGTGGTATAACCCACAGTGCCACCCGCGTCCCTTGACTTACAGATCATAAAAAGCCCTTTTAATTGTGCCCAAAATCAGAGTGGTAGAAAGTGGAGCTGTTCTAGCAATGCTCCTTTTAACCAGCCCTGGTCAACCAATGGCTGCAGCTCTTTGAGACAGTTTTCAAAGGCAGCCCCGCCTAGAGCAAGTTCCCTTAGTAGTCCAAACAGGATGTAGCTAAGGCATGTCCCACAGTGGCCAAATCAAACATCTCAAGGAACGAGCACAGCCAATACCCATTTTCAATACATTACATTTCACCATTCACTGGATTGATCATGTTCAACCTCATGTCCGTCAAGCATCTCTCATCTTTTATTCATTCGGAAATAAATTACACCACCAACATTAAGAGAAGGAAGATCCCTGTGGTGGATATCTTAATGGCACGTGTCCATTCTTTTAAGAACAGATGGATCCGACCATAGAGAAAACACTTAACTTACAAAAGCCCAGGAGCTCCCAGGATCTCTATTCATCATCAGCTGTCTGCTAGGTGCCAGGTTTTTCCTTTCAGAATGGAATGTGAGACTGTTTATAAAGCTTTGGCATATATAATCCCTTTGGGTTTCCACTGGGCAAAGAGTGGCCTGTGATTCTATACATAGCCCTCAGATCTCAAGGCGGGCCAGGAGTAATTCCCTAACTAGAGGATGTTAACCTCTCCGGCACGCTCTTGGAGAATGTGGCAGCATTTCACAAATGGATCCATGGGAATGGAATTGCTGGCAACTGAAGGGCTAAACCATAGGAATCGGCATCGTCCAAGCATCTCAACCTGAGGAGCAAGAGGAGGCAGTGTGGTGTAGAGCATTGGAGACCACTCAGACATGAAGCTTGGGTCAGTCACTGCCTCTCAGACTAACCCACCTCACAGGGTGGTTGAGAGGAATAAATTGGGAAGGGTAGAAATGTATATTCTGCCTGTATCTCCCTGGAAAGACAAGATGGGATATAAAGGCAACAGATAAAATTGAATAAATTATGAGACACCCCCAAGGGCGACTCCCACAACTAATAGAACTGTAGAGTTGGAAGGGACACCAAGTGTCATCTAGTCCAACCCCTGCAATGCAGGAATCTCAACTAAAGCATCCCTGACAGATGGCCATCCAATGTCTGCTTTGAAATCTCCAAGGAGACTGACCGGGTCAAAAGGCCCCTTCCTCTGTTCCTTTAGCCATGTGTTCAGCAGGGCTTATCCCCTGGTAAATGTGTTTGCAGCTGCAATCCTAATTTATTTGTCTTGATATGTTGTTATTGTACATTGGTTTTGAAGGGCCTTAACTGCAAAGACCAGCCATGAGAGCAAAACCACTGTTGTCATTGAGCCTCTGATAATCTGATATCATTTGTACCAGAAACCATTATTGACACCCAAATTTCCTGTCCAAGTTCCTCTGGAGGGGAGGGGGGGAATTATGGCATTTACACCGAAGGTGCAAAGACAGTAAACGAAAGTTATGAGAGAGTGTTCAGAAGAGGGTGTTGCAAAAGGAGTCGGGATGCCCACGAAGACCTTGGTAGGTGAATCTATGGCCTTGTTCTTCCTCACGTCTTGGCCTGTGATGTCACCTTTGCTCTTCTGATAAGGCCATTCCTTAAATATCTGATTGTAGCTCTCCTTAGAATCATAGAATCATAGAGTTGGAAGAGACCACCAGGGCCATCCAGTCCAACCCCCTGCCAAGCAGGAAACACCATCAAAGCATTCCTGACAGATGGCTGTCAAGCCTCCGCTTAAAGACTTCCAAAGAAGGAGACTCCACCACACTCCTTGGCAGCAAATTCCACTGTCGAACAGCTCTCACTGTCAGGAAGTTCTTCCTAATGTTTCGGTGGAATCTTCTTTCTTGTAGTTTGAATCCGTTGCTCTGTGTCCGCTTCTCTGGAGCAGCAGAAAACAACCTTTCTCCCTCCTCTATATGGCATCATTTGATATATTTGAACATGGCTATCATATCACCCCTTAATCTTCTCTTCTCCAGGCTAAACATACCCAGCTCCCTAAGCCGTTCCTCATAAGGCATCGTTTCCAGGCCTTTGACCATTTTGGTTGCCCTCCTCTGGACACCTTCCAGCTTAATTTCTGCGCATATAGAAAGCTAAGTGGGGGAATGCCTCTACATAAGCCTGCGTGATTTATATTTTCCAGCAGCTATAGTTCTGACCAAGTAAAGCCACCTTAAACATAACCAGGGTAAATTTAGTGAAGAAATCCAATGCAGGAGGTACATGCAGGAGGTACATGCCCAGACCAGTGTAAAGGGGGACACTTGATGAGATTTAACAAGCTGCCATCCTCCCAGATTCCATACAACTGGAGAATGTTCTCTTTCCTCTCCTTTCCTCTCCTTTCAGGCACATTCTCAATGGTGCAAGTGGATAACCAAGTCAGTCTCTACGGCTGCCCTCTCTACTCTAAATCATACGTGCCATTTTTCACCCATACACTCATTTAAAGAGATGGCTTTGGAGATCTCCACATTCTGGCTTTGATTACATCACGATGGTAATTTGGCGTCATCGGCAAACTTGCAAATTTCCTGCTCATCCCTGACTCCAGCAATGCCTGCAAAAAAACCATTCAAGCAATGACAGGGACACTAGGTTGGGGGGGGGACCTCCACTGCTTGGAGGAAAAACCTCAAGTTTAACCAGAAACCTCCACACCACAAAAATGACAGTGAAGGCAAGAACTGAAGGGATGAATTCTGTACATTCTGCAGCTAGAATGTTCGTTGTGGACCTTTAGCCCTCTAGAAGTTGCTGGACTAGAACCCACATCATCCTTGGCCATTGGCTATGCTTGCTGTGACTGATGGGAGTCATAGTTCAACAGCATCTGGAAGGCCGAATTTTCCCTACCCCAGAACTAGGGAATAGGAAGATGCCCTTGTCTTGACTTCAGAGAATCATCTGAACGCAGCCATTGCAGAAGAGAGTATAGATTCCGTTCCACTTGAGCATCCCTTATGTTTTTAAAACACAGAATCAGGTTGGTATGATTTTTAATTTTATCTAGAGGAACTGTCCCAGTAGTAATGTATGGAAGTGAGAGCTGGACCATAAAGAAGACTGACCGCCGAAGAATTGATGCTTTTGAATTATGGTGCTGGAGGAGACCCTTGAGAGTCCCATGGACTGCAAAAAGATCAAACCTATCCATTCTCAAAGAAATCAGCCCCGAGTGCTCACTGGAAGGGCAGATCCTGAAGTTGAGGCTCCAGTACTTTGGCCACCTCATGAGAAGAGAAGACTCCCTGGAAAAGACCATGATGTTGGGAAAGATGGAGGGCACAAGGAGAAGGGGACGACAGAGGATGAGATGGTTGGACAGTGTTCTCGAAGCGACTGGCATGAGTTTGGCCAAACTGTGGGAGGCAGTGGAGGATAGGGGTGCCTGGCGTGCTCTGGTCCATGGGGTCACGAAGAGTCGGACACGACTGAATGACTGAACAACAACAACAGAGGAACTTGGTAATATTTGCTACAGTTCACCAATACAAAGTTGTGGTTTGCTAATTATTAAGTAGTGGGTGGACATAGCAGATGACACAGTGATTCTCCAAGCAGCTCTCTCTATTCTCATGCTGGAACAGAACTGGACTGAAGGGCTGAGCCAGCCTGCTTATATAGTACTCAGTAACATGCAACAGTAACAACTCTCTCTAGCTACCCAATCCACGAACGGCACTCTCAATCCTTCATTTGCATGTTTTAGACCTGAGTGAGAACTGCAGTCACGGTGGGCAGAGTGAAACTATATACCCAACACCCCTAGTGCCCTAGGGTGAGAACTTCAACACATAACACTGGTGGTTTTCAGGAACTCTGATGGTGGTGTTACGGAAAATTACCGGGGTAGAGGCTGCTCAGCTCCCGGTCCTACGGAGGAAGCCCGTGGTTCGCTGCGGAGGCAATGGAGACCAGCCGGAGATTGGAGCAAAAGCAAAGGAGTTTATTGCACAACAAGGTTCAGGAGGATCCGGAACCCCGAACAAAGGGTTTCCTGGACTTTTAAAACTTCCCGCAATTGCCCAGGATACATTGCAAAATACATCATAGATACGTCAGGGAAGGGAGGGGGAGAGAGGAGGTTCTGGCAGAATTTACATACAGGTAAACAAGTTTTACATATCAGGAAGGATGGCAGGAACCGGTGAATGGATTTAGGGTGGGTACAATATACATTCAGAGTTTCCACTGGGAGAGAACAATAGGAAACTCCTGAGAGGGTGTCTGCTACCATGGCAACTGATCGGAGGGTGCTTGGGTGGATTACCGGGGTGGGTGCATTTCCTCTTGCACAAGGATGAGTACATGACCGCTCGCTTAAAGGATTATGAAAGTCACTGAGATGGATGTCAGAAAATCATACAGTATCAGAATAATAAACCTCCGATGATCGGAGGATGGCGGGGACTGAGGGAATAGAAAGGCCATCTCCTAAGGAGAAGATAGACACCAGAATCGAGCAAATCGGCCATTGCGTTCAGGAGATATGGATTTTTATAGTAATAAACGTTTTGAGCTGTCAAACCGGCCACCCAGAGTCCAAATTGTCCAGTTGCTATATTGTAACTAGTTATAATTAATAACTTCCCAAACTGGATACATTTTAGTTTCGGTTCCATTGTTCTCGCAGCAGGGAGCCTGTCAATACCCACTTAGCGTGCAGTCAAGCGTGAAGGTGTTGAGTAAATCACTGAACGTTCCATTTTGCAGGCTGAGCTGAATGCATGCTCCTGATTGGTGGGCTTGCCGTTCATTGAGAAAATGGTGTGTACGAGGAGCGCTTTTGACAGGAGCGCTTCTCGGAGGCTTTTATCGGGGCGCAGATCGGGACTTTTGAGGGAACCCTTTATCGCGAGGGTTTATGTGGGTGCTTGTGCAACTAGTGTGAAGGGGAATGGCAGGAACAGGGGAAAGGGGTGCCCCGCTCATCGTCGGGGGGGTAGAAAGGGTGCAGCTTTACAGTCCCGCACTCGCTGGCATGAAGACCTCGCGGTGAGGTTGCGTGGTGGGGAAGGTGACAGCTGGAACTTTTCCTTATCAGTGGGTTGCAAACCTACAAATAGAGCTCCCTGAAGAACCCTAATGGGGACATGTAGCGCAATTACCACATAAGAACCTACTGGATGAGGCCAATGGCCCCCTAGTCCAGCATCCTGTTCTCACAGTGCCCAACCAGATGGCTCAATAGGAAGCACCCCAGCAGGACCCTCTCCCCTCCTGCGGTTTCCAGCAACTGGTATTCAGAAGCATTTCTGCCTCCAACTGTGGAGGCAGAGCACAGCCATCGTGGCTAGAAGCCGTTGAGAGCCCTCTCCTCCTCCATGAACTTGTCAAATCCTCTCTCACAGCCATCTAGGTTGGTGGCAATCACTGCCTTCTGTGGAAGTGAGTTCCGAAAAAGAAGAAGAAGAAGAAGAAGAGGAGGAGGAGGAGGAGGAGGAGGAGGAGGAGTTTGGATTTGATATCCCGCTTTATCACTACCCGAAGGAGTCTCAAAGCAGCTAACATTCTCCTTTCCCTTCCTCCCCCACAACAAACACTCTGTGAGGTGAGTGGGGCTGAGAGACTTCAGAGAAGTGTGACTAGCCCAAGGTCACCCAGCAGCTGCATGTGGAGGAGCGGAGACACGAACCCGGTTCACCAGATTACGAGTCCACTGCTCTTAACCACTACACCATGCTGGCTCTCTCATAGTTGCATAACATGCTTTCTTTCACATAGCTGTTTCATGAGCTTGATGATGATAAAATTGGTGCAGTTAATGTTGATGATCTCATGGGCTCTGGGCCGAAGCTGCTGTCCCCATGGAGTATCAGTAGAGAGTATAACTTCCTCCACTCCCAACTGGCTTGCAGCAGGTTCTCCGCATGTGGCTGCAGAAACCCAAAAGGACACGGCCGGCATCACAGCACAAGCACAGGCTAAGAGTGTGGCCAGGCAGCATCTCCAGCAGACCTTGGGAAGGGCAACAACTGAGATGGCCCCGGTTGTCTGCTTGAGAGCATGGGGCAGCTGGAGTTTCGCTGAGACTGAGGAGCCCATGATAAGGTGACAACAGAGGGGAGCAGAAGGGTGATGCCAGCAGCCGAGGAGGCCACTGAAAACTGGCTCCGAGGAAAGGAGGCAGCTAATGATCCAGGCCTCTCTGTTATCATCGCCAGAACTGCTAGCTATTCATGGGGGCTAAGGGTCCAAGTAGACCTACCACAATTTCCTTTTTTTTTTTTTTTTTTATAAGAATTTATTGGCATTTTTCTATAACAAACATATACCCACACCCACACCTACAATTAAACAAATGCAAAACAGATAAAACAAATACAAACAATGTCAAGCTTTCTTATTGCATCTTTCTAGAAAAAAAAATTTCTAATTCCATATCTTGACTTTTGACTTCCCCTGCCTTTTCACCTTCGAGTTTGTATCCTTGATCTATTTTATAACCATTTCTCCTACAAAAAAAAAAACATTAACTTCAATTGTATAATTACATTCAATTATATCTTCAACATTTACTAAAAATGCATCATCATAATAATACCTCACCATTTAATCTTCTAAATCCATAAACTTAATCCACTTAAATTCACTTTGCTTATACTCCACCTCATAGATCTTCGCAAATCATTCGCATCTAATCTATCTCTTCTATCCTTAAGGTTGCTGCTAGTAACGTAAAAACTTGAAATATCTCCTTTCATGTTCAAATAAAAAATATAACAAAGTGTTGTTGACAGTATTCACCCTCCGATTTCAATTTACCATATCAGGCTGCTTAGAGTTTTACTTAATGCTTCACCCCACACCCCCTCTGTCCATTATTCTTCTCCTGATGGCATCAGCACTGAACTTCCATATCTCTTCCCTCTCCAAGCGTCCAGAGATCCAGGCACAGTCCAAACCTCTCCTTGCCGCGAGTTCAGAGGTGTCCCTCTCATCATCTCTCAGCTTCTTCGGTTCTTTGTAACATTCCTTTTCTTCTTGTAGATGCCTTAATTCTCTGTCCCTGGCCCCCGAGCTCACACCTCGGGGACTGGATATACGAAATCTTAACGTCGCCTTGGGGCTGCCACCCCCAAAAGGCGAATTTCTTCTCCGAAGTAGCTCATTCATTTCACTCCATCTTTGCATCCATCCTCTCAGCTCTTTGGCAAGGCTTTCTTCCAAAGTATCAAAAGTTTTGTAAGCCTCCTCTGTGGGCAATTGGTTCCATTTCAGACCCCCACACAAGACTTTGACTTTTCTATAAAGCAGTTCCACCTTCAAGGCAGTGAGTCTCTGTTCGTCCGTTAGTCCAGAGTTCAGTGCCAGTTCAAGGACGAAACCCAGCATACTGGCAGAGGAGGAGGAAGCGGGTGTCATATTTCTACTCCCCTCTTTGTTCGTCGCCATTTTCCTGAACTGGAGCGCAAATACCGCAACTTTAAAAGGAGATATTTTCCTCTAGTTAACTTCCCAAAAGAAAAGTTTGCCAGTCTCCTGTGTCAATTTTAAATACATTGTAACCAGTTCTGTAGCAGCAATCACTCAAATTGGTTAGATTCTTGAGCTCGAAGGGAGGGAGGGCAGGCTGCCATTCTCCTTCCCCCCGGATCGTTCCAAAAGCACAATTTCTAATCAAATTCTTTACTCACGACCACCGGGTTCTTTTAGCTCCATTCTTCACAGGTAGAACTTGGACGCTCACCGCGGGCTCTGTCGCCGCATTTGCATCCCGGTTGGGGCATGTCCCCGAAGCCCGGCTCCGTTTGCCCTTCACCCCCACTCCCCCTTTACAGGGGGGGCAAGGGAAGGGTTCAGAGCCTCCGCGGGCGCAGCCGGGGAGCCCAGGGTGCGGGACGCTCTTCCCGCACCCCAACCGGAGCCGCGCGCTGCGGTAGCGCGGCTCCTAACCCCCGGGATGGACAAGGCGCTTCGGACCCGAAGCAGCCTTCGACCACCCGGCGATGGCGTCGCCGCCGGAAGTCAGACCTACCACAATTTCCAAGCTCAACATCTCTATTCTGATACAGGACTTAGTGGAAAGGGGTGAACACCACCCCTAGCCTGATGGAGTATCTTGATTCTTATAATAACTCTGTAGCTCGTAGTATTGTTATTTTTATTTAAAAAAATGGTAGAAGAATAAGCTGCTCCAGTTTTGTTCTCATTTTCCACCTCTGGTGTGGAGCTCTTAAGAACTGGATGTTCATTCCCAGGGTGAACGTTCCGCACATTAGCAATCAACGGAGTTCCTCCTAAACTGCTTACTCCTAGTTTTGTGGTTAGGCCATACACTTGAAGATATGAAACTGGCCTTACTGATAATGGGTTTTGATGCAGAGGACCAATTGTTAAAACGCTACTGTATGTTCCTAACCTCCTTGGTCTCGCCTAACCTTAAGCAGCAAGCGTAGTAGCACTGTCTAACTTCCTTTTCGCCTTAACAGCAGGCTATGAAATGGTTCCGGGAGCCAGGTGGAAGCCATGGCGTGCAACAATCGCTCCAACAGCAACCCCTCCGTTTTCATCCTAGTGGGTATTCCTGGCCTGGAAGCTGCTTACTTTTGGATGGCCTTCCCCTTCTGCTCTATGTACTTAGTAGCCTTGCTGGGCAACTTGACCATCCTCTTTGTGGTCAAGAAGGAGCCCAGCCTCCACTTCCCTATGTATTACTTCCTGTGCATGTTGGCCGCCCTCGACTTGGTGCTGTGCTCCTCCACGGTGCCCAAGATCCTTGCCATCTTCTGGTTCCGTTCCCACTCCATTGGCGTCAAGGCCTGTGTCATCCAGATGTTCTTCATCCATGGTTTCTCAGCTGTGGAGTCAGGGGTTCTGCTCGCGATGGCCTTTGACCGCTACGTGGCCATCTGCGCCCCCCTGCGCTACACCACCATCCTCACCAGCTCCGTCATTGCCAAGATTGGGTGTGCAGCCTTCGTGAGGGGCATTGGCTTGATGACCCCTTTGACTTGCATGGTGAGCCGTCTACCATATTATGGGCCCAATGTCATCGCCCATTCCTACTGCGAGCACATGGCCGTGGTCAAGTTGGCCTGTGGAGATACCACACCCAACCACATCTATGGGATCACGGCAGCCACCTTCGTGGTGGGCTCAGACTCCATCTTCATCGCTGTCTCCTATGTGCTCATTCTCAGGGCAGTCATGGGGCTCTCCTCTAAAGAGGCCCGACAGAAATCCTTCGGCACTTGTGGCTCCCACATCTGCGTCATCCTGATCTTCTACACTCCTGCCCTTTTCTCCTTTTACACACAACGCTGGGGACACCACATCCCTGCCCACATCCACATCTTGTTGGCCGACCTCTATGTCCTAGTGCCCCCCATGCTCAACCCTATCATCTATGGCATGAAAACAAAGCAGATTCGGGAGCAAGTATTGAAGCCATTCTACTCAAAAGGAGTCAAAGCTGAGACTTGACTCCAACTGGTGTTAGACCCCCCAAAGGATGAGAAGGTTAGAACTTGTTATGATTTATCTGCATCTAAATAATCCACCTGACAGGTGGAGTCTCCAAGCTTTGGGTAGCTCAGTTATTAGAAGTATGGTTCAAGTTTTATTATTCTTGTCTCAAGTATACCAAGAAATATCTAAAATAATGAATTTGCCTGTTCAGGCTTCCTCACAACTGTCATTACTGAATATGTGGGTGGACAACACAGGACAGCTTGTTGAAGAGCTCCTGACATGGATTTTGGCCATTGTGGAAAAAATCACACATAAATTGCATTTACAGGTGGGTAGCCGTGCTGGTCTGCCATAGTCGAAACAAAATAGAAAATTCTTTCCAGTAGCAGCTCATTATACTTAACAAAGCTATCTTTAGCCATCTCACCCCTTGCCTTTCCCTGCTAGACTAATTGCAGCCGTTAAGAGTCATCAACAGGTTTTCCACACCTATCAGCTTATCACCCATTCCCACCACCCTTCTGAGTAATCCCCCTCCCCACTCCCTCACTATATTTAAGGATCTGGTGACGTCTGTTTCAGTGTATCTGAAGAAGTGTGCATGCACACGAAAGCTCATACCAAGAACAAACTCAGTTGGTCTCTAAGGTGCTACTGGAAAGAATTTTCTATTTTGTTTTGACATAAATTGCATGTTTCCCAGGGGATGGGGAATCCAGAACATTTTTATGTCAGCTGGTGGGATTTTATTCTCTATGCTTCAAACTTCAATGCTCAACATTCGCCATCCATGCCAGTTTGGGAAATATGGATGTCTAGATTTATATTTGTGTGTCATCATTTCTTTCTCTTACTGTTTGTTTGTTTGTTTGTTTGTTTGTTTGCTCTGGGTATGGTATGATATAATACCTTGGTACTACACTTTTGGGTTGTTAGTAACGGGGGGGGGGGACAAGAGAGAGAGAGGAAGAAGTGTAGTTCTAAATATTTATTGGTCCCTGCATCACCCCGTAGATTTCAGCCAAGTATTTGCCTCTTAGGGAACCTATAGACAGAACTATTCAAGCTTATCATAGCGATCATCCAACGCTTCCCACATTGCAAGATTTTAACTGCTAACAAAGCTGTTCAAAGTTAGGTGGAATGGATCATCTCAGGAGGTGGTGGACTCTCTTACATTGGAGGTTTTTTTTAACAAAGGTTGGGTGACCATCTCTTCAGGGATTCTTCAGTTGTCATTCCTGCACAGCAGGGGGTTGGACTAGATTACCCTCAGGGTACCTTTCGACTCCACAGTTCTATGATTCTCTGTGTTAAAACAACTGACAAGTTACTTACAAAAGATACATAAATGTGATAAGCTGTAGAATGCCCTGGTTACCTCAGGCGGTTGTGTGGATAAAACTGGGAGAGGGAGAGCTATGTATTTCACCTTGAGCTTCCTGGAGGAGGGAAAAAAATGGGATCTAAATGTAATGGCTGCTAGTCTTTTCCTCAATAAAAATGGAAACTGTTCTTGAGGTACATTGTAATCTGTGCTTGACTTTATAACCCTTCCGTGTTTTAATCTGCCTGCTGTTCAAGTTTTTTTTACCTGCTTCTACCATTTGTTGATTAGAGTGTCATGGAATTCTACTCAATATACTGATCCGGAGCAGAACTCCAATGTATAGTTAGCTGAGTAAAAACTTAAGGTCTTCTTTCTTGTAGTTTGAATCCATTGCCCCGTGTCCGCTTCTCTGGAGCAGCAGAAAACAACCTTTCTCCCTCCTCTACATGACATCCTTTTATATATTTGAACATGGCTATCATATCACCCCTTAACCTTCTCTTCTCCAGGCTAAACATACCCAGCTCCCTAAGCCGTTCCTCATAAGGCATCGTTTCCAGGCCTTTGACCATTTTGGTTGCCCTCCTCTGGACCCGTTCCAGCTTGTCAGTATCCTTCTTGAACTGTTGTGCCCAGAACTGGACACAGTATTCCAGGTGAGGTCTGACCAGAGCAGAATATAGTGGTACTATTACTTCCCTTGATCTAGATGCTATACTCCTATCGATGCAGCCCAGTAGATAAAGGTAAAGGGACCCCTGACCGTTAGGTCCAGTCGCGGATGACTCTTGGGTTGCGGCACTCATCTCGCTTTATTGGCCGAGGAAGCTGGCGTACAGCTTCTGGGTCATGTAACCAGCATGACTATAAATACTGTTATTAAAAAAAGAACCAGGACAGAACACAGGAAATCCTTTCTCATTGCTCCCCTCCCTGAAGAGGATTTGTTTGGAGATCAACCAGGTAATAAATAGCTCTATAGCGCCTCAGCTGAACGCAATGGCTTTGCATGCAGATGATGCATTCCTGGAGCAGGACAAAAAATCAGGTCACTGTTGCTCATATGACCTCATACAACTCAGCTGTTGCCACCTAGTATCGTAAGACATCCCTCAGGAATAGCGACGGGGCTGTTGGGGGATCAGAACTGCAGGTAGATGCGACGAACATCCACTTCAGACTCTCCCCTCGTTACTAAGTGAATTTTTAATCAGGTGTTCTGGGTCAAAGTACAATGCACCCCGCCTGTCCCTCTGAGGTCCGTCTGTTATTTCACTTCCCTTTGATTAATAATCTGGGGATCCCTTAGTAACGGGAGTTTTCCTGTCCAGCGGCCGTGGCCGGTTATATCCTCTGCTCTGGGCTTCAGGGGTTAAACTCTCCTTTGCCTACAGTTTGGGGTCTCTCTTTCATTAGATCCCCTCACTATATCAGTTAGCTAAGCCCTCTTAGCAGCAACACCAGGGTTTCCGCCTGCTAGCCCCTCCTGAGGGAACTCCGAGACACAAACTATCACCCTTCAGTTTAGTTTTGTCCTTTCCCTGAGTTCACCTCCTCAAGAGCCTATATAACTCGCTGGACCAAATGAACGACGATATTTTCTTAGCTCAACAATAATAGGTCTTTATTCCTTACAGAACATAACGGTTTCAGTGATGGTTCATAAGCTTAGTTTCATAACAGTGTAAACTCTTTCTCTCAGCAACATCTACACACCTTCAACGTATCCTAACCTATCCTAACCTACCCACCACTATCCTGGCCCCACACCCTCCTCCTTCCAGTCACCACTCTCTCTACACACTAACGGCTGCTCCCTCCTTTTAAAGAGCGGAAGGTCCCACCTCCCATGTAGGGAAACTGACGTTTGGGCGTATATGACAAAGACCACTAACTGCCCTTATCAGAAAGACCATGCACCAACGTGCACCACACCTAACTGGGTGTAGTGAGAATCATATACAGACAGGCCCATTGATCCACGCAGACATGGCATGTTACCTACGTAAGCAAGAAATAAGCCCACCCTACCCATATATGGTACTTTCATATCTTATGGCTGATGAAATGTAGTCCAAATATGATGAAATGTTCCTGTATGCTTTTGTATAAATAAGGCTCTTGCAGCCCAAATAATCATCAGACTCTTTCAACCCACACTGTTGTGAGACTGGTCATTTCGCACAGGACGGGCTGGCTCCCGTCAGATGGTGCCACGTGTGTGTGACTTCGGACAGTCACGACGCCTTCGCTTAGGCTTCAGCGCTCACCTCGACCCGGCAAGGGTTTCAAGGCGCCTCCTCATCCCTCGTGGATCCCTCGGTGAGCGCTCCCCCCCATACCTTTAAAAATGGGGAAATTTCTACGCCTTCGGCTGCTTCCAGCACTCACCTCGCCCAGCACGGGTCTCTGGCGTCTTTTCGTGGATCGCCTACTCATCCTTCGCGGATCCCTGGTGAGTTGCTCCCCCCCCATACCTTTAAAAATGGGGCTATCTCTCTCTGCACCACAGAAGAAATTTTTTGATGCATTGAAATTTCTCCTGGCTACTGACAGCCTTGTGGTGTTGGACACAGACTTAAAACTTCTTATTAAAGCCTTGTCTACCCATTGCCCCTGGTATCGCCAAGACGGCTCCTGGGATTTAAAAGAATGGGACAAAATTGGACATTTCTTCTACACTCATTCCCAAGTAGACATTCGCATCCTCAACGCTTGGTGCAAAGTTTACAAGGCTATGTCTACCCTCGGCCCGGCCAATATTCTTTTGGCTGCTGCCCCCCCGACGATTTCTCCTTTACCAACTGCTCAAGTGTCCATATCTCCAGCCCTGCCCTCACCTCCTCTGCAGGCTGATGTGCTTCCCAAGGCCCCGGAGGTGTCCAATTCATCTGCTGCAGCACCCCTCCTGCCTTTTGATGTCTCTATGCCCGCAGCAATCCTCAATAATGCAGCCCAGGCTGCCCATCAGGCTGCTGTTGGCGCGCTTGCTGCAGGTGCTGCACCCCCCCCTGCTCCCGTCCTTTTGACACAACAGGACGTAGTCAATGGACTTACTGGGGAGGGCAATTTTCTAACCATCCAGCAACAACTGGGGCTTGATCCTTCCTATTGGGACGCCACCACTGCTGCAGCCCAGGAAGCA
Source organism: Lacerta agilis (assembly GCF_009819535.1). Classification (NCBI taxonomy): domain Eukaryota; kingdom Metazoa; phylum Chordata; class Lepidosauria; order Squamata; family Lacertidae; genus Lacerta; species Lacerta agilis. The sequence continues at coordinate 1,642,758 of NC_046315.1, forward strand.
CTGGTTCCTGTCCCTGATGAAACAACTGAAAAAGGTGGGCGCTGGGGTAGTGCCCTCCAAGGACTCTCAAAACCTTATGGGACATTTGTGGATCGTTTGTATACCACCCCTAAAAGCCAAGTGCAGGATGAGGCAGCACAAGAAGTCATTGTCCGCCAGTTAGCGTTTGACAATGCCAATAAGGACTGCAAGCAAGTGTTGTGCCCTCTGTTGACTACCCCCAACATTGCAAAAGAAAAGATTCAGGAGGACTTAATTGTTACCATGATGCAAGCAGAGCTGACTGTTGCAAAGGAAAAAATTCAGCGCACCTTGCCACTCACCTATTTGGGAATGGACTTAGTGGCAAAAGGCAGGCGCCGTGCTCTGGCTCTTACTGGCATGGACTTACAAACAGTGTATTTGCCATTTTCCCAGGAAGAGGTCAACCACCTGATGATGACTGCTACCCATGCCCAAATTGCCTTTGCTGACTTTGTGGGTCACATTTCTCATAATCCACCTAAAGACCCTAGACTGTCTTTTCTGACTGGCCTTCGCTATGTATTGGATTCTCCCTTTTCCCCTCTCCCCCTACCATCCGCTCTTACTCTTTTCACAGGATGGTACCAAGATTCGGGGGGTGGTGGTGTGGGAGGAGGGGGGTGTCTGGCATAGCTTGTACACCACAGATCAGACCTCAGCACAATGCTCTGAGCTCACGGCGGTCATTCTGGCTTTCCAATCCTTTGTTTCTAAACCTTTCAACCTTGTGGTAGATTCTCAATATGTGTATAATTTGTTAACAATTTTGCCTTATATCCCGCCTGCTATAAGATGATAATTTGTTTGCATTGTTTTCTGTTCTACAGAATTTGATTCAGCAGCGCAGTCATAATTTTTATGTAGCTCACCTTCGGTCGCATAAACCATCCAGGGTATTTGGCTGAAGGTAATGCTCATGCTGATAAGGACTTGAGGCCTGATGTTTTCTCTCTGTTCACTGACCCTTTGTCTAGCCATTTGATTTTCCATCAGAATGCAAAGGTTTTAGCGAAATCTTTTGCTATACCCATTTCTCAAGCCCAAGACATTGTGTCACAATGCACTGTGTGTTCTAAATTGCCCATGGTTATACCTTTTGATGCAGTCAACCCTAGGGGCTCGCATCCCCTAGCGGTTTGGCAAATGGATGTTACCCACACCCCTGATTTGGCTCCCTTTTCAAAGGTGCATCTCACTGTTGACACTGCCTATGGCTTTATTTGAGCGACCCCTCTGAAAGGGAAAAACACTCGCCACACTATACAGCATCTTCTGCATTGCTTTTCTGTTATGGGCAAAACCCCAGTCCCTGAAAACAGATAATGGTTCTGTTTATATCTCTCGTTCCTTTTCTGATTTTTGCTCTCTTAAGACCCTCCTTCACAAAGAGTTGGGAGGCCGCTCGGCTGTGATCTCAGAAATGCCTAATATTGTTCACTAAGTGCTGTTTACTTTAAATCATCTATTGTATCCTCATAATAGGAATTACACACCTGCGGAAGTTCATTTTCAGAAGGAAGAGGTGTTGCAACGCCTTTTAGTGCCTTTTAGTGTCTTACAGGTTGCTTCCTGATCCTCGTTGCTCCCTGATCCTAAGTGGAAAGGCCCAAACTCCCTGGTGTCCTGGAGACGCGATTTGCTAGCAGCAGCAGATACCACCATTTCTACAAAATTATGCTGAAGGCCGCCCCTGCCTTGCCCCTGGACTGCGCTTTCCCTCTGCTGGACCACAGGCACCCCTGTGTGGGTGGATCAGTGGCCCTTGCCTAAGGAGAAGCTTGCAGTGGCGGACCAACTCATTGCAGAACAACTCATTGCAGAACAACTCATTGCAGAACAACTTGCCCTGGGGCACATTGAACCTACTATCATTCTCACCCTTATTGCCCCCTGCAAACATTGTGAAACATCGCCCTCGCCGTACTGCCCTCTTGAAGAAAAACCGACGGCTGAAACCCTATCATAATATTTGGAGTAATAATATATTTGTTAAAGACATCGCTCATTTTTGCTGATATGTTAAATTCCTCTGATTGTTGGCTATGTATGCATATTTCTCCTCAGTCGAGATGATCTGGCATTTTATTGCATGATATTCCCATTAATGAGTCTAATTTTGAGTCCTATTGTTTTTGGTTTAATCACAATGCCAGTAGATTCTTGGGACACTATCCTTATTGTTAATGGCTCCTTTTGCTTTCTTAATGTCACCACCATGAGCGGTAGGCCTAAGGTAGCAATGAATTTACAGGGATCTCCACCGCCTCGCCAACTGGACAGAGGCTTTGTTTAATTCCCCCATTTTAGTTTTGAAATTGATTAATAATGAAATGTTAGAAATTAGGGAGATCGCTTTATATATTCGTTATGCTTTAAACATTATATTAACTTCTAAGGAAGGAGTTTGCGTTTTAATACATTCTCATTGCTGTATATTTCCAATCAAGCACCTAATATTTCAGCCACCATTAATCATATGGAAGAAATGATTGCCCTTAATCCACTGAATCCTCCCGATGGTTTTGACCCTTGGGAGTGGCTAACATCTTGGCTCCCTAATGGTGTCTGGTTTCGGAAATTGCTTATGATTATTGTATTGATTATTGTTTTATTGATTGTGATTTGCTGTTGTATTCGATGCCTTCCCTCCCTGCTTAACCAATGCATGATTTGGTGGAACAGACCTCGTCCCTCCTCCAAGCTCACTAGAGGGGTCTACGTAGCATGGTATAAACGCCTAGGAAGTACTGTGTATAACTCTGATTAAAGGTATTCTCATATAAAACAAAGTAAGAGGGAATGTAGGGAAACTGACGTTTGGGCGTATATGACAAAGACCACTAACTGCCCTTATCAGAAAGACCATGCACCAACGTGCACCACACCTAACTGGGTGTAGTGAGAATCATATACAGACAGGCCCATTGATCCACGCAGACATGGCATGTTACCTACGTAAGCAAGAAATAAGCCCACCCTACCCATATATGGTACTTTCATATCTTATGGCTGATGAAATGTAGTCCAAATATGATGAAATGTTCCTGTATGCTTTTGTATAAATAAGGCTCTTGCAGCCCAAATAATCATCAGACTCTTTCAACCCACACTGTTGTGAGACTGGTCATTTCGCACAGGACGGGCTGGCTCCCGTCACTCCCAAGGGGTATCTGCCACTCAAACTGGGGTGCCCATTAACTCCTAAAACACCGTGGGTTTCTGAACATCCCCTAACTTAGATCTGATTCTCTCCCAAGAGAGGGAGACACACAGCATATTCAGCTGAGTATCTGTTTATCACCTGTGCTCCTGACAAGACAGGGTGTCTAAGGAGTAGCAGAGTGTTCAGCCCTTGTGGTTTTCCTGGAGTTCATATAAAGCAAGGAGGGAAATGCAATTTTGCATGACGGAGTTTTCTTGGCGTGGATCCCTCTTGCCAGCTGCAAGCAGAGAACAAGGCCTCCTTTACAGTTATGCCTTCACCTGATCTGGATCATTTTGTGACTGACTCGGGTAGGTCTGGCGTTAAAGAGCAGCTTAGAGATGAGCTATAGGACCTTCAAATGCACCTAGACAGCAAAATGCGTAATTCAAGCTCAGTGGATGAGGAAGCTTTAAGAAAAGTACATTGTCTTGTTTGTTAGAGGGCCTTCTCGGTAGTGGCGCCCTCCCTGTGGAACGCCCTCCCATCAGATGACAAGGAGATAAAGAATTACACAACAGGCAGCCCTGTATCAGGAAGTGTTGGATGTTTGACACTTTATAATTTTTTATATTTTGCTGGAAGCTGCCCAGAGTGGCTGGGGAAACCTAGCCAGATGGGCAAAGTATAAATGTTGTTGTTGTTGTTGTTGTTGTTGTTGTTGTTGTATGTATGTATTTTTGTCCCTTTATATTTTAAAATGCCCTGTGATCCTCAGATGAAAGGTGGCGTAGAAATTTAAGTAATAAATAATAATTAATAAAGTACCTCACCAAAGAGTAAGCTGAGCAGTCACTGAATTAGAGGAGAAGTCCTCTTGTGGATCAGAAGTTTGTTAAGTTGCTGGAAGCAAAGAGTAGGATCAGGGGCATACCCAGGATCAAAACTAGGGGGGGGGCAAGCCATGGTCGTTCAGGTTGTGACATTTCAGCATGGAAAAGCGAATGAAACCAAAATTTTAGGAAAATTATATATAATTATAGCAGTGCTTTATCATGGTAGTTATTACAATTATTTGCTTGAAATTTTTTGAAATTTTTATTCTAGTTACATGTCTTATACCAGGGGTGGCCAACTCCCAAGAGACTGTGATCTACTTTCAGCAGTGATCTACCCCCGTTTTGGGGGGTTCAGTTCGTTTTTAGATTACTGACCATATTATGTAAACAGCAAACAAAAAGATTCAAAAAACAGAAAAACTCCCCCCCCCAACAGAAAGCCCCCAAATGACTGAAAAACTCAGTTTCCCAGGATCCTCAGCCCTTGCAAAGGAACTACTCACCATGCAAGGGAACTCAGTTTCCAAAGCTCCTTTGCAACGATCAGCCGGCACAACACACACACACACACACACACACACACACACAGTGGCCGGCTGCCAGTCGGCAGAGCTCAATTGTTAATTAGATTTTGGGAGGGGGAGAAAGACCAATAGTTGAGCTTTTTTAGGAGAGCTTTTTTCCCTTTTAGGCTGCCGATAACCATTTAATTATTATTATTATTTGCTTCTAGGGGGGCAGGTGCCCCCTCCTGCCCCCCCTTGGGTACGCCCATGAGTAGGATTGAACGGACAGAGAGAAGTAGAAAGTGGAGTCCCTCTTTGATTAGTACTGGGACCTGTGCTTCTTAACTTGTTCATAAATGGTCTAGAGTTGGGAGTGAGCAGTGAAATGGTCTGCTGATGATAATACATTATTCAGAGAACGAGACTGCGATGAGCTCCAAAAGGACCTCTCCAAACTGAGTGAACGGGCAGTAAAATGGCAAATGCAGTTCGATGTAAATAAGTGTGAAGTGATGCATATTGCAGCAAAAGAAAAAGAAAGGAAGAAACCCTTAATTTCACTTTTGTGCTCATGTGGTCCGAACTGGAAGTGACAAGCCAGGAGAGAGACCTTGAGGTCATAGAAGATATCTCGAGGAAGGTGTAGACACAATGGATGATGGCTCTGAAAAAGGCAGATTCCATGCTAGGCTAGGGATCATTAGGAAAGGCATTCAAAATGAAACTGTTGGCGTCATTTTGCTGTTACACAAATATATGGTGCGGCTGCATTTGGAATACTGTGTACAGTTTTGGCCACCTCACCTCACAAAGGATATTGTAGGGTTGAGAAAGGTTCGATAAATGGTAGCCAGAATGGTCAAGGGGGTAGAGTGACTCCCCCTGTGAAGAATGGTTGCAGCATTTGGGACTTTTTAGTTTAGAAAAAAGTCAAGCAAGAGGCGACATGATAGAAGTTTATGAAATTACCGTATTTTTCGCTCCATAGGGTGCACCGTACCATAGGGCGCACCTCATTTTTAGAGGAGGAAACAGGAAAAAAAATTATTTCTGATTTTCCTCCTCTAAAAGCCCTGTTTTTTGGAGGATCAGCTAAATGTTTTGCAGCTTTTTTTGCAAAGGGGGAAAAGCAAAGAGGAAAAGCCCCATTTTTATGGAGTTGAACTCACATTTCTGCAGCTTCTAAAGGAAAGGGAGCCTTTTCTACAGTTTCCAGACAGATAATCTAATCAGCTAGTCCCATGTTGCTGGGGAAACAAACAACGTCCCTCTGCAGCACATTCAACAATGGAGGGCGGGGCTGAAAGGGAGCCGGGACTCTTATCTCTCTCCCGATCTCTTGCTGATCAGCTGCTGAGCGGGGTCCTTTCAACACCCCCTTTTCTCTTTGTAAAATAAAAAGCACGATCCTCTTTTGGCCCCTGGGCAATTCAGCTCCAGGGACCACCATTCGCTCCATAAGACGCACAGATATTTCCCCTTACTTTTTAGGAGGGAAAAAGTGTGTCTTATGGAGCGAAAAATACGGTATGCCTGGCATGAAGAAAGTGGATAAAGAAAAGCTTTTCTCCCTCACTCATAGCACTAGATCTTGTGGACGTCCAAGGAAGCTGAATGTTGGAAGATTCAGGATAGAGAAAAGAAGGGACTTCTTCACGCAGCTCAGAGTTAAACTCTGGAACTCACTCCCACCGGAGGCCACAAACTTGGATGGCTTTAAAAGAGGATTGGATGAATTCATGGAGGATTGAGACTATTAACAGCTACCAGCCATGATGACTAAGTTCTGCCTCCATGGATGGCGGCAATAATACTTCTGAATCCCAGTTGCTGGAAACTCCAGGAAGGAAGAGGGCTGCTTGCTGGTTTCTCATTGGGGCAACTAGTTGGCCACTGTGAGAACAAGATGTTGGGCTAGTTGGGCCACTGGCCTGATCCAGTAGGCTCTTCTTATGTTCCAGATGTGCTGGCTTTCAATTCCCTCCATCCCCAGCCAGCATGGGCATCTGAAGGGCACCAGGTTGGGGAATACTGGCATATTTGTATGAAGGTGCTCGAGTTCCACTCACTGATTGATTGTGTTCCTGTGGGCAAAGCACAACTACTAGGGGTCTCCTAGAACTCGGCCCCAGCCAGCAACGGATCCTCGGGGACCCTTGGGGTTGTAGAGAGAGAAGGTGTCAGTAGGAAACATTCTACAAGGAAAGAGCAGTAAACAATGTTGCTTCCCTTTTCTGAAGCCAACCTAAATGCAAATTCTCTTTCTTGGGATTTCATTTTTCATTAAACTAGAACACCATGCTCAGCTTCATGGGTCCAGACAAGTTCAACTCCAGCCCCTCTGCCTTCTTCTTAGTTGGCATCCCTGGGCTACAAAGTGTCCACCCCTGGATGGGCGCCCTCTTCTGCTCAATGTACTTGATGGCACTTGCAGGAAACTGCGTCCTCCTCCTGACAATCCTACTGGTGCACACCTTGCACCATCCCATGTTTTACTTCCTGGCCATGTTGGGAATGATTGACCTGGTCATGGCCACATCTGTGGTCCCCAAGATGCTCAGCATCTTCTGGATGGGCTCTCAAGAGATTGGCTTCGATGCTTGCTTCACCCAGATGTTCCTCGTCCACACCACGACAGCCGTGGAATCAGGAGTCTTGCTGGCCATGGCCTTTGACCGGTACATTGCCATCTGCCACCCGCTAAGATATGAGACTATCTTGACACCCCAAAGGGTCGTGCAGATAGGGCTGGCCATTCTGGCAAGAGGGATCCTTTTCATGGTGCCTTTGACCTGGGCGTTGAGGCGTCTGCCATACTGTGCTTCCAAAGTGATATCTCACTCCTACTGTGAGCACATGGCAGTCATGAAATTGGCCTGTGCAGATCATTCTGCAAGCAGCACCTACAACTTGGTGGGGACCACCCTGATTGTGGGGACCGACACAGCCTTCATCGCCTTGTCTTACAGACTGATTCTCGGGGTTGTGGGGAAACTTGCCGAGAAAACAGAGCGGCTCAAGTCCTTCAGCACCTGCAGCTCCCACATCTGTGTGATGCTGCTCTACTACCTCCCAGGTTTGGCCTCCATTTACATCCAGTGCTTTCCCCAGATGATGCCACCACATGTGCAGGTCCTGCTGGCTGATCTGTATCTCAGCCTCCCTCCCATGTTGAACCCCATCATCTACAGCATCCGGACAAAGCAGGTGCGTGAGGCTCTGTGCAAAGCATTTTCCTTCTTCAAGGGTCCTCTTGGATGAGCAAGCTGGGGATGGAGCAAGAGAGGCTTTTTGCATAGGAGGAAAAATATTTTTTAATTGACAGACTGAACCCTTTCTCCCTCAGCTCACCAACCCTTCTGCCGTTCCCCCACATTAACTCTCTAGAGCATCCCCTTCCCATGCCATGTGACTACAGAGATTGCTTTTCACCATCATTTCTGAAGCCGTTTCTCTCCTCTGTTCTGCAGTTCTGCTTCGCACCCAATTTCACCACCACCCACATGCCCCTGCATCCTCCCCGCTCCTTTTGTGCAACCCCCTCTGCATGCAAACAGCCTCCATGGTCACCTCCTGCATCTTCCTCCCTTTGCACTCTTTGCAGCTGCTAAACACCCTTTTCACCTTCCACCAGGGCTGGCCTAAGACATGTTGATACCTGAGGCAAACCACAAAATCATGTCGCCACCCCTGCCAGAGAAGACGGTTGAGTGAATATCTTTGGCGATCCCTCGTAGCCAAGTAAGATTGTCTTCCATGAACATGGTTTTAACAGTTACAGGTGGGTAGCCGTGTTGGTCTGCCATAGTCGAAACAAAATAGAAAATTCTTTCCAGTAGCACCTTAGAGACCAACTGAATTTGTTCTTGGTATGAGCTTTCGTGTGCATGCACACTTCTTCAGATGGTTTTAACAGTGAGTCCATAAGTGACTGTGGAGGCCAATTCTGGATCCACACATCCTTCCACAGTGGGGACATTGGTTTCCTGGCAGGAGTTGATCATGGTGAGGGTTTGCCAAGTGTGCCTTCCTCTTAGCACGTTTCTCCCTTGCGTCCTGAGTTGGAGCATCTTCAAAGCCCATGACACCTTTGGTAAGGGCTGTTCTCCAACTGGAGCACTCGCAGGCCACTGTTTCCCAATTGTCACTGTTTATACTACGTTTTAAAGATTTGCCTTGAGACAGTCTTTGAACCTCTTTTGTTGACCACCAGCATTACGCTTTCCATTTTTAAGTTCGGAATAAAGTAATTGCTTTGGAAGAAGAAGAAACAAAACATGTACAGCACATCAGGAAGAAGGAGGGAATAAAGATCTACACTGGGAACAAGGGTGGGAGGAGACCAGCAGAAGCTCCTATTTGCCAAGAAATCACTGTAGACCAGGGGGAACCAAACTTACCTGGCCTCGGGCCGGTTCCTCCAGAACCAATCATGCAGTGGGCCGGAGGGCAGGGGAGCGTGCGCTCATATGCGCACGCTATTTCCGGCGCACTTTTGGGTCGCGGAGCACCGGAAATAGCTTGTGCACATGCACGCAAGCGTAATTTCCAGTGCACTTTCAGGACTGCGGAGGCCATGAGCACACGCGCAAGCTATTTCCAGCACTCCGCCAACCCAAAAGTGGGCAGCCATGCTGCACCGCACCGGTAAGAGTGGGCAGCGGCAGCGGGTGGCGGGGGTTGCTGTGGGCCGGAAAACTGAGTCTGCCTTAGTTTGGGGATCCCTGCTCTAGACTCAGCATGGGATGCTGCCAAGGAGGCGACAGATGTGGCTTCAAAGGAATGTGCTGCAGCTATCACTGTCACTGTGGTGGCAACAGCAGGCAGTGCTTTCCTTGGAGGCCAGGCCTGCTGTCACACAGATCCTGCCACCTGAGGCAGTCACCTCACCTTGCCTTGTGGCTGGGATGGCCCTGCCTTCCACCCAGCTATGATGCCAACATCCCTGCCTGTTCTTCGGCTCTTGCATGCCCCTGCTTTTTGCAACTGGGGGTGCCTCCTAATCCCTCCTATTTTGCAACCCCCTCTGCACCCCCATTTTCACCTTCACCCCTTTCCCCCTCTGCTCTCCTCCTTGCTTTCTTTATCTGTCCCTTGCACAGGGGATATTGCAGATATTAAGACTGCGCAGCTTGAAGCGACTGGAAGCACAAAACCTGACTGCTTTTCGAATAAAACGTTGTCTGGACCCATTAGATTGTTCAAAGCTTTACTTGCAGAACTCTCTTCAGAACAAACACATCAAAAATGCATCTAAATCATCCCATACAATATCTTGTGCTGTCCAGCACAGGCTCAGCATCTTAGAAATAATGTTGTTGTTGTTGTTGTTCAGTCGTTCAGTCGTGTCCGACTCTTCGTGACCCCATGGACCAGAGTACGCCAGGCACGCCTATCCTTCACTGCCTCTCGCAGTTTGGCCAAACTCATGTTAGTAGCTTCAAGAACACTGTCCAACCATTTCATCCTCTGTCGTCCCCTTCTCCTTGTGCCCTCCATCTTTCCCAACATCAGGGTCTTTTCTAGGGATTCTTCTCTTCTCATGAGGTGGCCAAAGTACTGGAGCCTCAACTTCAGGATCTGTCCTTCTAGTGAGTACTCAGGGCTGATTTCTTTGAGAATGGATAGGTTTGATCTTCTTGCAGTCCACGGGACTCTCAAGAGTCTCCTCCAGCACCATAATTCAAAAGCATCAATTCTACGGCGATCAGCCTTCTTTATGGTCCAGCTCTCACTTCCGTACATTACTACTGGGAAAACCATAGCTTTAACTATACGGACTTTTGTCGGCAAGGTGATGTCTTTGCTTTTTAAGATGCTGTCTAGGTTTGTCATTGCTTTTCTCCCAAGAAGCAGGCGTCTTCTGATTTCGTGACTGCTGTCACCATCTGCAGTGATCATGGAACCCAAGAAAGTGAAATCTCTCACTGCCTCCATTTCTTCCCCTTCTATTTGCCAGGAGGTGATGGGACCAGTGGCCATGATCTTAGTTTTTTTGATGTTGAGCTTCAGACCATATTTTGCGCTCTCTTCTTTCACCCTCATTAAAAGGTTCTTCAATTCTTCCTCACTTTCTGCCATCAAGGTAGTATCATCAGCATATCTGAGGTTGTTGATATTTTTTCAGGCAATCTTAATTCCAGTTGGGGATTCATCTTAGAAATAATAGACAATTCCAAACAGGCCTAGAATCCAAGGTCTCTCTCTCCTTAGAATCTCCAGTTGGCCTGGAGTTGTTTTCTCTTTATCTTATTATCAAACCCATCAAGGAGCTCAGAGACCACTTCTTGCTGTTCTTTAGTTTCAGTGGAATCTCCCATTTAAACCCTTTCAGCAAAACACATAAACATTATTCATTTCAGTGTCTATTAAGCAATTCTACTCCCCAGTGATTACTCCCCACTTCCATGCCTTCTCCTCCCTCCGATTGTCCTACCCTTTTTGCACACACAAATTCCATCATCACCACCTTCACCCCCTGTAAACAGACAATGAGCATCTCCTTTACAGTACATTTATTATTCAGGAACTGCAGAGATAAAGATAAATGGTCTTCCCAGAATTAAGGTTTATGTCCTCTTCAGTTCAAACTTATCTCACCGGGGCTTTTTCTCAGCCAGAACTTGCCAGAACTCAGTTATGGCACCTCTCAGATGGCCGCCATTGCCATTATAAGAGAGCAAGAGAAGCGTTCATGTTGAGTTCCAGCACCTCTTTTTATTGAAAAATAGCGCTGTATCTCACAGAACACAATAGTAAGCTAGGAGGAACTGCAGGTACAGGGCGGTATACAAATTTAACAAGTAATAATAACAATAAATAATAAAACAACAGTTCAAAAGACTCAGGTGTGATATTATTCACTAAGTAAATAAGCTCCATCCCCTATGATAGACTATACTTTATTGTCAAATGTCTTTTTTTTCTTTGGTCCGAACTAAAACATTAATCCAGGAGGTGCAAAAGAGAGAGAGAGAAGGGGGAACAAGGGAAGGAGAAGGAGAAGGGGAAGGGGAAGGGAAAGGGAAAGGGAAAGGGAAAGGGAAAGGGAAAGGGAAAGGGAAAGGGAAAGGGAAAGGGAAAGGGAAAGTTAAGAAGCTATACTTCAACTATGCTTCTAATGGTAAGTGAGCTCACAGCTCCAGCAGGACCCCCTCTTTGCTCCTGAATAATTTCAAGGATCAACCTTGAGATGTTGAGAGATGCTGTTGCCTTGCTGGCCCAGGATTCTGAAGAGGAGAGCTTATGTCTCTCAGAAGGCGATAGGTGTTCCCCAATAGCGGTCTCCGAAGATGACCAAAGCCTGTGGGCAGATGGATGTTGCAGTAGGGGCCTCCTTCAGCTCTCTGGATCCCAAACAGATACAGAAAAGCACAACAGGCTTTGTTCACCAGCTCACCAGAGGTCAAGTGCAGCAAACCTGGTTCCTTATTCCTTGGAATCAGCAACCTGTTTAAGGAGCATCCAGCCTGATTTGTTTGCAGGGAGCAGTTGCCTCAAGCAACAAATGAAGCAGTTGCCTCAAGCAACAAATTCTGAGGGGCAGAAAGTGCCTACAAATGTGTGTGCCATGTGGTCTGCCCCGAAGCCCCTAAGCTAGCCTGCTACTCTTGGGGTCAGTGGTGAACTCTGTCCCATTCCAGTGGTCAAGTAAGAGTCAACTTCTACTCTGGTCGAATATTGTGCACAGAATAGGCAATACATCTTCTTGTCCTTTGTGTTGGGCAGCAAAATTGCTTGGGCCGCTCCTGGTGATGGCAGATATTTAATGAACATTCAATGAGACTTAAATGGCTTAGGACCACAATACCTCAATTACCGCCATTGTCCATATGAGGCTCTTCTTCATGTGCCTCCTCTGTGAGACGTCCGGTGGGTGACAACACAAGAACAGGACCTTTTTGGCAATGGCTCCCCGTTTGTGGAATGCTCTCCCCAGAGAGGCTCACCTGATGCCTTCGTTACTTACTGAGAGCCAGCGTGGTGTAGTGGTTAAGAGCTGTGGACTCGTAATCTGGGGGACCGGGTTCGCATCTCCGCTCCTCCACATGCAGCTGCAGGGTGACCTTGGGCTAGTCCCACTTCTCTGAAGTCTCTCAGCCCCACTCACCTCACAGAGTGTTTGTTGTGGGAGAGGAAGGGAAAGGAGAATGTTAGCCGCTTTGAGACTCCTTCGGGTAGTGGTAAAGCGGGATATCAAATCCAAACTCTTTCCCCCCCCTTATCTTTAGGCAACAGGCAAAAACATTTCTTATCAACCATGCCTTTGGCTGGTTAACATTATATGACTTTCTAAATGTGTTTGTGGACTTTAGAAAAAATTGCAAACAAATGTGGAAATGTGGAGAACTGAATTTTACATTGAAAAGATGAGAAACTGAGAGAAACCAATGTCAACAAATTTGCCTGTCTATACCTGCAAGTGATTTAGATAAAAGACTCTCTGCATTGAGCACACAAGGAGCAACTGTGATGCTTACTCAAGACCACCTCTGGACCACAACAGCATCTTGGCCAGCCTCCTCCGGATCTCTTTTGTCCGGACAGCATACACAATAGGATTCAAGACGGGAGGGAAGATGAGATAGAAGTTGGCCAGGAGGATGTGAGCTGCAGGAGCCACGTTGTGCCCAAACCGATGTATTAGGGAAGAGACAACGATGGGGATGTAGAAGACCAAGATGGCACAAATGTGTGAGGTGCAAGTGCTGAAGGTCTTAAGACGAGCCTCAGTGGTGGACAAGCTCATTACCGCCCGGAAGATGAGGACATAGGACAACCCAATGAACATAGAATCAATTATGAGTACCAGGAAGCCAATTGTTACACCATAGATGTTGCTGATGGAGATGTCCTCGCAGGAGAGCATCACCACAGCCATGTGCTCACAGTAGGAGTGTGCAATGATGTTGGTGTGGTAGTAGGTGTATCGATGAGCGAGAAGAGGCAGTGGAGCGATGTATACGAAGCCTCGCAGAGCAGCGGCCAGCCCTATCTTGGCCACCACCGAGTGAGTCAGGATGGCCCTGTGCCTCAAGGGGGTGCATATGGCCACATAGCGATCAAAGGCCATCGCCAGGAAGATCCCAGATTCAATGGTGGCAAAAGAGTGGATGACAAACATCTGGAGGAGGCAGGAGTGGAAGGCAATGTCCTTGTTGCCCAACCAGAAGATGCTGAGCAGCTTGGGCATGGTGGAAGAGGAGAGGACCAAGTCAATGGCGGCCAACATGGAGAGGAAGAGGTACATGGGCTCGTGGAGGTTGGGCTCGGCCCGGATGATGAAGAGGATGGTGCAGTTGCCCACCACGGCCATGACGTACATGGAGCAGAAAGGGATGGAGATCCAGACATGGGCAGCTTCCAGCTGAGGGATGCCTGTGAGGGAGAAGGTGGATGGGCTGACGCAGGCATTGTAGAAGGCCGGCATCTTATGCCACGGGAGGGACCATCATTCCACACGACTGGAAACAAATGAAGGTGGAAGAACACTCAGATAGTTTTACTTAGCAACTTTAGGCAGTCTAAGAAAATGTTTATACAGATAGATTATCTATACATCACAGGCGTTAAGATATAGGCTTGTGTCCAAAGCTGCTGTTCCTTTGGTGCAACAGACTTCCTGTTGTACAATGTTACTTCCCTCTCCTCTCGACTGCATCCTTCTGTGGACCTTCAAAAACTGCTCCAGAGGGTTGGGGGACCCTGTGGGCAGGTTTCTAGTGGATGTGGAGAGAAGCCATCTTCAAATATCCAAAAAGCTGTCACATGGAAGATGGAGCAAACTTGTTTTCTCCTGCTCCAGAGTGGAGGACCCAAACCAATGGTTTCAAGTTACAAGAAAGTAGATACCAACTAAACTTAGGAAGAACTTCCTCAGTTTAAGAGCTGTTCAACAGTGGAACGGTCTCCCTCTGAAGGTGGTGGACTCTCCTTCCTTGGAGGTTTTTAATGAGAGTTTGGATGAGATGACCATTGGCATCCCTTCCAACTCTACAATTCTATGAAGAGGGAAAGTGGAGGTCCTGTTATGTGAATGGATCTCATAACAGTTATTATTCCTTCTTTTTCTGATCCTGGAAAGTTCTATACATCAAGAGCCAAACTTGGCTGTCTGCTGGACCTCAGTTACATAGGAAGGGTGGAGTCACTCTCTCTAGAGTGGTTGACTGTTAGAAGCACTACCTGAGTGAATAAATGAAACAGTCATGGTAAGTTACAGGTGGGTAGCCGTGTTGGTCTGCCATAGTCAAAACAAAATCGAAAATTCTTCTAGTAGCACCTTAGAGACCAACTGAGTTTGTTCCTGGTATGAGCTTTCGTGTGCATGCACACTTCTTCAGATGGTATCTGAAGAAGTGTGCAGCACACGAAAGCTCATACCAGGAACAAACTCAGTGGTCTCTAAGGTGCTACTAGAAAGAATTTTCGATTTTGTTTAGTCATGGTAAGGTAACTGGTTTTGGATCTCTCCTCCTTGGGGTAAGTGATCGGTCCTCAGGTATTTTGGACACCCAAGTCTGCTCTTTCGGAGAACACCTGGGAGTCTGCTTCATACAGTTTCCTCCTCTGGGTCTAGGAAAATCTCCAGATTACAATGGGCAGACCTGACTATCTCTGTCCATCTATGTCACTTTCACATGTTTTTACCCATGATTCCATTTCACTTCCAAGTTAATCCCCACTCGGCCATGAAGGTCACTTGGGTCAAGCACCATCTCTTCGCCTAACCTACCTCACAAGGTTCCTGTGAGGATGGAATGGGGGGAGGGGGAAGAACCACGGAAGCCACTTCGATGTCCTTGGAAGATAAACGTGGTATATAAATGTAATAAATACAATAAAGATCTGCTTATTTTCAAAACTATGTATCTCAAACTATGTATTTATATGCATATATTAATGCATATTTAAATGTATTATCCTCTCAATGGATATTTATGGATATTTTGGTATGTTCAGTAAACTGCATTGTGAGAACTGTCAAGTCAGGTGGATGGCTACATAGAATCATAGAGTTGTAGAGTTGGAAGGGACCCTGAGGAGTCCAAGCGCCTGCAATGCAGGGATCTGCAGTTGTCCTATGCGGGGAATGAACCTGCAACCTTGTCATTATCAGCACAATGCTCTAACCAACTGATCTACCCAGGCATGCTTTCTTCTCCACCAGCTTCCAAATGTTCTTCCACTCCTCTCTGTCCTCTCCTGGGAATCTTCAGCATGGTTCACAGTTATCTCCTGCTAGCCAGGCCACCAATCTTTCCCCCTCCTGGCAGAAAATATAGCCACTGCTTCCTTTAGCACTTACCTTTCTCGGGGCATTACAGTCGCCATTTTCCAAAGAAATGTCAGGGAACCCAGAGCAAGGAGCAAGGCGAGCCTTCTTGACAGTGTTAGGCAGCATTTGTAGGGGCAACAGCATACTCAGAACTGCACGGAAGAGTCCACAGTCAGAAACAACCCCGGCTCATTGCACCATCGCAAAGGGGACAACTTGCCACATGCTTTGGCTCTGTGGAAGAAGAAGAAGAAGAAGAAGAAGAAGAAGAAGAAGAAGAAGAAGAAGAAGAAGAGTTTGGATTTGATATCCCGCTTTTCACTACCGAAGGAGTCTCAAAGCGGCTAACATTCTCCTTTCCCTTCCTCCCCCACAACAAACACTCTGTGAGGTGAGTGGGGCTGAGAGACTTCAGAGAAGTGTGACGAGCCCAAGGTCACCAGCAGCTGCTGTGGAGGAGCGAAGACGCGAACCCGGTTCACCAGATTACAAGTCTACTGCTCTTAACCACTACACCATGCTGGCTCTCTGGAACACTGACCTGCACAACAGCCCAAAATCCTGCCTCCTTAGGAACGGTTGGCACATTCAGCTTACCAAGCAGCAATGCCCCCTCCTAAGCAATGCTGGCTTTGGCCTCTCAGTGAGGTATTTATGCTGCATATTTGGAGACCTTGAGGGATTTTCCAAACACAACTGGGCCTGACAATTAAGTGCTCTTTGGCTGCCAAACCTCAAAAGCACCAAGCATGGACTACAAATATTGAAAAGTGGAAACTTTGTAAAAACTGTCTTCTTTATTAGAACTATTTTCAAAAAGGGGAAAGGAAATGTTTTTCCAAAATATAAGGGAAAATACTGATCCATGTAGGTGGCTCAGACTGTGCCACTGGATGCCTCCACTGGATTTGCTCTGACTATGTCACCTGAATCATAGAATCCTAGAGTTGGAAGAGACCCCAAGGGCCATCCAGTCCAACCCCCTGCCAAGCAGGAAACACCATCAAGGCATTCCTGACAGATGGCTGTCAAGCCTCCGCTTCAAGACCTCCAAAGAAGGAGACTCCACCACACTCCTTGGCAGCAAATTCCACTGTCAAAGCAGCTCTTACTGTCAGGAAGTTCTTCCTAATGTTAGGTGGAATCTTATTTCTTGTAGTTTGAATCCATTGCCCTGTGTCCACTTCTCAGGGCAGCAGCAGAAAACAACCTTTCTCCCTCCTCTATATGACATCCTTTATATATTTGACATGGCTATCATATCACCCCTTAACCTTCTCTTCTCCAGGCTAAACATACCCAGCTCCCTAAGCCGTTCCTCATAAGGCATCGTTTCCAGGCCTTTGACCATTTTGGTTGCCCTCCTCTGGACACGTTCCAGCTTGTCGGTATCCTCTTGAACTGTGGTGCCCAGAACTGGACACAGTATTCCAGGTGAGGTCTGACCAGAGCGGAATACAGTGGTACTATTACTTCCCTTGATCTAGACGCTATACTCCTCTTGATGCAGCCCAGAATTGCATTGGCTTTTTTAGCTGCTGCATCACACTGTTGACTCATGTCAAGTTTGTGGTCTACCAAGACTCCTAGATCCTTTTCACATGTACTACTCTCAAGCCAGGTGTCACCCATCCTGTATTTGTGCCTTTCATATTTTTTGCCCAAGTATAGTACTTTACATTTCTCCCTGTTAAAATCTGAACATTTTGTCCGCGAAAGTGGCTTTGAAAAGATGTTGCAGGAGGCCTCCGAGGGTTTCACAGCAACACTCTCTTGTCCAGATCCTGATATTTCTGCCTTCTTTGCCTCTGGCGTTGAATGTGCCACAAAGTCTGCAGAAAAAGCTCCAATAAGTGCAAAGAAAAAGAAGGCATGTTTTTTCATATGTGGAAGAATTATAAATAATTATTGGGAATGATTTACAATGAAATGAAAAGAATGTTTCAGATAACCTTTGTAAAAAGACCAGAACCTTTTTACTAGGTGTTAAGTAGTGGGTGGAAATAGCAGACAACACAGTGATTCTCCAAGCAGCTCTCTTTATTCTCAGGCTGGAACAGAACTGGACTGAAGGCCTGAGCCAGCCTGCTTATATAGTACTCAGTAACATGCAACAGTAACAACTCTCTTTCTAGCTACCCAATCCGTGAGTGGCACTCTCAATCCTTCATTTGCATGTGCGGACCTGAGTGAGACTGCAGCGTGAAACTATATACACAACACCCCTAGTGGCCTAGGGTGAGACAGTGGCAGAGCAAGCCGCCGCGGCACCCGGGGCGCCAAAACCTGATGGCACCCCCGGGGGCAGCCACGAGCGGCTACGAAGGAAAAGCAGCCGCTTGTTTGCTCTGCAGGTGGCTGCAGAGCCCTTTAAAAAATGGGTGGGGAAGGAAACCAGCTGCTTGTTCGCTTTGCCAGCGGCTGGTTCCCCCCTTTTTAAGGGCTTTTTGCGGCGCTCGGCTGCAGAGCCACGGCGTGGAGGCAAGGGGCGGGCCAGTGGGGAGGGGCATCACGCCAGCGACAAGGGTGATGCAGCCGAGTGTCGGAAAAAGCCCTTTAAAAGGGGGGGGAAGCAAAGCAGGCGCTGGCCGACCGATCGCGGGGGTGGGGCCCCGAGTATCCCCCCCAGGGCGGTGCCCGGGGAGGCCCGCCCCCAAAGCCCCTTCCCCGCTAAGCCACTGGGGTGAGAACTTTAATACATAACACCAGGCATTTCAGGTCAAGATTTGACAAAAAAGAAGAAGGAACTTTTTATGTATGCTACAACTGCGGCTGGGATATTGCTAGCCCAAAGATGGAAAAGTGACAAAATACCAACTAAAGAAGAATGGAAACAAAAATACGCTGAAATGGTGAAGCTAACTGAAGGACTTAAGAGACAAAGACAATTGTTGTGTTGTTTTTCAGTCGTTCAGTCGTGTCCGACTCTTCGTGACCCCATGGACCAGAGCACGCCAGGCACGCCTATCCTTCACTGCCTCTCGCAGTTTGGCCAAACTCATGCTAGTAGCTTCGAGAACACTGTCCAACCATCTCATCCTCTGTTGTCCCCTTCTCTTTGTGCCCTCCATCTTTCCCAACATCAGGGTCTAGTGTAGGTGAACTGGTTGCTCTCTTTTAAATCTGCCTCTGCTGGTGGCGACTGACTGGGAAAGAGATCTTGGGGTTGTGGCTGACAGCTCAGTGAATATGTTGGCTTGCTTTGTAGCACATTCTTTTTTTTTATTTTTTAAAATTTTTACATTTTATCTAATAACATCATATCAAATAACACACAAAATACAATTCCCAAATTCCCCCCTCCCCCCAACTTCCCTCAACTTCCTCTTCTGTTTTTTGTTTTTTTACATCTTAACTTCTCCTGCATGCTTTATATCTTAATAATATATATTTAAATTAAATATTGTTATGCTCTTATCGTTTTAACATCGTCCTTTCTGTATTTGTTTTGTTAATTGTAAGTGTTTACTCAAATCCTGCTAGTGAGTCCATTTCTTTACATTGTTTCTGTAGATACACCATAAATGGTTCCAAGTCTTTTTTTAAAGTCTCCTATTGTCCGTATAGTTAAAGCTATAGTTTTTCCATATATGGTTTTCCCAGTAGTAATGTATGGAAGTGAGAGCTGGACCATCAAGAAGGCTGATCGCCGAAGAATTGATGCTTCTGAATTATGGTGCTGGAGGAGACTCTTGAGAGTCCCATGGACTGCAAGAAGATCAAACCTATCCATTCTCAAAGAAATCAGCCCTGAGTGCTCACTGGAAGGACAGATCCTGAAGCTGAGGCTCCAGTACTTTGGCCACCTCATGAGAAGAGAAGACTCCCTAGAAATGGGTAACTGATTTGAGATAAGCCAAATATGGCAGATCTCATGGCTGCACATTGCACCAGTCACTGTACAACCTGTTGCCCTCCACATGTTTGAGACCACACCAGTCCCATCCGGCAAAGGCATGTGGTGTCAGGAATGGTGAGGGTTGTGGTCCAAACATTTGAGGAGCACCAGGTTGGTGAACGCTGCAGGGCCCAGCTTGGCAATCAGCCTCATTCAAAGGACTTATTTGAGGGGAATGAGGAGGGAGAAAGTCTGCAGGTTGGTTCGATTGATTTGTTTTGGATTGGTTTATGCAAAAACAATTCTATTTTGATAGAGATGTCTGTATTGATTTACTGATTGCATTTATATCCCACCTTTTTCTCCAGGGAGCGCCAAGTTGCATACAGGGTTCTCTCCCTCCTTTTTTCAATCCCAACAACCCTTTGAGGTAGGTTAGGCTGAGAGGCAGTGACTGGCCAAAGGTCACCCAGTGAGCTTCATGACCAAGTGGGGATTTGAAGACTGGTCTCTCCTAGATCCTAGTCTGACATTCTAACCAATGCACCACACAGGTTCTGTCTCAAACCTTCCCTCGCAACACTCCCAAGAGACTTAGACAGCTGTAACCCACCTCATGGCCACCTCATGAGAAGAGAAGACTCCCTAGAAAAGACCCTGATGTTGGGAAAGATGGAGGACACAAGGAGAAGGGGACGACAGAGGACGAGATGGTTGGACAGTGTTCTCGAAGCTACTAACATGAGTTTGGCCAAACTGCGAGAGGCAGTGAAGGATAGGCGTGCCTGGCGTGCTCTGGTCCATGGGGTCACGAAGAGTCGGACACGACTGAACGACTGAACAACAACAACCAACCCAGGGAACTTTCTGCCTTTCTTGTGTGATCAACCCCTTGTGCATACATTGAGCATTACAAAGGGAAAATGGAACTCTGCAATTTCCTGCCGTGGCATTGAGGTTGAACTAGCAAAAGAGTAGATAGAGTGGGTCATTTGGCTAGAGGTTTGAAGAGGATATTTTCCCGAGGAGGCCACATGAGCTTCACGCAACAGTGATGGATCCAGAAGTACCCCAAAGCTATGGACTTGCTTCTTCAGAGGGAGCATATCCCCATCAAGAGCAGACCACCTCCAACCCATCCTGTCTAGAGAACCACAATAGCAGTATCTCAGTCTTATTTGGACTGAACTTCGGTTTATTGAGTTTCACCTTAATTAACTGACCAATAACCCTTTGACAAGGAGTACACCACAAGAAAACTTGCTGCACGCCCAAACTCCTCACTGCTGTAAACTATAGTGAGGTCAAAGGCAGCTGGGACAGAGTGGGGAGGAAGGAGCAATGGGTAAAGAAGGATTTTATGTCCCAGATTTACCACACCAAAGTGGAGGCCGAGGGGAGTCACATGTGAATGAGGTAACACACAACATATGTGCATTTAAGCATGGCAGCGAAGAAGGGAAACATTTATTGCAGATATTAATATTTGAAGCAACTGGATGCATAACAACCGACTCTTTTGGAATGAAGCATTGCCCAGACTCATTGGAGTGTTCAAACCTTTGCTTGCAGAACTTCCTTCAAAACAGAACGAAAACATCACAGATACATCCAAATATTTCCATACAATATATGTGTAGGTCCAGCACAGGTTCATCTTCTTAGAAATAAAATAAACCTGATCTAAGGTTAAATACTCATGTGTTAGCTAGCAGAAAACAGCAATTGTTAATTATCAATCCATCAAGGAGCTCAGAGACCACTTCTTGCTGTTCTTTAGCTTCAGTGGAATCTCCCACTTAAACCCTTTCAGCAAAACACATAAACATTCTTCATTTCAGTGTCAATTAAGCAATTATTCTTAACACCATTAATGTGGGTCAGCCTTTTATATTCTATGACTGATTCTTAGTATATGCAAGTGGTATTGGTAAGAGACTCCCCATCTAGATCTAGTCCAGATGGCTTTCTCCTTGCATTTGATTTGAGCCACAAATCACCCTGAGGCTCACATCAAGCCTGTAGCTCATGTCCGAGACCAAGACAGCATCTTAGCCAATTTCCTTTGTATCTCTTTTGTCCGGGCGGCATAAACGATAGGATTCAAGACGGGAGGGAAGATGAGATAGAAGTTGGCCAGGAGGATGTGAGTTGGGGGAGCCACATTGTGCCCGAACCGGTGAGTCAAAGATGAAACTGCTATGGGGATGTAAAAGGCCAAGATGGCGGTGATATGTGAGGTGCAAGTGCTGAAGGTCTTAAGGCGGGCCTCAGTGGTGGACAAGCTCATCACCGCCCGAAAGATGAGGACGTAGGACACCCCGATGCACAGGGAGTCAACAATGAGTACCAGGAAGCCAATGGCCATGCCGTAGATGTTGCTGATGGAGATGTCCTCGCAGGAGAGCATCACCACAGCCATGTGCTCGCAGTAGGAGTGTGCAATGATGTTGGTGTGGTAGTAGGTGTATCGATGAGCGAGAAGAGGCAGTGGAGCGATGTATAGGAAGCCTCGCAGAGCAGCGGCCAGCCCGATCTTGGCCACCACCGAGTGGGTCAGGATGGTCCTGTGCCTCAAGGGGGTGCATATGGCCACATAGCGGTCAAAGGCCATGGCCAGGAAGATCCCAGATTCAATGGTGGCAAAAGAGTGGATGACAAACATCTGGAGGAGGCAGGAGTGGAAGGCAATGTCCTTGTTGCCCAACCAGAAGATGCTGAGCAGCTTGGGCATGGTGGAAGAGGAGAGGACCAAGTCAATGGCGGCCAACATGGAGAGGAAGAGGTACATGGGCTCGTGGAGGTTGGGCTCGGCCCGGATGATGAAGAGGATGGTGCAGTTGCCCACCACGGCCATGACGTACATGGAGCAGAAAGGGATGGAGATCCAGACATGGGCAGCTTCCAGCTGAGGGATGCCCATGAGGGAGAAGGTGGACGGGCTGACGCAGGCATTGTAGAAGGCCGGCATCTTACGCCACGGGAGGGACCATCATTCCACGTATCTGGCAACAAATCAGGAGAGAAGTCCTATTTATTGTGTTTAATTCATTTTCTCCTTGAAGACTCTGAAATCTCAGGTACTCCCAAGAGCAGCTCAGGTCAGGCTGCCCCATTTTGTGGAACACTCTGTCCTGCTGAGATGTGGGAGGTACCCACTATTTGTAGTATTCTAGAAGCAACCAAAGGCATAAAATCCCAGAATTGTAGAGTTGGGAGAGACCCAAAGGATCATCTAGTCCAACCCGCTGCAATAAAGGAATCCCAACTAAAGCATCCATGACAGATGGCCATCCAATCTCTGCTTTAAATCTTCCAAGGAAGGAGAATCCATCAACTTACAAGATGTTTCCCAGGTGTTTACGAACTTTTCAATGGAATCATAGAACTGTAACATTGGAACGGACCCCTAGGATCATCTCGCCCAACCCCCTGCAATGGAGGGATGTGGGGTTTGAAAGGGAAATTCAGGAGCACCCATAGCTGAAGATAAAATCTGCTTACCTTCATAAACTGTTTTCACACATGCTAGTTTGTACATAACCCAAATATACCGTGAACTTGACATGGAAGAAGGCCTTCTCTATGGTGGCATATCCCATTTAGGGAATGCCCTCCCCTCGGAGGTGCAGCCAACACTTTCTTTTTCAGATGCTGGCTGAGTTGCTTTTATACCCTGGCATTTACAGGGTGCCCATGCGCAGAGTGAGTGCCAAAATGTGTGTTCTATAGGCTGTTGTTCCAACCATTTAGTTATCTGCTCTCGTTTTATTGAATTGCTGCATTTATGACTGCCCGGCATGATTTAAACTGTTTGTGGTACCATGGTCATGGGTCATTTGCAAGGGAGGGAGCTTAGAATTATTCAAGTAAATAAATAAAGCCACCTGAATGAACAGAAGTGGGCAGGGAACGGAGCGATGGAAGGTTTCTCACGGCTGAGTTACCTGCAGCCTCACCCTGTCCTGGAAAGAGCATTTTCTCAAGTGCTGGTCCAGAGGGTCTTCTGAACCCAGTTGTGTGGAAAGAGGGGACCACTTTGCCCTGTGGCGGCTGAGACTTTTGGAGCAGAAAGTCATGGGCAGTCTACGAGAGGAGAGAGAGAAGAAGAGAAAGAAGAAGAGAAGAAGAAGAAGAGAAGAAGAAGAGAAGAAGAAGAAGAAGAAGAAGAAGAAGAAAAGAGGAAGAAGAAAAGAAGAAGAAGAAGAAGAAGAAGAAGAAGAAGAAGAAAGAAAGAAAGAAGAAGAAGAAAGCATCAATGGATGAGCATCTGCCATGGGTGCTTTAGCTGTGACTGCTACATTGCAGAGGCTTGGACTAGACAACCCTTGGAGTCCCTTCCAACTCTTTAATTCTATTATTCTATGACTGAGTGGGTGGCAAGTTCCCCACCCCAGTGAAATCTTCTTGAAGAAATCACCTGGTCCTGGAGATCTTGAAGAGTTACCTTCAGACAGACATCTCACCCAAAAGGTTATATATATATCACACCCAGAACCCAAATTCTATTCCCTTTCTCTGAGCCTAAGTAACTCCCTGCATCAAGCTGTCTTCCAGAGCTGTTCTGCCTGGGGGCAAACATCTCCTCTGACCAGCTTTCCTGCCCCAGAGGCACCACAGCTACCATGCTCTGAGCTGCAATGAAATTTCGGGGACTCCAGAGCAGTTTTAGAGTGTTTTGAAGCGCTTTATGCAACACTGTGCTTTCTGCTGTCAGAAACAATCCCCGATCGGTTCACCACTGCAAATTCAAATGCTTCATTCTGTGAAGCGTAGTAGCTAATTTTTTTTTTTAAATGCAGCAGGTACAACCCAATACATTTTGGACCTCCCACCTAGTTCAAAGTCTTCAATACCAGTCAGGTTATTTGGGCAGAAGCAGAAAACCCAACCAGAACCTCTCCCCCTCTATGACAGCAAAATAATAATAATAATAATAATAATAATAATAATAATAATAATAATAATACAGCAATAATAAATCAAATAGCTAACCATTTCTTGCCTTACTGACGCCCAAAATCCTACTTCCTGAGGAAGTGGCCTCACAACAGGGCTGATCCTGAGGTTCAACTTACCAAATTATGGAGCCAGCAATGGCCCTTCCCAAGCAAATGCTGGCTTTGGCCGTTTGGTGAGGTATTTGTGCTGCATATTTCGGAGACCTTGAGGGATCTTCCAAGCCAACTGGGGCCTGGGACAATTAAGTGGCTCTTTGGCTGCCAAACCTCAAAGCACCAAGCAAGGACTACAAATATTGAAAAAGGAAAGCCTTCGTAAAAACCATCTTCTTTATTTTGGCTATGTACCTTTAAAGCACAATTTCCCCCTCAAACAATTGTGGTATGTAGAATCCTAGAATCCTAGAGTTGGAAGAGACCCCAAGGGCTATCCAGTCCAACCCCCTGCCAAGCAGGAAACACCATCAAAGCATTCCTGACAGATGGCTGTCAAGCCTCCGCTTCAAGACCTCCAAAGAAGGAGACTCCACCACACTCCCTGGCAGCAAATTCCACTGTCAAACAGCTCTCACTGTCAGGAAGTTCTTCCTAATGTTTAGGTGGAATCTTCTTTCTTGTAGTTTGAATCCATTGCCCCGTGTCCGCTTCTCTGGAGCAGCAGAAAACAACCTTTCACCCTCCTATATGACATCCTTTTATATATTTGAACCTATATGACATCCTTTGATATATTTGAACATGGCTGTCATATCACCCCTCAACCTTCTCTTCTCCAGGCTAAACATACCCAGCTCCCTAAGCCGTTCCTCATAAGGCATCGTTTCCAGGCCTTGGACCATTTTGGTTGCCCTCTTCTGGACCCGTTCCAGCTTGTCAGTATCCTTCTTGAACTGTGGTGCCCAGAACTGGGCACAGTATTCCAGATGAGGTCTGACCAGAGCAGAATCATAAAATTGTAGAATTGTAAGGGACCCCGCAAATGGGACGTGGGTGGTGCTGTGGGTTAAACCACAGAGCCTAGGGCTTGCCGATCAGATGTTCGGGGGTTCGAATCACCGTGACGGGGTGAGCTCCCGTTGCTCGGTCCCTGCTCCTGCCAACCTAGCAGTTCGAAAGCACATCAAAGTGCAAGTAGATAAATAGGTACCACTCCAGCGGGTAAACAGCATTTCCATGCGCTGCTCTGGTTCGCCAGAAGCGGCTTAGTCATGCTGGCCACATCACCCGGAAGCTGTACGCCGGCTCCCTTGGCCTATAGAGCAAGATGAGTGCCGCAACCCCATAGTTGTTCACAACTGGACTAACGGTCAGGTCCCTTTACGTTTTAAGGAACACCCCGGGTCATCTAGTGCAACCCCCTGCAGTGCAGGAGTTTCATCTAAAGCGTCCATGCATCCAACACTGAAGTCATTCAAGGGGGGACCTTCCTTGTGGAGAACAACTCTAGTGGAGAGTTAGCTGGGAGTGAGACAATTGGCAGAGTGGCATTGGGCTTGCTAAAAGAAGTTGATTTTTAATCATGGCGTGTGTGAGCAAACTCCACATCTACCAAGCTTTCAGAGCAGGACTAAGGGAAGAAGAAGAAGAAGAAGAAGAAGAGAAGGAAGAAGAAGAAGAGTTTGATTTGATATCCCCTTTCACTACCCGAAGGACTCTCAAAGTGGCTAACATTCTCCTTTCCCTTCCTCCCCCACAACAAACACTCTGTGAAGTGAGTGGGGCTGAGAGACTTCAGAGGAGTGTGACACCCAAGGTCACCCAGAGCTGCATGTGGAGGAGTGGAGACGCGAACCCGGTTCCCCAGATAACGAGTCTACCGCTCTTAACCATTACACCCCCTTGGCTCTCCACACCACACTGGCTCTCCACAATGAAGACCCCCCCCCCCGATCCCCAAAGGTTGAGGAAAAGGGTCTATCTCCCTTCTCCCGTTCAGTTATTTCCACCTAAGAAATGGGAAGAAAAGCTGTGCATGTTAAGCGCAGGGTTTGTTGGGGTTGAGATTAGTGAGCTGACTAGGGTATGATTTGTCAGCAAGAAATAATAAGATTCCTTTATTGTCATTGTACAACGTTGTACAAGTGCAACAAAATTGAATGCCCTCTCATAAAAACAGAACAAAAAAAAAACCACATAAAAAAACACATTTTCAGCCACACATGCACAAACACACCCGTCACAACTCCCCAAGGTCATTATCTAGTTACAGCATTTAAGATAGTTATGGCTCTATTTGTTCGTGATTTAATTTTAATCTATTTGTTTGTAATGTAATCTCTTGCCCGAAGGCAGTAGTGCAAAGAGACTATATCCCGGATGAGATGGATCCTGTAGAATATTGTTTACTTTTTTAAGGCAATGGGAACTGTATAATTCTTCCAAAGATGGGAGAGGATGACCAATAATCTTTTGGGCTGTGGTTATGACCTACTGGAGTACCTTCCTTTTTCTGGCTGTGCAGCTGGAAAACCAAGCACAGATACAGTATGTAAGAATGCTCTCTGTTGAGCCTCGGTAGAAGGACACCAGCGGTCTCTCACTCAGATTGTTCTTCTTTTAAAGTCTGAGGAAATAAATTCTCTGCCGGGCCTTCTTTCTTCTAGGAAGAACTTCCTGACAGTAAGAGCTGTCCGACAGTGGAATTTGCTGCCAAGGAGTGTGGTGGAGTCTCCTTCTTTGGAGGTCTTTAAGCAGAGGCTTGACAGCCATCTGTCAGGAATGCTTTGATGGTGTTTCCTGCTTCGTAACCGGCTGATAAAGTAATCTCAATTTCCCATCATTTTTACATATAAACAGATATAATATAGGACTCAAACATAATAATTTGCAGACTGGCAAGGCTATAATTTTCACATCTATGCTTGACTTTTGTCTGCCTTGGGACCTTGATCTATTTTATGTGGATCTCGTGATACATATTGACACGTTGATGTCATATATTTGCAGTTGAATAGTTGTACCCATGTATTATTATGTTTGAGTCCTATATTATATCTGCTTATATGCAAAAATGATGGGAAATTGAGATTACTTTATCAGCCGGTTACGATCTTTGTGTGTTTGGTATAGCGTTGTTCGTGACCTTGGTTCTTTTGGGTGTTAATCGGTGTTTCCTGCTTGGCAGGGAGTTGGACTGGATGGCCCTTGTGGTCTCTTCCAACTCTAGGATTCTATTATTCTTTACCAGAGCAGTGGTATTTGCGCTCCAAGTCAAATATGATCTGTATTTATCGGTTTCAGTGTATCTGAAGAAGTGTGCATGCACACAAAAGCTCATACCAAGAACAAACTTAGTTGGTCTCTAAGGTGCTACAAGATGGAATCTTTTATTTTGTTTTGACTATGGCAGACCAACACGGCTACCTACCTGTAACTGTATTTATCTGTAAGTGAAGTCACATTTGAAACAATACAGAAGCAGTCAAAGGGAATTTCCTAGGAAGTGTTTTATTCAGTCTCACCTGCAATCATGTGTGCTAAACACACAGAAACCCATAGATAATGTGAAATTACTGGGAGTTACAGTCTCCAAATAACACTCAACACATGTAAGAGAACACATTAGAGTACACATTAATGGAAGAGTACACATGATTTCCCCCCTCCTTTTTTAAAAACAATGTTTTTATTATCTTCATGGTGCAGAAGATAATTTTTCAGAAAGCAATGGCTACAACAGTAAACAACAAATAACTTGTCCTGGTGAAATTGCAGACTTTCATCCTGCCATGTGTTACAAATTTCATTAGATTACCCCAAAAGATCACACCACATCTTCCCCTGAGTGCTGGGTGGATTCCTGCAACAGTGTTAACAATACATGTATTCAATAAACATTGGCCATGTGTTATAAAAGGAATATGGATTGTGTTCCCCACCTTCTTGATTTCCCCAGGCAAACAAAATTTAAGATACTGAAATTGTGGTGCCCAGAATTGAACACCGTATTCTAGGTGGGGCCTGACCAACGCGGAAAAATGTGGTACTATTCCTTCCCTTGATCTGATTCTGCCTTCTGCCACATTGGCCTCCGCTCCCCGTTTGGTGTCGTCTGGAAATGTGATGAGAATCCCCTCAGTTCCTTCATCCAAGTCATTTATAAAGACGTTGAACAACAACAGGCCCAGGACAGAACCCTGCACTGCAGTACCCCTCTTGTCACTTTCACCCAGGATGATGAAGAACCATGAAGGAGTCCTCTTTGGGATCGGTCAGTCAAATCCACCTACCAATTACCTCGTTCAGCCCTCATTTTACCAGCTTCCTTGCAGAAATATCACTGGGGACTTTGTCAAAAGCCTTACTGAAATCAAGATGCACTATTTCCACAGCAGTCCCCATACCTTGTTGAAGTATGTAACTCCATCCAAAAAAAGGGGAGAAGAGATTTCTCTAGGTTTACTTAGTTTTTGAGAAAGCTATGCTTTCATCCTGTGTGTTTATGTTGTGAAATCTTCAAATGAAGGGCACATAAATTTTAAAAATGATAATAAGGATATTGACAAGCTGGAACATGTGCAAAGGAAGGCTATTCATGTATTTATTTAATTTGTAAACCACCCGACCCAGTGGTGCCGACTTGAATAAAATATTGGTGGGGGGCCAGGTAAGGCCCGCCTTGCACAATCAATCACATGATGCATGCACGCCATTGGAATGGCAATGCCCATAATGGCAGCGACTTTTTTAAAAAGTCATATTTTGAGCCCACAGTTGAATTTCCCAGCAGCTCCCCTTGCCCCGAGAACAATTCTAGCATTTCATCACCTCTACCTGTGACATTGTTCAGCAGTGGGAAAAGTTACCTCTTCACGCTGGATGTCCATTTGGTGTGGCCCTTTCCAGGTTTATCTTTCATTTGTTCTCCTATGTGTGTTGCCAGTAGAAGTCACAATTCTGTGGGTACTGTAGGTGGTGCAGAAAGCACCTAGAAGCTCCCTAGAGGTTGAGGTGTCGATCAAACTTCACTTTTGCAATCTATAAATTCCAATAACCCTTCTGGTCATCTCGTTCCAGCTACTAAGAAGTTGATGCCTCAGCGAAAGCACAGTATCTCCAGTCAAGAATTCTTTTTATCATTCCATTGAGGGTCGTTGCCAAAAGCATAGTCAAAATTTCACACAGTGTATTTTGAAGTTAAACCATAACAGTAACAAAATACTCTTTAAATCCCGCTTGCATATTTCAAACACTTAACCATTTTGGGGGAGATTTGCTGAGTAAAACAGCAAATGCAATATATATACAGGTGAAACTCAAAAAATTAGAATATCATGGAAAAGTTCATTTATTTCAGTAATTCAACTTAAAAGATGAAACTAATATATGAGATAGACTCATGACATGCAAAGCGAGATATATCAAGCCTTTATTTGTTATAATTGTGATGATTATGGCGTACAGCTGATGAAAACCCCAAATTCACAATCTCAGAAAATTTGAATTTTAAATGAAATCAACAAAACAAGGATTGCAAATAGAACAATATTGGACCTCTGAAAAGTAGAAGCATGCATATGTACTGAGTACTTCGTTTGGGCCCCTTTTGCATCAATTACTGCCTCAATGCAGCGTGGCATGGATGCTATTGGCCTGTAGCACTGCTGAGGTGTGAAGACCAGGATGGAAGACCAGGATGCTTCAATAGCGGCCTTCAGCTCTTCTGCATTGCTCGTTCTCATGTCTCTCATCTTTCTCTTGGCAATGCCCCATAGATTCTCTATGGGGTTCAGGTCAGGCGAGTTTGCTGGCCAATCAAGCACAGTAATCCCATGGGCATTGAACCAGGTTTTGGTACTTTTGGCAGTGTGGGCAGGTGCCAAGTCCTGCTGGAAAATGAAGTCAGCATCCCCATAAAGCTCACCTGCAGAAGGAGGCATGAAGTGCTCCAAAATCTCCTGGTAGATGGCTGCGTTGACCCTGGACTTAATGAAGCACAGTGGACCAACACCAGCAGATGACATGGCTCCCCAAATCAACACAGACTGTGGAAACTTCACACTGGATTTCAAGCATCTGGCATTGTGTGCCTCCCCATTCTTCCTCCAGACTTTGGTTCCTTGGTTTCCAAATGAGATGCAAAAGTTGCTCTCATCAGAGAAGAGGACTTGGGACCACTGAGCAACAGACCAGTTCTTTTTTTCTTTAGCCCAGGTAAGACGCTTCTGAAATTGTTTCTTGATCAGGAGTGGCTTGACAAGAGGAATACGACATTTGAAGCCCATCTCCAGGATCTGTCTGTGTGTGGTCATCCCTGCTGCTTGTGCACCTTTTTCTTCCACACTTTCCCCTTCTGCATAACTTTCCAGTAATGTGCATTGATACAGCACTTTGGGAACATCCAACTTCTTCTGCAATTACCCTTTGAGGCTTTCCTTCCTTATGGAGATGGTTTTCAAAGATGGTTTTCAAAGATGGTTTTCTGCACAACTGTCAGGTCAGCAGCCTTTCCCATGATTGTGATTCCTACTGAACCAGACTGAGAGACCATTTAAAGGCTCAGGAACCATTTGCAGATGTTATGGATTGAGTACTGCACCTTTTCACAATTCTAATTTTCTGAGATAGTGAATTTGGGGTTTTCATCAGCTGTATGCCATAATCATCACAATTATAACAAATAAAGGCTTGACATATCTCACTTTGCATGTCATGAGTCTATCTCATATATTAGTTCCACCTTTTAAGTTGAACTACTGAAATAAATGAACTTTTCCACGATATTCTAATTTTTCGAGTTTCGCCTGTAGGTGTGTGTGTGTGTGTGTGTGTGTGAGTGTATAATGGAAGGTAACCTCCCCCAACATACAAATTACAATTACAAAGTACTTCTTTAGATCAAAAACCTGGCTGATCAATTAGGAGATAATTTTATATCCCCTAGTTCAAAGCAGCCCTGTTAATTAAGTCCAAATTTCATCTTAAAAAACAGGTGTCTGTTAGCATTTCACCCCTCCCTTTGTGAGAATCGTATGACTTGTGGTCTGAGAGAAGGGGGAGGGAACTGAGTCTTTGATCTCCCTATTTAGCTTCTCTGTGTCTTGTCAGTTCAGACAGACAGACAGTTGTAATTCTATCTCTGCTGTAGATAAGATGTGTGGAAGGAACTTAGCCATACAGGCTGTATAATCTGTGTATATAATGTAGCTTGTAGAAATAAAGAAGAACTGTTTCAAGCTAATATAGCCACCGCTTTTATTCGACCTGTAAAGTTAGTACAGGTGCTCATGGCACACAGTCGTGAGTCCAGTTATCCGGATTGAGCTGAAGGTGTTCCAGTCTTCTCGCCTGGCCCAGTCAGGGCACAAAGAGGGGCACAAGACGTGGATAGATCCTGGCTTAAATCCAGTGTCCTCCGCTCAGGTCAAAGCTTTGGAGTTGACTCCCCTGTATGAATTCTGTGATGCTTAGTGAGATGGGAGCTCTTCCTGAAGCTCTTTCCACATTCCACGCACTGATAGGGTTTCTCCCCTGTATGAATTCTGTGATGCTTAGTGAGATGGGAGCTCTTCCTGAAGCTCTTTCCACATTCCATGCACTGATAGGGTTTCTCGCCTGTATGAATTCTCTGATGGGAAGTGAGATTGGCCTTTCGACTGAAGCTCTTTCCACATTCCCCACACTCGTGGGGTTTCTCTCCTGTATGAATGGTGTGATGTTTAGTGAGATGTGAGCTCTTCCTGAAGCTCTTTCCACATTCCACACACTGATACGGTTTCTCCCCTGTATGAATTCTTTGATGGGAAGTGAGACTCTCTTTCCTACTGAAGCTCTTTCCACATTCCCTGCACTCATAGGGTTTCTCTCCTGTATGAATTTTCTGATGCTTTGCAAGATAGTAGCTCGTACTGAAGCTCTTTCCACATTCCAAACACTGATAGGTTTTCTCCCCTGTATGAATTCTCTGATGCTTAGTGAGATGGGAGCTCTGGCTGAAACTCTTTCCACATTCCCCGCACTGATATGGTTTCTCTCCTGTATGAATTCTTTGATGGGAAGTGAAAGAGGAACTATGACTGAAGCTCTTTCCACATTCCCCGCACTGATAAGGTTTCTCCCCTGCATGAATTCTCTGGTGCTTAGGAAGATAGGAGCTCGTACTGAAGCTCTTTCCACATTCCACACACTGATAGGGTTTCTCTCCTGTGTGAGATCTTTGATGGGAAGTGAGATTGAAGCTCATACTGAAGCTCTTTCCACATTCCACACACTGATAGGGTTTCTCCCCTGTATGAATTCTCTGATGGGAAGTGAGATAGGACCTCCGATTGAAGCTCTTTCCACATTCCAAGCACTGATAGGGCTTCTCCGCTATATGAATTCTCTGATGGGAAGTGAGAGAGGAGCTCTGACTGAAGCTCTTTCCACATTCCACACACTGATATGGTTTCTCTCCTGTATGAAATATTTGATGGGAAGTGAGATCAGAGCTCGTACTGAAGCTCTTTCCACATTCCATGCACTGATGTCGTTTCTCTTCTGTATGAAATCTTTGATGGGAAGTGAGATTGGAGCTCGTACTGAAGCTCTTTCCACATTCCATACACTGATAGGGTTTCTCCCCTATATGAATTCTCTGATGGGAAGTGAGAGAGGAGCTCTGACTGAAGTGCTTTCCACATTGTGCACACTGATAGGATTTCTTTCCAATGAGAATTTTTTGTTGGGAAGTGGAATGGGAGCTCTGACTGCAGCTTTCTCCACATTCCAAATTTTTGCATGGCTTCTCCTCTGTTGGGATTTTGTCATGTTCACCCTTGTTCTCTATTTCCAATTTATCAAAATCTGCAATGGAGACAAAAAGATTTGAGCATCAGGAAGAAATCAAGAAGAACTGGAGTTGGTGTGTGTTCATTACCTTTGTTGTTTGTCACTAACCGACATATTTATTATTAGATTATGATGGGTTGTTGAATGTTGCTTAGTTTGATATGCAGTAGTGGGGTGAAAATTGTGGAAGCCTTTTGGAAAAAAAGTATATTTCAGAGGTTTGATGGTTCATAACACTACTTCTTTTAGAGTAATATCATAAAATTATGTATCAATGGAAAGATAATTTAATCAAGAATGTAAATTACCTGTATTCTATCAAAAGTTATAGCCAAATAACTACAAATAGGAAGCTCAACTTGCCTAGGTTGGCTTTTGTCAAATTGTTATGTGATTGTTGATTTTTTTTTGTCTTCTTTTGTTTCGTGAGTTTGAAGAACATAATACAATGAAAGAATATGTGAGAAGAATCGGAGAAGATTTACATCTTACTTGCATTACACCTACCGTGAAAAATGCGGTTAGTGTTATGATCTGGGGTTGTATGACAGCAAAAGGTGTGGGCAGAATTTGCTTCATTAATGAGAATGTAAAACCCCCAAATACATAAATCAAATACTTGAGCCCAAACTGAAGCATTCTGCATGTGATCTTTTCCCAGATACTGAAGTTTATTTATTTATTTATTTATTTATTTATTTTATATTTCAACAGGATTCAGCTCCATGTCATGTTGCTGCTGTGTGCAAAATGTGGTTTCAAGATAATCTCATTCCACTGCAGGAATGGCCTGGGAATAGTCCAGACCTTAACCCAATCGAAAATCTGTGGAGCCAACTAAAGAAACTTGTTAGTCAGAATATCTGAAGAAGTGTGCATGCACACGAAAGCTCATACCAGGAACAAACTCAGTTGGTCTCTAAGGTGCTACTAGAAAGAATTTTCGATTTTGTTTTGTTAGTCAGAAGCAACCTAGCAATGCAGTGGTACCTTGATTTACGAACTTAATCCATTCCGGAAGTCCATTCTTAAATCAGTTACAGGTAGGTAGCTGTGTTGGTCTGCCATAGTCAAAAGAAAATAAAAAATAAAAAAATCCTTCCAGTAGCACCTTAGAGACCAACTAAGTTTGTTCTTGGTATGAGCTTTCATGTGCACGCACACTTCTTAAACCAAGGTGTTCTTAAACCAAGGCGTGCTTTCCCATAGAAAGTAATGGAAAACTGTTTAATCTGTTCTACTTTTAAAAACAACCACTGGACTTCTGGTTGGGCGCCATTCTGGACAGTCAGGAGAAACCTCGGCTCTGAGGTTTCTCCATCGCTGTGAGGGAGGGGGGAGTCGCATCTGCGCTGCGACCCTCCAGAAGAACTCCAGGAAGGGCGTCCTGGAGGCGTGGGATCTGGCTGGCACCCAGTGCACCTCCCCTGCTCCCCGGTAAGCCCTAGTAAGGGCTGCCGAGAGCGAGCGGGGTAGAAGGCGCGGGTGCTGAGGATTAAAGCACTACCCTTGCAGCGAGAAGTAGCGGCTGCTGACAGAAAGAGCGCTCAATTTCTCCAGAATCTGGACAGTATTTGGATTTCGTGAGTACAAATTTACTAAAAAGGATATAAAATAATTAGGCTTGGGAAGGGACTTAAAAACATTCTCTGTGCTATGTCTTGTCAGTCTTGTCAGTTCGGACAGTGTAGTCTCTATACAATTCTATCTCTGCTGTAGATAAGGTGTGTGGAAGGAACTTAGCCACACAGGCTGTATAATCTGTATATATTGTAGCTTGTAGAAATAAAGAAGAACTGTTTCAAGTTAACGTAGCCACCACATTTATTAGACCTCCGGAGTTAGTGCAGGTGCTCATAACACACCGTCGTGAGTCCAGTTATCCGGATTGAGCTGAAGGTGTTCCAGTCTTCCAGCCTGGCCTAGTCGGGGCACAAAGAGGGGCACAAGACATGGATAGATCCTGGCATAAATCCACAACTACTACCTAATATTCAATAAGCCTGGCTCTTTTTCTGGGATGGATTTTGTTTGGCCCAGTCATGGCATCCCCTCCATCACCAAAGTCAGTCGTCTCCTTGGTCAACCCAAGACTGGCAGCAGCAAAAACAGAAAACCTGAAGCTACTTATCTTTCCTAACAATTCTGAAGCTGACATTTAAGATGGCTTGGGCAGCTCAGACCAGCGCAATCATGGTATAAAAAGGCAGAACTGGAGGAAAATGGTTCGCAGACAAAAATGCAATTTGCTGTTCAAGGTTTATTGTGGGGCTGTTAGGTTCCCAGGTGTTGTAGGGGGCACTGTTGAGCTCTGTGAAAATATATGAGGTTCATCACATAGAGGTATTTTTTTAATTTCCAGGCAGATATGACGATCGCACAGGGAGCCTTACCAAGAGAAGCCACGATCCCACAATTCTCCTCCATGACATCCTTATGCAGAGCTCTCTGGTCAGGATCCAGCAACGCCCATTCCTCGTCCGCGAAATGAACAGCGACATCTTCAAAGCACACTGGACCCTAAAAGAAGAAGGGAAATGTCCTCCTCTGAGACAGCAGAAATATGATCTGCTACACAATGCTCTGTTCTTTCCTTCCTCTTAATTGCTGCGTTGATTCAATAGGATTGCTTTGCTGCACATTTTAATTATGGGTGCTTATTTTAATGCTTAAATGGAATTCTTTTATTCTGCGTTTTAATTATGGGTGTTCGTCCTTGTGCAAATAGGTGGTACTCCACCTTGTGTTTCCCAAGTCATTCTTCCTACGCAAGCATTCCGGTTTCCCAGATGGAAGGATCCACATTCTCCTCTCCTCGTGAGCTGTTCTGGGGAGTTCCCTCCCAATGCCCTAGAGCCAAATTCAAGGGGTTCATGGGGGCATGGAGAGGGGGAGGAATGGGGGGCAGGCCCCATTTTGCAGCGGATGGGGCTGGTTAGGTGAATCCAGGCCACTATTTGTTCTTGTTTGTCTACTCATTTCTACACTGCTTAGAAGTGTAGAATTTTAGCATTCAATGATCAATATAGAAATAAAATAAGCCTAGTTGGGATGGCCATCTGTCTTGGATGATCTAGCTGTGACTCCTGCAATGCACGGGGTTGGACCTGATTACCCTTGGGGTCCCTTTCAACTCTAGGATTCCATGAAAACTGCAACACAGATGAATCCTACTGGCGACATTCAGAAGGCTGGTGTCACAGCAGTTTCATGCTCCAACACCGGGGGGCGGGAAGCAGGCAGGGGCGGGGCTGGCACACATTCTGGGGGCGGGGCGCACTGAGATGGAACCCTATTGGGATCCCACTGCCCGTGGCGCCCTGCCCCCTACGCCCCGCCCTTCCTACGCCAGTGTATCACAGTTAGATGGGCAGGAAATCCCACAGTTAACAGCTGGAGTTTACTCTTTATCAGCAAGAACATGGTATTCACAGACTTGGCTGAGTTTCAGGCCTCATGAGAACAGCAGCTCATTCCCAGAGGGTCTTTCAGTTTGCACTTCTTAGTGCAGAATGTATGGATCTGATATTGATCTTTTCTATTCTAATTAGTTCAAGAGGGTTCTGGAAGCTTCTCTGCGTAAAAGCAAGCAAAGGTTCCTGGTGTTTGGGTTATTCCTTCAGAGAAGCTGAGTAGAGCTGGGTTAAAGTGGTTCTGTTATCTCTTCTGTCAAGGCCATGCTGACTATAAGAAGACGCCAGAAGGAGACTGGATTTCACTTTCTCTTTCGATCTCTCTTCCTTCTGGTTTTCTGTATGTAGTATGCTTAGTGTTAAAGTTTAGACTTATTATAAGTTATGGTAAGTTTAAGTTAAGTCTGCTGCAACTGCTGGAATTTCTTATGGAGAGGGCCAATCCTGAACATTTTGGATTTGTGACCATTATGCTCGTTTGCCTTCAGTAGCAGTAAAGCTCTGCTGGATGAAATACAATTGCCCCTGGTCTATTGTTTGGGAATTCTGTAACATGTTCAAGTTTTTACTCTACTAACTATACATTGGAGTTCTGCTCTGGATCAATATTGAGTAGAATTCCATGTTAGGGTCTTCCTCCATGAAATCAGCTGCCAAGAGTGAAGGCCCACAGCTCCCCACAGCTTTCTAAGTCCCCTCCTCTCTGAGGTTCCTAGCATACGATTGAACAGTGCGCCAGTGTGCAGCCTACCTTTGCTCCTCCATTGTCAGATGTCCACTGGCTCTGAGTGACAAGCAGGGAGGGTGGCTTCTGGCAGGAGGAGTGGGTGGCTCCTTCTTCTCCTGACTCACCTCTGCCTCTTGACCTCCCTCCTCCCACTCACCTCCTTCCTCTTCTGCCTCTGATTCTGCACTGCATTCTGCCACAGAGTCTCCCAGCTCACTAAGCTCTGTTACCCCTTCAGCTTCTGACACCTCCTCTTCCCAGGCTTCTTCCTCTTCCCCCTCTGACCGCTCATCCTTCCTCCACCTCCACTCCTTGGGCTCTGAGATGTCTTCCCTTCCTGGTTCCCCAGTGGTTTCCTCCCAAAATTTCTCTGTGCACAACCAGTCCATGACATTGATCCACCCCTTGGCCTCTGTCCCCACATGGCAGCTTCCCCTGACCTGATCTGGTTCCATAGCCGCTGTTTCCCTTCTGCCCCCATGAAAGACGGATCAGGAGGTCTTGGCTGGCATCATTCTGTCACCTGCAAGAGAGAAAAGGTAAACAGGATGCCAGGAATGCCTGCTTCTCTCACAGGTGAAACAGGGCATCCTCTAATTACAGAAGGGACTTTGAGAAAGCCTTACCTGCTGAGAGCATTTGGGACATTTGTGTCCATTTCACAGTTTGTTGTGCAGAAATACATCTCCCTCCTCTGGACCCTTGTTCCCAACTGCCCCACCCCCAAGATAAAAGAACCCTCAGATGATTAGGAAAGCAACAGAATGAGACCAAACAGAGAAAAACCCACCTTCCTCCTTACCCAGTGGCCTCTCTCTGGTGTCCAATGGAGGCCTCTCTGCCTCACAGGAATCCAGGTCCATTTCTGCAAAATGATCCTTTCCCTGAAAAAACAAACAAGGATTCAAACAGGGAATGGCAAGAGAATGACAAAGACTTGAAGGGTGTGAGATCTCATTCCATGGATGCCTTCCCAGAAAACGGATGGGCCATCAGCAGACCATTATGGGCTGTTCTCTGTCCTGTTTGGAGAACCTTGGGAGTATCCAGAGGAAAGTCTCTCTCACCTGCTTTCTCTCCTCTGCCTGACTCAGGAGGAAACCTTCGGCCAGGGCCACCGCCTGGGAACTGGTCTCCGCCTCCGCATTCCCTCACCCAGCTCTCCATCTCCGGGGGAAGGACAGCCAGGAACTGCTCCAAGATCACCAGTCCAGCATCCAGCTTTCGTGTGCCTTTCCGGCTTCAGCCACTGATGGTCAAGGTGGTTGAGTCGGCTGCAAATCTCTCGGGGTCCTTTGGCCTCCTGGCAGCAGAACTGCCTCACTGCTGGCTCTGCACCTCTGAGCGGAGGGTGTCCTCCCTCACCCAGGATCTTCAGTACAGAGTTTTCCATAATCCCCCACTGCTCCCAGTTTGGATGGCATGGCCTCTTCCTGCTTCAGTGCCAGCTGAGTCTCGCTCATCCATCTGTGGTCTCAGGAAGTTTTGAAGAGATCGGAAGGAATCCTTTGGTCTTCTGCCAAGTTCTGTCCGTCTTAATGAGAAGCTCTAGCAAATCCTAGAATGCAAATACATTGTTCTGTTACAGAATTTGTAGTCCAGGAGAAGAAAAAGTTTCTCAGAACAAGCATTGATGAGTCTTGCTAGGAAACCAGTGCTAGACTGGACCACAGCCCAACCATGAAATATCTTCTTTAAAAAGGAGGAGGGGGGGAGGAGGAGGAGGAGGAGGAGGAGGAGAAGAAGAAGAAGAAGAAGAAGAAGAAGAAGGAAGAAGAAGAAGAAGAAGAAGAAGAAAGCAGCTCTAGCCCTCCTAGAAGGATCATTGCAATACAAATATGGTGGCAACGGAAGGTTTCTGCTGCTTTCCAGTCAATGCATGAATTCAGAACCGACTGACAAGGGAGTAATTTTTATCTTGTGAAAAATGGGTGCTTGGCTCTAGTGGGGGTCCTCACCTGGGGGTCCTCAGGAGTTGCTCCCCACCCCCACCCCCACCCCCCTGCTTCTGTCTCCTTTTCTTGCACTTGGACTCTCTGCCGCTCTCCAGACAGACTCCTGGGGTGGGGTCCCTTTTTCTTTGCTCTCAGGGCCAGGTATGGCCAACCCCCTGAGGGCCAAGTGGGTGGAACCAAAGACATCTCCCTTGAAATTTAGGCAGGAAATTTATTATTATTATTATTATTATTATTATTATTATTATTATTATTATACTGTTAGATAGCTTAACACACACACAAGGTCCTGGAGGCTCAGTGAGTAGCAGCGCCCATTTCCGGCTGGTTTTCCAGCAACAATCCCTTTGGGACAGAGAGGATGTGGTCCTGGATGCCCTGCTCTGGGTGCGAGGGGATTGCTGCAGTGGCCTCCGTGTGGAGCTGCCCTTGGAGACACTGGCAAACTGGTTTGCAATGCAGCAGCCAGACTATGGGCTGGGATCCCTCTCTTTATTCCTGCCCTTTCTCTCCCACATTTCCTTCCTTCCTCCTTGTGGGGTTTTTTTTTGGGGGGTGGGCTACTCCACCTCCTCGCCCAGATTTGGAAAACCATTTGCCCATGTTTCCTCTGTTGTGCAATGACGCTGAGCGAAGTCACACAGAGTTAAAGTCCTAGGGGCTCCTTTGTTCGAAGAAGGGAGATTTCGTGGGAGCCATTTGGGATCCTGTGATCTCCCGGAGACCAAATTGCAAACATGCGCTGGATTATGGAGAAAGCTAGAGAGTTCCAGAAAAACATCTACTTCTGCTTCATTGACTACGCAAAAGCATTTGACTGTGTCGACACAGCAAACTATGGCAAGTTCTTAAAGAAATGGGAGTGCCGGATCACCTCATTTGTCTCCTGAGAAATCTCTATGTGGGACAGAAGCTACAGTTAGAACTGGATATGGAACAACTGATTGTTCAAAATTGGGAAAGGAGTACGGCAAGGCTGTATATTGTCTCCCTGCTTATTTAACTTATATGCAGAATTCATCATGCGAAAGGCTGGACTGGATGAATCCCAAACCGGAATTAAGATTGCCGGAAAAAATATCAACAACCTCAGATATGCTGATGATACTACCTTGATGGCAGAAAGTGAGGAGGAATTAAAGAACCTTTTAATGAGGGTGAAAGAGGAGAGCGCAAAATATGGTCTGAAGCTCAACATCAAAAAAACTAAGATCATGGCCACTGGTCCCATCACCTCCTGGCAAATAGAAGGGGAAGAAATGGAGGCAGTGAGAGATTTTACTTTCTTGGGTTCCATGATCACTGCAGATGGTGATAGCAGTCACGAAATTAGAAGACGCCTGCTTCTTGGGAGGAAAGCAATGACAAACCTAGACAGCATCTTAAAAAGCAGAGACATCACCTTGCTGACAAAGGTCCGTATAGTTAAAGCTATGGTTTTCCCAGTAGTAATGTACAGAAGTGAGAGCTGGACCATAAAGAAGGCTGATCGCCGAAGAATTGATGCTTTTGAATTATGGTGCTGGAGGAGACTCTTGAGAATCCCATGGACTGCAAAAAGATCAAACCTATCCATCCTTAAAGAAATCAGCCCCGAGTGCTCACTAGAAGGACAGATCCTGAAGTTGAGGCTCCAGTACTTTGGCCACCTCATGAGAAGACTCCCTGGAAAAGACCCTGATGTTGGGAAAGATGGAGGGCACAAGGAGAAGGGGACGACAGAGGATGAGATGGTGGGACAGTGTTCTCGAAGCTACTAACATGAGTTTGGCAAAACTGCGAGAGGCAGTGGAAGACAGGAGTGCTTGGCGTGCTCTGGTCCATGGGGTCACGAAGAGTCGGACACGACTGTACGACTGAACAACAACAACAACAACAACAACAACAACAACAACGATCTCCCGGAAGGAGAGCGTTGCAGACCTGGCCCCTCCCTGGCAGGACCCTCTCCTCCCCCTGCATGAGCAGACCAGCCCCCCCCCCAGGCTGGCCCCCTCCCCTGCTGCAGCCCTGGGACCCCCACCGCCTCCCCACTGCACCCGCGGGTGGGTGGGAGAGAGAGAGAGAGAGAGAGAGAGAGAGAGAGAGGAGCATCACTGGATCCCAGGAGGGGACAGCCAGGCAGCCCTTGCAGGAGAGGACTGGGCAGGGAGGGAGGGGCCTGGGCTCTGGAGGACCTGGCCCCCACTGACTTCTTGGCTTCTCTAGGAAGGCAGCTCAGTTCCCTTTAACCCTTGCAAAGGCGAGTCGGTCCAGCTCAGCCCTCTGCAATGCACACTTCCAGAGATGCTTTTAGGGGGGACCTCCCCACTTCCCTTTCCTTGTAGAGCAGTGATGGCGAACCTTTTAGAGACCCAAAACCAACTTGTTTATCGCAAAGTGCCAACACGGCCATTTAACCTGTATATCTCATTTTTTCTCCTGTGTGTTTCACGTTTCCTCTTATGACTGCTGTTGTAATAAACAATTCTTCATAAAAGTTATTGCATTCCATTCCATTGATATCTGATTTTATGGTATAACTCAGTGCTTTTTTTCTTAAAAAATAATAATATTTAGAGGTAGCCTGCTCTCATTTTGACTCAAGAAAATCACCACGGGGGGGGGGGGGAATAATTACAGTTTAAATAAGGAAAGATAAATACAGTGAATTTCTTCTCCTGTTAAATTCACAAAATGTTTATGGCTATGCGTCCCCCTGCGTCACCACAGAAAAAAACCACTGGTATTACTCCAAAACAAAGTGGTGTTATGAGCCCTCAAACCTTGGAAGTACATTTTCTTCCAGAAGGTTCCACAATTTTGGCCACCAGTGTAAAGTTAATGTACTTTTTATATCAGAATAGATTGTTATTATTAATGTTTCATGTATATATACATGTTGAAATATATAATATATAATATAAAATTATTATTATTATCATCATCATCACCATCACTGATACTACCACCTGAGATTCGAAAAGCCTGGCTCTCCTCTGGGATGGATGTTGTTTGGCGCAGTCATGGCATCCCCTCCATCTCCAATGTCAGCCGTCTCTTTGGTCAACCCAAGACTGAAAGGAGCAAAAACAAAAACAGAAAACCTGAAGCTACTTATCTTTCCTAACAATTCTGAAGCTGTACTAAGAGCCACCATCTCCCAATTTTTAATATGAGATAATAATGATCATCTGTGTGCACACATAGAAATAAATATAAATAAATAATAAGGATTGTGTTCCCCCACCTTCTTGATTTCCCCAGGCAAACAAAATTTAAGATACTGAAATTGTGGTGCCCATAATGGAACACAGTATTCTAGGTGGGGCCTGACCAAGGCAGAATAAAGTGGTACTATGCCTGCCCTTGATCTGATTCTGCCTTCTGTGACATTGTTCTCCGCTCCCCGTTTGGTGTCATCTGCAAATGTGATGAAGACATTGAATCACAATGGGCCCAGGACAGAACCCTGCAGCAACCCTCTTGTCCCTTTCCCCAGGATGATGAGGAACCATGAAGGAGTCCTCTTTGGGTTCGGTCAGTAAAATCCACCTAACAGTTACCTCGTTCACCTTCATTTTACCAGCTTCCTCATATAAATACAACAGGGGACTTTGTCAAAAGCCTTACTGAAATTGAAGTAAGCAGGGGTATTCTGATAAATGACAAATACAGAGTTCCAGGAAAATCTCCTTTATTTCATAACTTATGGTCTCTAGCCCAGGGCAAAATATGCAGCTCAATCCAGGTTTGGATACATTTCGAAAGGTAGGCCCACATGATACAAGAGCACTTAGATCCATCTCTCTTATGACACCAGATGAGCAGCATGTGCAGGTCAAAAAGGCCGTTACAGCATGAGTGCCGCTTTCTCACATGGAAGACCTTTTAGAGCTTTTGCCGAGAGACATCACCCTTCCCTAGTTTCTCGCACTGCCTCCATCATTCCTTTTTAGATCCTTTGCCAAGATTCTCGCCTGTTCAACTGGTCAAGTGGGATTAGTTCACCCACAGTTCATAGAATCCTAGAGTTGGAAGAGACCCCAAGGGCCATCCAGTCCAACCCCCTGCCAAGCAGGAAACACCATCAAAGCATTCCTGACAGATGGCTGTCAAGCCTCCGCTTAAAGACCTCCAAAGAAGGAGACTCCACCACACTCCTTGGCAGCAAATTCCACTGTCCAACAGCTCTCACTGTCAGGAAGTTCTTCCTAATGTTTAGGTGGAATCTTCTTTCTTGTAGTTTGAATCCATTGCCCCGTGTCCGCTTCTCTGGAGCAGCAGAAAACAACCTTTCTCCCTCCTCTACATGACATCCTTTTATATATTTGAACATGTCTATCATATCACCCCTTAACCTTCTCTTCTCCAGGCTAAACATACCCAGCTCCCTAACCCGTTCCTCATAAGGCATCGTTTCCAGGCCTTGGACCATTTTGGTTGCCCTCTTCTGGACACGTTCCAGCTTGTCAGTATCCTTCTTGAACTGTGGTGCCCAGAACTGGACACAGTATTCCAGGTGAGGTCTGACCAGAGCAGAATATAGTGGTATTATTACTTCCCTTGATCTAGATGCTATACTCCTATTGATGCAGCCCAGAATTGCATTGGCTTTTTTAGCTGCTGCATCACACTGTTGACTCATGTCAAGTTTATGGTCTACCAAGACTCCGAGATCCTTTTCACATGTACTGCTCTCAAGCCAGGTGTCACCCATCCTGTATTTGTGCCTTTCATTTTTTTTTTTATTTTTTTTTTGCCCAAGTGTAGTACTTTGCATTTCCCTTGAAGGCTTGCCAGGATCTGGAATCCTTGTTAGCACGCGAGCTTTACGAGATGCTAGTTTCTCACACTGCCTCCTTCATTCCTTTTCAGATCCTTTGCCAAGATTCTCGCCTGTTCAACTGGTCAAGTGGGCTTAGTTCTCGCACAGTTCATTCCTCACATGTTTCCAGCCTGGCTCTGCATAACTTTTGCATGAACTTTTTACCTTAATTGAACTGTAAGCTACATCAGAGGGAATGTTTCTCGTTTTACACCCTTTTGTTTTACAGGCTTGGATATCATTTGCACTCAAATTGGGGGTTCAAAATGAATTCTCATCGACACCGCCTACA
The DNA here is from genome assembly GCF_009819535.1 of Lacerta agilis. NCBI lineage: Eukaryota > Metazoa > Chordata > Lepidosauria > Squamata > Lacertidae > Lacerta > Lacerta agilis. Next base: position 1,687,309 of record NC_046315.1, read on the forward strand.
AAATCAAGATGCACTATTTCCACAGCAGTCCCCTGATCAAAAGTTTGTAACTCCATCCAAAAAAGAAAAAAGAAAGAGAGAGATTTCTCTGGCTTGACTTGTTTTTGAGAAAGCCATGCTTTCAGCCTGTATGTTTATGTTGTGAACCACCGTGAAATCTTCAGAAGAAGGGTACATAAATTTTTTAAATGATAATAATAATAATAATAATAATGACGATATTGACAAGCTGGAACATGGGACATGAAGGCGACCAAGATGGTTTTATTTTATTTATGCATTTATTTGATTTCTATAGCGCCCTATAGTAGGGGTGCCAACTTGAATAAAATATAGAAGGGGTTTATTAAGCCCCACCTCGGTTAAAAAGTCACATGATGTGCTGCATGCATGCCATTTGAATGGCAATTCCTAGGAACTGGGGGGTGACGCCCTCAAATATTTTATGGGAGGGCAAAGACCCCTCACCCTCTAAGAGTTGGTTCCTATTCCCTACACCCAGAGGTCTCAGGATGGTTACAACATAAAATCATAATATGAAAAGACAAAACACAGAGCCCATTACCTGTAACCCCCGACCTCACCACCACATTCAAAAGAGCAATAGATGTTAATCAGCCAAGGGCCTGGTTAAAGAGGTGAGTTTTTCCCTAGCGCCGAAAGCTGTATAATGAAGATTTTTCCACCCTTGGTATGAATTCTTTGATGGGAACTGAGTTTGGAGCTGTTACTGAAGCCTCTTCCTCATTCCAAGCAGTGATAGGGTTTCTCCCCTGTATGAATTATTCGATGGGAAGTGAAACTGTCCTTCTTACTGAAGCTCTTTCCACATTCCACACACCGATAGGGTTTCTCCCCTGTGTGAATTCTCTGATGGGAAGTCAGATTGGAGTTCGTATTGAAGCTTTTCCCACATTCCACACACAGATAGGGTTTCTCCCCTGTATGAATTCTTTGATGGGAAGTGAGACTCTGGCTGTGACTAAAGCTCTTTCCACATTCCACGCACTGATAGGGTTTCTCCCCTGTATGAATTATTTGGTGGGAAGTGAGATGGGAGCTCTGACTGAAGCTCTTTCCACATTCCACACACTGATAGGGTTTCTCCCCTGTATGAATTCTCTGATGGGAAGTGAGATTGCCGCTCTGGCTGAAGCTCTTTCCACATTCCACACACTGGTACGGTTTCTCCCCTGTATGAATCCTTTGATGGGAAGTGAGATGGAAGCTGTGACTGAAGCTCTTTCCACATTCCACACACTGATAGGGTTTCTCCCCTGTATGAATTCTTTGATGGGAAGTGAGATGGGAGCTCTGACTGAAGCTCTTTCCACATTCCACACACTGATAGGGTTTCTCCCCTGTATGAATTATTTGGTGGCAAGTGAGATTGGTCTTTTGACTGAAGCCCATTCCACATTCCACACACCAATAGGATTTCTCCCCTGTATGAATTCTCTGATGGGAAGTCAGATTGGAGCTCGTATTGAAGCTTTTCCCACATTCCACACACTGATAGGGTTTCTCCCCTGTATGAATTCTTTGATGGGAAGTGAGACTCTGGCTGTGACTAAAGCTCTTTCCACAGTCAAAGCACTGATAGGGTTTCTCCCCTGTATGAATTATTTGGTGGGAAGTGAGATTGGCCTTTTGATTGAAGCTCTTTCCACATTCCACACACTGATAGGGTTTCGCCCCTGTATGAATTCTCTGGTGCCTAGTGATTTTACAGCTGTTCCTGAAGCTCTTTCCACATTCCTCACACTGATAGAGTTTCTTCCCAATGGGATTTATTTTATGGGAAGTTGAATAGGAACTTTTTCTACATTCAAGATATTTATACGGCTTCTCCATTGTGGGGATTTTGTCATGGTTTCCCTTGTTCTTAATTTCCAGTCCATCATTATCTATAATGAAGAGAAATGGATTAGAGTCTCAGGGAGAAATTAATGAAGAATACTTGTTAATAATGGTAATAGAGGAATAACACAAGTTGGTTAGATGGATGGTTTTGCTGAAGTGTTGGGTGCATTAATTAATGGGGATCAACTGACATCCTTAGGGGAACCTATGATTTGAAAAGCCTGGATCTTCTCTCAAATGGATTTTGTTTGGCTCCATCATGGTATCCCCTCCATTTCCAACGTCAGTCTTCTCTTTGGGCAACCAAAGACTGACGGGAGGAAAAACAAAAACTGAAAACCTGACAGAAGCTACTTCAACTTCCCTAACAACTCTGAAGTTTATAGTTAAATGGCCTGGGGAGTTCAGACCAGGCTGATCCTTGTTTAATAAGCTGCAAATGGTGGAAGAACATTCACAGAAAAAACAGTAATTTACTGTTCAAGGTTTTTTTTGGGAGGGGGGGGTATTGTAATACCCATGTTGTAGGGCAGTGTTTTTCAACCACTGTTCCGCGGCACACTAGTGTGCCGCGAGATGTTGCCTGATGTGCCGTGGGAAAAATTGTGTTTATTTGATTCCTATTCAAGAGAATTACTTTATATATAGTCAATATAGGTACAGAGTTAAATTTTTTAACATTTTCTAATGCTGGTGTGCCTCGTGATTTTTTTCATGAAACAAGTGTGCCCTTGCCCAAAAAAGGTTGAAAAACACTGTTGTAGGGGGCACTGTTGAGTTTTGTGAAAATATGAGGTTCGTCACATATGGAGTTTGGAATTTAAAAACAGATATGACAATCCCACTGGGAGCCTTACCAAGAAAGGCCAACATCCTACGATTCTCTTCCATGACGTCCTGATACAGAGCTCTTTGGTCAGGATCCAGCAACGCCCACTCCTCGTCCATGAAACGAACAGCGACATCTTCAAAGCACACTGGACCCTGAAAGAAAAAGGGAAATGTCCTCCTCTGAGACAACACTGTTGTTCATCACCACTCCTTGAGCTATGAAATTGCTCCATCCCTTGGCTTCTGTCCCCACATCACAGCTTGCCCTGACCTGATCTGGTTCCACAGCCGCTGTTTCCATTCTGTCCCCATAAAAAGATGGCTCAGGAGGTCTTGCCGGCATCTTTCTGTCACCTGCAAGAGGAAAAAGGTAAGGGGGAGGCCCAGAGTACTTGCTTCTCTCACAGGTGAAACAGGGCATCTCTAACTACAGATGGGCCTGTGAGAAAGCCTTACCTGCTGAGTGCATTTGGACGTTTGTGCCCATTTCATATGTTTGTTGTGCAAAAATACATCTCCCCTCCTCTGGGCTCTTGGCCCCAACAATCACCCCCAATAAAATATGAAAAGAACCCACAGATGAGTTGGAAAACCTATAGAATGAGACTAAAGGGAGAAAAAACTCCTCCCTCCTTACCCAGCTGCCTCTGTCTGGTGTCCAACGGAGGCCTCTCTGCCTCAGAAGAAATCTGGCCCTTTTCTGCTAAGAGATCCTTTCCCTGAAAAATAAACAAGGGTTCAAAACAGAGAATGGGGAGAAATATTTTTTAAAAATGAATGCCAGGGTCAACAGCTTTAAGGGTGTCAGATCTCATTCAATGGATGCCTTCCCGAGGAAAAAAACAAGCCATCAGTAGAGCATTATGGGATGTTCTCCGTTCTGTTTGGAGGCCTTGGGAGTATCCAGAGGAAAGTCTCTCTCACCTGCTTTCTCTCCTCCGCCTGACTCAGGAGGAAACCTTCGGCCAGGGCCACCGCCTGGGAACTGGTCTCCGCTCCGCAGTCCCTCAACCAGCTCTCCATCTCTGGAGGAAGGACAGCCAGGAACTGCTCCAAGATCACCAGGTCCAGCATCTCAGCTTTTGTGCACCTTTCCGGCTTCAGCCACTGATGGTCAAGGTGGTAGAGTCGGCTGCAAATCTCTCGGGGTCCTTTGGCCTCCTGGCAGCAGAACTGCCTCAACTGCCGGCTCTGCACCTCTGAGCAGAGGGTGTCCTCCTCAACCAAGATCTTCTGCACAGAGTTTTCCCAGAATCCCCCACTGCTCTCAGTTTGGTTAGCATGGCCTCTTCCTGCTTCAGGGCCAGCTGAGTCTTGCTCATCCATCTGTGCTCTCAGGAAACCTCTGAGAGATTGGAAGGAATCCTTTGGTCTTCTGCCAAGTTTTGTCTGTCTTAAGGAGAGGCACTAGCAAATCCTACAAAACAAATATATTGTTCTGTTACAAAAGTTGTATAATATCAGGAGAAGAAAAAGGTTTCCTGAGGTGGCATGGATGAGTCTTGGAGGGAACCAAGGCTGGACTGCACCACAGCCCAAACCATTATGTTTAGGTGATTCCACCTAAACATTAGGAAGAACTTCCTGACAGTGAGAGCTGTTGGACAGTGGAATTTGCTGCCAAGGAGTGTGGTGGAGTCTCCTTCTTTGGAGGTCTTTAAGCGGAGGATTGACAGCCACCCGTCAGGAATGCTTTGATGGTGTTTCCTGCTTGGCAGGGGGTTGGACTGGATGGCCCTTGGGGTCTCTTCCAACTCTAGGATTCCATGAGCTATCTTTTTATTGATTGATTGATTGATTTTGATTTCTATAATGCATTATATTTTAAAGAGAAATCTCAAAGCGGTTTACATCATATTAAATCTGTGGGGATGATTAGGGAGGCAGGAGAGGATATAGTATTTAATGATATCCTTCCTAACTTGCGCTAGCAAGTTCCATAATCTACCAGAGTTCCAAACATTCCCTTTTTTAAATTTACACAGCAATCAGCTAGTTGCTGATTCATCTGAGTCTTAGTATTAAAGATTCCTTCCTGGCAAAATCCCTTCTAATCCCTCTTAAAAAGAATAAAGACAAGAATCTGATTAACGTTAATATAAAAGTCACAGATTCATTCAGGTTCACAGAGATATCCCTCAAGGCAGGTGTAGGTTACATAACAACTAGGACTATTCCATAAAGAAGTTAGTCCCAAGTGACTGTGGCGAAACAGTCACTCCTCCAAACACACAGCAACATGCAAAATGGAGAAGACACACTGATCAGAACAAGGAGGTTGTGTGCCCCTCCATGCTAGTACAGTGGTACCTCAGGTTACATACTTTTCAGGTTACAGACGCTTCAGGTTACAGACTCCGCTAACCAAGAAATAACGCTTCAGGTTAAGAACTTTGCTTCAGGATAAGAACAGAAATCGTGCTCTGGTGGTGCAGTGGCAGCGGGAGGTCCCATTAGCTAAAGTGGTGCTTCAGGTTAGGATCAGTTTCAGGTTAAGAACGGACCTCCGGAACAAATTAAGTACTTAACCTGAGGTACCACTGTACAACACAACACACCTTCTTGAAGTCAAATGCAGTGGAAGTCTGTCCCAGCTCAGGAGGAAACAGGAAGTCTTCTCCTGAGTGGGACAAAACATCCCCTGACATGTCCACTCTATGAATGTTGTACTTGACTGCAGTTTCACATCCCACAAAATCAGTAAAACAGAAATAACACAATCTGAAGAAAGTCAAATATATAGTCTATAGTGAAAGTAACATAACAGATAACAAATATTATCTTAAAGATTTCAAAATAAAACATTACAAAAAGGTCATCAACAAAGGAGGTCATCCAGGACAGGTGGAAAGGGCCCTTTTAAAAAGGAGAAGAGGAGCAGGAGGAGGAGGAGGAGGAAGCAGCCTCTAGCCCTCCTAGAAGATTGCAATGCAAAATATGGAGGCATTTCTGTGAAGTGAATCAGCCTTTTGGTTCCTATCTTCCAGTAAATGGAAACTGAAGGGATTTCTGTGAGGTGACTAAGCCTGGTTTCTGCATCCTTCCAGTCAATGCATGAAGTCAGAACTGACTGTATATTGTGAAAAATGGGTGCCTGGCTCTCGTTGGGGTCCTCACCCGGGGGTCCTCAGGAGTTGCTCCCCCCCACCCCCCCCACCCCTGCTTCTGTCTCTTTTTCTTGCACTTGGACTCTCTGCCGCTCTCAAGACAGACTCCTGGGGTGGGGTCCCTTTTTCTTTGCTCTGAGGGCCAGGTATGTATCTGATTAACCCCCTGAGGGCCAAGTGGGCGGGGCCAAAGATCTCCCTTGAAGCTTAGGGTGAAGAGCAGAAAATTTATTATTCTATTAGATATCTTAACACACACACAGCCACTGATGCCAAGGTCCCTGGAGGCTCAGTGAGTAGCAGCGCCCATTTCCGGCTGGTTTTCCAGCAACAATCCCTTTGGGACAGAGAGGATGTGGTCCTGGGATGCCCTGCTCTGGGTGCGAGGGGATTGCTGCAGTGGCCTCCGTGTGGAGCTGCCCTTGGAGACACTGGGAAACTGGTTTGCAATGCAGCAGCCAGACTATGGGCTGGGATCCAGACTCTCTTTATTCCTGCCCTTTCTCTCCCCCCTTTCCTTCCTTCCTCCTCCAGCTTTGGAAAACCCTTTGCACACGTTTCCTCTGTTGTGCAATGACGCTGAGCGACCTCACACGGAGTTAAAAGTACTTTGTTTGTAGAATGGAGATTTCGTGGGATCCATTTGGGATCCTGTGATCTCCCGGGAGGAGAGCGTTGCAGACCTGGCCCCTCCCTGGCAGGCCCCTCTCTCTCCTCCCCCTGCATGAGCAGACCAGGCCCCCCCCCAGGCTGGCCCCCTCCCCTGCTGCAGCCCTGGGACCCCCACCGCCTCCCCACTCACCAGATCCCAGGAGGGGACAGCCAGGCAGCCCTGGCAGGAGAGGGAGGGGCCTGGGCTCTGGAGGACCTGGCCTCCTCTCTCTTGCTTCCTGTCCTCTCTAGGAAGGCAGCTCGGTTCCCTTTAACCCTTGCAAAGCCGAGTCCGCCCAGCTCAGCCCTCTACACATTTTTCGACGATGTAAAATCGGACAATGGAATTATTATTATTTTTTATTTTTAAACATAGAGTGTCGTGGTCTGGAGACACCCACTGTCACCAGGGAGCTGGCCTTGATTGCCACCAGGCGATCGGCGCTGACCTGTGGCTGTGACACGGATCACTCCCTGGGGGCGAGCAGGATCCGTGTTTCAATTTTATGCAAGCATCCCATTCCAATTTCACCACTGCTTTTTTTGGGGGGGGGGGCGCAATCTGTGGGACGATCAATTGAAAGGTTTCAGCTCTCATAAACTATTTTTTTTTAAAGTTACAAGTAGGTAGCCGTTTGGGTGTGCCGTAGTCAAAACAATTCTAGTCAAAACAAGAATTTCCTTTTTCAGTTTTTACAAATATCATTTACATTCAAATATAATCAATTCTGTACATATATAGGATTCCCTCAGTCCTTGGACCTACCCCCCCCCCCCGCATCTTACAATAGTTATCCAATTTTTGTTTCTATCCAATTTTAACTATAAAATAGTTATATTACAAGTGATATATCAATCCTGCTAATGTTTTAAAATGTTTACATTGTTCTTCAAGGTAATTAATAATTTCCCCCATTCCTTATTGAATTTCTTGTCTTCTTGATTTCTGTTTCTTTTGGGGATGTTTAGGGAGGCAGGAGAGGATATATTATTTAATTTCTTTAATAATTTTTTTAAAGATTTCCTTGATTTACAAAGGTAATGCAATGACTCTCTCGTATTTTTCCAAATCGGTCTTTGTTGTTCAGAAATTAGGAAGAAAAGGGGGAGAGAGGTGGGTGGGATGGGGAGATGGGTGGGGTAGTGTGAGGATGTTTCTGTTTTACTTAATATGTGTAGGGTTTTGTGTCAGCGTTGTCTGTTCAGGTTCTCTGTTGTTTGCTTGTGCTCCTTTGGTGGTGAGAGAGGTCGGGATTGGTGTGGGGTGTGATTGTTCATTTGTGGTTGGCTGGGTGATCTTTGGTCTCCTGTGTGAGTGGGGTGGGTGGGTGTTTTTGATCAGGCCAGCCATATTGATTTGTATGCTGTCGGTAGATTTTTGTCATTGTCTTGTTGGGCTGTTTGTGTGATGAAGGGGGACCATACCGGGGTGAAGGTGTCTTCTTCTGTTTGTCCCCGTATCAGTTTCAGCTTACTGGTTAGTTTTTCTAGCAGGGCTGTTTCCCATACTACTTGGTACCATTGGTCCATGTTTACTCCTGACAGGTCTTTCCAGTGTCTGGCTATGATGTTTCTGGCTGCTGAGAGTAGATGGGTTATGAGTTCTTTGTGGTGTACGTGGGCATTATTGTCTTGGAAGATGTTTAGTAAGACCAATTCTGGGGTGATTTCTAGCACTTCCTTGGTTATCTTGCATATTTCTCGTGTGGTTGTTGTCCAGAATGGTTGGATTTTGGGGCACTCCCACCACAGGATATATTACTTAATGATATCCTTCCTAACTTGAGTTATCAAGTTCTATATCTTAGCAGAGTTCCAGACATCCCCCTTTTTAAATTTCACAGCAGTTAGCTTATGACTGGCTTCTCTGAGCCTCACTATTTAAGATTCTTGGTTAGATCGCTTCTAATCCCTCTTAAAAAGAATAGACACGAGAATCTGATTATAAGTCAATATAAATGTAGTTTACTCACAGATTGATTCAGGTTCACAGTTAGATCCCTTAAGGCAGACTTAGGTTACACAAGTATATAGCTATATGAACTGTCCCATAAGGGAGTTAGTCCCAAGTGACTGCGACTGAGCACTCACTTCTCCTCGTAATCTGGGGAACTGGGTTCGCATCTCCGCTCCTCCACATGCAGCTGCTGGGCGACCTTGGGCTAGTCACACTTCTCAGAAGTCTCTCAGCCCCACTCACCTTACAGAGTGTTTGTTGTGGGGGGAGGAATGGAAAGGAGAATGTGAGCCGCTTGGAGACTCCTTCAAGTAGTTAAAAGTCGGATATCAAATCCAAACTCTTCTTCTTCTAACATACAGAAAGACAGAAATGGAAAAGAAGAGCAGAAAAATGGAGGAACATCTGCTCCTCTGCCCAAAAGAAGCAACACCCACTTCAAGTCACATGCAGTGGAAGTTTGTCCCAGCTCAGGGGGGAAAGAGGAAATTTTCTCCTGAGTGGAACAAAATATCCCCTCACATCTCCACAGTAGGAATGTTGTACTTGACTGCTATAAAATTCACATCCCCCATTTCTTCCAGTCATTTTTTCCATTTCGTCAGCTCTCATGAACTCTTGATGAGGATGCTAGCGGCAGCCAGAACCTCCATTGGTCCAAAATAGAAAATAGAAAATCTTATTTATTTCAGTTATTCCATTTCTATTCCACCTTTTTCTCCCCAAGGTCAGCCAAGGGAGCTTCATGACTGGGTGGGGCTTTGAACCTGGTCTCCTAGGTCATAGAGTCCAACACCCAAATCTCTACCCAGCACTGAAAACCTTACATGATTTCCAGATTTCACTTTGATGTAGAAATATGTGGACTTCAGCATTAGCTGAAAAAATAATTTATATTTTAAGAACAAGGAAACAGTGGGTCACTTAGAGGAGAAGATGGTGAAATGCGAACAGGGGACAGAGAAAGGGCAGAACTCTTCAATGCCTTCTTTGCCTCAGTCTTCTCCCAAAAAAGAAAACAATGCGCGACCTGAAGAATATGGAGCAGATGATTCAGCAGGGGAAACACAGCCCAACTAGTACAAGAATACTTGGCTAGTTTAGATGTATTCAGGTCTCCAGGGCCAGATGAACTACATCCAAGAGTATTAAAAAAACTGGCAGAGGTGATTTCAGAACCACTGGCAGTAATCTTTGAGAATTCCTGGAGAACAGGCGAAGTGCCAGCAGACTGGAGGAGGGCAAATGTTGTCCCTATTTTCAAAAAGGGGGAAAGAGAGGACCCAAACAATTACTGCCCAATTACTTACCAGGAAAGATTCTAGAGCAGATCATTAAGCAAACGGTCTGTGAGCACCTAGAAAGGAACGCTGTGATCACTAAAAGTCAGCATGGGTTTCTGAAAAATAAGTCCTGTCAGACCAATCTGATCTCATTTTTTGACAGAATTACAAGCCTGGTAGATGAAGGGAACGCTGTGGATGTAGCCTATCTTGATTTCAACAAGGCCTTTGACAAGGTGCCCCATGATATTCTTGTAAAGAAGCTGGTAATTCAAGCTTGAGAGCCCAAGTCAAGTAGTTCAGACGTTCCATCTGGGCAGTGTTGCCAAAATTAATAAACTGTGCAGGTTGCTGAGCTGACATGGCTTCTGCTCCTTGCTGCACCGGGTCTGCTTCTTCGGTATGCGGCCTCACCACTGGACTTTCAGTCCCCTTGAGGTCCTCACTGACAGCACCTGATCCTCCAGCTGTAGCAATTCACCATCCATAAGATCCTGGGCGCCATAACCTGACGCGCAGCGGGAATTAATGACACAGAGTTCTTCACTGAAGTAATAAAATCTTCACTAAGTTTAAAATAAACTTCCTCATAATATAGTTCCAAAAGGAACAGCAAACTTATTCGACCTGCTAAAACTGTTGAAGCCTGACTGTTAATGGTCAAGTCATTTTGGGCCACGTGACTCACTTACCTTAAATGTAGCAACCATTTTGTCTCAGACACAGAGTCTGTGTCAGTATAGAGCAGAGTCTGTATTCAGTATGCGTTCTCTTAAAACGTTTTGGAACTATGTTATGAAGTTTATTTTAAACTTAGTAAAGATTTTATTACTTCAATGAAGAACTCTGCGCTATTAATTCCCGCTGCCCGTTATCTGCTCTGCTGTGCTTTTGCGCTGTTGTCTCCCCGTCTGTTGCTGAAGAAGAGAGAGGACGTCATTATGATCCGTTTGGTGTCAATCCAAATGTGATGAGCATCCCCTCAGTTCCTTCATCCAAGTCATTTATAAAGATGTTGAACAATGACAGGCCCAGAACAAAACCCTGCAGTACCCCTCTTATCACTTTCCCCCAGGATGAGGAGGAACCATGAAGGAGTCCTCTTTGGGTTCGGTCAGTCAAATCCACCTACCTCATTCACCCACATTTTACCAGCTTCCTCACAGAAATATCACAGAGGACTTTCTGAAAAGCCTTGCTGAAATCGAAATGCACTATTTCCACAGCAGACCCCTGTTCAACAAAGTTTGTAACTCCATCCAAAAAAAGGAGAGGAGAGATTCTTCTGGTTTTACTTGGTTTGAGAAAGCCATGCTTTCAACCTGTATGTTTATGTTGTGATATCTTCAGAGGAAGGGCACATAAATTTTAAAAATGATATTAAATAAGGATATCGACAAGTCAGAACATGTGCAAAGGAAGGCGATTTCTGTATTTATTCCATTTATAAAACACCCGACGCATTGGCGCCGACTTGAATAAAATATTGGGGGGGGGCACAATCAATCCCATGATGCATCCACACCATTTGAATGGCAATGCCTTTAATGGCAGCGACTTCTTTTAAAAAGCAATATTTTGAGCCTGTAGTTCAATTTCCCAGCAGCTCCCCTTGCCCCGGAGAACACTTCTAGCATTTCATCTCCTCTACCTGTGACATTGTTCAGCAGTGGGAAAAATGACCTCTTCACACCAGATGTCCATTTGGTGTGGCCCTTTCCAGGTTTGTCTTTCATTTGTTCTCCTATGTGTGTTGTCAGTAGAAGCCACAATTCTGTGGGTACTCTAGGTGGTGCAGAACGCACCTAGAAATTCCCTAGAGGTTGAAGTGCCGATCAAACTTCAGTTTTGCGATCTATAAATTCCAATTAGCAGTACCAGGGGTGGTTCAGATTCTGGGGCAGTGCTTTCGGCCAGCAGAGGGTGTCACAGGGAAAGCCTACTTCCCCTTTAAAGAAAACTTGGGTCTCCAGCTGTTTTTTGGACTACAACTCCCATCATCCCTAGCTAGCAGGACCAATGGGGAGGGATGATGGGAACTGTAGTCCGGGAGCCGCTGGGGACCCAAGGATGGGAAACCCTGTTTTAAAACAACTTTTGCATTTGGCCTGCAAAGATGGGACCTGTCCACGTTTGTATTTTCTTGTATCATGTTTTCCTCATGACCTTTGTGCGTTTATTTTTTTATTTTTAAGAGGGCAAATTGAAAGAGAAGTTGTATGGGAAGTTGCAGAAGAATGAAAGGTTGTGTTTGGAAAAAAACACCCCAAAACCTTGGGGGGCCTCCTCAAATATTTAATGGGGGCAGAGACCCATAGGCCTTTAAGAGTTAGCCCCTATTCCCTATACCCACAGGTCTTAGGACGGTTACAAATAAAAACACAATATAAAAACACAAAACATCACATTTTAAAAGGGCATTAGATGTCAATCAGCCAAAGGTCTGCTGCAGATTTGCCTGGCTCCTAAAGCTATATATTGGTTTTTCCAACCTCTGTATGGATTCTTTTATGGGAAGTCAGTTTGGTGCTATCAATGAAGCTCTTTCCACATTCCACAATCCACATTCCACATGAATTGTATGAATTCTTTGATGGAAAATGAGAGAGGAGCTCCTACTGAAGCTCTTTCCACACTCCACACACTGATGGGGTTTCTCGCCTGTATGAATTCTCTGATGGGAAGTGAGAAGGGAGCTCTGAGTGAAGCACTTTCCACATTCGAAGCACTGATAGGGTTTCTCCCTTGTATGAATTCTCTGATGGGAAGTGAGCTTGTCCTTTCTCCTGAAGCTCTTTCCACATTCCACACACTGATACGGTTTCTCCCCTGTATGAATTCTCTGATGGGAAGTGAGCGTGTCCTTTTTCCTGAAGCTCTTTCCACATTCCACACACTGATATGGTTTCTCCCCGTATGAATTCTCTGATGGGAAGTGAGATGGGAGCCATGACTGAAGCTCTTTCCACATTCCACACACTGATAGGGTTTCTCCCCTGTATGAATTCTTTGATGGGAAGTGAGATTGAAGCTCGTACTGAAGCTCTTTCCACATTCCACACACTGATGGCGTTTCTCCCCTATATGAATTCTTTGATGGGAAGTGAGATGGGAGCTCTGAGTGAAGCACATTCCACATTTGAAGCACTGATAGGGTTTCTCCCTTGTATGAATTCTCTGATGTGAACTGAGCTTGTCCTTTCTCCTGAAGCTCTTTCCACATTCCACACACTGATAGGGTTTCTCCCCTGTATGAATTCTCTGATGGGAAGTGAGCGTGTCCTTTTTCCTGAAGCTCTTTCCACATTCCACACACTGATATGGTTTCTCCCCTGTATGAATTCTCTGATGGGAAGTGAGATGGGAGCCATGACTGAAGCTCTTTCCACATTCCACACACTGATAGGGTTTCTCCTCTGTATGAATTCTTTGATGGGAAGTGAGAGTGGAGATCGTACTGAAGCTCTTTCCACATTCCATGCACTGATAGAGTTTCTTTCCAATGAGATTTTGCTGATGGGAAGTGGAATGGGAGCTCTGACTGCAGCTTTCACCACACTCCAATTTTGTAATTGGCTTCTCCTCTCTGGGGATTTTGTTGTGGCCACCTTTGTTCTCGATTTCCGATTCATCACAATCTGCAATGGAGACAAAAAGGGATTAGAGGCTCAGGAACAAATGGAGAAGAACTGAAAGGAATTGGGCGTGTATTCATTACCTGTGTTGTTTGTCATTAACCAACATATTTATTATTAGATTCTGATGGGTTGTTGAATGTTGCTTAGTTTGATATACAGTAGTGGTCAAAATTGTAGAAGCCTTTTGGGGGAGAGTGTATTTCAGAGGTTTGATGGCTCATAACACCACTTCTTTTGGAGTAATATCATAAAATTATATATCAGTGGAAAGATAATTTAATCAATAATGCAATTCAACAAAGTTTGTTCAATTACCCGTATTCTATCAAACGTTATAGCCAAATAACCAGAAAAAGGAAGCACAACTTCCTTAGGTTGACTTTTGACAGTGTGTTATGATTGCTATCAGGTTGGTTGGTTTTTTGTGTTCTTTCATTTAGTGAGGTTGTAAATCATAATAAAATTATAGAAATGGCACAAAGAGGTGACTGGTCACCCAGAAAGCAATGTAAAATAGTATTATTAAGTGAACAAGGCTACAGTTATGAAGAAATTAGAAGAGAGATTGGGGAAAACTTAACCAAAGCTGGCATTTCTATATTTTTGAAGATGTATAAGGAGACTCAGTCACTCCAAAATCAGACTGGAAAAGGCAGGAAAAGGTGTACAAAGGCAAGTGACGATCGAAGAATGGAGAGACTGTCCCTACATGACAGAAGAAAATCATCTGGGTGTATACAAGATGACATGGTGCAATGCAATGTGAAGTTGAGTGCATTACACCGACCGTGAAACACCCAGATGGTGTGATGATCTGGGGTTGTATGGCACCAAAAGGTGTGGACAGAATTTGCGTCATTAATGAGGATGTAAATGCTCCAAAATGCATGAATGAAATACTTGAGCCCAAACTGAAGCGTTCCGCAGGTGATCTTTTCCCAGAAACTGAAGCATACACACACACACACACACACACACACACACACCATTTCAACAGGATTCAGCTCCATGTCATGTTACTGCTGTGTGCAAAAGGTGCTTTCAAGATAATCCCATTCCACTGCTGGAATGGCCCCTGAGAATTGCCCAAACTTTAACCCAATCGGAAATCTATGGAGCTGACTAAAGAAACTTGTTTGTCAGAAGCAACCCTGCAATAAAGCCCAGTTAACAGAGGCAATAATTCAATCTTGGTTCCACATTATTGTAGCTGCAGAACTAAAAACTTGGATCGCTTCATGTGAAGGAGTTGTAAGGCCGTAATTAAAACTAAAGGTTACCAAGGGTTACCAAAGGTTTTATGTTTTTTCTTTATGGCTTCTGTTCTGATAAACACTCCTTCATAAAAGTTATTGCATTACATTCTTCATTAAATTATCTTTCCATTGATCTATGATTTTATGGTACTACTCCACACAAAAGTGATGTTATGAGCCATCAAACCTCAGAAATACACTTTTCACAAATGGTTTCCACAATTTTGGCCACTAGTATAAGTTGTTCATTTTAAATTTAAGGTTCTTTTTATATGGGATCAGATTATTATTATTTATGTTTCATGTTTATATATATGTATATGTATTGGAAGCCGCTCAGAGTGGCTGACTCTACCCAGACAGATCGGTAGGGTATAACTAAATTATTGTAATTAGTACAGTGGTACTTCCAATTAAGAATTATTATTATCATCTTCATCATCATCCTCACTGCTACTACCACCTGAGATTCAATAAGCCTGGCTCTCCTCTGGGATGGATTTTGTTTGGCCCAGTCATGGCATCCCCTCCATCTCCAATGTCAGTCGTCTCTTTGGTCAACCCAAGACTGACAGGAGAAAAAACAAAAACAGAAAACCTGAAGCTACTTATCTTTCCTAACAATTCTGAAGCTGACATTTAAGATGGCCAGGGCAGTTCAGAGCAGCCCAATCATGGTAGAGAAAGGAATAATTTGAGGAAGAATGTATTAAAAAACCACCTTGTAATTTGCTGTTTATTGTGGGGGTGTCAGGTTCCCAGGTGTTATAGGGGGCGCTGTTGAGCAATGTGAAAATGTATGAGGTTGGTCACATACAGGTATTTTTTGAATTTCCAGGCAGATATGGCGATCCCACAGGGAGCCTTACCAAGCGAGGCCACGATTCCACGAATCTCCTCCATGACGTCCTTATGCAGAGCTCTCTGGTCAGGATCCAGCAACGCCCACTCCTCGTCCGTGAAATAAACAGCGACATCTTCAAAGCACACTGGACCCTAAAAGAAAAAGGGGGATTTCCTCCTCTGAGACAGCAGAAATATGATCTGCTACACAATGCTCTGTTGTTTCCTTCCTGTAAATCGCGTGTTGTTTCAATAGGATTGCTTTGCTGCACATTGAGCTGCTCTGGGGAGTTCCCTCTGAATGCCCTAGAGTCAAATTCAAGGGGTTCACGGGGGCATGGAGAGGGGAGGAATGGGGGGCAGGCCCCATTTTTCAGCGGATGGGGCTGGTTAGGTGAATCCAGGTCACTATTTGTTCTCATTTGCCCACTGCTTAGAAACCAATTTATCATTCAGTGATCAATATAGAAATAAAGGAAGCCTGGTTTGGATGGCCATCTGTCTTGAATGATCTAGCAGAGATTCCTGCAATCCAGGGGGTCTCCTGGCTCTGAGAGACAAGCAGGGAGGGTGGTTTCTGGCAGAAGGAGAGGGAACAACTGGTGGCTCCTCCTTATCCTGACTCACCTCTGCCTCTCGACCTCCCTCCTTCCACTCACCTCCGTCCTCTTCTGCCTCTCATTCTGCACTGCATTTTGCCACAGAGTCTCCCAGCTCACTAAGCCCTCTTACACCTTCAGCTTCTGACACCTCCTCTTCCCAGGCTTCTCCCTCTTCTTCCTCTGACCACTCATCCTTCTTCTAACTCCACTCCTTGGGCTCTGAGCCATCTTCCTTTCCTGGTTCCCCGGCTGCTTCCTTCCACCATTACTCTGTGCCCAACCAGTCCATGACATTGCTCCATCCCTCGGCTTCTGTCCCCACAAGGCAGCTTCCCCTGACCTGATCTGGTTCCACAGCCGCTGCTTCCCTTCTGCCCCCATGAAAAGACGGATGAGGAGGTCTTGGCGACATCATTCTGTCACCTGCAACAGAGAAAAGGTAAGCAGGACGCCAGGAGTGCCTTCTTCTCTCACAGGTAAAACAGGTATGATAGCCATGTTCAAATATATAAAAGGATGTCATATAGAGGAAGAAGAAAGGTTGTTTTCTGCTGCTCCAGAGAAGCGGACACGGTGCAATGGATTCAAACTACAAGAAAGTAGATTCCTCCGAAACATTAGGAAGAACTTCTTGACAGTAAGAGCTGTTCAGCAGTGGAATTTGCTGCCAAGGAGTGTGGTGGAGTCTCCTTCTTTGGAGGTCTTGAAGTGGAGGCTTGACAGCCATCTGTCAGGAATGCTTTGATGGTGTTTCCTGCTTGGCAGGGGGTTGGACTGGATGGCCCTTGTGGTCTCTTCCAACTCTAAGATTCTAGGATTCTAGGGCATCTCTAGGTTTGTGCCCATTTCATATGTTAGTTGTGCAAAAATACATCTCCCCTCCTCTGGACCCTTGTTCCCAACTGTCTCCCCCCAAAACAAGATGAAAAGAACCCTCAAATGAGTTGGAAAACCAACAGAATGAGACCAAACAGAGAAAAACCACCTTCCTCCTTACCCAGTGGCCTCTCTCTGGTGTCCAACGGAGGCCTCTCTGCCTCACAGGAATCCAGGTCCATTTC
The DNA here is from genome assembly GCF_009819535.1 of Lacerta agilis. Lineage (NCBI taxonomy): Eukaryota > Metazoa > Chordata > Lepidosauria > Squamata > Lacertidae > Lacerta > Lacerta agilis. Next base: position 1,704,401 of record NC_046315.1, read on the forward strand.
TGCAAAATGATCCTTTCCCTGAAAAAGAAACAAGGATTCAAAACAGAGAATGGTGAGAAATATTAGAAAGAGAATGACAAAGACTTGAAGGGTGTGAGATCTCATTCCATGGATGCTTTCCCCAAAAAAGGATGGGCCACCAGCAGACCATTATGGGATGTTCTCTGTCCTGTTTGGAGCCCCTTGGGAGTATCCAGAGGAAAGTCTCTCTCACCTGCTTCCTCTCCTCTGCCTGACTCAGGAGGAAACCTTCGGCCAGGGCCACCGCCTGGGAACTGGTCTCCGCTCCGCATTCCCTCACCCAGCTCTCCATCTCCGGTGGAAGGACAGCCAGGAACTGCTCCAAGATCACCAGGTCCAGCATCTCAGCTTTTGTGTGCCTTTCTGGCTTCAGCCACTGGTGGCAAAGGTGGTAGAGTTGGGTGCAAATCTCTCGGGGTCCTTTGGCCTCCTGGCAGCAGAACTGCCTCAACTGCTGGCTCTGCACCTCTGAGCGGAGGGTGTCCTCCTCACCCGGGATCTTCTGCAAAGAGTTTTCCCAGAATCCCCCACTGCTCCCAGTTTGGATGGCATGGCCTCTTCCTGCTCCAGGGCCAGCTGAGTCGCGCTCATCCATCTGTGGTCTCAGGAAAACAAGGGAAAAATTGGTTCCCTGAGCAAGCATGGATGAGTCTTGGAGGGAACCAGGGCTGGACTGCACCACATCCCAGACCTTGAGCTATATTTTTGAAAAGAAAGAGGAGGAGGAAGAGGAGAAGAAATAAGTCTCTAGCCTTCTAGCAATGCAAAATGTGGAGGGAAACAAAGGGTGTCGCCCTTTGGAAAACCATTTGCCCATGTTTCCTCTGTTGCTGAATGACGCTGAGTGACATCACACACAGTTAAAGTCCTAGGGACTCCTTTGTTAGAAGAAGGGAGATTTCGTGGGAGCCATTTGGGATCCTCTGATCTCCCTGGCAGGACCCTCTCCTCCCCCTGCATGACCAGACCAGGCCCCCCCCAGGCTGGCCCCCTCCCCTGCTGCAGCCCTGGGACCCCCACCGCCTCCCCACTCACCAGATCCCAGGAGGGGACAGCCAGGCAGCCCTTGCAGGAGAGGACTGCGGAGGGAGGGAGGGAGGGGCCTGGGCTCTGGAGGACCTGGCCTTCTCTCTCTTGCTTCCTGGCCTCTCTAGGAAGGCAGCTCGGTTCCCTTTAACCCTTGCAAAGGCGAGTCCGCCCAGCTCAGCCCTCTCTCAGCTGTTTATTATTTTTCATGATCTATGGGGCAGCTGCCCCCCTGGCTCCGCCTATGGGAAGGGATGCTTTTGGGGGGCTCTGAGCATCTCCCTCCCTTGTCCAGCTTGCAGGGAAAAGGAGCGGAGCAAGAGCCGGGAGCCAAGCGCTGCTGCAGCAGGAGAGAAGCCGCCCTTGGAGAGCTTCCCTTCGGCCCTTGGCAGGTCAGGATGGGGGGCAAGGAGAGGGCGCTTTGGGGCTCGGAGCTGGAGGCCTTCGCCTTGGGTCCCAGGGTGGGAGTGGCTCTCTTCCTGAAGCCTTGCTGGGCTGGTTCCTGGGTCTCCTTCGGACAGGTCCTGATGGCCACAATCGGGCATGGAGACACACAAGTTCATTCCCTTTGTGCTTACATCATTTCAGAGGGCATTTCTTCCAGAGACATTTGTAGGTCGCAGTCTCATATTTTCCACCATTATTTCAGCTTCGAGGTCGTACATGATTCCCTTTTTGATTCACTCCTTTGATAGGAGTGACAATATAAAGAGTTAAGGATGCCCTGAGTTTAGTATGTCCCGCCACCTGACTAAGAGAGCACATGGGATGGTTCTGAATTGGCTGCTTGCCACCACATCCCTTATCTTTGCAAAAAAATGGATGAATGCCGTCATCTATATTGGTTGCTTGCCACAGATTCACCTATGCGTGCAAGAAAGCATGAACCCGGGGACAATTGTCTAATCCTCACCACACGTGTGACTAACGTATCAATCTGATGTGCAAGGATAATTTGATGGACTGCATTAAGGTCCAGGAGATGAAGGCAGTAAATTCATCCCAAGAGAAGCCCTGCAGGTGTATCTGACGTAGACGATCCCAGTATTGTTTGGCAGAGTCTAAATCTGCAATGTGCAGAACCTGTGGCTGAATGGGACACAAATGGAAGGAAGGAAGGAAGGAAGGAAGGAAGGAAGGAAGGAAGGAAGGAAGGGAAATCTGCTAGCCTCCTGGGAAGAATTTCTCTGGAATCCACTGTAAACTTCCTCTGCTGTCTAGACCAAGTTCCAACTTACATGCATTTACTGCCAAGGTAGCCTCTAATTTAAAGCATAAACAAAGGTAAAACAACAACAAAAGGAAGCCACTCAACATAAATGACAGGTCAATGCAATATCACTGGTCTAATAACATCAACCTGCTCTCCTGATTCAGGTGGAACAGAGAACTGGTAGTAGTAGCAGTAGCAGCAGCAGCAGCAGCAATCATCATCATCATCATCATCATCTGTGTGTCATCTCCTCCCAGAATCAATAACTTAGGACCCAAAACGCTTATCTATTTTCAAGATTCAACTTCAATTTATTGAACCAGGCACCACTCTGATGCCTCAACTTCTTCTTTTGATTCTGGTGGAACAGAGAGAAAGAGCAGACTGTCAGCCATATGATGCTGGCACTTCACTCCAAACCTCCTTATCACAGAATCATAGAATTGCAGAGTTGGAAGTTCACCCAAAGGCCATCTAGTTCAACCCCCTGCTATGCAGGAATCACAGCTGAAGAATCCCTGACAGATGGCCAGTAAGAGAAAACTGTACTGGGTCTTCCAAATGGGCCAGGAATGAGCCCATATATAGAGAAGGACCCTGTTGTCTGCATGCCATGGCCTCACACCTCATACTCGCTTCCTGGGTCTATTTATCCATCTTTCAGCTATCCCTTTGGGTGAGGGAAGAGAGATGCAGTCCACAGACGACCACAGCGCCTGGAGACAGACAATATGGTCATGTATCCATAGCAGTGACTAGAGGAGGAATGACCTCTGGGAGGACAGCAGAGAAGAAATGCCCTGGTGCATCGGCAGCAGCAGCACAAACAGATGCCTTCATCAGCCCCAGCTGCAACTAAACATGTCTCTCCTGTATCGGCTTCTATTGCAGGTGCTGCAATCTTCCAACAGTTTGACTTCAGCCCTGAAGGAGATTCTCCATTGTATCCCAAGTGACCTAGGCTTGCCCGATTTAAAAAAGTAAAAACCAGGACACCCTGAAAGTTGTTGGACAATTCCACCTTTGAAATCCTGGTAATGTCTAGTGGGAGAATTCTACGATGGATGTTTAGGAATTTCTGCACGGCATGTAGAGAGTGGTTTGAGAGAACTTTCTCTCCTACAGGTGCCCACTCGACTGCTTCAACTACAGGTGCCCCATAATACCTGTCCCACATTTGCAAGACCTCAATTGTTTAGTATGGCAGCACAGACCCTTTGGAACTCCCTGCCTCTTGAGATCAAGCAGGTGCCTCCCTTCCACCTTTTTTGGCATGGTGGCAGCTCTACCAATGAAAGGCCAGGGGGTTTCACCCGGGGACGGGGAAGTGTTGTCTTTTGGCCTGATGAGCAAAGTTGAGGTTGGCGGAGGAAGGCAGACTTGGGTCGATTCGGTTTCGTTCCGTAGACATTTATGTTAAAGAAAATTGGGAGCTACACGCCTTCTTTTTCTACAGGAGATTGGGGCACAGATTATTCAAAAATGTTTCACAAAACTGGGTTTTTATTATTTTGTGTGCCCCCCTCTGGTCATTAGCGAACAAAAACTGTCCTCTTATGTATGAGTGTAAAAGGCCAGACAGTCACGGTTTTTAATATTCTCAGTAATTTCAGCCTTACCATTAACAGACCAGATTTCCTGCCCTTTATTTACTGGGGGGGGGTCAAGGCACATTCCACCTAATTATGAATTTGTATGTGCTTTAAACTTTGGCTGGATTTCAGCATTTTTGAAGTCTGATTTGAATAACAGACAAAATGATGAAACCCCCCAGATAACCATTCAAATGCTTGATATCACCAGCTCTGCTTCAAAACACCACCACTTTCACCTCCCACTTCTTAACACTCTATTCCAAACCCTGAAAACCAATCCTTCCATCTTTTTCTACCAAACAGCAAAGCTCGGCTGAAATTCAGCCCATCACCCCACCCCACCATAACTTAAAATTCACTCTCCAACGCTTGCAGACACATTCCTTATCCTTCTGGTGCCCAGAATTGAACACATTGTGACAACTTTAAAGATGTGCCCCCCCATGTCATTTCCGTAACACCTGCAATCATCAAATAAAATAAAATAAAATAAAAAAATAAAAATTCCTTCCAGTAGCACCTTAGAGACCAACTAGGATTGGCATGAACTTGTTCCCACCTACCCTGTTCAGCAAATTCAGCATTTTGTGAAATGACTACTCGGCCATGGCCCAAAGCAGAAACGATAATGCCTTCTAGAATAGCCTCGATAGCCGATGAAACACAGCTTTCTGGTTTTGGGCTCACCTTTACGTCTCAGATACTTGGGGATATGAACAAAAGCCCAACTCCCCCACACATGTAAACCTGCATAATCCGGTTCCTTCCCCAAAAGCATTCTGTAGGGAATATCACCCGTGGCAGTAGTGAAAATATGGTTCACTAGAAAATTTGCAATCAGGAGAGATAAGACTGACTTCCATTCTTACACCTTCCAAGCCTAGGAAAGTAAGCAGTTTTTTTTTTTGTTCAAAATGAACTTTGTTAAACACCCTGAAGCCTTTTTTGTTAGGTATCTCAAACCAAGAGCTGCCAAAAGAAAAATGGATATTATTTATATGCTACAACAGGGGCCAGAATCTTGATTGCACAATATTGGAAGACGGAAGAAATACCATCAAAGGAACAATGGCAAGAAAAACTGATGAACTATGCAGAGTTGGCTAAGCTAACAGATGAACTACGAGAGAAGGACTAAAAGGACTTCAAAAGAGCCTGGGAACCATTTACAGTCTATTTGCAGAAACAACAAAATGGACTGGATTCACTGGCAGCATTTCAATAAACATTCACAACTTTATTTCAGTAGCAGATATTTTAGAGAAATGATCAGGGAATTTACTTTTACATAAGAAAAGCAGGATACAACAAATAAAGCTAAATAACTCAGCAGAGGGGGAGTTGAGGGAAGTCCAGAGGAGGGACGGAGAACAATGGTATACAACGTGATGATTGAGATCTGTATTTTTATTTCTTGTAAAACATCAATAAATATTCATTAAAAAAGGAAAGTAAACAGAGACATGTGATATACTAGTCACATATCCAACAATGGGAGGAGTGAATTGCTAACACAGCACACGATTGCAGGTACAGGTAGGTAGCCGTGTTGGTCTGCCAAAGTCAAAGCAAAATAAAAAATAAAAAAAATTCCTTCCAGTAGCACCTTAGAGACCAACTAAGCTTACACACTAGCCAAATTGCCACCAGGTGAAAAGTTAATTTCTAGCAGGTGGGTCTTTAAAAGGAAGACTCAGGTATCTGGCAATGCACATTTTAAAGCTAGACTGGTAGCAAAAGGTTTTGCACAAAAGTCAGGAATTCACTATGGTGAGCTTTTTGCGCCCACTGCCAAGGCAGAATCAGTGAGGCTTGTTTTGTCTGTTGCAGCTGAGAAGAAATTGGAAGTGAGTCGTTATGATGGTACTTCTGCATATCTAAATGCTCCTCTGGACCAGGTGATATACATGCGACAACTCCCAGGGTTTGAGGAAGGGAATGATTTGGTGTGGAAATTACACGTCTATGGTCTTAAGCAAAGTGCTAAATGCTGGAATGAATGTATAAACACGCAACTTTTAAATCTTGGATTTAAAAGAAGTATCGCTGATCCTTGCTTGTATACAAAAGGATCAGGCGATGATTATATATTGGTTTTGATCTTTGTTGATGATTTGATGGTGGCAGGACAGGTAAAATTCAAAAGATAGCAAATCAGTTGGCAAAACATTTCAAACTGAAAGACCTAGGACCAACAAGTCACTATTTAGGGGTCCAAATATGCAGAGAAGCAGATGGAAGTTTCTTAATATGCCAAGAGCAAAAGATTAAAGGTCTACTTGAACAGCTAGAAATGCAGAATTGTAATGCTGTGTAAACCCCTATGACTGTAGATTTTCAAAAGACTGAGAGTGATGTTTGATCAACCAGATTTATCCCAATCAGTGATAGGATAGTGAGGCAATCTATGAGGATAATCAAACTTGTATCGCAAACGCTAATTCAGGGAACACTTCAGCACGTGCAAAACACGTAGCAATTAAGTTTTGCAATGTTAAAGACTATATACAACGTAATGTGGTTAAGTTGTATACACAGGTCTCAAGACAGTCTATATGTGTGTGTGTGTTCCCATTGCGTACGCACCCGACACCACCTTGCTCCATAACCACTGGACCAAATCACATCAAATTTAGGACAAAGTGTAACATGACCATGGAGGAAGGATCTGGCATAATAAAAATTCAATAAAACGACACCTATCATGCCTAAAATAAAGAATAAACGCAAAAAAATGGCACACACATTACATGTCACCAGCAACAGAACTGAAGACTTTGAACAACAACCAATAGAAAGGCTCATCGCAGGGCAGCATCACAGACTGTGCGCCGACCAAAAAACCTCCTTAACCTCAGTCCTCCGTTTTCCTGTGTGCATCCACCAGAGGAACCGACAGCAGGGACAGCCCCCATTAAGCTCCATAGCCCCAGCCTCTGCACTCTTACCACACTCAGAAAAGTTCACCAAAAAAACAGTTAAGAGGAAGGCCTAAACTCTTCTTAGTAGTTTCAGCTCCAGGCAGGAAAAGGTTTTTAGGCCCGGGCCATACCATTCCTTATGGCAGGGGGGGGGAATGTAGGATGAGAAAGCTCAGCAACTATGCTTCGCTCCCTATCCTGTCTCCACACACAATACTTTCTGTACTGCTGTATTGCTTTACAAACGCAACTCCAGTTATCAGAAGAGGAAAAAGCGCCGCACACAAATGTATAAGGACCCTACCAGTTCCCCATCACCCCTCCTAATGCCAGAGCTGACTGTACCATGTATCAGGTTTCCAGGGGGGGGAGGAGATAGTAAATCTAGGGCAAGGGTTTAATAATATGAAAGGGGCATTTAAGAGAGAGACCAGGGTTCGAATCTCACTACTAAGCTGAGGGGGGGGGGAGAAGGGGCAGACAGAAGTTGAACAGAGGAACTTCTTCAATTTCACAAAATCATAGAAGGTGGGGAAAGAAAAGAGGGTAATTGAAAACAGGGAGGAGAGAAGGGGCAGGTGGAAGTTGAACAGAGGAACTTCTTCAATTTCACAAAATCATTGAAGGTGGGGACAGAAAAGAGGGTAATTGAAAACAGGGAGGAGAGAAGGGGCAGATGGAAGTTGAACAGGGGAACTTCTTCAATTTCACGAAATCCATACAATCATAAAAAACCATAAAAAAACCACGGCAAAGCGTGGCCGGGTCAGCTAGTTACAAATAAAAACAAAAAACATCACATTTTAAAAGGCCTGGTTTAAAAGGTGCAGATTTGCCTGGCTCCTAAAGCTGTATAATGGTGTTTCCAACCTCTGTATGGATTCTGTTATGGGAAGTGAGTTTGGTGCTATCAATGAAGCTCTTTCCACATTCCACAATCCACATGAATTGTATGAATTCTTTGATGGGAAGTGAAACTGTCCTTTTTACTGAAGCTCTTTCCACATTCCACACACTGATAGGGTTTCTCCCCTGTATGAATTCTTTGATGGGAAGTGAGCTTGTCCTTCTTCCTGAAGCTCTTTCCACATTCCACACACTGATAGGGTTTTCCCCCTGTATGAATTCTCTGATGGGAAGTGAGATGGAAGCCATGACTGAAGCTCTTTCCACATTCCACACACTGATAGGGTTTCTCCCCTGTATGAATGCTGTGATGGGAAGTGAGCTTGTCCTTCTTCCAGAAGCTCTTTCCACATTCCACACACCGATAAGGTTTCTCCCCTGTATGAATTCTCTGATGGGAAGTGAGATTGGAGCTTGTACTGAAGCTCTTTCCACATTCCACACACTGATAGGGTTTCTCCCCTGTATGAATTCTTTGATGGAAAGTGAGCTTGTCCTTCTTCCTGAAGCTCTTTCCACATTCCACACACTGATAGGGTTTCTCCCCTGTATGAATTCTCTGATGGGAAGTGAGATTGGAGCTTGTACTGAAGCTCTTTCCACATTCCACACACTGATAGGGTCTCTCCCCTGTATGAATTCTATGATGGGAAGTGAGATAGTCCTTCTTCCGGAAGCTCTTTCCACATTCCACACAATGATAGGGTTTCTCCCCTGTATGAATTCTTAGATGGGAAGTGAGAGTGGAGCTTGTACTGAAGCTCTTTCCACATTCCACACACTGATAGGGTTTCTCCCCTGTATGAATGCTGTGATGGGAAGTGAGCTTGTCCTTCTTCCAGAAGCTCTTTCCACATTCCACACACCGATAGGGTTTCTCCCCTGTATGAATTCTCTGATGGGAAATGAGATTGGAGCTCCGACTGAAGCTCTTTCCACATTCCACACACTGATAGGGTTTCTCCCCTGTATGAATTCTTTGATGGGAAGTGAGATTGCCCTTCTTCCTGAAGCTCTTTCCACATTCCATACACTGATAGGGTTTCTCCCCTGTATGAATTCTTTGATGGGAAGTGAGAGAGAAGCTCTGACTGAAGCTCTTTCCACATTCCACACACTGATAGGGTTTCTCCCCTGTATGAATTCTCTGATGGGAAGTGAGATGGGAGCTCTGACTGAAGCTCTTTCCACATTCCACACACTGATACGGTTTCTCCCCTGTATGAATTCTTTGATGGGAAGCGAGAGTGGAGCTCATCCTGAAGCTTTTTCCACATTCCATACACTGATAGAGTTTCTCCCCTGTATGAATTCTTTGATGGGAAGCGAGAGTGGAGCTCATACTGAAGCTCTTTCCACATTCCATACACTGATAGAGTTTCTTTCCAATGAGATTTTGTTGATGGGAAGTGGAATGGGAGCTCTGTCTGCAGCTTTCTCCACACTCCATATTTGTACGTGGCTTCTCCTCTCTGGGGATTTTGTTTTGGTCACCTTTGTTCTCGATTTCCGATTCATCACAATCTGAAATGGAGACAAAAAGGGATTAGAGGCTCAGGAACAAATGGAGAAGAACTGAAAGGAATTGGGTGTGTGTTCATTACCTGTGTTGTTTGTCATTAACCAACATATTTATTATTAAAACAAAATCGAAAATTCTTTCTAGTAGCACCTTAGAGACCAACTGAGTTTGTTCCTGGTATGAGCTTTCGTGTGCATGCACACTTCTTCAGATACCTTCAGATATTTATTATTAGATTCTGATGGGTTGTTGAATGTTGCTTAGTTTGATATACAGTAGTGGCCAAAATTGTAGAAGCCTTTTGGGGGAAAGTGTATTTCAGAGGTTTGATGGCTCATAGCACCACTTGTTTTGGAGTAATATCATAAAATTATATATCAATGGAAAGATAATTTAATCAATAATGCAATTCAACAAAGTTTGTTCAATTACGCATATTCTATGAAACGTTATAGCCAAATAACCAGAAAAAGGAAGCACAACTTGCTTAGGTTGACTTTTGTCAGTGTGTTATTTGATTGCTATCAGGTTGGTTGGTTTTTTGTGTTCTTTCATTTAGTGAGGTTGTAAAACATAATAAAATTATAGAAATGTCACAAAGAGGTGACTGGTCACACAGAAAGCAATGTAAAATAGTATTATTAAGTGAACAAGGCTACAGTTGTGAAAAAATTGGAAGAGAGATTGTGGAAAACCGAACCAAAGCTGGCATTTCCATATTTCTGAAGAGGTATAAGGAGACTCAGTCACTCCAAAATCAGACTGGAAAAGGCAGGAAAAGGTGCACAAAGGCAAGTGACGATCGAAGAATGGAGAGACTGTCCCTACATGACAGAAGAAAATCATCTGGGTGTATACAAGATGACATGGTGCAATGCAATGTGAAGTTGAATGCATTACACCGACCGTGAAACACCCAGATAGTATGATGATCTGGGGTTGTATGGCACCAAAAGGTGTGGACAGAATTTGCGTCATTAATGAGGATGTAAATGCTCCAAAATGCATGAATGAAATACTTGAGCCCAAACTGAAATGTTCCGCAGGTGATCTTTTCCCAGATACTGAAGCACACACACACACACAACAGTATTCAGCTCCATGTCATGTTGCTGCTGTGCGCAAAAGGTGCTTTCAAGATAATCCCATTCCACTGCTGGAATGGCCCCTGGGAATTGCCCAAACTTTAACCCAATCAGAAATCTATGGAGCCGACTAAAGAAACTTGTTTGTCAGAAGCAACCCAGTAATAAATCCCAATTAACAGAGGTAATAATTCAATCTTGGTTCCACATTATTATAGCTGCAGAACTAAAAACCTGGATCGCTTCATGGGAAGGTAAGGCTGGAATTAAAGCTAAAGGTTACCAAGGGTTACCAAAGGTTTCATGTTTTTTCTTTATGACTTCTGTTCTGATAAACACTCCTTCATAAAAGTTGTTGCATTACATTCTTCATTAAATTATCTTTCCATTGATCTATGATTTTATGGTATTACTCCACACAAAAGTGGTGTTATGAGCCATCAAACCTCAGAAATACATTTTTCACAAAAGGTTTCCACAATTTTGGCCACTGGTATAAGTTGTTCATTTTAAATTTAATGTTCTTTTTATATGGGATCAGATTATTATTATTTATGTTTTATGTTTATATATATATGTATGTATTGGAAGCCGCTCAGAGTGGCTGACTCAACCCAGACAGATCGGCAGGGTATAACTAAATTATTGTGATTAGTACAGTGGTACTTCCAATTAAGAATCATCATCATCATCCTCATCATCCTCATCATCCTCACTGCTACTACCACCTGAGATTCAATAAGCCTGGCTCTTCTCTGGGATGGATTTTGTTTGGCCCAGTCATGGCATCCCCTCCATCTCCAATGTCAGTCGTCTCTTTGGTCAACCCAAGACTGACAGGAGCAAAAACAAAAACAGAAAACCTGAAGCTACTTCTCTTTCCTAACAATTCTGAAGCTGACATTTAAGATGGCCAGGGCAGTTCAGACCAGCCCAATCGTGGTATAAAAAGGCATAACTGGAGGAAGATTGTTCACGGACAAAAATGCAATTTGCTGTTCAAGGTTTATTGTGGGGGTGTTAGGTTCCCAGGTGTTGTAGGGGGCGCTGTAGAGCTCTTAGAGAGTACATGAGGTTGGTCACATAAAGGTATTTTGAATTTCAGGCAGATAGGACGATCCCACAGGGAGCCTTACCAAGAGAGGCCATGATCCCACAATTCGCCTCCATGACTTCCTTATGCAAAGCTCTCTGGTCAGGATCCAGCAACACCCACTCCTCGTCTGTGAAATGAACAGCAACATCTTCAAAGCAAACTGGACCCTAAAAGTAAAAGGGAAATGTCCTCCTCTGAGGCAGCAGAAATAGCATCTGCTACACAATGCTCTCTTGTTTCCTTCCTGTAAATTGTGATGTTGTTTCAAAGGGGTTGTATTGCTGCACATTTTATTTGTGCGTGCTTATTTTATTCTGTGTTTTAATAATGGGTGTTCGTCTTTGTGCAAATAGCTGGTACTCCACCTTGTGTTTTCCAAGTCATTCTGCCAACGCAAGCATTCCAGTTTGCCAGATGGAAGGATCCCCTTTCTCCTCTCCTCGTGAGCTGTTCTGGGGAGTTCCCTCCCATTGCCCTAGAGTCAAATTCAAGGGGTTCATGGGGGCATGGAGAGGGGGAGGAATGGGGGGCAGGCCCCATTTTGCAGTGGATGGGGCTGGTTAGGTGAATCCTGGCCACTATTTGTAATAGTCTGTCCACTGATTAGAAGCCAATTTTAGCATTCATTGATGAATATAGAAATAAAGGAAGCCTGTTTTAGATGGTCATCTGTCTTGGATGGTCTAGCAGAGATTCCTGCAATGCAGGGGGTTGGACTTGATGACCCTTGGGGTCCCTTTCAACTATAGGATTCCATGAAAACAGCAACTACAGATGAATCCTACTGGTGACATTCAGAAGGCTGGAGTAACAGAGCTATATGGGCAGGAAATGCCACAGTTCACAGCTAGATTTAAATCTTTATGAGCAAGAACATGATATTCACAGACTTGGCTGAGTTTCAGGTCTCATGAGAACAGCAGCTCATTCCCTGAGCCTCTTCCTCCACAAAAGCAGTTGCACAGAGTGAAGGCTGCCCGACTCCCCACAGATTTCCAAGTCCCCACCTCTCTGGGGTTTCTGGCAAGAGATCCAACAGTGCGCCAGTGTGCAGCCTGCCTTTGTTCCTCCATTGTCAGACATCTCCTGGCTCTGGGAGACAAGCAGGGAGGGTGGCTTCTGGCAGAAGGAGAGGGAGCCATTGGTGTCTCCTCCTTCTCCTGACTCACCTCTGCCTCTCGACCTTCCTCCTCCCACTCGCCTCCTTCCTCTTCTGCCTCTCATTCTGCACTGCATTCTGCCACAGAGTCTCCCAGCTCACTAAGCCCTGTTACCCCTTCAGCTTCAGACACCTCCTCTTCCCAGGCTTCTCCCTCTTCTCCCTCTGACCACTCATCCTTGTTCCACCTCCACTCCTTGGGCTCTGAGCCATCTTCCCTTCCTGGTTCTCCGGCTGCTTCCTCCCACCATTCCTCTGTGCCCAACCAGTCCATGACATTGCTCCATCCCTCAGCCGCTGTCCCCACAAGGCAGCTTCCCCTTACCTGATCTGGTTCCACAGCCGCTGTTTCCCTTCTGCCCCCATGATAAGATGGATCAGGAGGTCTTGCTGGCGTCATTCTGTCACCTGCAAGAGAGAAAAGGTAAGAAGGATGCAGGAGTGCCTGCTTCTCTCACAAGTAAAACAGGGCATCTCTAGGTTTGTGCCCATTTCATATGTTTGTTGTGCAGAAATAAATCTCCCCACCCCTGGACCAACAGAATGAGACCAAACGGAGAAAAACAACCTTCCTCCTTACCCAGTGGCCTCTCTCTGGTGTCCAACGGAGGCCTCTCTGCCTCACAGGAATCCAGGTCCATTTCTGCAAAATGATCCTTTCCCTGAAAAGGAAACAAGGATTCAAAAAAGAGAACGGTGAGAAATATTAGAAAGAGAATGACAAAGACTTGAAGGGTGTGAGACCTCATTCCATGGATGCTTTCCCAAGAAACGGAGGGGCCATCAGCAGACAATTATGGGATGTTCTCTGTCCTCTTTGGAGCCCCTTGGGAGTATCCAGAGGAAAGTCTCTCTCACCTGCTTTCTCTCCTCTGCCTGACTCAGGAGGAAACCTTCGGCCAGGGCCACCGCCTGGGAACTGGTCTCCGCTCCACATTCCCTCACCCAGCTCTCCATCTCCGGGGGAAGGACAGCCAGGAACTGATCCAAGATCACCAGGTCCAGCATCTCAGCTTTCGTGTGCCTTTCTGGCTTCAGCCACTGGTGGCAAAAGTGGTAGAGTTGGGTGCAAATCTCTCGGGGTCCTTTGGTCTCCTTGCAGCAGAACTGCCTCAACTGCTGGCTCTGCATCTCTGAGCGGAGGGTGTCCTCCTCACCCAGGATCTTCTGCACTGGGTTTTCCCAGAATCCCCCACTGCTCCCAGTTTGGATGGCATGGCCTCTTCCTGTTCCAGGGCCAGCTGAGTCTCGCTCATCCATCTGTGCTCTCAGGAAGCCTCTGAGAGATCGGAAGGAACCCTTTGGTCTTCTGCCAAGTTCTGTTCGTCTTAATGAGAAGCTCTAGCAAATCCTACAAAGAAAATACATTGTTCTGTTACAGAATTTGGAGGACGGGGGGGAGGGAATGGTTCCCTGAGCATGGATGAGTCTTGGAGGGAACCAGGGCTGGACTGCACCACATCCCAGACTATGAGCTATCTTTTTGAAAAGAAAGAGGATGAGGAAGAGGAGAAGAAATAAGTTTATAGCCTTCTAGCAACGCAAAATGTGGAGGCGACTGAAGGGATTTCTGTGAGATTAATCAACCTGGTTGCTGCTGCCTTCCAGTCAATGCATGAAGTCAGAACTGACTGACAAGGGAATCCTTTGTATCTTGCAAAAAATGGACGCTTGGCTCTAGTGGGGTCCTCACCCGGGGGTCCTCAGGAGTTCCTCCCCACCCCCACCCCCACTCCCTTGCTTCTGTCTCCTTTTCTTGCACTTGGACACTCTGACACTCTCAAGAAAGACTCCTGGGGTGGGATCTCTTTTTCTTTACTCTGAGGGCTAGGTATGTATCTGGCCAACTGCCTGAGGGCCAAGTGGGTGGGGCCAAATACATCTCCCTTGAAAATTATGCAGGTATTTTAGCATTATTATTCTGTTACATAGCTTAACACACACACAAGGTCCCTGGAGGCTCAGTGAGTAGCAGCGCCCATTTCCGGCTGCTTTTCCAGCAACAATCCCTTTGGGACAGAGAGGATGTGGTCCTGGGATGCCCTGCTCTGGGTGCGAGGGGATTGCTGCAGTGGCCTCCGTGTGGAGCTGCCCTTGGAGACACTGGGAAACTGGTTTGCAATGCAGCAGCCAGACTATGGGCTGGGATCCCTCTTTTTATTCCTGGCCTTTCTCTCCCCCCCCCCTTTCCTTCCTTCCTCGTCCACCTTTGGAAAACCCTTTGCCCATGTTTCCTCTGTTGTGCAATGACGCTGAGCGACGTCACACAGAGTTAAAAGTCCGAGGGGCTCCTTTGTTCGAAGAAGGGAGATTTCGTGGGAGTCATTTGGGATCCTGTGATCTCCCGGGAGGAGAGCGTGGCAGACCTGGCCCCTCCCTGGCAGGCCCCTCTCTCTCCTCCCCCTGCATGAGCAGACCAGGCCCCCCCCCAGGCTGGCCCCCTCCCCTGCTGCAGCCCTGGGACCCCCACCGCCTCCCCACTGCACCCTCTGGGGTGGGGGGTAAGAGAGAGAGAGAGAGAGACAGAGGGGAGACTCACCAGATCCCAGGAGGGGAGAGGACTGGGGAGGGAGGGGCCTGGGCTCTGGAGGACCTGGCCTCCTCTCTCTTGCTTCCTGTCCTCTCTAGGAAGGCAGCTCAGTTGACTTTAACCCTTTCAAAGCGGAGTCCGCCCAGCTCAGCCCTCTCTCAACTGTTTATTATTTTTCATGGATCTATGGGGCAGCTGCCCCCCTGGCTCCGTCTATGGGAAGGGATGCTTGGGGTGGGGGGATTCTGGCTCTTGGCTGGGCTCTGAGCATCTCCATCCCTTGTCCAGCTTGCAGGGAAAAGGAGCGGAGCAAGAGCCGGGAGCCAAGCCGCCCTTGGAGAGCTTCCCTTCGGCCCTTGGGAGGTCAGGATGGGGAGCAAGGAGAGGGCACTTTGGGGCTCGGAGCTGGAGGCCTTCGCCTTGGGTCCCAGGGTGGGAGTGGCTCTCTTCCTGAAGCCTTGCTGGGCTGGTTCCTGGGTCTCCATCGGACAGGTCCTGATGGCCACAATCGGGCATGGAGACACACAAGTTCATTCACTTTGTGCTTACCTCATGTCAGAGGGCATTTCTTCCAGAGACATTTGTAGGTCGCAGTCTCATATCTTACACCATTATTTCTGTTAAGTAGTGGGTGGACACAGCAGATGACACAGAGATTTCCAAGCAGTTCTTGTTTATTCTCAGGCTGGAACAGAAGTGAGCTGAAGGGCTCAGCAGCCTGCTTATATAGAACTCAGCTACAATGCAACAGTAACAACTTTCTTTAGTTACCCAATCCCTGAACGTCACTTTCAAACCCTCATTTGCAAGAGTGGACCTGAGTGAAAACTGCAGCAGAATGAACTATATACACACACCCCTAGTGGCCTAGGGTGAGAACTTCAATACATAACAATTTCAGCTTCGAGGTCATATATGATTCCCTTTTTTATTCACTCCTTTGATAGGAGTGACAATATAAAGAGTTAAGGATGCCCTGAGTTTAGTATGTCCCGCCACCTGACTAAGAGAGCACCTGGGATGGTTCTGTATTGGCTGCTTGCCACCACATCCCTTATCTTTGCAAAAAATGTATAAATGCAGTCATCTATATTGGTTGCTTGACGCAGATTCACCTAGGCATGCAAGAATGTGTGAACCGGGGGACCGTTGTCTAATTCTCACCACAGGTGTGACTAACGTATCAATCTGATGTGCAAGGGTAATTTGATGAACTGCATTAAGGTCCAGGAGATGAAGGCAGTAAATTCATCCCAAGAGAAGCCCTGCATCTTTGAGCCTCAGTGTACACCCAGACTGCAGACAGAGGAGTCCTTGCATTGCTGTTCAATGGATTCCAAGCAATAAGACGGACATAAGCATTGTGGTCTTGTTCTTCACTTTTATCCTTTAGTCTTTCTCTGCATTAATAAAGAATCTTCAGCCTTCACCCACCAGTGTGTTCATTGCTTCTAAATCCTAAAAGAACCACTGCCCTTTGCAGGACAATTGGTATGGTCAGCAGGTCTTTGGGTTAGTTTTGAGAGGATAGATTTATCATTTCTAAGTCTTTTTAATTTCATTTTATCCCCC
The DNA here is from genome assembly GCF_009819535.1 of Lacerta agilis. NCBI lineage: Eukaryota > Metazoa > Chordata > Lepidosauria > Squamata > Lacertidae > Lacerta > Lacerta agilis. The sequence goes on from NC_046315.1 coordinate 1,721,047, forward strand.
TACCATTTGATTGTCTTAGATTATGAGTTCCTGGAGGATGGGACTAATAATAATAATAATAATAATAAATGTTGGAGGACACTCTGAGCTGAATGGGACACAAAAGGAAGGAAGGAAGGAAGGAAGGAAGGAAGGAAGGAAGGAAGGAAGGAAGGAAGGAAAATCTGCTAGCCTCCTGGGAAGAATTTCTCTGGAATCCACTGTAAACTTCCTCTGCCATCTAGACCAAGTTCCTACTTACATGCATTTACTGCCAAGGTAGCCTCTAATTTAAAGCACAAACAAAGGCAAAACAACAACAAAAGGAAGCCACTCAACATAAATGACAGGTCATTGCAATATCACTGGTCTAATAACGTCAACCAGCTCTCCTGATTCAGGTGGAACAGAGAACTGGTAGTAGTAGTAGTAGCAGCAGCAGCAGCAATCATCATCATCATCATCATCATCATCATCTGTGTGTCATCTCCTCCCAGATTCAATAACTTAGGACACAAAACGCTTTTGTATTTTCAAGATTCAACTTCAATTTATTGAACCAGGCACCACTCTGATACCTCAACTTCTTCTTTTGATTCTGGTGGAACAGAGAGAAAGAGCAGGTTGTCAGCCACATGCTGATGGCACTTCACTCCAAACCTCCTTATCACAGAATCATAGAATTGTAGAGTTGGAAGTTCACCCAAAGGCCATCTGGTTCAACCCCCTGCTATGCAGGAATCACAGCTGAAGAATCCCTGACAGATGGCCAGTAAGAGAAAACTGTACTGGGTCTTCCAAATGGGCCAGGAATGAGCCCATATATAGAGAAGGATTCCTTAGATCTGGGTGGTAATGGAAGTTCACAGTGTGGAATCTTCAGAAGGATCTTCACAACCCACTTGGGAGTGAAATGGAGCAGAACCAGGACTGTCATCTGTAGCGCTCAAAATCACCATAGCAAGGGGTCTTCTTGACGCATCCATGCTTCTAGTATTGAGAATATCCATGAATAATAATAGAGGGGGCAGGAGATGGGAGCTTGTACCCAATGATTCACCGGAGAGACATCCCACACCCTGCAGAGGGATCTCCATGTGTTTCATGATGCTGGAACTGATAAATGAATGATTTATTTTTATTTTTATTTTATTTGCAAAAAGTTCTTATCAGCACCTAGTTCTGCAAATGCGTATGTTTCGTCTTCACCCCATAGACGAGGGGGTTCAGTACTGGAGGCACCAGAAGGTGGACATTGCCCATCACAGTATGGATGTTGGAGCCGTGCGTCTTACCAAACCTGTGAACCATGGACAAGCCAATGAAGGGCACGTAGAAAAGGAAGACAGCACATATGTGGGAGATGCACGTCCCGAGAGCCTTGGCACGTGCCTCTTGGCTCAAACTCAGGGCAGCCTTCAGGATGAAGTAGTAAGACAAGGAGATGAGCAGGGAATCCACCCCAATGGCAAAAATGATGACCACGAGTCCATAGATGATGTTAACCTTGATGCTGGCACAGGCTAGCTTCATGACATCCTGATGCAGGCAGTAGGAATGGGAGAGAACGTTGGACTTGCAGAAGAGGACATGGTCAGTGTCTCTGTGTCCCTTCTGGATTCAGTGAGCACTGAAACACAAAGAGCGGGTATTCTTTTTTATTGTATTGATTATTATTATCTGTCAGTACAATTTTTACTATGTTTTTACTATGTCTTATCATTGATGTGTTTTTAATGTTGCACACTGCCCTGGGATCTTTTGATAAAGGGCTGTATATAAATTGAATAAATAATGATCCCCCCCTCCAAACTCAGGTAGTACTGTGTAGCCAGTTGAGAATGTTACAGAATATGTGTTTTAGTGGTTCTGTGCATTGTGGAGAAGTTGGGGAGGAGCCTCAGGAGAGCTCCTCACACTCCCTTTTTTTGCCCATCTCCTGCACAACAACCCTGCAGTGCTGCCAACTGGATTTTACTATGCAGTAGCTGCCGTCACCACTCTCCCGGTCATCCAACAGGTGAGGTCCCTACAGACTGGAGGTGGGCTCACTGTTTCTTGAAACAAATACTCCTCTTCCTGACTCAGGCCCATAAGGTAATCAGACCCTGTTGTCTGCATGCCATGGCCTCACACCTCATACTCGCTTCCTGGGTCTATTTATCCATCTTTCAGCTATCCCTTTGGGTGAGGGAAGAGAGATACAGTCCACAGACGACCACAGCGCCTGGAGACAGACAATATGGTCATGTATCCATAGCAGTGACTAGAGGAGGAATGACCTCTGGGAGGAGAGCAGAGAGAAGAAACGCCCTGGTGCATCGGCAGCAGCAGCACAAACAGATGCCTTCATCAGCCCCAGCTGCAACTAAACATGTCTCTCCTGTATTCGGCTTCTATTGCAGGTGCTGCAATCTTCCAGCAGTTTGACTTCAGCCCTGAAGGAGATTCTCCATTGTATCCCAAGTGACCTAGGCTTGCCCGATTTCAAAAAGTAAAAACCAGGACACCCTGAAAGTTGTTGGACAATTCCACCTTTGAAATCCTGGTAATGTCTAGTGGGAGAATTCTACGATGGATGTTTAGGAATTTCTGCACGGCATGTAGAGAGTGGATTGAGAGAACTTTTTCTCCCACAGGCGCCCACTCGACTGCTTCACCTACAGGTGCCCCATAATACCTGTTCCACATTTGCAAGACCTCAATTGTTTATTATGGCAGCACAGACCCTTTGGAACTCCCTGCCTCTTGAGATCAAGCAGGCGCTTCCCTCCCACCTTTTTTGGCACCTCCCACCATTTTGGCACTGGGGAGCTGCTGCCAGTCAATGTAGACCAGGGGTCCTCAAACTATGTCCCACTGGCCAAATCCAGCCTGCCAGGGTCATGGATCTGGCCTGCACAGCCATTTCAGACCCCACCAAGCATCTCATTGCCCACTCAGTCAGTCCTCACACCGCGCTGAGGCAAACACCACTGGCATGGTGGCGGCTCTACCAATGAAAGGCCAGGGGGTTTCACCTGGGGACGGGGAAGTGTTGTCTTTTCGCTTGAAATGTTGAGGTTGGCGGAGGAAGGAAGACTTGGGTCGATTCAGTTTTGTTCCATAGACATTTATGTTAAAGAAAATTGGGAGCTACATGACTTCTTTATATACAGGAGATTGGGGTACAGATCTCTATTCAAAAATGTTTCAGAAAACTGGGTTATTATTATTTTGTGTGCCCCCCTCTGGTCATTAGCGGAACAATCAACTGTCCTCTTATGTATGAGTGAAAATGGCCAGTCATAGAATCCTAGAATCCTAGAGTTGGAAGAGACCCCAAGGGCCATCAAGTCCAACCCCCTGCCAAGCAGGAAACACCATCAAAGCATTCCTGACAGGTGGCTGTCAAGCCTCCGCTTAAAGACCTCCAAAGAAGGAGACTCCACCACACTCCTTGGCAGCAAATTCCACTGTCTAAAAGCTCTTACTGTCAGGAAGTTCTTCCTAATGTTTCGGTGGAATCTTCTTTCTTGTAGTTTGAATCCATTGCCCCGTGTCCGCTTCTCTGGAGCAGACCCGTAATACCTTTTCCACATTTGCAAGACCTCAATTGTTTCACTCATGACCTTTGTGCATTAATTTTTTTATTTTTAAGAGGGCAAATTGAAAAAGAAATTGTATGGCAAGTTGTGGAAGAATGAAAGGTTGCGTTTGAAAAAAAACACCCAAAAAACTCGGGGGGGGGCTCCTCAAATATTTCATGGGGGGGCAGAGACCTATAGGCCTTTAAGAGTTAGCCCCTATTCCCTATACACACAGGTCTTAGGACGGTTACAAATAAAAACACAACATAAAAACACAAAACATCACATTTTAAAAGGTCATTAGATGTCAATCAGCCAAATGTCTGGTTTAAAAGATGCAGATTTGCCTGGCTCCTAAAGCTGCATAATGGTTTTTCCAACCTCTCTATGGATTCTCTTATGGGAAGTGAGTTTGGTGCTATCAATGAAGAAGAAGAAGAAGAAAAAGAAGAAGAAGAAGAAGAAGAAGAAGAAGAGGAGTTTGGATTTGATATCCCGCTTTTCACTACCCGAAGGAGTCACAAAGCGGCTAACATTCTCCTCCCCCTTCCTCCCCCACAACAAACACTCTGTGAGGTGAGTGGGGCTGAGAGACTTCAGAGAAGTGTGACTAGCCCAAGGTCACCCAGAAGCTGCATGTGGAGGAGCGGAGATGCGAACCCGATTCACCAGATTAAGAGTCTACCGCTCTTAACCACTACACCACGCTGGCTCTTTCCACATTCCACAATCCACATTCCACATGAATTGTATGAATTCTTTGATGGGAAGTGAGAGAGGAGCTCCTACTGAAGCTCTTTCCACACTCCACACACTGATGGGGTCTCTTGCCTGTATGAATTCTCTGATGGGAAGTCAGATTGGAGCTCGTATTGAAGCGTTTCCCACATTCCAAACACTGATGGGGTTTCTCTCCTATATGAATTCGTTGATGGGAAGTGAGATGGGAGCTCTGAGTGAAGCACTTTCCACATTCGAAGAAGAAGAAGAGTAGAAGAGAAGAGTTTGGATTTGATATCCCGCTTTTCACTACCCGAAGGAGTCTCAAAGCGGCTAACATTCTCCTTTCCCTTCCTCCCCCACAACAAACACTCTGTGAGGTGAGTGGGGCTGAGAGACTTCAGAGAAGTGTGACTAGCCCAAGGTCACCCAGCAGCTGCATGTGGAGGAGTGCAGAAACGAACCCGGTTCCCCAGATTACGAGTCTGCCGCTCTTAACCACTACACCAAACTGGCTCTCGAAGCACTGATAGGGTTTCTCCTCTGTATGAATTCTCTGATGGAAAGTGAGCTTGTCCTTTTTCCTGAAGCTCTTTCCACATTCCAAGCACTGAGAGGGTTTCTCCCCTGTATGAATTCTCTGATGGGAAGTGAGCTTGTCCTTTTTCCTGAAGCTCTTTCCACATTCCAAGCACTGATAGGGTTTCTCCCCTGTATGAATTCTTTGATGGAAAGTGAGCGTGTCCTTTTTCCTGAAGCTCTTTCCACATTCCAAGCACTGATAGGGTTTCTCCCCTGTATGAATTCTTTGATGGGAAGTGAGATTGGAGTTCGTACTGAAGCTCTTTCCACATTCCACACACTGATAGGGTTTCTCCCCTGTATGAATTCTTTGATGGGAAGTGAGCTTGTCCTTTTTCCTGAAGCTCTTTCCACATTCCAAGCAGTGATAGGGTTTCTCCCCTGTATGAATTCTTTGATGGGAAGTGAGATGAACGCTCTGACTGAAGCTCTTTCCACATTCCAAGCACTGATAGGGTTTCTCCCCTGTATGAATTCTCTGATGCTTAGTGAGATGGGAGCCATAACTGAAGCTCTTTCCACATTCCACACACTGATAGGGTTTCTCCCCTGTATGAATTCTTTGATGGGAAGTGAGCTTGTCCTTTTTCCTGAAGCTCTTTCCACATTCCAAGTACTGATAGGGTTTCTCCGCTGTATGAATTCTTTGATGGGAAGTGAGAGACGAGCTCTGACTGAAGCTCTCTCCACATTCCACACACTGATAGGGTTTCTCCCCTCTATGAATTCTCTGATGGGAAGTGAGATTGGAGTTCGTACTGAAGCTCTTTCCACATTCCACACACGGATAGGGTTTCTCCCCTGTATGAATTCTATGATGGGAAGTGAGATTGTCCTTCTTCCGGAAGCTCTTTCCACATTCGAAGCACTGATAGGGTTTCTCCCCTGTATGAATTCTTTGATGGGAAGTGAGATGAGCACTCTGACTGAAGCTCTTTCCACATTCGAAGCACTGATAGGGTTTCTCCCCTGTATGAATTCTCTGATGCTTAGTGAGATGGGAGCCATAACTGAAGCTCTTTCCACATTCCACACACTGATAGGGTTTCTTCCCTGTAGGAATTCTTTGATGGGAAGTGAGCTTGTCCTTTTTCCTGAAGCTCTTTCCACATTCCAAGTACTGATAGGGTTTCTCCGCTGTATGAATTCTTTCATGGGAAGTGAGAGACGAGCTCTGACTGAAGCTCTTTCCACATTCCACACACTGATAGGGTTTCTCCCCTCTATGAATTCTCTGATGGGAAGTGAGATTGGAGTTCGTACTGAAGCTCTTTCCACATTCCACACACTGATAGGGTTTCTCCCCTGTATGAATTCTATGATGGGAAGTGAGATTGTCCTTCTTCCGGAAGCTCTGTCCACATTCCACACAATGATAGGGTTTCTCCCCTGTATGAATTCTTTGATGGGAAGTGAGATGAGCGCTCTGACTGAAGCTGTTTCCACATTCCAAGCACTGATAGGGTTTCTCCCCTGTATGAATTCTCTGATGGGAAGTGAGATTGGAGCTCGTACCGAAGCTCTTTCCACATTCCACACACTGATAGGGTTTCTCCCCTGTATGAATTCTTTGATGGGAAGTGAGCTTGTCCTTTTTCCTGAAGCTCTTTCCACATTCCAAGTACTGATAGGGTTTCTCCGCTGTATGAATTCTTTGATGGGAAGTGAGAGACGAGCTCTGACTGAAGCTCTTTCCACATTCCACACACTGATAGGGTTTCTCCCCTCTATGAATTCTCTGATGGGAAGTGAGATTGGAGTTCGTACTGAAGCTCTTTCCACATTCCACACACGGATAGGGTTTCTCCCCTGTATGAATTCTATGATGGGAAGTGAGATTGTCCTTCTTCCGGAAGCTCTGTCCACATTCCACACACTGATAGGGTTTCTCCCCTGTATGAATTCTATGATGGGAAGTGAGATTGTCCTTCTTCCGGAAGCTCTTTCCACATTCCACACACTGATAGGGTTTCTCCCCTGTATGAATTCTTAGATGGGAAGTGAGAGTGGAGCTTGTACTGAAGCTCTTTCCACATTCCACACACTGATAGGGTTTTTCCCCTGTATGAATTCTTTGATGGGAAGAGAGCTTGTCCTTCTTCCAGAAGCTCTTTCCACATTCCACACACTGATAGGGTTTCTCCCCTGTATGAATTCTTTGATGGGAAGTGAGAGTGGAGCCCCTACTGAAGCTCTTTCCACATTCTATACACTGATAGAGTTTCTTTCCAATGAGATTTTGTTGATTGGAAGTGGAATGGGAGCTCTGACTGCAGCTTTCTCCACAGTCCATATTTGTACGTGGCTTCTCCTCTCTGGGGATTTTGTTGTGGTCACCTTTGTTCTCGATTTCCGATTCATCACAATCTGCAATGGAGACAAAAAAGGATTAGAGGCTCAGGAACAAATGGAGAAGAACTGAAAGGAATTGGGTGTGTGTTCATTACCTGTGTTGTTTGTCATTAACCAATATATTTATTATTAGATTCTGATGGGTTGTTGAATGTTGCTTAGTTTGATATACAGTAGTGGCCAAAATTGTAGAAGCCTTTTGAGGGAAAGTGTATTTCAGAGGTTTGATTGCTCATAACACCACTTCTTTTGGAGTAATATCATAAAATTATATATCAATGGAAAGATAATTTAATCAGTTATGCAACTCAACAAAGTTTGTTCAATTACCTGTATTCTATCAAATGTTCATAGAATCCTAGAGTTGGAAGAGACCACAAGGGCCATCCAGTCCAACCCCCTGCCAAGCAGGAAACACCATCAAAGCATTCCTGACAGATGGCTGTCAAGCCTCCGCTTAAAGACCTCCAAAGAAGGAGACTCCACCACACTCCTTGGCAGCAAATTCCCCTGTCGGACAGCTCTTACTGTCAGGAGGTTCTTCCTTATGTTTAGGTGGAATCTTCTTTCTTGTAGTTTGAATCCATTGCCCCGTGTCCGCTTCTCTGGAGCAGCAGAAAACAACCTTTCTCCCTCCTCTACATGACATCCTTTGATATATTTGAACATGGCTTTAATATCACCCCTTAACCTTCTCTTCTTCAGGCTAAATATACCCAGCTCCCTAAGCCGTTCCTCATAAGGCATCGCTTCCAGGCCTTTGACCATTTTGGTTGCCCTCCTCTGGACACGTTCCAGCTTGTCAGTATCCTTCTTGAACTGTGGTGCCCAGAACTGGACACAGTATTCCAGGTGAGGTCTGACCAGAGCGGAATACAGTGGTACTATTACTTCCCTTGATCTAGATGCTATACTCCTATTGATGCAGCCCAGAATTGCATTGGCTTTTTTAGCTGCTGCATCACACGTTATAGCCAAATAACCAGAAAAAGGAAGCACAACTTGCTTACGTTGACTTTTGACAGTGTGTTATGTGATTGCTATCAGGTTGGTTGGTTTTTTGTGTTCTTTCATTTAGTGAGGTTGTAAATCATAATAAAATTATAGAAATGGCACAAAGAGGTGACTGGTCACACAGAAAGCAATGTAAAATAGTATTATGAAGTGAACAAGGCTACAGTTGTGAAAAAATTAGAAGAGAGATTGTGGGAAACTTAACCAAAGCTGGCATTTCTATATTTCTGAAGAGGTATAAGGAGACTCAGTCACTCCAAATTCAGACTGGGAAAGGCAGGAAAAGGTGCACAAAGGCAAGTGACCATCGAAGAATGGAGAGACTGTCCCTACATGACAGAAGAAAATCATCTGGGTGTATACAAGATGACATGGTGCAATGCAATGTGAAGTTGAGTGCATTACACCGACCGTGAAACACCCAGATGGTGTGGTGTTCTGGGGTTGTATGGCACCAAAAGGTGTGGGCAGAATTTGCGTCATTAATGAGGATGTAAATGCTCCAAAATGCATGAATGAAATACTTGAGCCCAAACTGAAGCGTTCTGCAGGTAATCTTTTCCCAGAAACTGAAACATACACACATACACACACACACACACACACACACACACACACACACATTCCATTTCAACAGGATTCAGCTCCATGTCATGTTACTGCTGTGTGCAAAAGGTGCTTTCAAGATAATCCCATTCCCCTGCTGGAATGCCCTGGGAATAGCCCAAACTTTAACCCAATCGGAAATCTATGAAGTTGACAAAAGAAACTTGTTTGTCAGAAGCAACCCAGCAATAAAGCCCAATTAACAGAGGGAATAATTCAATCTTGGTTCCACAATATTATAGCTGCAGAACTAAAAACTTGGACCGCTTCATGCGAAGGTTAAGCCGTAATTAAAGATAAAGGTTACCAAGGGTTACCAAAGGTTTCACGTTTTTATGACTTCTGTTCTGATAAACACTCCTTCATAAAAGTTATTACATTCTTCATTAAATTATCTTTCCATTGATATATAATTTTATGGTATTACTCCATACAAAAGTGATGTTATGAGCCATCACACCTCAGAAATAAACTTTTCACAAAAGATTTCCCCAATTTTGGCCACTAGTATAAGTTGTGTATAAGTTGTGTATTTAGTATAACATTATAGTATAACATTAAATTTTAAATTTAATGTTATTTTTATATGGGATCACATTATTATTATTTATGTTTCATGTTTATATATGTGTTGGAAGCCGCCCAGAGTAGCTGGGGTAACCCAGCCAGATGGGGAGGGTATAAATAAAAATTATTATTGTTACTACAGTGGTACCTCGATTTAAGAACAGCCCTGTTCCGGAAAAGATTAAGTCTGAAACTGAGGTACCACTGTATTACTTTCAGCAGCAGCAGCAGCAGCAGCAGCAACACTGCTACTACCACCTGAGATTCAATAAGCCTGGCTCTTCTCTGGGATGGATTTTGTTTGGCCCAGTCATGGCATCCCCTCCATCTCCAATGTCAGTCGTCTCTTTGGTCAACACAAGACTGACAGGAGCAAAAACAAAAACAGAAAACCTGAAGCTACTTATCTTTCCTAACAATTCTGAAGCTGACATTTAAGATGGCCAGGGCAGTTCAGAGCAGCCCAATCGTGGTAGAAAAAGGAATAATTTGAGGAAGATTGTAAAGAAAAAACAACCTTGTAATTTGCTGTTTATTGTGGGGGGTGTTAGGTTCCCAGGTGTTATAGGGGGCGCTGTTGAGCTCTGAGGAAATATAAGAGGTTGGTCACATAAAGGTATTTTTTGAATTTCCAGGCAGATATGATGATCCCACAGGGAACCTTACCAAGAGAGGCCACGATCCCACAATTCTCCTCCATGACGTCCTTATGCAGAGCTCTCTGGTCAGGATCCAGCAACGCCCACTCCTCGTTCGTGAAATGAACAGCGACATCTTCAAAGCACACTGGACCCTAAAAGAAAAAGGGGAATTTCCTCCTCTGAGACAGCATCAATATGATCTGCTACACAATGCTCTGTTGTTTCCTTCCTGTAAATCGCGTGTTGTTTCAATAGGATTGCTTTGCTGCACATTGAGCTGCTCTGGGGAGTTCCCTCTGAATGCCCTAGAGTCAAATTCAAGGGGTTCATGGGGGCATGGAGAGGGGGAGGAATGGGGGGCAGGCCCCATTTTTAAGTGGATGGGGCTGGTTAGGTGAATCCAGGCCACTATTTGTTCTCATTTGTCCACTGCTTAGAAACCAATTTATCATTCAGTGATCAATATAGAAATAAAGGAAGCCTGGTTTGGATGGCCATCTGTCTTGAATTATCTGGCAGAGATTCCTGCAATGCAGGGGGTCTCCTGGCTCTGAGAGACAAGCAGGGAGGGTGGCTTCAGGCAAAAGGAGAGGGAGACACCAGTGGCTCCTCCTTCTCCTGACTCACCTCTGCCTCTCGACCTCCCTCCTCCCACTCGCCTCCTTCCTCTTCTGCCTCTGATTCTGCACTGCATTCTGCCACAGAGTCTCCCAGCTCACTAAGCCCTGTTACTCCTTCAACTTCTGACACCTCCTCTTCCCAGGCTTCTCCCTCCTCCTCCTCTGACCGTCCATCCTTCTACCTCCACTTAGAATCATAGAATCCTAGAGTTGGCAGAGACCACAAGGGCCATCCAGTCCAACCCCCTGCCAAGCAGGAAACACCATCAGAGCATTCCTGACAGATGGCTGTCAAGCCTCCGCTTAAAGACCTCCAAAGAAGGAGACTCCACCACACTCCTTGGCAGCAAATTCCACTGTTGAACAGCTCTTACTGTCAGGAAGTTCTTCCTAATGTTTAGGTGCAATCTTCTTTCTTGGGCTCTGAGCCATCTTCCCTTCCTGGTTCCCGGCTGCTTCCACCCACCATTCCTCTGTGCCCAACCAGTCCATGACATTGCTCCATCCCTCAGCCTCTGTCCCCACAAGGCAGCTTCCCCTGACCTTATCTGGTTGCACAGCCGCTGCTTCCCTTCTGCCCCCATGAAAAGACAGATGAGGAGGTCTTGCTGGCGTCATTCTGTCACCTGCAAGAGAGAAAAGGTAAGCAGGATGCCAGGAGTGCCTTCTTCTTCACAGGTAAACAGGTATGATAGCCATGTTCAAATATATAAAAGGATGTCATATAGATGAAGGAGAAAGGTTGTTTTCTGCTGCTCCAGAGAAGCGGACACGGGGCAATGGATTCAAACTACAAGAAAGTAGATTCCACCGAAACATGAGGAAGAACTTCCTGACAGTAAGAGCTGTTGGACAGTGGAATTTGCTGCCAAGGAGTGTGGTGGAGTCTCCTTCTTTGGAGGTCTTGAAGCGGAGGCTTGACAGCCATCTGTGCGGAATGCTTTGATGGTGTTTCCTGCTTGGCAGGGGTTGGGACTGGATGGCCCTTGTGGTCTCCTCCAACTCTAGGATTCTAGGATTCTAGGGCATCTCTAAGTTTGTGCCCATTTCATATGTTAGTTGTGCAAAAATACATCTCCCCTCCTCTGGACCCTTGTTCCCAACTGTCTCCCCCCAAAACAAGACGAAAAGCACCCTCAAATGAGTTGGAACCCAACAGAATAATAAAAAGAACAGAATAATAAAAAGAATGAGACCAAACAGAGGAAAACCACCTTCCTCCTTACCCAGTGGCCTCTCTCTGGTGTCCAACGGAGGCCTCTCTGCCTCACAGGAATCAAGGTCCATTTCTGCAAAATGATCCTTTTCCTGAAAAAGAAACAAGGATTCAAAACAGAGAATGGTGAGAAATATTAGAAAGAGAATGACAAAGACTTGAAGGGTGTGCGATCTCATTCCATGGATGCTTTCCCAGGAAACGGATGGGCCATTAGCAGACCATTATGGGTGTTCTCTGTCCTCTTTGGAGCCTCTTGGGGAGTATCCAGAGGAACGTCTCTCTCACCTGCTTTCTTTCCTCTGCCTGACTCAGGAGGAAACCTTCGGCCAGGGCCACCGCCTGGGAACTGGTCTCCGCTCCGCATTCCCTCACCCAGCTCTCCATCTCTGGGGGAAGGACAGCCAGGAACTGCTCCAAGATCACCAGGTCCAGCATCTCAGCTTTCGTGTGCCTTTCTGGCTTCAGCCACTGGTGGCAAAAGTGGTAGAGTCGGCTGCAAATTTCTCGAGGTCCTTTGGCCTCCTGGCAGCAGAACTGCCTCAACTGCCGGCTCTGCACCTCTGAGCGGAGGTGTCCTCCTCACCCAGGATCTTCTGCACAGAGTTTTCCCATAATCCCCCACTGCTCCCAGTTTGGATGGCACGGCCTCTTCCTCCTTTGGGGCCAGCTGACTCTTGCTCATCCATCTGTGGTCTCAGGAAGCTTCCAAGAGATCGGAAGGAATCCTTTGGTTTTTCTGCAAGTTCTGTCCGTCTTAATGAGAAGCTCTAGCAAATCCTACAAAGCAAATACATTGTTCTGTTACAGAATTTGTAGGACGGGGGGAGGGAATGGTTCCCTGAGCAAGCATGGATGAGTCTTGCTGGGAGGAGAAGGAAGAGGAGAAGAAATAAGTCTCTAGCCTTCTAGCAATGCAAAATGTGGAGGCAACTGAAGGGATTTCTGTGAGATTAATCAACCTGGTCTCTGCTGCCTTACAGTCAATGCATGAAGTCAGAACTGACTGACAAGGGAATCCTTTGTATCTTGTGGGAAATGGATGCTTGGCTCTAGTGGGGGTCCTCACCCGGGGGTCCTCAGGAGTTGCTCCCCACCCCCACTCCCACTCCCCTGCTTCTGTCTCCTTTTCTTGCACTTGGAATCTCTGCCGCTCTCAAGACAGACTCCTTGGGTGGGATCTCTTTTTCTTTGCTCTGAGGGCCAGGTATGTATCTTGCCAACCCCCTGAGGGCCAAGTGGGCAGGGCCAAAGACACTTCCCCTGTAATTTAGGAAGGTATTTTAGCATCATTATTCTATTAGATATCTTAACACACACCACACACAGCCATTGATTGCTGATGTCCCTGGAGGCTCCAGTGAGTAGCAAGCGCCCATTTCCGGCTGGTTTTCCAGCAACAATCCCTTTGGGACAGAGAGGATGTGGTACTGGGATGCCCTGCTCTGGGTGCGAGGGGATTGCTGCAGTGGCCTCCGTGTGGAGCTGCCCTTGGAGACACTGGGAAACTGGTTTGCAATGCAGCAGCCAGACTATGGGCTGGGATCCCTCTCTTTATTCCTGCCCTTTCTCTCCCCCTCTTTCTTTCTTTCTTTCTTCTTTCCTTCCTTCTTCCACGTGGGTTCTTTTGGGGGGGGCTAGCCCACCTCCTCGTACAGCTTTAGAAAACCATCTGCCCATGTTTCCTCTGTTGTGCAATGACGCTGAGCGAAGTCACACAGAGTTAAAAGTCCCAGGGACTCCTTTGTTCGAAAAAGGGAGATTTCGTGGGAGCCATTTGGGATCCTGTGATCTCCAGGAAGGAGAGCGTTTGCAGACCTGGCCCCTCCCTGGCAGGACCCTCTCCTCCCCCTGCCTGAGCAGACCAGCCCCACCCCCAGGCTGGCCCCCTCCCCTGCTGCAGCCCTGGGACCCCCACCGCCTCCCCACTCACCAGATCCCAGGAGGGGACAGCCAGGCAGCCCTTGCAGGAGAGGGAGGGGCCTGGGCTCTGGAGGACCTGGCCCGCCCCCTCTTGCTTCCTGGCCTCTCTAGGAAGGCAGCTCCGCTCCTTTAACCCTTGCAAAGCCGAGGTCCGCCCAGCTCAGCCCTCTCTCAGCTGTTTATTATTTTACAGGATCTATGGGGCAGCTGCCCCCCTGGCTCCGCCTATGGGAAGGGGTGCTTTTGGGGGGGATTCTGGCTCTTGTCTGGGCTCTGAGCATCTCCCTCCCTTGTCCAACTTGCAGGGAAAAAGGAGCGGAGCAAGAGCCGGGAGCCAAGCCGCCCTTGGAGAGCTTCCCTTCGGCCCTTGGCAGGTCAGGATGGGGGGCAAGGAGAGGGCGCTTTGGGGCTCGGAGCTGGAGGCCTTCGCCCTTGGGTCCCCGGGTGGGAGTGGCTCTCTTCCTGAAGCCTTGCTGGGCTGGTTCCTGGGTCTCCATCGGACAGGTTCCTGATGGCCACAATCGGGCATGGAGACACACAAGTTTGACGGGAGCCAGCCCGTCCTGCTGCTGAAAATGATCAGTCTCACAGCAGTGTGGGTTGAAGAGGTCTGATGATTATTTGGGCTGCAAGAGCCTTATTTATACCAAAAGCATACAGGAACATTTCATCATATTTGGACTACATTTCATCAGCCATACATATATGGGTAGGGTGGGCTTATTTCTTGCTACGTAGGTACATGCCATGTCTGCGTGGATCAATGGGCCTGTGTGTATGTGATCTCACTACACCCAGTTAGGTGTGGTGCACGTTGGTGCATGGTCTTTCTGATAAGGGCAGTTAGTGGATCTGTGTCATATACGCCCAAACAGTTTCCCTACATTCCCTCTTACTTTGTTTTATATGAAAATACTTTTAATCAGAGTTATACACAGTACTTCCTAGGCGTTATACCATGCTACGTAGACCCTCTAGTGAGCCTGGAGGAGGGACGAGGTGTGGTCCACCATGCCATGCATTGAGTAAGCAGGAAGGGAAGGCATTGAATACAACAGCAAATTACAATCAATAAAACAATAATCATACAATAATCATAAGCAATTTCCAAAACCGACACCATTGGGGAGCCAAGATGTTAGTCACTCCCTAGGATCGAAACCATCGGGAGGATTCAGTGGATTCAGTGCATTTCTTCTCATGTAATTAATGGTGGCTGAAATATTAGGTGCTTGATTGGGACTATACATACAGCAATGAGAATATATTAAAGCACAAACTCCTTCCTTAGAAGTTAATATAATGTTTAAAGCATAACTAATATATAAAGTGATCTCCCTAATTTCTAACATTTCATTATTAATCAATTTCAAAACTAAAATGGGGGAATTAAACAAAGCCTCTGTCCAGTTGGCGAGGCGGTGGAGATCCCTGTAAATTCATTGCTACCTTAGGCCTACCGCTCATGGTGGTGACATTAAGAAAGCAAAAGGAGCCATTAACAATAAGGATTACAATAAGGATAGTGTCCCAAGAATCTACTGGCATGTGATTAAACCAAAAACAATAGGACTCAAAATTAGACTCATTAATGGGAATATCATGCAATAAAATGCCAGATCATCTCGACTGAGGAGAAATATGCATACATAGCCAACATCAGAGGAATTTAACATATCAGCAAAATGAGTGATGTCTTAACAAATATATTATTACTCCAAATATTATGATAGGGTTTCGGCCGTCGGTTTTTCTTCAAGAGGGCAGTATGGCGAGGGCGATGTTTCACAATGTTCGCGGGGGGCAATAAGGGTGAGAATGATAGTAGGTTCAATGTGCCCCAGGGCAAGTTGTTCTGCAATGAGTTGGTCTGCCACTGCAAGCTTCTCCTTAGGCAAGGGCCACTGATCCACCCACACAGGGGTTGCCTGTGGTCCAGCAGAGAGAAAGCGCAGTCCAGGGCAAGGCATGGGCGGCCATCAGCATTAATTTTGTAGAAATGGTGGTATCTGCTGCTGCTAGCAAATTGCGTCCCCAGGATACAGGAAGTTTGGGCCTTTCCACTGAGGATCAGGGAGCAACGAGGATCAGGAAGCAACCTGTAAGACACTAAAAGGCACTAAAAGGCATTGCAACACCTCTTCCTTCTGAAATGAACTTCTGCAGGTGTGTGATTCCTATTATGAGGGTACAACAGATGATTTAAGGTAAACAGCACTTAGTGAACAATATTAGGTATTCTGAGATCACAGAAGCGGCCTCCCAACTGTTTGTGAAGGAGGGTCTTAAGAGAGCAAAAAATTAGAAAAGGAACGACGAGATATAACAGAACCATTATCTGTTTTCAGGGACTGGGGTTTTTGCCCATAACAGAAAAGCAATGCAGAAGATGCTGTATAGTGTGGCGAGTGTTTTTCCCTTTCAGAGGGGTCGCTCAAATAAAGCCATAGCAGTGTCAACAGTGAGATGCACCTTTGAAAAGGGAGCCAAATCAGGGCGTGTGGGTAACATCCATTTGCCAAACCGCTAGGGGATGCGAGCCCCTAGGGTTGACTGCATCAAAAGGTATTACTGTGGATGATTTAGAACACACAGCTCACTGTGACACAATGTCTCAAGCTTGAGAAATAGGAATAGAAAAGGATTTAGCCAAAACCATCGCATTTTAATGGAAGGTGGAGTGGCTCAGCAGGGGATCGGAACAAACAGAGAGAAAACATCAGTTTTCAAGGGCCTTATCAGCACGAGCATTACCTTCAGCCAAATACCCTGGATGGTGTATGTGACCAAAGGTGAGCTACATAAAACTTATGACTGCACTGCTGAATCAAATTCTGTAGAACAGAAAACAATGCAAACAAATTATCATCTTATAGAAGGCGTGATATAGGGCAAAATTGTCAACAAATTATACACATATTGAGAGTCTACCACAAGGTTAAAAGGTTTAGAATCAAAGGTTTGGAAAGCCAGAATGACCGCCGTGAGCTCAGAGCATTGTGCTGAGGTCTGATCTGTGGTGTACAAGCTATGCCAGACACCCCCCTCCTCCCACACCACCACCCCCTGAGTCTTGGTGCCATCCTTGAAAACGATAAGTGGATGGTAGGGGGAGAGGGGAAAAGGGAGAATCCAATACATAGCGAAGGCCAGTCAGAAAGGACAGTCTAGGGTCTTTAGGTGGATTATTGGAGATGTGACCCACAAAATCAGCAAAGGCAATTTGGGCATGGGTAGCAGTCATCAGGTGGTTAACCTCTTCCTGGGAAAATGGCAAATACACTGTTTGTAAGTCCATGCCAGTAAGAGCCAGAGCACGGCGTCTGCCTTTTGCCACTAAGTCCATTCCCAAATAGGTGAGTGGCAAGGTGCGCTGAATCTTTTCCTTTGCAACAGTCAGCTCTGCTTGCATCATGGTAACATTTAAGTCCTCCTGAATCTTTTCTTTTGCAATGTTGGGGGTAGTCAACAGAGGGTGCAACACTTGCTTGCAGTCCTCATTGGCATTGTCAAACGCTAACTGGCGGACAATGACTTCTTGTGCTGCCTCATCCTGCACTTGGCGTTTAGGGGCATTGTATAAGCGATCAATGAATGTCCCATAAGGTTCTGAGGATCCTTGGAGCGCACTGCCCCAGCGCCCTCCCTTTTCTGTTTTTGCATCAGGAACAACAGTCAGAACTGCCTGGGCTGTGGCAGCAGTGGCTTCCCAATAGGAAGGATCAAGCCCCAATTGTTGCTGAATGGTTAGAAAATTACCCTCCCCAGTAAGTCTATCGACTACGTCCTGTTGTGTCAAAAGGACGGGAGCAGGGGGGGTGCAGCACCTGCAGCAAGCTGCCCATCAGCAGCCTGATGGGCGGCCTGGGCTGCATTATTGAGGATTGCTGCGGGCATAGAGACATCAAAAGGCAGGAGGGGTGCTGCAGCAGATGAATTGGACACCTCCGGGGCCTTGGGAAGCACATCAGCCTGCAGAGGAGGTGAGGGCAGCGCTGGAGATATGGACACTTGAGCAGTTGGTAAAGGAGAAATCGTCGGGGGGGCAGCAGCCAAAAGAATATTGGCCGGGCTGAGGGTAGACATAGCCTTGTAAACTTTGCACCAAGCGTTGAGGACGCAAAGGTCTACTTGGGAATGAGTGTAGAAGAAATGTCCAATTTTGTCCCATTCTTTTAAATCCCAGGAGCCGTCTTGGCGATACCAGGGGCAATGGGCAGCCAAAGCTTTAATAAGAAGTTTTAAGTCTTCGTCCAACACCACAAGGCTGTCAGTAGCCAGGAGAAATTTCAATGCATCAAAAAATTTCTTCTGTGGTGCAGAGAGAGATAGCCCCATTTTTAAAGGTATGGGGGGGGAGCAACTCACCGGAGATCCACGAAGGATGATAAGGCGCCTTGAAACCCTTTTGCCGGGCGAGGTGAGCGCTGGAGCCTAAGCGAAGGCGTCGTGACTGTCCGAAGTCACTCACACGTGGCACCATCTGACGGGAGCCAGCCCGTCCTGTGCGAAAATGATCAGTCTCACAGCAGTGTGGGTTGAAAGAGTCTGATGATTATTTGGGCTGCAAGAGCCTTATTTATACAAAAGCATACAGGAACATTTCATCATATTTGGACTACATTTCATCAGCCATACATATATGGGTAGGGTGGGCTTATTTCTTGCTTACGTAGGTAACATGCCATGTCTGCGTGGATCAATGGGCCTGTGTGTATGTGATTCTCACTACACCCAGTTAGGTGTGGTGCACGTTGGTGCATGGTCTTTCTGATAAGGGCAGTTAGTGGATCTGTGTCATATATGCCCAAACAGTTTCCCTACACAAGTTCATTCACTTTGTGCTTACATCATGTCAGAGGGCATTTCTTCCAGAGACATTTGTAGAGCGCAGTCTCATATCTTACACCATTATTTCAGCTTCGAGGTCATACATGATTCCCTTTTTTATTCACTCCTTTGATAGGAGTGACAATATAAAGAGTTAAGAATGCCCTGAGTTTAGTATGTCCCGCCACCTGACTAAGAGAGCACATGGGATGGTTCTGAATTGGCTGCTTGCCACCACATCCCTTATCTTTGCAAAAAAATGGATAAATGCCGTCATCTATATTGGTTGCTTGCCACAGATTCACCTATGCGTGCAAGAAAGCATGAACCGGGGGACAATTGTCTAATCCTTACCACACGTGTGACTAACGTATCAATCTGATGTGCAAGGATAATTTGATGAACTGCATTAAGGTCCAGGAGATGAAGGCAGTAAATTCATCCCAAGAGAAGCCCTGCAGGTGTATCTGACGTAGACGATCCCAGTATTGTTTGGCAGAGTCTAAATCTGCAATGTGCAGAACCTGTGGCTGAATGGGACACAAATGGAAGGAAGGAAGGAAGGAAGGGAAATCTGCTAGCCTCATGGGAAGAATTTCTCTGGAATCCACTGTAAACTTCCTCTGCTATCTAGACCAAGTTCCAACTTACATGCATTTACTGCCAAAGTAGCCTCAAATTTAAAGCATAAACAAAAGTAAAACAACAACAAAAGGAAGCCACTCAACATAAATGACAGATCATTTCAATATCACTGGTCTAATAACGTCAACCAGCTCTCCTGATTCAGGTGGAACAGAGAACTAGTAGTAGTAGCAGCAGCAGCAGCAGCAATCATCATCATCATCATCATCTGTGTGTCATTTCCTCCCAGATTCAATAACTTAGGACACAAAACGCTTCTGTATTTTCAAGATTCAACTTCAATTTATTGAACCAGGCACCACTCTGATACCTCAACTTCTTCTTTTGATTCTGGTGGAACAGAGAGAAAGAGCAGGTTGTCAGCCACTTCTTTAAGAAAAGTCATATTTTGAGCCTGTAGTTCAATTTCCCAGCAGCTCCCCTTGCCCCAGAGAACACTTCTAGCATTTCATCTCCTCTACCTGTGGGATTGTTCAACAGTGGGAATAGTTACCTCTTCACACCGGATGTGCATTTGGTGTGGCCCTTTCCAGGTTTGTATCTCATATGTTCTCCTATGTGTGTTGCCAGTAGAAGCCACAATTCTGTGGGTACTCTAGATGGGGCAGAAAGCACCAAGAAGCACCCTAGAGGTTTAAGTGCCGATCAAACTTCAGTTTTGCGATCTATAAATTCCAATTAGCAGTACTGGGGGTGATTCAGATTCTGGGGCAGTGCTTTTGGCCAGCAGAGGGTGTCACAGGGCCAGCCTACTTTCCCTTTAAAGCAAACCTGGGTCTCCACCTGTTTTTGGACTCCCATCATCCCTAACTAGGAAGACCAATGGGGAGGGATGATGGGAACTGTAGTCCGGGAGCCGCTGGGGACCCAAGGTTGGGAAACCCTGCTTTAAAGCCTCTTTTGCGTTTGGCCCACAATGATGGGACCTGTCCACGTTTGTATTTTCTTGTATCGTGTTTTCCTCATGACCTGTGTGTGTGTGTGTGTGTGTGTGTGTGTTTAGAGGGCAAATGAAAGAGAAATTGTCTGGCAACTTGCAGAAGAATGAAAGGTTGTGTTTAAAAAAAACACCCAAAAATGGGGGGTGGCCTCCTCAAATATTTCATGGGGGCCAGAGACCCATAGGCCTTTAAGAGTTAGCCCTTATTCCCTATACCCACAGGTCTTAGGATGGTTACAAATAAAACCACAACATAAAACCACGAAAAATCACATTTTAAAAGGGCATTAGATGTCAATCAGCCAAAGGTCTGGTTTAAAAGGTCCAGATTTGCCTGGCTCCTAAAGCTGTATAATGGTTTTTCCAACCTCTATATGGATTCTTTTATGGGAAGTGAGTTTGGTGCTATCAATGAAGCTCTTTCCACATTCCACAATCCACATTCCACATGAATTGTATGAATTCTCTGATGGGAAGTCAGATTGGAGCTCGTATTGAAGCTTTTCCCAAATTCCACACACTGATGGGGTTTCTCCCCTATATGAATTCTCTGATGGGAAGTGAGCTTGTCCTTTCTCCTGAAGCTCTTTCCACATTCCACACACGGATAGGGTTTCTCCCCTGTATGAATTCTCTGATGGGAAGTGAGCTTGTCCTTTCTCCTGAAGCTCTTTCCACATTCCACACACGGATAGGGTTTCTCCCCAGTATGAATTCCTCTGATGGGAAGTGAGATGGGAGCCATGACTGAAGCTCTTTCCACATTCCACACACTGATAGGGTTTCTCCCCTGTATGAATTCTTTGATGGGAAGTGAGAATGGAGCTCTACTGAAGCTCTTTCACATTCCACACACTGATAGGGTTTCTCCCCTATATGAATTCGTTGATGGGAAGTGAGATGGAGCTCTGAGTGAAGCTCTTTCCACATTCCACACTGATAGGGTTTCTCCCTTGTATGAATTCTCTGATGGGAAGTGAGCTTGTCTTTCTCGAAGCTCTTTCCACATTCGAGCACTGATAGGGTTTCTCCCTTGTATGAATTCTCTGATGGGAAGTGAGCTTGTCCTTTCTCCTGAAGCTCTTTCCACATTCCACACACTGATAGGTTTCTCCCTGTATGAATTCTCAGATGGGAAGTGAGATGGGAGCCTGACTGAAGCTTTTTCCACATTCCACACACTGATAGGTTTCTCCCCTGTATGAATTCTTTGATGGGAAGTGAGATTGGAGCTCGTACTGAAGCTCTTTCCACATTCCACACACTGATGGGTTTCTCCCCTATATGAATTCTTGATGGGAAGTGAGAGGAGCTTTGACTGAAGCTCTTCCCAAATTCCACACACTGATAGGGTTTCTCCCCTGTATGAATTCTTTGATGGGAAGCGAGAGTGGAGCTCGTACTGAAGCTCTTTCCACATTCCATGCACTGATAGAGTTTCTTTCCAATGAGATTTTGTTGATGGGAAGTGGAATGGGGGCTCTGACTGCAGCTTTCTCCACACTCCAATTTTGTAATTGGCTTCTCCTCTCTGGGGATTTTGTTGTGGTCACATTTGTTCTCGATTTCCGATTCATCACAATCTGCAATGGAGACAAAAAGGGATTAGACTGCAGGGGTGTCAAACTCAAATTCATCGGGGCCGCACCAGCAGTTTGGTCACCCTCAAAGGGCCGGTTGTATCTGTAGGACTATGTGTCCACTCTTTATTCATAAATTATTAAATAATAAAGATTAGCGAATGAGTTGCTCCTTCTCTCCCTCCCTCCTTGGGTGTGCACGGGCAGGCCCCGTTGGTAGAAGCCATCCATCAGCAACCAGTCCAACCTGCCAGTGATAATGTGCGATCAACACCAAATCACCCCCGCCAGTCACGATCATCATCCCCTGCAATGCGAGGGGGGCTCGGAGCGGAGGCGTCTGCACAGATTGGGGGGAGGGGTGGCGCGCGTGGGGGGGGTAAGGAAGGAGGATTGGAAGGCTGCAGCAACAGCAGCAGCAACAACAGCACCGGAAGGGTTGTTGCAGCCGGGCTCATCGGCTGCTTGCCTTGGCTGAGATCCCGAGCTGTGATGTGCTCCTGGGGCCGCAGCCAATGCTCCGGCCATTCTGCCTTCTGCTGCGGTCTCCCCACGGAGAGTCCCGAACCTCCCCCACCCTGCCTCATTAGGAATAAAGAGGACATTGACTAAGAAGCCAGGATGCGCTCGCACTGGCTCAAGAAACACCCTCCCCCAGCCGCCAGATTCGAAAGTCAGTCCCGCTGTGTAGAAAGGGGATTGCTCCCAGGTAAGCGCGCACACGGCGGCAGCGTCTCTGCCAGGATTGGGGCTGCCCCGGTGCTAAAGCCGCTTGCTAGGGATTGACACGGCGGCACTTTCTGCCAGGTAAAAAAAAAAAAAGGTAGCGAGGCTGGCGCTGCACTAAAAGGGCGAAGAATCTTGGCCACCAACTGCAAGCTCAGACTTCTGTCTCATTTCCTTGTTACGTTCCAGATGTCAAAACGGTTCTTCTCTCACCAATCCCGCACCAAGGAAGCTGCCAGTAGCCACCAGTAGCCCCCCCCAAAAAAGGTAGCGAGGCTGGCGCTGCACTAAAGGGGCGAAGCGGCTCCCCCACAGTTTCCCCGCCGCTACTTGTAAAATCCACAAGCCCTAAAAGCCTCCTCGAGCTCCCTGCTCCGAGGTGACTGCTCCCTCCACCCGCTAACAAGCGCCTCAAGTGCTTTTGCGCGACGCGCTCTAGAAACGCCGGCTAATCCCACTCCGAAACCAGGGCGGATGGATCGAGGCTGCCACCTTCAGCGCGGTCTGAAATCTCGGGAGTGTTGCGGCTGCTGTCTGCTAGAGCAGCGCTGCGAGGCTGGAGGAGGTGGGGGGTGCGGAGAAAAGGAGCAGGTGGGGGAGTAAGGAAGCGGCTGGGAATCCGGCCAAGCGCCACCCGCTGCGCATCTCCGGGCCCGGCTTCGCTACGCGGGCCACATGACGAGGTCTGGCGGGCCGGATTAGGCCCCCGGGCCTTGTGTTTGACACCTGTGGATTAGAGGCTCAGGAACAAATGGAGAAGAACTGAAAGGAATTGGGTGTGTGTTCATTACCTGTGTTGTTTGTCATTAACCAACATATTTATTATTAGTTTCTGATGGGTTGTTGAATGTTGCTTTGTTTGATATACAGTAGTGGTCAAAATTGTAGAAGCCTTTTGGGGGAAAGTGTATTTCAGAGGTTTGATGGCTCATAACACCACTTCTTTTGGAGTAATATCATAAAATTATATATCAATGGAAAGATAATTTAATCAATAATGCAATTCAACAAAGTTTGTTCAATTACCTGTATTCTATCAAACGTTATAGCCAAATAACCAGAAAAAGGAAGCACAACTTGCTTAGCTTGACTTTTGACAGTGTGTTATTTGATTGCTATCAGGTTGGTTGGTTTTTTGTGTTCTTTCATTTAGTGAGGTTGTAAAACATAATAAAATTACAGAAATGGCATTAAGAGGTGACTGGTCACCCAGAAAGCGATGTAAAATTGTACTATTAAGTGAACAAGGCTACAGTTATGAAGAAATTAGAAGAGAGATTGGGGAAAAGTTAACCAAAGCTGGAATTTCTATATTTGAAGAGGTATAAGGAGACTCAGTCACTCCAAAATCAGACTGGAAAAGGCAGGAAAAGGTGCACAAAGGCAAGTGACGATCGAAGAATGGAGAGACTGTCCCTACATGACAGAAGAAAACCATCTGGGTGTATACAAGATGACATGGTGCAATGCAATGTGAAGTTGAATGCATTACACCGACCGTGAAACACCCAGATGTGTGATGATCTGGGGTTGTATGGCACCAAAAGGTGTGGACAGAATTTGCGTCATTAATGAGGATGTAAATGCTCCAAAATGCATGAATGAAATACTTGAGCCCAAACTGAAGCGTTCCGCAGGTGATCTTTTCCCAGAACTGAAGCATACACACACACACACACACACACACACACCATTCAACAGGATTCAGCTCCATGTCATGTTACTGCTGTGTGCAAAAGGTGCTTTCAAGATAATCCCATTCCACTGCTGGAATGGCCCCTGGAATTGCCCAAACTTTAACCCAATCGGAAATCTATGGAGCCGACTAAAAAACTTGTTTGTCAGAAGCAACCCTGCAATAAAGCCCAATTAACAGAGGCAATAATTCAATCTGGTTCCACATTATTATAGCTGCAGAACTAAAAACTTGGATCGCTTCATGGGAAGGAGTTGTAAGGCCGTAATTAAAACTAAAGGTTACCAAGGGTTACCAAAGGTTTTATGTTTTTTCTTTATGGCTTCTGTTCTGATAAACACTCCTTCATAAAGTTATTGCACATTCTTCATTAAATTATCTTTCCATTGATCTATGATTTTATGGTATACTCCACACAAAAGTGATGTTATGAGCCATCAAACCTCAGAAATACACTTTTCACAAATGGTTTCCACAATTTTGGCCACTAGTATAAGTTGTTCATTT
Organism: Lacerta agilis; assembly: GCF_009819535.1. NCBI lineage: Eukaryota > Metazoa > Chordata > Lepidosauria > Squamata > Lacertidae > Lacerta > Lacerta agilis. The sequence goes on from NC_046315.1 coordinate 1,745,760, forward strand.
TAAATTTAAGGTTCTTTTTATATGGGATCAGATTATTATTATTTATGTTTCATGTTTATATATGTATATGTATTGGAAGCCGCTCAGAGTGGCTGACTCTACCCAGACAGATCGGTAGGGTATAACTAAATTATTGTAATTAGTACAGTGGTACTTCCAATTAAGAATTATTATTATATCATCTCATCATCCTCACTGCTACTACCACCTGAGATTCAATAAGCCTGGCTCTTCTCTGGGATGGATTTTGTTTGGCCCAGTCATGGCATCCCCTCCATCTCCAATGTCAGTCGTCTCTTTGGTCAACCCAAGACTGACAGGAGCAAAAACAAAAACAGAAAACCTGAAGCTACTTATCTTTCCTAACAATTCTGAAGCTGACATTTAAGATGGCCAGGGCAGTTCAGAGCAGCCCAATGTGGTAGAAAAAGGAATAATTTGAGGAAGATGTAAAAAAAAACACCTTGTAATTTGCTGTTTATTGTGGGGGTGTCAGGTTCCCAGGTGTTATAGGGGGCGCTGTTGAGCTCTGTGAAATATAAGGTTGGTCACATAAAGGTATTTTTTGAATTTCCAGGCAGATATGACGATCCCACAGGGAGCCTTACCAAGAGAGGCCACAATCCCACAATTCTCCTCCATGACGTCCTTATGCAGAGCTCTCTGGTCAGGATCCAGCAACGCCCACTCCTCGTCCGTGAAAACAGCGACATCTTCAAAGCACACTGGACCTAAAGAAAAAGGGAAATGTCCTCCTCTGAGACAGCAGAAATATGATCTGCTACACAATGCTCTGTTGTTTCCTTCCTGTAAATCGCGTGTTGTTTCAATAGGATTGCTTTGCTGCACATTGAGCTGCTCTGGGGAGTTCCCTCTGAATGCCCTAGAGTCAAATTCAAGGGGTTCATGGGGGCATGGAGAGGGGAGGAATGGGGGCAGGCCCCATTTTTCAGCGGATGGGGCTGGTTAGGTGAATCCAGGTCACTATTTGTTCTCATTTGTCCACTGCTTAGAAACCAATTTATCATTCAGTGATCATATAGAAATAAAGGAAGCCCTGGTTTGGATGGCCATCTGTCTTGATGATCTAGCAGAGATTCCTGCAATGCAGGGGGTCTCCTGGCTCTGAGAGACAAGCAGGGAGGGTGGCTTCAGGCAAAAGGAGAGGGAACACCAGGGCTCCTCCTTCTCCTGACTCACCTCTGCCTCTCGACCTCCCTCCTTCCCTCACCTCCTTCCTCTTCTGCCTCTGATTCTGCACTGCATTCTGCCACAGAGTCTCCCAGCTCACTAAGCCCTCTTACCCCTTCAGCTTCTGACACTTCCAGCTTCTGACCGACATCCTTCTTCCACCTCCACTCCTTGGGCTCTGAGCCATCTTCCTTCCTGGTTCCCCAGCTGGTTCTTCCCACCATTCCTCTGTGCCCAACCAGTCCATGACATTGCTCCATCCCTCGGCCTCTGCCCCACAAGGCAGCTTCCCCTGACCTGATCTGGTTCCACAGCCGCTGCTTCCCTTCTGCCCCCATGAAACGACGGATCAGGAGGTCTGGCAGCATCATTCTGTCACCTGCAACAGAGAAAAGGTAAGCAGGACGCCAGTAAAACAGGTATGATAGCCATGTTCAATATATAAAAGGATGTCATATAGAGGAAGAAGAAAGGTTGTTTTTCTGCTGCTCCAGAGAAGCGGACACGGGCAATGGATTCAAACTACAAGAAAGTAGATTCCACCAAAACATTAGGAAGAACTTCCTGACAGTAAGAGCTGTTGGACAGTGGAATTTGCTCCCAAGGAGTGTGGTGGAGTCTCCTTCTTTGGAGGTCTTTAAGCAGACGCTTGACAGCCATCTGTCAGGAATGCTTTGGTGGTGTTTCCTGCTTGACAGAGGGTTGGACTGGGTGGGCCCTTGTGGTCTCTTCCAACTCTAGGATTATAGGATTCTAGGGCATCTCTAAGTTTGCCCATTTCATATGTTAGTTGTGCAAAAATACATCTCCCCTCCTCTGGACCCTTGTTCCCAACTGACTCCCCCCAAACAAGATGAAAAGAACCCTCAAATGAGTTGGAAACCCAACAGAATAATAAAAAGAATGAGACCAAACGAGGAAAACCACCTTCCTCCTGACCCAGTGGCCTCTCTCCTGGTGTCCAACGGAGGCCTCTCTGCCTCACAGGAATCCAGTTCCTTCTGCAAAATATCCTTTCCCTGAAAAGAAACAGGATTCAAAACAGAATGGTTGAGAAATATTAGAAAGAGAATGACAGACTTGAAGGTTGTGAGATCTCATTCCATGGATGCTTTCCCCAAAAAAAAGGATGGGCCATCAGCAGACCATTATGGGATGTTCTCAGAGGAAAGTCTTCTCACCTGCTTTCTCTCCTCTGCCTGACTCAGGAGGAAACCTTCGGCCAGGGCCACCGCCTGGGAACTGGTCTCTCCGCTCCACATTCCCTCACCCAGCTCTCCATCTCCGGCGGAAGAACAGCCAGGAACTGATCCAAGATCACCAGGTCCAGCATCTCAGGCTTTCGTGTGCCTTTCTGGCTTCAGCCACTGACGGGTCAGGTGGTAGAGTCGGTTGCAAATCTCTCGGGGTTGCAAATCTCTCGGGGTCCTGTTGGTCTCCTTGCAGCAGAACTGCCTCAACTGCTGGCTCTGCACCTCTGAGCGGAGGGGGTCCTCCTCACCCAGGATCTTCTGCAAAGAGTTTTCCAAGAATCCCCCACTGCTCCCAGTTTGGATGGCATGGCCTCTTCCTGCTTCAGGGCCAGCTGAGTCTTGCTCATGCCATCTGTGGTCTCAGGAAGCCTCTGAGAGATCAGAAGGAACCCTTTGGTCTTCTGCCAAGTTCTGTCCGTCTGAATGAGAAGCTCTAGCAAATCCTACAAAGCAAATACATTGCTCTGTTACAGAATTAGGTAGGAGGGGGAGAGGGAATGTTCCCTGAGCAAGCATGGGATGAGTCTTGGAGGGAACCAGGGCTGGACTGCACCACATCCCAGACTATGAGGTATCTTTTTGAAAAGAAAGAGGAGGAGGACGAGGGAGAAGAAATAGTCTCTAGCCTTCTAGCAATGCAAAATGTGGAGGGAAACGAAGGGGGCTAGTCCACCTCCTTGTCGCCCTTTGGAAAACCATTTGCCCATGTTTCCTCTGTTGTGCAATGACGGCTGAGTGACATCACACACAGTTAAAGTCCTAGGGACTCATTTGTTCGAAGAAGGGAGATTTCGTGGAGCCATTTGGGATCCTCTGATCTCCCTGGCAGGCCCCTCTCCTCCCCCTGCATGAGCAGACCAGGCCCCCCAGTTGGCCCCCTCCCCTGCTGCAGCATTGGGACCCCCCCCGCCTCCCCACTGCACCCTCTGAGAAGGGAGAGAGAGAGAGATCCCAGGAGGGGACAGCCAGGCAGCCCTTGCAGGAGAGGACTGGGCAGGGAGGGAGGGGCCTGGGCTCTGGAGGACCTGGATCCCGCTCACTTCCTTTCCTCTCTAGGAAGGCCGCTCAGTTCCCTTTAACCCTTGCAAAGCCGACTCCGCCCAGCTCAGCCCTCTCTCCGCTGTTTATTATTTTTCATGGATCTATGGGGCAGCTGCCCCCTGGCTCCGCCTATGGGAAGGGATGCTTGGGGTGGGGGATTCTGGCTCTTGGCTGGGCTCTGAGCATCTCCCTCCCTTGTCCAGCTTGCAGGGAAAGGAGCGGAGCAGGATCCGGGAGCCAAGCCGCCCCTGGAGAGCTTCCCTTCGGCCCTTGGGGAGGTCAGGATGGGGGGGCAAGGAGAGGGCGCTTTGGGGCTCGGAGCTGGAGGCCTTCACCTTGGGTCCCAGGGTGGGAGTGGCTCTCTTCCTGAAGCCTTGCTGGGCTGGTTCCTGGTCTCCATCGGACAGGTCCTGATGGCCACAATCGGGCATGGAGACACACAAGTTCATTCCCTTTGTGCTTACATCATTTCAGAGGGCATTTCTTCCAGAGACATTTGTAGAGCGCAGTCTCATATTTTCCACCATTATTTCAGCTTCGAGGTCGTACATGATTCCCTTTTTGATTCACTCCTTCGATAGGAGTGACAATATAAAGAGTTAAGGATGCCCTGAGTTTAGTATGTCCCGCCACCTGACTAAGAGAGCACCTGGGATGGTTCTGTATTGGCTGCTTGCCACCACATCCCTTATCTTTGCAAAAAAATGGATGAATGCCGTCATCTATATTGGTTGCTTGCCACAGATTCACCTATGCGTGCAAGAAAGCATGAACCCGGGGACAATTGTCTAATCCTCACCACACGTGTGACTAACGTATCAATCTGATGTGCAAGGATAATTTGATGGACTGCATTAAGGTCCAGGAGATGAAGGCAGTAAATTCATCCCAAGAGAAGCCCTGCAGGTGTATCTGACGTAGACGATCCCAGTATTGTTTGGCAGAGTCTAAATCTGCAATGTGCAGAACCTGTGGCTGAATGGGACACAAATGGAAGGAAGGAAGGGAAATCTGCTAGCCTCCTGGGAAGAATTTCTCTGGAATCCACTGTAAACTTCCTCTGCTGTCTAGACCAAGTTCCAACTTACATGCATTTACTGCCAAGGTAGCCTCTAATTTAAAGCATAAACAAAGGTAAAACAACAACAAAAGGAAGCCACTCAACATAAATGACAGGTCAATGCAATATCACTGGTCTAATAACATCAACCTGCTCTCCTGATTCAGGTGGAACAGAGAACTGGAAGTAGTAGCAGTAGCAGCAGCAGCAGCAGCAGCAATCATCATCATCATCATCATCATCATCATCTGTGTGTCATCTCCTCCCAGAATCAATAACTTAGGACCCAAAACGCTTATCTATTTTCAAGATTCAACTTCAATTTATTGAACCAGGCACCACTCTGATGCCTCAACTTTTGATTCTGGTGGAACAGAGAGAAAGAGCAGACTGTCAGCCACATGCTGATGGCACTTCACTCCAAACCTCCTTATCACAGAATCATAGAATTGTAGAGTTGGAAGTTCACCCAAAGGCCATCTAGTTCAACCCCCTGCTATGCAGGAATCACAGCTGAAAAATCCCTGACAGATGGCCAGTAAGAGAAAACTGTACTGGGTCTTCCAAATGGGCCAGGAATGAGCCCATATATAGAGAAGGATTCCTTAGATCTGGGTGGTAATGGAAGTTCACAGTGTGGAATCTTCAGAAGGATCTTCACAACCCACTTGGGAGTGAAATGGAGCAGAACCAGGACTGTCATCTGTAGCGCTCAAAATCACCATAGCAAGGGGTCTTCTTGACGCATCCATGCTTCTAGTATTGAGAATATCCATGAATAATAATAGAGGGGGCAGGAGATGGGAGCTTGTACCCAATGATTCACCGGAGAGACATCCCACACCCTGCAGAGAGATCACCATATGCTTCATGATGCTGCAACTGATAAATGAATGATTTATGTTTTTTTAAAAAAAAGTTAATTGCGAAAAGTTCTTATCAGCACCTAGTTCTGCAAAATGCCCGCCCTATTCGGTGACGTATCTGTTTCGTCTTCACCCCATAGACGAGGGGGTTCAGCACTGGAGGCACCAGAAGGTGGACATTGCCCATCACGGTATGGATGTTGGAGCCGTGCGTCTTACCAAACCTGTGAACCATGGACAAGCCAATGAAGGGCACGTAGAAAAGGAAGACAGCACATATGTGGGAGATGCACGTCCCGAGGGCCTTGGCACGTGCCTCTTGGCTCAAACTCAGGGCAGCCTTCAGGATGAAGTAGTAAGACAAGGAGATGAGCAGGGAATCCACCCCAATGGCAAAAATGATGACCACGAGTCCATAGATGATGTTAACCTTGATGCTGGCACAGGCTAGCTTCATGACATCCTGATGCAGGCAGTAGGAATGGGAGAGAACGTTGGACTTGCAGAAGGGCAGCCTCTTAATGAAAATGGGCAAAGGGGCCATCAGGGCTGCTCCACGAAATACAGCCACCAGTCCTATTTTAGCTATCCTGGGCGTGGTGAGGATAGACGAGTGGTTCAGTGGGTAGCATATGGCGATGTAGCGGTCGAAAGCCATAGCTAGCAAGATGGTGGATTCCATTCCAGAGAGGCTGTGGATGCAGAACATCTGGACCAAGCAAGCATCGAAGGCGGTGCTGGTGGATCTGAACCAGAATATGGCCATCATCTTGGGCACGGTGGACAGGGTGATTATGATGTCGATGGCCGCAGGGGCGTACCCAGGATCAAAACTAGGGGGGGGCAAGCCATGGTCGCCCCCCCCCCCCGTTTTCCCAGAGTTGTCGACCTTTTGGCTGGCGGGGTGGCATGACATGGGCCCAGGACTCCCGTGATGCAGGGGGCAATAACCAGAGGCGTAGTAAGGTTAGGTGCAGGGGCATCTTAAGCATATCCGGCGCCGGAGTACAAAGATCCCTCCGGAGGGCCCCTCCCATTTCCCACATGATACATTCAACACACATTTAAAGCACATGATTTCACCCAGAGAATCCTGGAAACTGTAGCTTCCCACTCACAGAGCTACAGTTCCCAGGATTCTCTAGAGGAAGTCACGTGCTTTAAATGTGTGGTCTACTCTAGAACTGGCATCAGCGGCTGAACATCTGCTTGACATGCGGAAGGTCCCTGGTTCGGTCCCTGACATATCCAGGTATGCTGGAATAGGACTGCATAAAAATCCCAGAGGGCTGTTGTCAGTCAGTGTAGACACTATGGAGCTAGGTAGGCCAGTGATACAACTCTGGTTAAGTTATCCCTCTATAAAAGTAATATTTCATTTCCTCAGGTCATGTGTCCCTTGTTAAACTGGCAGAAAAGGAGGGGCCCCACCCATTTTTTGCACCTGTCCTGCCCACCACTAGTATGCCACCCCTGAGAAATGGCCCTTCATGGAAAAGGTTACCCATTCCTGGTTTAAACTACCTTTTATGAGTAGCTTCTAGCTTCATTCCAGAATTACAGTATCTGATGTTTACATAAACATTTTGGAAACAGATTTGTCAGGGGTTGGCTTCATAATTTCTCAAACTTTTTGGAGTCCTCTGTCCATAGGAAGCCCAAGTGAGCCAGTAGCATTTGCTCAAGTTTGCTTGGTATTCTTCTTCCTCACTTACTGGAAAATTAAGTGTCTTCCTTGTATTTTTGAAGTAAAAGGTAAAAGGTAAAGGACCCCTGGACAGATTAAGTCCAGTCAATGGCGACTATGGGGTTGTGGCGCTCATCTCGCTCTATAGGCCGAGGGAGCCAGTGTTTGTCCGCAGACAGCTTCCGGGTCATGTGGCCAGCATGACTAAGCCGCTTCTGGCGAACCAGAGCAGTGCACAGAAACACTGTTTACCTATTTAACTACTTGCACTTTGACGTGTTTTCGAACCGCTAGGTTGGCAGGAGCATGAAAAAAAAATGGATTAAGCAAATAAGAGAGCCAGGGAAGTATAGCAGTTAAGAATGTTGGGCTAGGTTGGACCTGAGGGAGGCCCAGGTTCAAATCCCCACTCAGCCAAGAAGCTCATTGCATGACCTTGGACCAGTTGTCCTCTCTCAACCTTGCCAACCTTGCCAAGTTGTTACAAAGATGAAAAGAAAATCATGTTTACTTCCTTGGACACCTTGGGGGAAATGGAGGAGTATAAATGTAGTAAATAAAGAAAACAAGCAAGCAAGCAAACAGACAAATATGGACTGTGTTACTGGAAAGGTACTTTTCCCCAAGTCAAACCATCTAGCTCAGTACTGCATACACTGACTGGCAGCAGCTCTCCAGTGTTTCAGGCAGGGGAGATTCTTAGCCGTACATGCAGATGCCAGGGAGGAAAATTTGGGTGCAAGGTGTTCTAACCACTTAAGGGGATGACCCTCCCCTTAAGACATAGATACATTGGGAGCCACATTATGCAAAATCAAACTCTTGGTCCATCTAGCTCAGTATTGCCCACACTGACTGGCAGTGGCTCTTCAGGAGTCTTTCCCACTTCCCAGCCCTAACTGGAGATGCCAGAGATTGAACCTGGGACCTTCTGCATCAAAGCAGATGCTCTGCCACAGAGCTATGACTCTGCCCCCTGCTTTATTTGCAGATTAAATAAATAGCTGGAATGTTGGGAATTAGAAAAAATGAAACAACCAGTTATTCCCAGCCTAGCTGGTGGGGGGGGGCACTCCAGCCATGCTTAGGGCCATTTGCCCCTCTACCCACCTTACCCAATTCCCCCTTCCCTACCTGGCTGACTGGGGAGTGGGTTCCACTCTGCCAAGGGGGGATGCGACAGAGGTTGGCACCCTCTTCCAACAAAGCCAAGTTTGCTCATCTAGTCTTCTCTTGTTTCCCCCACCTGGCATGGACCTGGGCTGGGAGGGATGAGATGGAGCTTTACTTCCCTCCTTCCCCTCTCTCTTTGATTCCAGGTTGTTGGGAGGGGGGTGTTTCCCCCAATGCATTGCCTTTTTAACCCTTCTCTGGCCCCTTCAGCCACAGAATCCTATGAAGGTCACTATGTAGCATCTTGGTCAATGCTGAGGTTCATGGACAGGAATTTTGAAGTCGTTTTTTATATCTTGCAAACCCCGTTCTTCCCTGTTATGCCTTGTTCCTGCCCCGCCACTGTTCCACCCGTTTTGCCTTTTTCCAGGTCCAAAAGGATCTATGAGTTGGCAATTGCCTGAAATGGTCTCCGGCTGTACAGTTTCACAATATGAGTATTTATTATCATCGCCAGCCCACCTTTTATTATTTTCACAATATGAGTATTTATTATCATCGCCAGCCCACCTGGGAAATCCTTCCCAGGAAAGTAACATTTTTAAATGCATTGAGAAATTCATTTTAAAAAATTAAAAAATTCCTTCCAGTAGCACCTTAGAGACCAATTAAGTTTGTTCTTGGTATGAGCTTTCGTGTGCATGCACACTTCTTCAGATACACTGAAAAAGAAGTCACCAGACTTGAATGCAAACTTGATAAAGACTTGAAGGCAGGAAAGTGGAAAACAAAGGGTTAAATGCTGCTGGAACGGGGAGAAGCCACAACAAGGAGGGTCTTAACAACAAGGTGGTTTTAACACAGCAAAAGGCAGGGAGGGGCTGAACAACAGTAATTGCTAGCGGCAGGTAAAAGGACGCTGCGAAACACCAACCCAGGAGATATTTTTGCTAGCGGTAGAAAAGCAGGGATTTTAAACAACTCAGAAAAAGGGGGACAGAGGGAAACACCAACTTCAGAGCAGTAAAGTAACTTTAAAAGGGGCGAACCAGAGGAGTTGGGGTGAAGGAATGACAGACAACACAACGCCAGGAACAGGCAAGCCCTCCAAACGTGTTAATATTCCCAGAACAGCGGGAGGGAGGGAGGGAGGGAGGCGTGAGAGGGAAGAGCAAAGCCTGACGCAGGGGCAAAAGCCAGCCCGCCGCTGTGAGCGCGCTCCTCCTTGCCTCCGGGACAGGAGCTGCCTTGGGCAAGGGGGGGGGCAAAGGGAGGAACTTGGGCGGCAGGGACAGCAGCCTCCTTCTTCTCCGCTCCTCTCCTCCTGGCCCGCTTCTTCCTCAGCCTAAATGGACGCGCCGGGCAGCCCGGGATGCGGCTCCTCTTGCCCGGCGCCGATCATTTTTGCTTCTGGGGGGGGGCAGCTGGCTTCTAGGGGGGGGCAGCTGCCCCCTCCTGCCCCCCCTTCGGTACGCCCATGGATGGCCGCCAACATGCAGAGGAAGAGGTACATGGGCTCGTGGAGACTCCGCTCTGCTCGGATGATGTAGATGATGGTGCAGTTGCCCAGGATGGCCAGCAGGAAGAGGAAGCAGAGGGGGAAAGCCAGCCAGAAGTGAGATGCTTCCATACCCGGGAAGCCGACTAAAATGAACATGGCAGTGGTGAAGTTGCCTTGATGGAAAGAGGACATGGTCAGTGCCTCTGTGTCCCTTCTGGATTCAGTGAGCACTGAAACACAAAGAGCGGGTATTCTTTTTTATCGTATTGATTATTATTATCTGTCAGTACGCTTTTTACTATGTTCTTATTATGTTTTATCATTTATGTGTTTTTAATGTTGCACACTGCCCTGGGATCTTTTGATAAAGGGCTGTATATAAATTGAATAAATCATGATTCCCCCCTCCAAACTCAGGTAGTACTGTGTAGCCAGGTGAGAATGTTACAGAATATGTGTTTTAGTGGTTCTGTGCATTGTGGAGAAGTTGGGGAGGAGCCTCAGGAGAGCTCCTCACACTCCCTTTTTTGCCCATCTGCTGCACAACAACCCTGCAGTGCTGCCAACTGGATTTTACTATGCAGTAGCTGCTGCCACCACTCTCCTGGTCATCCAACAGGTGAGGTCCCTACAGACTGGAGGTAGGCTCACTGTTTCTTGAAACAAATACTCCTCTTCCTGACTCAGGCACATATGGTAACAAGACCCTGTTGTCTGCAAGCCATGGCCTCACACCTCATACTCACTTCCTGGGTCTATTTATCCATCTTTCAGCTATCCCTTTGGGTGAGGGAAGAGAGATGCAGTCCACAGACGACCACAGCGCCTGGAGACAGACAATATGGTCATGTATCCATAGCAGTGACTAGAGGAGGAATGACCTCTGGGAGGAGAGCAGAGAAGAAATGCCCTGGTGCATCGGCGGCAGCAGCACAAACAGATGCCTTCATCAGCCCCAGCTGCAACTAAACATGTCTCTCCTGTATCGGCTTCTATTGCAGGTGCTGCAATCTTCCAACAGTTTGACTTCAGCCCTGAAGGAGATTCTCCATTGTATCCCAAGTGGCCTAGGGTTGCCCGATTTCAAAAAGTAAAAAGCAGGACACCCTGAAAGTTGTTGGACAATTCCACCTTTGAAATCCTGGTAATGTCAAGTGGGAGAATTCTACGATGGATGTTTAGGAATTTCTGCACGGCATGTAGAGAGTGGATTGAGAGAACTTTTTCTCCCACAGGCGCCCACTCGACTGCTTCAACTACAGGTGCCCCGTAATACCTGTTCCACATTTGCAAGACTTCAATTGTTTAGTATGGCAGCACAGACCCTTTGGAACTCCCTGCCTCTTGAGATCAAGCAGGCGCTTCCCTCCCACCTTTTTTGGCACCTCCCACCATTTTGGCACTGGGGAGCTGCTGCCAGTCAATGTAGACCAGGGGTCCTCAAACTATGTCCCACTGGCCAAATCCAGCCTGCCAGGGTCATGGATCTGGCCTGCACAGCCATTTCAGACCCCACCAAGCATCTCATTGCCCACTCAGTCAGTCCTCACACCGCGCTGAGGCAAACACCACTGGCATGGTGGCGGCTCTACCAACGAAAGGCCAGGGGGTTTCACCTGGGGATGGGGAAGTGTTGTCTTTTCGCTTGAAGAGTAAAGTTGAGGTTGGCGGAGGAAGGCAGACTTGGGTCGATTCGGTTTCGTTCCGTAGACATTTATGTTAAAGAAAATTGGGAGCTACATGCCTTCTTTATCTACAGGAGATTGGGGTACAGATCTCTATTCAAAAAATGTTCCAGAAAACTGGGTTTTTATTATTTTGTGTGCCCCCCTCTGGTCATTAGCGGAACAATCAACCGTCCTCTTATGTATGAGTGAAAATGGCCAGTCATAGAATCATAGAGTTGGAAGAGACCACAAGGGCCATCCAGTCCAACCCCCTGCCAAGCAGGAAACACCATCAAAGCATTCCTGACAGATGGCTGTCAAGCCTCCGCTTAAAGACCTCCAAAGAAGGAGACTCCACCACACTCCTTGGCAGCAAATTCCACTGTCTAAAAGCTCTTACTGTCAGGAAGTTCTTCCTAATGTTTCGGTGGAATCTTCTTTCTTGTAGTTTGAATCCATTGCCCAGTGTCTGCTTCTCTGGAGCAGCAGAAAACAACCTTTCTCCCTCCCTCCTCTATATGACATCCTTTTATATATTTGAACATGGCGAACATATCACCCCTTAACCTTCTCTTCTCCAGGCTAAACATACCCAGCTCCCTAAGCCGTTCCTCATAATAAGAAGAAGAAGAAGAGGAGGAGGAGGAGTTTGGATTTGATATCCTGTTTTTCACTACCCGAAGGAGTCTCAAAGCATCGTTTCCAGGCCTTTGACCATTTTGGTTGCCCTCTTCTGGACACGTTCCAGCTTGTCAGTATCCTTCTTGAACTGTGGTGCCCAGAACTGGACACAGTATTCCAGGTGAGGTCTGCCCAGAGCAGAATATAGTAGTACTATTACTTCCTTGATCTAGACGCTATACTCCTATTGATGCAGCAAAATTTGTGCTCTGGTTCTCTCATCTTCTTCACGTTCTTTCTCAGAGGGTAGTGGCCTCAAACCAGTTTCCACACAGTGCCATGGTTTATCACGTTTTAGTACTAATTCAAGCTTGAGAGCCCAAGTCAAGTAGTTCTTATCATTCAGACGTTCCATCTGGGCAGTGTTGCCAAGATTAATAAACTGTGCAGGTTGCTGAGCTGACATGGCTTCTGCTCCTTGCTGCACCGGGTCTGCTTCTTCGGTATGCGGCCTCACCACTGGACTTTCAGTCCCCTTGAGGTCCTCACCGACAGCACCCTGATCCTCCAGCTTTAGCAATTCACCATCCGTAAGATCCTGGGCGCCATAACCTGAAGCGCAGCGGGAATTAATGACACAGAGTTCTTCATTGAAGTAATAAAATCTTTACTAAGTTTAAAATCAACTTCTTCATAACATAGTTCGGAAACGTTTTAAGAGAACGTATACTGAATACAGACTCTGCTCTATACTGACACAGACTCTGAGACTGAGACAAAATGGTCGCTACATTTAAGGTGAGTGAGTCACATGGCCCAGAATGACTTTACAATTAACAGTCAGGCTTCAACAGTTTTAGCAGGCCGAATACCTTTGCTGTTCCTGTTCTCGTGTCTTTGTCACATGACAGAAGAGATAAGACTGACTTCCGTTCTTACACTTTCCAAGCCTAGGAAAGTTACAGGTGGGTAGCCGTGTTGGTCTGCCATAGTCAAAACAAAATCGAAAATTCTTTCTAGTAGCACCTTAGAGACCAACTGAGTTTGTTCCTGGTATGAGCTTTCGTGTGCATGCACACTTCTTCAGATACACTGAAACAGAAGTCACCAGATCCTTAAATATAGTGGGGGAGTGGGGAGGGGTATTACTCAGAAGGGTGGTGGGAAAGTAAGCCTAGGAAAGTAAGCAGTTTCCTGTTCAAAATGAACTTTGTTTGAATCCCTCCCCCAGCCTGCCCCCTCCGCCCCCCATTCACACCATCCATCTCCCCAAGGATTACAAGCCGGAACATTGGCATGAATATGACTGATAAGTATGCGGATGTGGTCATCGCAAGGGGCGTGGATAATCTTGGTTCCCTCAGCACTCAGTGTGACAACTATGGGCGGTGCAGCTGTAAACCTGGTGTGATGGGCGACAAATGTGATAGGTGCCAGCCCGGCTTCCGCTCTCTCACAGGGGCCAGTTGCAGGCGGTGTTCTTGCAATCCTGCTGGCAGTATGGACGAGTGCAACATGGACAGAGGGCGTTGTACCTGCAGAGACAATGCTGAGGGCTTCAACTGTGAAAGGTGTAAACCTGGCTTTTTAAACCTGGATCCTGCCAATCCAAGGGGATGCACTCCCTGCTTTTGTTTTGGGCACTCATCTGTCTGTACCAATGCCATTGGATACAGCACCTACCGAATCACCTCCAGCTTTCAGTTTGGAGAGGAGGACTGGCACGCAGAACAGTGAGATGGCTCTGAAATTTCAGTTCAGTGGATTAGTGAGACTCAAGAAATATCTGTGATCTCAGAAACTCCCTTTCCCATCTACTTCATTGCACCAGGCAAGTTCCTTGGGAATCAAATCTTGAGTTACGGCCAAAACGTGACATTCTCTTTTCGGGTCGATAGGCGGGACACACGCCTTTCTGCGGAGGACATAGTGCTTGAAGGCGCTGGCCTGAGAGTATCCGTACCTCTGATTGCTCAAGGCAACTCCTATCCCAGTGAGAGCACCCTGAAGTATGCCTTCAGACTCCATGAAGCAGCAGATTATCCATGGAGACCTTCTCTTACCCCGTTTGAGTTCCAGAAGCTTCTGCACAACTTAACAGCAATCAAGATCCGTGGGACCTACAGTGAGAGGACGGCAAGAACAGTAGTGGCAAAAGGATGGAAAGAGCAAGAAGCACCGAAGGTTATTGAGTGGCAAATTAAATTACAAGAATATGCTGAGCTGGCTCTACTAACAAATAAATTAAGAGGAAATACAAAGCAGAACTTTGCTGGTAAATGGGAGGTCTATAAAAATATGTGTTAAAATATAATAAAAGTATTGTTACCATGCCGGCATTCGAGGGATGAAGGGAATGAAAACAGTTTGAAGGAAAGAAAGTGGAGCAATGAAATGCCTAAGAATGTATGGTAGAATGGAGATAAGAAAGTGTGTAGGGTTGTAAGCATTCACATTTATATTAGTTGAAGCAAAGGGATTTGTCAGGAAGACGGTAAATATTCTATGTGAAGACGGAGCAGAGCATTAAAAAATTTTTTTTCCCATTTTTAAATTTTTTTTTTTAAATCATTTTTCATTTTATAATTTTACCTACCTACGGTATTTTCTTTTTAGTTGTGTTTACTGTATGTGTACATGTACAACATACATTGTTCAGAATTGGGAAAATATGACGCATATAATCAAAATAATTATTGTATATAACTTTACTTAAGTTTTGTATTTGCGTTTGACTTGTATTTGTAATTGGAGATTTAGTGTTTTAGTTTGTTGTATCTGTAAAATCTATAATAAAAATATCAATAAAAAATGAACTTTGTTAAACACCCTGAAGCCTTTTTGTTAGGTATCTCAAACCAAGAGCTGCCAAAAGAAAAATGGATATTATTTATATGCTACAACAGCAGCAAGAATCTTGATTGCACAATATTGGAAGACGGAAGAAATACCATCAAAGGAACAATGGCAAGAAAAACTAACGAACTATGCAGAGTTGGCTACGAGAGAAGAACAAAAAGATAAACTACGAGAGAAAGACTAAAAGGACTTCAAAAGAGTCTGGGAACCATTTAGTCTATTTGCAAAAACAACAAAATGGACTGGATTCACTGGCAGCGTTTGAATAAACATTCACAACTTTCTTTCAGTGGCAGATATTTTAGGGAAATGATAAGGGAATTTACTTTTACATAAAAAGCAGGACACAACAAATATAGCTAAATAACTCAGCAGAGGGGAGTTGAGGGAAGTCCAGAGGAGGGAGAACAATGGTATACAACATGATGATTGAGATCTGTATTTTTATTTCTTGTAAAAATTCAATAAATATTCATTAAAAAAGGAAAGTAAACAGAGACATGTGATATACTAGTCACATGTCCAGCAATGGGAGGAGTGAATTGCTAACACAGCACACGATTGCAGGTACAGGTAGGTAGCCGTGTTGGTCTACCAAAGTCAAAGCAAAATAAAAAATAAAAAAATTCCTTCCAGTAGCACCTTAGAGACCAACTAAGTTTACACACTAGCCAAATTGCCACCAGGTGAAAAGTTAATTTCTAGCAGGTTGGTCTTTAAAAGGAAGACTCAGGTATCTGGCAATGCACATTTTAAAGCTAGACTGGTAGCAAAAGGTTTTGCACAAAAGTCAGGAATTCACTATGGTGAGCTTTTTGCGCCCACTGCCAAGGCAGAATCAGTGAGGCTTGTTTTGTCTGTTGCAGCTGAGAAGAAATTGGAAGTGAGTCGTTATGATGGTACTTCTGCATATCTAAATGCTCCTCTGGACCAGGTGATATACATGCGACAACTCCCAGGGTTTGAGGAAGGGAATGATTTGGTGTGGAAATTACACGTCTATGGTCTTAAGCAAAGTGCTAAATGCTGGAATGAATGTATAAACACGCAACTTTTAAATCTTGGATTTAAAAGAAGTATCGCTGATCCTTGCTTGTATACAAAAGGATCAGGCGATGATTATATATTGGTTTTGATCTTTGTTGATGATTTGATGGTGGCAGGACAGGTAAAATTCAAAAGATAGCAAATCAGTTGGCAAAACATTTCAAACTGAAAGACCTAGGACCAACAAGTCACTATTTAGGGGTCCAAATATGCAGAGAAGCAGATGGAAGTTTCTTAATATGCCAAGAGCAAAAGATTAAAGGTCTACTTGAACAGCTAGAAATGCAGAATTGTAATGCTGTGTAAACCCCTATGACTGTAGATTTTCAAAAGACTGAGAGTGATGTTTGATCAACCAGATTTATCCCAATCAGTGATAGGATAGTGAGGCAATCTATGAGGATAATCAAACTTGTATCGCAAACGCTAATTCAGGGAACACTTCAGCACGTGCAAAACACGTAGCAATTAAGTTTTGCAATGTTAAAGACTATATACAACGTAATGTGGTTAAGTTGTATACACAGGTCTCAAGACAGTCTATATGTGTGTGTGTGTTCCCATTGCGTACGCACCCGACACCACCTTGCTCCATAACCACTGGACCAAATCACATCAAATTTAGGACAAAGTGTAACATGACCATGGAGGAAGGATCTGGCATAATAAAAATTCAATAAAACGACACCTATCATGCCTAAAATAAAGAATAAACGCAAAAAAATGGCACACACATTACATGTCACCAGCAACAGAACTGAAGACTTTGAACAACAACCAATAGAAAGGCTCATCGCAGGGCAGCATCACAGACTGTGCGCCGACCAAAAAACCTCCTTAACCTCAGTCCTCCGTTTTCCTGTGTGCATCCACCAGAGGAACCGACAGCAGGGACAGCCCCCATTAAGCTCCATAGCCCCAGCCTCTGCACTCTTACCACACTCAGAAAAGTTCGCCAAAAAAACAGTTAAGAGGAAGGCCTAAACTCTTCTTAGTAGTTTCAGCTCCAGGCAGGAAAAGGTTTTTAGGCCCGGGCCATACCATTCCTTATGGCAGGGGGGGGGAATGTAGGATGAGAAAGCTCAGCAACTATGCTTCGCTCCCTATCCTGTCTCCACACACAATACTTTCTGCACTGCTGTATTGCTTTACAAACGCAACTCCAGTTATCAGAAGAGGAAAAAGCGCCGCACACAAATGTATAAGGACCCTACCAGTTCCCCATCACCCCTCCTAATGCCAGAGCTGACTGTACTATGTATCAGGTTTCCAGGGGGGGGAGATAGTAAATCTAGGGCAAGGGTTTAATAATATGAAAGGGGCATTTAAGAGAGAGACCAGGGTTCGAATCTCACTACTAAGCTGAGGGGGGGGGAGAAGGGGCAGACAGAAGTTGAACAGAGGAACTTCTTCAATTTCACAAAATCATAGAAGGTGGGGAAAGAAAAGAGGGTAATTGAAAACAGGGAGGAGAGAAGGGGCAGATGGAAGTTGAACAGAGGAACTTCTTCAATTTCACAAAATCATTGAAGGTGGGGACAGAATAGAGGGTAATTGAAAACAGGGAGGAGAGAAGGGGCAGATGGAAGTTGAACAGGGGAACTTCTTCAATTTCACGAAATCCATACAATCATAAAAAACCATAAAAAACCACAGCAAAGCGTGGCCGGGTCAGCTAGTTACAAATAAAAACAAAAAACATCACATTTTAAAAGGCCTGGTTTAAAAGGTGCGGATTTGCCTGGCTCCTAAAGCTGTATAATGGTGTTTCCAACCTCTGTATGGATTCTGTTATGGGAAGTGAGTTTGGTGCTATCAATGAAGCTCTTTCTACATTCCACAATCCACATGAATTGTATGAATTCTTTGATGGGAAGTGAAACTGTCCTTTTTACTGAAGCTCTTTCCACATTCCACACACTGATAGGGTTTCTCCCCTGTATGAATTCTTTGATGGGAAGTGAGCTTGTCCTTCATCCTGAAGCTCTTTCCACATTCCACACACTGATAGGGTTTTTCCCCTGTATGAATTCTCTGATGGGAAGTGAGATGGAAGCCATGACTGAAGCTCTTTCCACATTCCAAGCACTGATAGGGTTTCTCCCCTGTATGAATTCTCTGATGGGAAGTGAGATGGAAGCCATGACTGAAGCTCTTTCCACATTCCACACAATGATAGGGTTTCTCCCCTGTATGAATTCTTTGATGGGAAGTAAGATTGCAATTCGTACTGAAGCTCTTTCCACATTCCACACACTGATAGGGTTTCTCCCCTGTATGAATTCTTTGATGGAAAGTGAGCTTGTCCTTCTTCCTGAAGCTCTTTCCACATTCCACACACTGATAGGGTTTCTCCCCTGTATGAATTTTCTGATGGGAAGTGAGATTGGAGCTTGTACTGAAGCTCTTTCCACATTCCACACACTGATAGGGTTTCTCCCCTGTATGAATTCTATGATGGGAAGTGAGATAGTCCTTCGTCCGGAAGCTCTTTCCACATTCCACACAATGATAGGGTTTCTCCCCTGTATGAATTCTTAGATGGGAAGTGAGAGTGGAGCTTGTACTGAAGCTCTTTCCACATTCCAAGCACTGATAGGGTTTCTCCCCTGTATGAATTCTTTGATGGAAAGTGAGCGTGTCCTTTTTCCTGAAGCTCTTTCCACATTCCACACACTGATAGGGTTTCTCCCCTGTATGAATTCTCTGATGGGAAGTGAGATGGGAGCCATGACTGAAGCTCTTTCCACATTCCAAGCACTGATAGGGTTTCTCCCCTGTATGAATTCTTTGATGGGAAGTAAGATTGCAATTCGTACTGAAGCTCTTTCCACATTCCACACACTGATAGGGTTTCTCCCCTGTATGAATTCTTTGATGGGAAGTGAGATTGTCCTTCTTCCGGAAGCTCTTTCCACATTCCAAGCACTGATAGGGTTTCTCCCCTGTATGAATCCTTTGATGGGAAGTGAGATGAGCGCTCTGACTGAAGCTCTTTCCACATTCCAAGCACTGATAGGGTTTCTCCCCTGTATGAATTCTCTGATGGGAAGTGAGATTGGAGCTCGTACTGAAGCTCTTTCCACATTCCACACACTGATAGGGTTTCTCCCCTGTATGAATTATTTGATGGGAAGTGAGCTTGTCCTTTTTCCTGAAGCTCTTTCCACATTCCAAGTACCGATAGGGTTTCTCCGCTGTATGAATTCTTTCATGGGAAGTGAGAGACGAGCTCTGACTGAAGCTCTTTCCACATTCCACACACTGATAGGGTTTCTCCACTCTATGAATTCTCTGATGGGAAGTGAGATTGGAGTTCGTACTGAAGCTCTTTCCACATTCCACACACTGATAGGGTTTCTCCCCTGTATGAATTCTATGATGGGAAGTGAGATTGTCCTTCTTCCGGAAGCTCTTTCCACATTCCAAGCACTGATAGGGTTTCTCCCCTGTATGAATTCTTTGATGGGAAGTGAGATGCGCGCTCTGACTGAAGCTCTTTCCACATTCCAAGCACTGATAGGGTTTCTCCCCTGTATGAATTCTCTGATGGGAAGTGAGATTGGAGCTCGTACTGAAGCTCTTTCCACATTCCACACACTGATAGGGTTTCTCCCCTGTATGAATTCTTTGATGGGAAGTGAGCTTGTCCTTTTTCCTGAAGCTCTTTCCACATTCCAAGTACTGATAGGGTTTCTCCGCTGTATGAATTCTTTGATGGGAAGTGAGAGACGAGCTCTGACTGAAGCTCTTTCCACATTCCACACACTGATAGGGTTTCTCCCCTGTATGAATTCTTTGATGGGAAGTGAGCTTGTCCTTTTTCCTGAAGCTCTTTCCACATTCCAAGTACTGATAGGGTTTCTCCGCTGTATGAATTCTTTGATGGGAAGTGAGAGACGAGCTCTGACTGAAGCTCTTTCCACATCCCACACACTGATAGGGTTTCTCCCCTGTATGAATTCTTAGATGGGAAGTGAGAGTGGAGCTTGTACTGAAGCTCTTTCCACATTCCACACACTGATAGGGTTTCTCCCCTGTATGAATTCTTTGATGGGAAGTGAGAGTGGAGCCCCTACTGAAGCTCTTTCCACATTCCATACACTGATAGAGTTTCTTTCCAATGAGATTTTGTTGATTGGAAGTGGAATGGGAGCTCTGACTGCAGCTTTCTCCACAGTCCACATTTGTACGTGGCTTCTCCTCTCTGGGGATTTTGTTGTGGTCACCTTTGTTCTCGATTTCCGATTCATCACAATCTGAAATGGAGACAAAAAGGGATTAGAGGCTCAGGAACAAATGGAGAAGAACTGAAAGGAATTGGGTGTGTGTTCATTACCTGTGTTGTTTGTCATTAACCAACATATTTATTATTAGATTCTGATGGGTTGTTGAATGTTGCTTAGTTTGATATACAGTAGTGGCCAAAATTGTAGAAGCCTTTTGGGGGAAAGTGTATTTCAGAGGTTTGATTGCTCATAACACCACTTCTTTTGGAGTAATATCATAAAATTATATATCAATGGAAAGATAATTTAATCAATAATGCAATTCAACAAAGTTTGTTCAATTACCTGTATTCTATCAAATGTTCATAGAATCATAGAGTTGGAAGAGACCACAAGGGCCATCCAGTCCAACCCCCTGCCAAGCAGGAAACACCATCAAAGCATTCCTGACAGATGGCTGTCAAGCCTCCGCTTAAAGACCTCCAAAGAAGGAGACTCCACCACACTCCTTGGCAGCAAATTCCCCTGTCGGACAGCTCTTACTGTCAGGAAGTTCTTCCTAATGTTTAGGTGGAATCTTCTTTCTTGTAGTTTGAATCCATTGCCCCGTGTCCGCTTCTCTGGAGCAGCAGAAAACAACCTTTCTCCCTCCTCTACATGACATCCTTTTATATATTTGAACATGGCTATCATATCACCCCTTAACCTTCTCTTCTTCAGGCTAAACATACCCAGCTCCCTAAGCTGTTCCTCATAAGGCATTGTTTCCAGGCCTTTGACCATTTTGGTTGCCCTCCTCTGGACACGTTCCAGCTTGTCAGTATCCTTCTTGAACTGTGGTGCCCAGAACTGGACACAGTATTCCAGGTGAGGTCTGACCAGAGCGGAATACAGTGGTACTATTACTTCCCTTGATCTAGATGCTATACTCCTATTGATGCAGCCCAGAATTGCATTGGCTTTTTTAGCTGCTGCATCACACGTTATAGCCAAATAACCAGAAAAAGGAAGCACAACTTGCTTACGTTGACTTTTGACAGTGTGTTATGTGATTGCTATCAGGTTGGTTGGTTTTTTGTGTTCTTTCATTTAGTGAGGTTGTAAAACATAATAAAATTACAGAAATGGCATTAAGAGGTGACTGGTCACCCAGAAAGCAACGTAAAATAGTATTATTAAGTGAACAAGGCTACAGTTGTGAAAAAATTAGAAGAGAGATTGTGGAAAACCGAACCAAAGCTGGCATTTCCATATTTCTGAAGAGGTATAAGGAGACTCAGTCACTCCAAAATCAGACTGGAAAAGGCAGGAAAAGGTGCACAAAGGCAAGTGACGATCGAAGAATGGAGAGACTGTCCCTACATGACAGAAGAAAACCATCTGGGTGTATACAAGATGACATGGTGCAATGCAATGTGAAGTTGAGTACATTACACCGACCGTGAAACACCCAGATAGTATGATGATCTGGGGTTGTATGGCACCAAAAGGTGTGGACAGAATTTGCGTCATTAATGAGGATTTAAATGCTCCAAAATGCATGAATGAAATACTTGAGCCCAAACTGAAACGTTCCGCAGGTGATCTTTTCCCAGATACTGAAGCACACACACATACACACAACAGTATTCAGCTCCATGTCATGTTGCTGCTGTGTGCAAAAGGTGCTTTCAAGATAATCCCATTCCACTGCTGGAATGGCCTGAGAATAGCCCAAACTTTAACCCAATCGGAAATCTATGGAGCCGACTAAAGAAACTTGTTTGTCAGAAGCAACCCAGTAATAAATACCAATTAACAGAGGTAATAATTCAATCTTGGTTCCACATTATTATAGTTGCAGAACTAAAAATTTGGATCGCTTCATGGGAAGGTTAGGCCATAATTAAAGCTAAAGGTTACCAAGGGTTACCAAAGGTTTCATGTTTTTTCTTTATGTCTTCTGTTCTGATAAACACTACTTCATAAAAGTTATTGCATTACATTCTTCATTAAATTATCTTTTCATTGATGTATAATTTTATGGTATTACTGCACACAAAAGTTGTGTTATCAGCCATCAAACCTCAGAAATACACTTTTCACAAAAGGTTTCCACAATTTTGGCCACTAGTATAAGTTGTTCATTGTAAACTCAATGTTCTTTTTATATGGGATCAGATTATTATTATTTATGTTTTATGTTTATATATATATGTATGTATTGGAAGCCGAACAGAGTGGCTGACTCAACCCAGACAGATCAGCAGGGTATAACTAAATTATTGTGATTAGTACAGTGGTACTTCCAATTAACAATTATTATTATCATCATCATCATCATTGTTGTAACCTGGGAACATATAATCTCACCTTTGCTTTATTCTGTATGCGTATGCGTTAAGACTGTACCTTGTAAGGAATGCTTCTTAAAAAGAGTTGTGGGTTATAGCTGAACTAAGCAGAAATATCTAGCTAGGCAGATTGACTGCAGAAGAGATAAATTATGTCATGGGTCCTATGTCCCCAAGTGAGTCAGGATGTTGGGAGAAACAGGATGTCTGCAGAATGTTCTGGGTGTCTGAGATACATATAGAGTTTGACCAAGTCTGACATAATGAGATTTATATGCTGACCAAGCTGAAACAATGGCGCAACGAAAGGAATTGGGGGAGAGTTCACAGGGGCAGAAGGTTGTTACAAGAAAGCAGAAGTAAATCTCCTTGCCTCAGCTAACTAGGGTGAAGTTCAGAGAGTCTTCTGGGGACAAGAGGGTTGGATTTCTAGGTTGCTGTCATATGCTCATTGGCTTGATGCTTAATGCAAGATATGAATATGTAACGTTTGAAGGATCTATAAAAACCTTTGGATACCTGTGATTAATGTCCAGTTTTTTTTTGGAGATGACTCCCTGGACCTATTGCTCAGCAATAAAAACGCTTACTTTCAATTTCTCCTAAATACCGTGTTTGGCATTTATTTTAAGAACTAAGGTTCCCAGCAGGCTATAACATCCTCACTGCTACTACCACCTGAGATTCAATAAGCCTGGCTCTTCTCTGGGATGGATGTTGTTTAGCCCAGTCATGGCATCCCCTCCATCTCCAAGGTCAGTCGTCTCTTTGGTCAACCCAAGACTGACAGGAGAAAAAACAAAAACAGAAAACCTGAAGCTACTTATCTTTCCTAACAATTCTGAAGCTGACATTTAAGATGGCCTGGGCACTTCAGAGCAGCCCAATCGTGGTAGAAAAAGGAATAATTTGAGGAAGATTGTTCAAAGAAAAAACTGTAAGTTACTGTTTATTGTGGGGGTGTTAGGTTCCCAGGTGTTGTAGGGGGCGCTGTTGAGCTCTGTGAAAATATATGGGGTTGGTTACATAGAGGTATTTTTTAAATTTCCAAGCAGATATGACGATCCCACAGGGAGACTTACCAAGAGAGGCCACGATCCCACAATTCTCCTCCATGACGTCCTTATGCAGAGCTCTCTGGTCAGGATCCAGCAACGCCCACTCCTCATCCGTGAAACGAACAGCGACATCTTCAAAGCACACTGGACCCTGAAAGAAAAAGGGGAATTTCCTCCTCTGAGACAGCATCAATATGATCTGCTACACAATGCTCTGCTGTTTCCTTCCTGTAAATCGCGTGTTGTTTCAATAGGATTGCTTTGCTGCACATTGAGCTGTTCTAGGGAGTTCCCTCCAAATGCCCTAGAGTCAAATTCAAGGGGTTCATGGGGGCATGGAGAGGGGGAGGAATGGGGGGCAGGCCCCATTTTTAAGTGGATGGGGCTGGTTAGGTGAATCCAGCTCACTATTTGTTCTCATTTGTCCACTGCTTAGAAACCAATTTATCATTCAGTGATCAATATAGAAATAAAGGAAGCCTGGTTTGGATGGCCATCTGTCTTGAATTATCTGGCAGAGATTCCTGCAATGCAGGGGGTCTCCTGGCTCTGAGAGACAAGCAGGGAGGGTGGCTTCAGGCAAAAGGAGAGGGAGACACCAGTGGCTCCTCCTTATCCTGACTCACCTCTGCCTCTCGACCTCCCTCCTCCCACTCGCCTCCTTCCTCTTCTGCCTCTGATTCTGCACTTCATTCTGCCACAGAGTCTCCCAGCTCACTAAGCCCTGTAACCCCCTTCAGCTTCTGACACCTCCTCTTCCCAAGCTTCTCCCTCTTCCCCCTCTGACCGCCCATCCTTCTACCTCCACTTAGAATCCTAGAATCATAGAGTTGGAAGAGACCACAAGGGCCATCCAGTCCAACCCCCTGCCAAGCAGGAAACACCATCAAAGCATTCCTGACAGATGGCTGTCAAGCCTCCGCTTAAAGACCTCCAAAGAAGGAGACTCCACCACACTCCTTGGCAGCAAATTCCACTGTTGAACAGCTCTTACTGTCAGGAAGTTCTTCCTAATGTTTAGGTGCAATCTTCTTTCTTGGGCTCTGAGGCATCTTCCCTTCCTGGTTCCCCGGCTGCTTCCACCCACCATTCCTCTGTGCCCAACCAGTCCATGACATTGCTCCATCCCTCAGCCTCTGTCCCCACAAGGCAGCTTCCCCTGACCTTATCTGGTTGCACAGCTGCTGCTTCCCTTCTGCCCCCATGAAAAGACAGATGAGGAGGTCTTGCTGGCGTCATTCTGTCACCTGCAAGAGAGAAAAGGTAAGCAGGATGCCAGGAGTGCCTTCTTCTTTCACAGGTAAAACAGGTATGATAGCCATGTTCAAATATATAAAAGGATGTCATATAGAGGAAGGAGAAAGGTTCCTGACAGTAAGAGCTGTTGGACAGTGGAATTTGCTGCCAAGGAGTGTGGTGGAGTCTCCTTCTTTGGAGGTCTTGAAGCGGAGGCTTGACAGCCATCTGTGCGGAATGCTTTGATGGTGTTTCCTGCTTGGCAGGGGGTTGGACTGGATGGCCCTTGTGGTCTCCTCCAACTCTAGGATTCTAGGATTCTAGGGCATCTCTAAGTTTGTGCCCATTTCATATGTTAGTTGTGCAAAAATACATCTCCCCTCCTCTGGACCCTTGTTCCCAACTGTCTCCCCCCAAAACAAGACGAAAAGCACCCTCAAATGAGTTGGAAACCCAACAGAATAATAAAAAGAACAGAATAATAAAAAGAATGAGACCAAACAGAGGAAAACCACCTTCCTCCTTACCCAGTGGCCTCTCTCTGGTGTCCAACGGAGGCCTCTCTGCCTCACAGGAATCAAGGTCCATTTCTGCAAAATGATCCTTTTCCTGAAAAAGAAACAAGGATTCAAAACAGAGAATGGTGAGAAATATTAGAAAGAGAATGACAAAGACTTGAAGGGTGTGCGATCTCATTCCATGGATGCTTTCCCAGGAAACGGATGGGCCATTAGCAGACCATTATGGGATGTTCTCTGTCCTCTTTGGAGCCTCTTGGGAGTATCCAGAGGAAAGTCTCTCTCACCTGCTTTCTTTCCTCTGCCTGACTCAGGAGGAAACCTTCGGCCAGGGCCACCGCCTGGGAACTGGTCTCCGCTCCGCATTCCCTCACCCAGCTCTCCATCTCTGGGGGAAGGACAGCCAGGAACTGCTCCAAGATCACCAGGTCCAGCATCTCAGCTTTCGTGTGCCTTTCTGGCTTCAGCCACTGGTGGCAAAAGTGGTAGAGTCGGCTGCAAATTTCTCGAGGTCCTTTGGCCTCCTGGCAGCAGAACTGCCTCAACTGCCGGCTCTGCACCTCTGAGCGGAGGGTGTCCTCCTCACCCAGGATCTTCTGCACAGAGTTTTCCCAGAATCCCCCACTGCTCCCAGTTTGGATGGCATGTCCTCTTCCTCCTTTGGGGCCAGCTGAGTCTCGCTCATCCATCTGTGGTCTCAGGAAGCCTCTGAGAGATCGGAAGGAATCCTTTGGTTTTCTGCCAAGTTCTGTCCGTCTTAATGAGAAGCTCTAGCAAATCCTACAAAGCAAATACATTGTTCTGTTACAGAATTTGTAGGACGGGGGGAGGGAATGGTTCCCTGAGCAAGCATGGATGAGTCTTGCTGGGAGGAGAAGGAAGAGGAGAAGAAATAAGTCTCTAGCCTTCTAGCAATGCAAAATGTGGAGGCAACTGAAGGGATTTCTGTGAGATTAATCAACCTGGTCTCTGCTGCCTTACAGTCAATGCATGAAGTCAGAACTGACTGACAAGGGAGTCATTTGTATCTTGTGGGAAATGGATGCTTGGCTCTAGTGGGGGTCCTCACCCGGGGGTCCTCAGGAGTTGCTCCCCACCCCCACTCCCACTCCCCTGCTTCTGTCTCCTTTTCTTGCACTTGGAATCTCTGCCGCTCTCAAGACAGACTCCTTGGGTGGGATCTCTTTTTCTTTGCTCTGAGGGCCAGGTATGTATCTTGCCAACCCCCTGAGGGCCAAGTGGGCAGGGCCAAAGACACTTCCCCTGTAATTTAGGAAGGTATTTTAGCATCATTATTCTATTAGATATCTTAACACACACACACACAGCCATTGATGCTGATGTCCCTGGAGGCTCAGTGAGTAGCAAGCGCCCATTTCCGGCTGGTTTTCCAGCAACAATCCCTTTGGGACAGAGAGGATGTGGTCCTGGGATGCCCTGCTCTGGGTGCGAGGGGATTGCTGCAGTGGCCTCCGTGTGGAGCTGCCCTTGGAGACACTGGGAAACTGGTTTGTAATGCAGCAGCCAGACTATGGGCTGGGATCCCTCCCTTTATTCCTGGCCTTTCTCTCCCCTCTTTCTTTCTTTCTTTCTTTCTTTCTTTCTTTCTTTCTTTCTTTCCTTCCTTCTTCCATGTGGGTTCTTTTGGGGGGGGGCTAGTCCACCACCTCGTACAGCTTTAGAAAACCATCTGCCCATGTTTCCTCTGTTGTGCAATGACGCTGAGCGAAGTCACACAGAGTTAAAAGTCCCAGGGACTCCTTTGTTCGAAAAAGGGAGATTTCGTGGGAGCCATTTGGGATCCTGTGATCTCCAGGAAGGAGAGCGTTGCAGACCTGGCCCCTCCCTGGCAGGACCCTCTCCTCCCCCTGCATGAGCAGACCAGCCCCCCCCCCCAGGCTGGCCCCCTCCCCTGCTGCAGCCCTGGGACCCCCACCGCCTCCCCACTCACCAGATCCCAGGAGGGGACAGCCAGGCAGCCCTTGCAGGAGAGGAGTGGGGAGGGAGGGAGGGAGGGAGGGAGGGGCCTGGGCTTTGGAGGACTTGGCCCCCCTGCTTCCTGGCCTCTCTAGGAAGGCAGCTCTGCTCCCTTTAACCCTTGCAAAGCCGAGTCCGCCCAGCTCAGCCCTCTCTCAGCTGTTTATTATTTTACAGGATCTATGGGGCAGCTGCCCCCCTGGCTCCGCCTATGGGGAGGGGTGCTTTTGGGGGGGATTCTGGCTCTTGTCTGGGCTCTGAGCATCTCCCTCCCTTGTCCAACTTGCAGGGAAAAGGAGCGGAGCAAGAGCCGGGAGCCAAGCCGCCCTTGGAGAGCTTCCCTTCGGCCCTTGGCAGGTCAGGATGGGGGGCAAGGAGAGGGCGCTTTGGGGCTCGGAGCTGGAGGCCTTCGCCTTGGGTCCCAGGGTGGGAGTGGCTCTCTTCCTGAAGCCTTGCTGGGCTGGTTCCTGGGTCTCCTTCGGACAGGTCCTGATGGCCACAATCGGGCATGGAGACACACAAGTTCATTCACTTTGTGCTTACATCATGTCAGAGGGCATTTCTTCCAGAGACATTTGTAGAGCGCAGTCTCATATCTTACATCATTATTTCAGCTTCGAGGTCCCACATGATTCCCTTTTTGATTCACTCCTTCGATAGGAGTGACAATATAAAGAGTTAAGGATGCCCTGAGTTTAGTATGTCCCGCCACCTGACTAAGAGAGCACCTGGGATGGTTCTGTATTGGCTGCTTGCCACCACATCCCTTATCTTTGCAAAAAAATATATGTATAAATGCAGTCATCTATATTGGTTGCTTGCCGCAGATTCACCTATGCGTGCAAGAATGTATGAACCGGGGGACCATTGTCTAATCCTCACCACAGGTGTGACTAACGTATCAATCTGATGTGCAAGGATAATTGGATTAACTGCATTAATGTCCATGAGATGAAGGCAGTAAATTCATCCCAAGAGAAGCCCTGCAGGTGTATCTGACGTAGACGATCCCAGTATTGTTTGGCAGAGTCTAAATCTGCAATGTGCAGAACCTGTGGCTGAATGGGACACAAATGGAAGGAAGGAAGGGAAATCTGCTAGCCTCCTGGGAAGAATTTCTCTGGAATCCACTGTAAACTTCCTCTGCTGTCTAGACCAAGTTCCAACTTACATGCATTTACTGCCAAGGTAGCCTCTAATTTAAAGCATAAACAAAGGTAAAACAACAACAAAAGGAAGCCACTCAACATAAATGACAGGTCAATGCAATATCACTGGTCTAATAACATCAACCTGCTCTCCTGATTCAGGTGGAACAGAGAACTGGAAGTAGTAGCAGTAGCAGCAGCAGCAGCAGCAGCAATCATCATCATCATCATCATCATCATCATCTGTGTGTCATCTCCTCCCAGAATCAATAACTTAGGACCCAAAACGCTTCTGTATTTTAAAGATTCAACTTCAATTTATTGAACCAGGCACCACTCTGATACCTCAACTTCTTCTTTTGATTCTGGTGGAACAGAGAGAAAGAGCAGGTTGTCAGCCACTTCTTTAAGAAAAGTCATATTTTGAGCCTGTAGTTCAATTTCCCAGCAGCTCCCCTTGCCCCAGAGAACACTTCTAGCATTTCATCTCCTCTACCTGTGGGATTGTTCAACAGTGGGAATAGTTACCTCTTCACACCGGATGTGCATTTGGTGCGGCCCTTTCCAGGTTTGTATCTCATATGTTCTCCTATGTGTGTTGCCAGTAGAAGCCACAATTCTGTGGGTACTCCAGATGGGGCAGAAAGCACCAAGAAGCTCTCTAGAGGTTGAAGTGCTGATCAAACTTCAGTTTTGCGATCTATAAATTCCAATTAGTAGTACTGGGGGTGGTTCAGATTCTGGGGCAGTGCTTTTGGCCAGCAGAGGGTGTCACAGGTCCAGCCTACTTCCCCTTTAAAGGAAACTCGAGTCTCCACCTGTTTTTGGACTCCCATCACCCCTAGCTAGCAGGACCAATGGGGGGGGATGATGGGAACTGTAGTCCGGGAGCCGCTGGGGACCCAAGGTTGGGAAACCCTGCTTTAAAGCAACTTTTGTGTTTGGCCTGCAAAGATGGGACCTGTCCACGTTTGTATTTTCTTGTATCGTGTTTCACTCATGACCTTTGTGCGTTCTTTTTGTTTTTTTGTTTTTAAGAGGGCAAATTGAAAGAGAAATTGTATGGCAAGTTGCGGAAGAATGAAAGGTTGCGTTTGAAAAAAAAACACCCAAAAAACTGGGGGGTGGCCTCCTCAAATATTTCATGGGGGGGCAGAGACCCATAGGCCTTTAAGAGTTGGCCCCTACTCCCTATACCCACAGGTCTTAGGATGGTTACAAATAAAACCACAACATAAAAACACGAAAAATCACATTTTAAAAGGGCATTAGATGTCAATCAGCCAAAGGTCTGGTTTAAAAGGTCCAGATTTGCCTGGCTCCTAAAGCTGTATAATGGTTTTTCCAACCTCTATATGGATTCTTTTATGGGAAGTGAGTTTGGTGCTATCAATGAAGCTCTTTCCACATTCCACAATCCACATTCCACATGAATTGTATGAATTCTCTGATGGGAAGTCAGATTGGAGCTCGTATTGAAGCTTTTCCCAAATTCCACACACTGATGGGGTTTCTCCCCTATATGAATTCTCTGATGGGAAGTGAGCTTGTCCTTTCTCCTGAAGCTCTTTCCACATTCCACACACGGATAGGGTTTCTCCCCTGTATGAATTCTCTGATGGGAAGTGAGCTTGTCCTTTCTCCTGAAGCTCTTTCCACATTCCACACACGGATAGGGTTTCTCCCCTGTATGAATTCTTTGATGGGAAGTGAGAATGGAGCTCTTACTGAAGCTCTTTCCACATTCCACACACTGATGGCGTTTCTCCCCTGTATGAATTCTCTGATGGGAAGTGAGAGAGAAGATCTGACTGAAGCTCTTTCCACATTCCACACACTGATAGGGTTTCTCCCCTGTATGAATTCTTTGATGCTTACTGAGAGAGGAGCTGTGACTGAAGCTCTTTGCACATTCCACACACTGATAGGGTTTCTCCCCTGTATGAATTCTTTGATGGGAAGTGAGATTGGAGCTCATACTGAAGCTCTTTCCACATTCCACACACTGATAGGGTTTCTCCCCTATATGAATTCGTTGATGGGAAGTGAGATGGGAGCTCTGAGTGAAGCACATTCCACATTCGGAGCACTGATAGGGTTTCTCCCTTGTATGAATTCTCTGATGGGAAGTGAGCTTGTCCTTTCTCCTGAAGCTCTTTCCACATTCACAGCACTGATAGGGTTTCTCCCTTGTATGAATTCTCTGATGGGAAGTGAGCTTGTCCTTTCTCCTGAAGCTCTTTCCACATTCCACACACTGATATGGTTTCTCCCCTGTATGAATTCTCAGATGGGAAGTGAGATGGGAGCCATGACTGAAGCTTTTTCCACATTCCACACACTGATAGGGTTTCTCCCCTGTATGAATTCTTTGATGGGAAGTGAGATTGGAGCTCGTACTGAAGCTCTTTCCACATTCCACACACTGATGGCGTTTCTCCCCTATATGAATTCCTTGATGGGAAGTGAGAGAGGAGCTTTGACTGAAGCTCTTCCCAAATTCCACACACTGATAGGGTTTCTCCCCTGTATGAATTCTTTGATGGGAAGCGAGAGTGGAGCTCGTACTGAAGCTCTTTCCACATTCCATGCACTGATAGAGTTTCTTTCCAATGAGATTTTGTTGATGGGAAGTGGAATGGGGGCTCTGACTGCAGCTTTCTCCACACTCCAATTTTGTAATTGGCTTCTCCTCTCTGGGGATTTTGTTGTGGTCACATTTGTTCTCGATTTCCGATTCATCACAATCTGCAATGGAGACAAAAAGGGATTAGACTGCAGGGGTGTCAAACTCAAATTCATCGGGGGCCGCACCAGCAGTTTGGTCACCCTCAAAGGGCCGGTTGTATCTGTAGGACTATGTGTCCACTCTTTATTATCATAAATTATTAAATAATAAAGATTAGCGAATGAGTTGCTCCTTCTCTCCCTCCCTCCTTGGGTGTGCACGGGCAGGCCCCGTTGGTAGAAGCCATCCATCAGCAACCAGTCCAACCTGCCAGTGATAATGTGCGATCAACACCAAATCACCCCCGCCAGTCACGATCATCATCCCCTGCAATGCGAGGGGGGCTCGGAGCGGAGGCGTCTGCACAGATTGGGGGGAGGGGTGGCGCGCGTGGGGGGGGGTAAGGAAGGAGGATCGGAAGGCTGCAGCAACAGCAGCAGCAACAACGAGCACCGGAAGGGTTGTTGCAGCCAGGCTCATCGGCTGCTTGCCTTGGCTGAGATCCCGAGCTGTGATGTGCTCCTGGGGCTGCAGCCAATGCTCCGGCCATTCCGCCTTCTGCTGCGGTCTCCCCACGGAGAGTCCCGAACCTCCCCCACCCTGCCTCATTAGGAATAAAGAGGACATTGACTAAGAAGCCAGGATGCGCTCGCACTGGCTCAAGAAAGACACCCTCCCCCAGCCGCCAGATTCGAAAGTCAGTCCCGCTGTGTAGAAAGGGGATTGCTCCCAGGTAAGCGCGCACACGGCGGCAGCGTCTCTGCCAGGATTGGGGCTGCCCCGGTGCTAAAGCCGCTTGCTAGGGATTGACACGGCGGCACTTTCTGCCAGGTAAAAAAAAAAAAAGGTAGCGAGGCTGGCGCTGCACTAAAAGGGCGAAGAATCTTGGCCACCAACTGCAAGCTCAGACTTCTGTCTCATTTCCTTGTTACGTTCCAGATGTCAAAACGGTTCTTCTCTCACCAATCCCGCACCAAGGAAGCTGCCAGTAGCCACCAGTAGCCCCCCCCAAAAAAGGTAGCGAGGCTGGCGCTGCACTAAAGGGGCGAAGCGGCTCCCCCACAGTTTCCCCGCCGCTACTTGTAAAATCCACAAGCCCTAAAAGCCTCCTCGAGCTCCCTGCTCCGAGGTGACTGCTCCCTCCACCCGCTAACAAGCGCCTCAAGTGCTTTTGCGCGACGCGCTCTAGAAACGCCGGCTAATCCCACTCCGAAACCAGGGCGGATGGATCGAGGCTGCCACCTTCAGCGCGGTCTGAAATCTCGGGAGTGTTGCGGCTGCTGTCTGCTAGAGCAGCGCTGCGAGGCTGGAGGAGGTGGGGGGTGCGGAGAAAAGGAGCAGGTGGGGGAGTAAGGAAGCGGCTGGGAATCCGGCCAAGCGCCACCCGCTGCGCATCTCCGGGCCCGGCTTCGCTACGCGGGCCACATGACGAGGTCTGGCGGGCCGGATTAGGCCCCCGGGCCTTGTGTTTGACACCTGTGGATTAGAGGCTCAGGAACAAATGGAGAAGAACTGAAAGGAATTGGGTGTGTGTTCATTACCTGTGTTGTTTGTCATTAACCAACATATTTATTATTAGTTTCTGATGGGTTGTTGAATGTTGCTTTGTTTGATATACAGTAGTGGTCAAAATTGTAGAAGCCTTTTGGGGGAAAGTGTATTTCAGAGGTTTGATGGCTCATAACACCACTTCTTTTGGAGTAATATCATAAAATTATATATCAATGGAAAGATAATTTAATCAATAATGCAATTCAACAAAGTTTGTTCAATTACCTGTATTCTATCAAACGTTATAGCCAAATAACCAGAAAAAGGAAGCACAACTTGCTTAGCTTGACTTTTGACAGTGTGTTATTTGATTGCTATCAGGTTGGTTGGTTTTTTGTGTTCTTTCATTTAGTGAGGTTGTAAAACATAATAAAATTACAGAAATGGCATTAAGAGGTGACTGGTCACCCAGAAAGCGATGTAAAATTGTACTATTAAGTGAACAAGGCTACAGTTATGAAGAAATTAGAAGAGAGATTGGGGAAAAGTTAACCAAAGCTGGAATTTCTATATTTCTGAAGAGGTATAAGGAGACTCAGTCACTCCAAAATCAGACTGGAAAAGGCAGGAAAAGGTGCACAAAGGCAAGTGACGATCGAAGAATGGAGAGACTGTCCCTACATGACAGAAGAAAACCATCTGGGTGTATACAAGATGACATGGTGCAATGCAATGTGAAGTTGAATGCATTACACCGACCGTGAAACACCCAGATAGTATGATGATCTGGGGTTGTATGGCACCAAAAGGTGTGGACAGAATTTGCGTCATTAATGAGGATGTAAACGCCCCAAAATCCCTGAATGAAATACTTGAGCCCAAACTGAAGCGTTCTGCAGGTGATCTTTTCCCAGATACTGAAGCATAAACACACACAAACACACACAAACACACACACCCCACTTCAACAGGATTCAGCTCCATGTCATGTTACTGCTGTGTGCAAAAGGTGCTTTCAAGATAATCCCATTCCACTGCTGGAATGGCCCCTAGGAATTGCCCAAACTTTAACCCAATCGGAAATCTATGGAGCCGACGAAAAAAACTTGTTTGTCAGAAGCAACCCAGCAATAAAGCCCAATTAACAGAGGCAATAATTCAATCATGGTTCCACATTATTATAGCTGCAGAACTAAAAACTTGGATTGCTTCATGGGAAGGAGTTGTAAGGCCGTAATTAAAACTAAAGGTTACCAAGGGTTACCAAAGGTTTCACGTTTTTTCTTTATGGCTTCTGTTCTGATAAACACTCCTTCATAAAAGTTATTGCACATTCTTCATTAAATTATCTTTCCATTGATCTATGATTTTATGGTATTACTCCACACAAAAGTGATGTTATGAGCCATCAAACCTCAGAAATACACTTTTCACAAATGGTTTCCACAATTTTGGCCACTAGTATAAGTTGTTCATTTTAAATTTAAGGTTCTTTTTATATGGGATCAGATTATTATTATTTATGTTTCATGTTTATATATATGTATATGTATTGGAAGCCGCTCAGAGTGGCTGACTCTACCCAGACAGATCGGTAGGGTATAACTAAATTATTGTAATTAGTACAGTGGTACTTCCAATTAAGAATTATTATTATCATCTTCATCATCATCACTGCTGCTACTACCACCTGAGATTCAATAAGCCTGGCTCTTCTCTGGGATGGATTTTGTTTGGCCCAGTCATGGCATCCCCTCCATCTCCAATGTCAGTCGTCTCTTTGGTCAACCCAAGACTGACAGGAGCAAAAACAAAAACAGAAAACCTGAAGCTACTTATCTTTCCTAACAATTCTGAAGCTGACATTTAAGATGGCCAGGGCAGTTCAGAGCAGCCCAATTGTGGTTGAAAAAGGAATAATTTGAGGAAGATCGTTTAAAAAAAAACCTTGTAATTTGCTGTTTATTGTGGGGGTGTCAGGTTCCCAGGTGTTATAGCGGGCGCTGTTGAGCTCTGTGAAAATATATGAGGTTGGTCACATAAAGGTATTTTTTTTAATTTCCAGGCAGATATGACGATCCCACAGGGAGCCTTACCAAGAGAGGCCAAGATCCCACAATTCTCCTCCATGACGTCCTTATGCAGAGCTCTCTGGTCAGGATCCAGCAACGCCCACTCCTCGTCCGTGAAACAAACAGCGACATCTTCAAAGCACACTGGAGCCTGAAAGAAAAAGGGAAATGTCCTCCTCTGAGAAAGCAGAAATATGATCTGCTACACAATGCTCTCTTGTTTCCTTCCTGTAAATCGTGGTCTTGTTTCAGTAGGATTGCTTTGCTGCACATTGAGCTGCTCTGGGGAGTTCCCTCTGAATGCCCTAGAGTCAAATTCAAGGGGTTCATGGGGGCATGGAGAGGGGAGGAATGGAGGGCAGGCCCCATTTTTCAGCGGATGGGGCTAGTTAGGTGAATCCAGGTCACTATTTGTTCTCATTTGTCCACTGCTTAGAAACCAATTTATCATTCAGTGATCAATATAGAAATAAAGGAAGCCTGGTTTGAATGGCCATCTGTCTTGAATTATCTAGCAGAGATTCCCGCAATGCAGGGGGTCTCCTGGCTCTGAGAGACAAGCAGGGAGGGTGGCTTCAGGCAAAAGGAGAGGGAGACACCAGTGGCTCCTCCTTCTCCTGACTCACCTCTGCCTCTCGACCTCCCTCCTTCCACTCACCTCCTTCCTCTTCTGCCTCTGATTCTGCACTGCATTCTGCCACAGAGTCTCCCAGCTCACTAAGCCCTGTTACCCCTTCAGCTTCTGGCACCTCCTCTTCCCAGGCTTCTCCCTCTTCCCCCTCTGACTGCCCATCCTTCTTCTACCTCCACTTCTTGGGCTCTGAGCCATCTTCCCTTCCTGGTTCCCTGGCTGCTTCATCCCACCATTCCTCTGTGCCCAACCAGTCCATGACATTCTCCATCCCTCGGCCTCTGTCCCCACAAGGCAGCTTCCCCTGACCTGATCTGGTTCCACAGCCGCTGCTTCCCTTCTGCCCCCATGAAAAGACGGATGAGGAGGTCTTGCTGGCATCATTCTGTCACCTGCAAGAGAAAAAAGGTAAGCAGGACGCCAGGAGTGCCTGCTTCTCTCACAGGTAAAACAGGTATGATAGCCATGTTCAAATATATAAAAGGATGTCATATAGAGGAAGGAGAAAGGTTGTTTTCTGCTGCTCCAGAGAAGCGGACACGGAGCAATGGATTCAAACTACAAGAAAGAAGATTCCACCTAAACATGAGGAAGAACTTCCTGACAGTAAGAGCTGTTGGACAGTGGAATTTGCTGCCCAGGAGTGTGGTGGAGTCTTGAAGCGGAGGCTTGACAGCCATCTGTCAGGAATGCTTTGATGGTCTTTCCTGCTTGGCGGGGGGTTCGAGTGGATGGCCCTTGTGGTCTCTTCCAACTCTATGATTCCAGGGCATCTCTAAGTTTGTGCCCATTTCATATGTTTGTTGTGCAAAAATACATCTCCCCTCCTCAGGACCCTTGTTCCCAACTGTCTCCCCCCAAAACAAGATGAAAAGAACCCTCAAATGAGTTAGAAAACCAACCGAATGAGACCAAAGGAAGAAAATCCACCTTCCTCCTTACCCAGTGGCCTCTCTCTGGTGTCCAACGGAGGCCTCTCTGCCTCACAGGAATCCAGGTCCATTTCTGCAAAATGATCCTTTCCCTGAAAAAGAAACAAGGATTCAAAACAGAAAATGGAGAGAATTATTAGAAAGAGAATGACAAAGACTTGAAGGGTGTGAGATCTCATGCCATGGATACTTTCCCAGAAAAAGGATGGGCCATCAGCAGACCATTATGGGATGTTCTCTGTCCTCTTTGAAGCCCCTTGGGAGTATCCAGAGGAAAGTCTCTCTCACCTGCTTTCTCTCCTCTGCCTGACTCAGGAGGAAACCTTCAGCCAGGGCCACCGCCTGGGAACTGGTCTCTGCTCCGCATTCCCTCACCCAGCTCTCCATCTCCGGGGGAAGGACAGCCAGGAACTGCTCCAAGATCACCAGGTCCAGCATCTCAGCTTTCGTGTGCCTTTCCGGCTTCAGCCACTGACGACAGAGATGGTAGAGTCGGCTGCAAACCTCTCGGGGTCCGTTGGCCTCCTGGCAGCAGAACTGCCTCAACTGCTGGCTCTGCACCTCTGAGCGGAGGGTGTCCTCCTCACCCAGGATCTTCTGCACTTGGTTTTCCCAGAATCCCCCAGTGCTCCCAGTTTGGTTGGCATGTCCTCTTCCTGCTTCAGGGCCAGCTGACTCATCAAGGGTGCTCATCAATGGCTCCTCTTCATCCTGGAGAGAAGTGACTAGTGGGGTGCCACAGGGTTCTGTCTTGGGCTCAGTCTTATTCAACATCTTCATCAATGACTTGGAGGATGGGCTTCAGGGTATCCTGATCAAGTTTGCAGATGACACCAAATTGGGAGGGGTGGCTAATACCCCAGAGGACAGGATCACACTTCAAAATGACCTTAACAGATTAGAGAACTGGGCCAAAGCAAACAAGATGAATTTTAACAAGGAGAAATGTAAAGTACTACACTTGGGCAAAAAAAATGAAAGGCACAAATACAGGATGGGTGACACCTGGCTTGAGAGCAGTACATGTGAAAAGGATCTAGGAGTCTTGGTAGACCATCAACTTGACATGAGTCAACAGTGTGATGCAGCAGCTAAAAAAGCCAATGCAATTCTGGGCTGCATCAATAGGAGTATAGCATCTAGATCAAGGGAAGTAATAGTACCACTGTATTCTGCTCTGGTCAGACCTCACCTGGAATACTGTGTCCAGTTCTGGGCACCACAGTTCAAGAAGGATACTGACAAGCTGGAACGTGTCCAGAGGAGGGCAACCAAAATGGTCAAAGGCCTGGAAACGATGCCTTATGAGGAACGGCTTAGGGAGCTGGGTATGTTTAGCCTGGAGAAGAGAAGGTTAAGGGGTAATATGATAGCCATGTTCAAATATATAAAAGGATGTCATATAGAGGAGGGAGAAAGGCTGTTTTCTGCTGCTCCAGAGAAGCGGACACGGGGCAATGGATTCAAACTACAAGAAAGAAGATTCCACCTAAACATTAGGAAGAACTTCCTGACAGTAAGAGCTGTTGGACAGTGGAATTTGCTGCCAAGGAGTGTGGTGGAGTCTCCTTCTTTGGAGGTCTTAAAGCGGAGGCTTGACAGCCATCTGTCAGGAATGCTTTGATGGTGTTTCCTGCTTGGCAGGGGGTTGG
Source organism: Lacerta agilis (assembly GCF_009819535.1). Taxonomy (NCBI): domain Eukaryota; kingdom Metazoa; phylum Chordata; class Lepidosauria; order Squamata; family Lacertidae; genus Lacerta; species Lacerta agilis. Next base: position 1,783,671 of record NC_046315.1, read on the forward strand.
ACTGGATGGCCCTTGGGGTCTCTTCCAACTCTAGGATTCTATGATTCTATGACTCTTGCTCATCCATCTGTGGTTTGAGGAAGCCTCTGAGAGATCGGAAGGAATCCTTTGGTCTTCTGCCAAGTTCTGTCCATTTTAATGAGAAGCTCTAGCAAATCCTACAAAGCAAATACATTGTTCTGTTACAGAATTTGTAGGACGGGGGGAAGGAATGGTTCCCTGAGCAAGCATGGATGAGTCTTGCTGGGAACCAGGGCTGGACTGCACCACATCCCAGACCATGAGCTATCTTTTTGAAAAGAAAGAGGAGAAGGAAGAGGAGAAGAAATAAGTCTCTAGCCTTCTAGCAATGCAAAATGTGGAGGGAAACGAAGGGATTTCTGGGAGATTAATCAACCTGGTTTCTTCTTCCTTCCAGTCAATGCATGAAGTCAGAACTGACTGACAAGGGAATCCTTTGTATTGATAGGGAAACCGGCAGGGGGAGCGCTCTTCCCGGAGGCCTGCTGACAAGGCGGCCAGCCGGGACTCACCGGATCGCCTTTAGGACACTTCCCCTGGGCCCCGAGAACCCCTCCACATGTTTCCCCACACGGTCTCACAAGCAGCACACTGATTTTCCCCAATAACCCCCTTCAAAAGGCTGTACATAAAGCCTAAAAACCCGTACCGCTTCGCCTGTCAGAAGCGCTTCGCTACACACCATTTTCTCAATGAGCGGCAGGCCCGCCAATCAGGAGCATGCATCCAGCTCAGCCTGCAAAATGGAACGTTCAGCTCGGATACTATGATTCAATCATCACCTTCACGCTTGACTGAACGCTAAGTGGGTATTGACAGGCTCCCTGCTGGGAGAACAATGGAATCGAAACCAAAATGTATCCAGTTGGGGAAACTATTAATTATAACTTGCAACAATGTATCAAATGGACAATTTAAAGACTGGGTGGCCTGTTTTTGACAGCTCGAAATGTTTATTATTGTAAAATCCGTAACTCCTGAACGCAGTGTCCAATCTGCTCAGTTCGAGTGTCTATCTTCTCCTCAGGAGATGGACTCTCCATCCCCTCGGTTCCCGCCATCCTCCGACCATCAGAAGTACACTTTCTTGAACATATATAATTTTTGGACTTTGTGTCGATGACCTTCATAATCCTTTCAGCAGGCAGTCACGTCCTCATCCAGGAAATGCACCCCTCCCAATAATCCACTCAATCCTCATCCATCAGTTACCATAGTAGCAGACATCCTCCCAAGGATCCCCTATTGTTCTTCCCCAGTGGAAACTCTCTATGTGTATTGTACCCACCCTTAAACCATTTACCTGTTCCTGCCACCTTGATCGTTATGCTAAACTTGTTTTCCCCATATGTAGATCCTGAAACCCCCCCCCTTCCTCCTGTCAATCATCTGACGTTTTCCCCATGTGATGATGACGTTCCTGAAGGGTATTCTGGGATGTTTTGTGAAGTTTTAAAAGTCCATGTCACCCCTTTCCCCGTTGAACAGTCTTGGCTGCTCCTGTTGCGCAATAAAGCTTCTTTGCTTTACTTTGCTCCTGGCTGGCTTCCTCCTTGATCTCCGCAGAACCCGTGGGCTTCTCTCATAGGGCCAGGTGGACAAGCACACTTGGGATTTTTCCGTAACAGCTGGTGCCGAAACCCGGGAGTCTTGCGGTGCTCCCGTGTGGCTGGCCGCGGGACCCCAAAACCTTCAGCCGGCACCGGGCCCTTTTGCCTGGGAAGTTTTTCCGGACCTCCGGCCATCCTCCGGGCGGTAATTGCAAGTCTCCGAGGGACCAACCAGGGAGCAAAGGGAAAGCTCGCCGGCTACCTTCTTGATCCCGGGATCACAGGACCAGAGACGTGAGTATAGGTTGAATCCCCGTGCATCGGTGGGAGAGGGGTGGTGACTCCTGGCAACCAATTCTCTGCCCTCTTACCTATCGTTATTTCTTGCCTTTCTCTTGGTCCAACGCGTGGACCCATGCTCAACTCGACAGGGGAGTCCTGAGCTCTATTTCTTTCTCTTAAACCTCTGGTCAGCCGCACCGAGACGGGACTCGAACGTAAGACGGGGAGGACGGCCTAAACAACCACCTCTCCGCTGTGGGTACCCTATCGAACGCAAGGGGCCAGAGTTCTTCTTCGTACCTCTGTCTTCCTCATTGGTGTGGAACCCGAGAAATAAGACGGGGAGGACGGCCTAAACAACCACCTCCCCGCAAACGGGTGACCTACCAGCCGAGGGGCAGGGGGACTTCCTTTCTATCGTTACCCTAGCCGCACTGGTCGGGACACGTGTACGCGCTTGTCGCGTGTGAGCCCGCTTCCAAACGCAAGGGGGGTATTCCGGAACGAAAACTCTATCCAGAGGCTACCTGATCTGGCACCACGCTAAGTGGGCGTCCAGTAGGGCCCTCTCTCTCAAGTTGTAACGTCAGGTAGGAGGTTGCCAGGAGGGAGAGCTTGGCCTGAGGGGCAAGACAAGGCAGAGTGGTGAGGAAACCCCTGGTTGTTTGGAAAGGAAGAGGTCTGGGGAAGGAACCCCGACGGAGTAAGAAATAGGCGCCAGAGTTGAAGTTGAAGTGTTAGGAATAGGAAAGGGAGGACTAAGGATATCCAATTAAGAAACCCGAACCCCTACCCCTTTTTTCCCGTTCTTAGGAACCCGAACCCCGAAGTCGCGAGATGGGAACTAAAGCTTCGAAGCATGAGCGGGCTCCCTCTGAGAGGAAAGCTTCACGGAAGCCTTCCGTTTCTCAGCTGGACCCCGACTCCCCTCTTGAGTTCGTCTTAGCCCACTGGAAGCAAATACCAGGGCACGAACTGCTATCCAAGCAGAAGTTAGGAGACCTCTGCAGGAATCTATGGCCAAATGCTACTGCCACCTTAAAACCCGAGCTCCGCTGGCCAACGGACGGGTCTTTCAATAAAGACCGACTCAATTCTCTGAAGAAGTACTTATTAGAAGAAAAACCCCGCCAGCTAGAATACCTGGCTACCTTTGAGGCAGTCCAGCAGGTTCTGTGCTCCCTGCAGACTGCCCCATCGCTGCAACTTCCCATCATCAAGCCTAATCGGAAGCCCAGCGAGAAGAGGCGCCAAAAACCAGCCCAGTCGCTCCCTCCCCCTTACGAGGAACGTTCAAATGAAGAGCTCATAGATCGGACCTTAATCCCCTTCTACTACCAGGGCGCAACAGCACCCGTTTCAGACCTCGGGACAAGTTCAGAGGATGAGGAGTCGGAGGGGGAGGAGGGGATGGCCCTTCGTAGCGGGAATAAAACAAAAGGGAAGCAAGCGCCACCATCATCAGGCGCGGGCCCCAGCACATCTGGGAAACAGCCGCCACCATCATCAGGCGCGGACCCCAGCACATCTAAGCCTAGTGGGGAGCCAGAGATACAGATGCCCTTGAGAGCACTGCCCATACCACCGGCGGAACCAGATGGCCCACCCCGTATGATTTACACCCACCAACCGTTTCATACAGCGGACCTGGTGGCCTGGGCAAGCCAGATGCCGTCTCTAAGAGATAGCCCTGATAAATGTTATCGCCAAATAAGCGCTATCTTCTCCACACACCATCCGACTTGGGCTGACACGCATGTTCTCCTTAATGCCCTCTTCAATGAGGCGGAGAAGGCAGATATCTTGGCCAAGGCGGGAGAAGCACTAGAGCTTGAAAACTACCAGCAAAACAAACCCGACGGTATTGAACCGCTGACAGCCCAAAATCTTAGGATTGAGCCGGAGCCTGCTTGGGACTACAACACCCCTGGCGGCGTGTGGCGCCTAAAAATCTTCAAGAAAGCCATCCTAGATGGGATTAAAGCGGCTGGCCAGCGCACCGTGAATTGGACTAAAGTCCAGTCGGTTCTACAAGGACCTAATGAGCACCCCTCAGATTATTATACTAGGCTGGTATCGGCGATAAAGACCTGGGGCGGGATAGACCCCGACAATCCTCAGCACTCAGTGATAGTGAAAGGATTCTTTAAGGATCAATCCAGCCCGGACATAAGAAAGGCTCTAAGCCTCCAGATAGGATACGATGGAAAGAGTTTCAGTGAAATCCTCTCCATCGCAAAAACCATCTTCAACACTAGGGATGAGAAGAAAAGGAGAGAACCAAGGCCAGAGGACGACCATGTGCTCGCCCTCAGCATGGAACCGGCTCAGTATCAAAGCAGGGGAAGAGGACGAGGAAGAGGAAGGGGGCCACAAGTCACAAACCGACCCTGGGGCTATACAGGAGGGGGCTGCTTCCATTGCCAGGAGGAAGGGCACATACGCAAATTTTGTCCATATCTTAATCCAGTAACTAATTGGACACAAGAGAACAGGCCTCCCCACCACAGAGGAACGAGCTATGCGCCCTACCTACCTAACCAACAGGCTGCCCCAGGGTTTGGGAACCAAACCCCAGCGACTCAAGGACAGTGGCCCCAACCACCTTCCAGACCACCGCAGGCATCCCAGTCCAATATGCGCCCCCCGATTCACCAGAGTGGGGTCCAGAATCCTGCAGCACCACCGGCCACTCTACCTCCCCAGCCGCATGGAGCAAATCAGTATTGACAATCAGCCGGGGATCCCAACCAGACCCACTCCATTTGCCCAGTCCTAGCGCTCTCTCCGGAAGATCCCATCTGCACCATTGAGATCGATGGGCACCCTTATGAGTGCCTTCTCGACACCGGAGCGACCTATTCCACCTTGGCCAACAGCCATCTGGAACCTGGGCAGGAAACCAAGAAGGTCATGGGACTGGATGGGATACCCCGCACCTGCCCGCTCTCACAGCCAGCCAAGGTCACCCTGGGACCCCTATTAGCGGAACATACCTTCTTGCTAACCAGCAGCCCAGTGAATCTCTTGGGGAGGGACCTACTTTGCAAGCTGAGAGCGACTATTAAATGCTCACAGGACGGCATATATCTGCACATGCCTGAGGAATCTGTACCTGCATTCCAGGGACTTGTACAAGAAGCAGTCCAGGAGCGTCAGTTCCCAGATCTCCCCTTGGACCTTGAATTGGAACTACCCCCTTGGCTATGGGGGACAGAATCCACCTCTGTAGGGCTTTTAAAATCCGCTGTGCCTGTCAAGATCACCTATAGAGCAGATCTCCCATACCCTTGTACTAAGCAGTACCCACTGCCACAGGCTGCAATACAGGGACTTACACCCATGATAGAGGATTTCCTACAACAGGGAATTTTAGTACCTTGCGCCTCCCCGTGCAACACGCCAGTCCTCCCCATTAAGAAGGCCGCTACAGAGGGCGCCCCAACCCGTTACCGTTTTGTACAAGACTTGAGATTAGTTAACCAATTCGTGGTGCCGCGCCACCCGGTGGTGGGGAACCCAAACTCCCTACTAAATGCAATACCACCGGGCACCTCCTGGTACAGCGCTGCAGATTTATGTTCTGCATTTTTCAGCATACCCCTGGCCCCTGAAAGTCAATTTCTCTTTGCCTTCACCTGGGGACCCGGCCAGCTCACTTGGACCAGGCTACCCCAGGGGTATGTGGAGTCGCCGGCCATCTTCTCTGCCATCTTGCACCAAGATCTACAGGATGTAGTACTGCCTGCTGGATCCAAGTATCTGCTTTACGTTGATGATATATTGATTTGTTCTAATAGCGAGGAGGCATGCAAATTGGACACCAAACACCTCCTTGTCGCCCTAGCCTACAAAGGACACAAAGTTTCCCCCAAAAAGCTAAAATTCTGCAAGCAGGAGGTCAGATATCTTGGACACGTCCTAGGGGTGGGCACCCGGAGCCTGGCAACCGACAGAATAGATGCAGTCACGAAAATACCCCTACCTCAGACTAAACGACAATTGCGTGGGCTGCTCGGGATGGCTGGGTTCTGTAGAGAATGGGTCGCCGCCTACAGCGAAATAACGAAGCCCCTGTCGGCCATGACCCGCCAGGACCACCCCGATAAGTTAATATGGAGCGAGGAGGCTTTTGCCTGCTTTGAGCGCCTGAAGAGGGAATTACGTTCCACCCCCGCTTTAGGCCTCCCAGATTACCGCATCCCATTCAATCTATACGTCCACGAACAGATGGGGGTGGCCTCGGGAGTCCTAACTCAATCCTTTCGGGACCGGCAGAGGCCAGTGGCTTACTACAGTCTGCAGCTCGATAACACCGCCAAAGGAGCCGTAAGCTGCCTTAGGGCCATAGCCGCTGCAGCAATACTCCTCCAGAAAGCGCAGGAGACAGTACTGGGGCATGAAATTACCATCCATGTGCCCCATGCAGTCTCCACCCTCCTATCTATGAAAGGCACCCACCATTTTTCCAATCCGCGTCTAAACCGCTACGAAGCCCTCCTACTGGCTCCCTCAAACGTAGTCATCAAGAGAGTAAACTCCTTGAACCCGGCGACCCTACTTCCACTGCCGGAAGATGGCACCCCCCATCACGATTGTGCTCAAATTGTCAGACAAACTGAAAAACCTAGAGAAGATTTGGATCACCTCCCCCTGGAGAACCCAGATCTTATATTATACACAGATGGCAGCTCTAAGATAGTGAATGGAGAGAGAAAGACTGGGTATGCGGTAGCATCTGATTTCGAAGTATTAGAAGCGGGTCCCATACATGCCCAGTACAGTGCTCAGGCGGCCGAACTAGTAGCCCTCATCAGAGCCTGTGAACTTAGCGAAGGAAAGCGCACCACCATATACACCGACAGCAAATATTGCTTCGGTCTGGTCCACACTACGGGGCAGATATGGCTCCAAAGGGGCTTCCTAACGGCTGCAGGATCGCAAATCTCCCACGCCGCCCTAGTGGAAAGACTGCTGTCTGCAATTCACCTACCGGCCTCCATCGCTGTCGTCCACTGTAAGGCCCACACCAAAGGGAGGGACCCGGTCTCAAAAGGCAATAGGAGGGCGGATCGCGCCGCCCAAATGGCAGCCTTGCAAACCCCGCGGGAGGGGGCAGACTTCCAATGCATTCAAATACCTGCAGACTTCGACTTTGATCTAATGTATAGGACTGCCCCTGAAGAGGAGCAATCCTCGTGGACTACCATTGGTGCGACAAAGGTCAATGGCGTATGGACTCTTCCAGATGGGAGAGTCGTCATGCCCAGGGCTTGGACCCCTAAGTTTGTCAGAGTCCTCCACCAACAAACCCACTGGGGCAAAGGGAAGCTGATAGACTTTGTTCAAAGATCCTGGTATGCCCCTGGGACAGCCACGGCAGCAGCCGCTGCTACTAAGAACTGTGTCACTTGCCAAAATTATAACCCTAAACGTGAGCCCAGGCGGCCACCAGGGGCTAGACCATGGGCTTTTGTCCCCTTTGAAAACTTACAATTGGACTTTATTGATCTTCCCCCGTGTCAGGGCTTTCATCATGTTCTGGTTATAATTGACAAATTCTCCTCATGGACTGAGGGCTTTCCTGCTAAAAGGGCTACAGCCTCGGTTGTGGCCAGAGCCCTACTCCATGAGATCATTCCACGATTTGGAATCCCACGCAAGTTAGACTCTGACAGGGGGAGCCACTTCACAGCGGCTGTGGTCCAGCATGTGGCATCTGCTCTTGGCATTAAGTGGGAACTGCACACCCCCTACCACCCCGCTTCCTCAGGGCAAGTCGAACGCATGAATCAGGAAATAAAGGTCCAATTGGGGAAAATCTGTAGCTCCACTGGTTTGAAGTGGGTCAATGCACTGCCAATAGTCCTTCACAACATCAGGAGCGCCCCCACTGGACCCCTAAAACTCTCCCCCTTTGAACTTCTCTTCGGACGACCCCCTCCTATCTATAACACCCAGTTCCCCTTATCAGAATTGGACATTGGGGAAGCTGAACTTACCAGCTATGTGATACAACTGCAGAAACAGCTGCGCAGCCTCCATAAATATGCGGCCATAGAAGGCCAGAACCTGCCAGCAGATGCCCCCGTTCACTCATTCCAACCAGGAGACTGGGTGTTAGTGAAGGTCTATCAGAAACTCCCACTGCAGCCAGCCTGGGAGGGTCCATATCAGGTCCTCCTCGTCTCACTCACAGCTCTAAAAGTGGGGGAGAAAAATGCCTGGCTTCACCATACCAGGTGCAAGGCCACACAACCGCCACAGGAGACACAGGAAAGCGGGGGGGAGGATTATACTTTTGATAACCCACCTCCCACTGCAGCCTCCTATATAGACGACGAGGACGGAGAACATATCGCCCCACCACAGGATCAGGATCGGGACCAGGATCGGGTCCAACAGCCTTCGCCACCGGATCAGGATCGGGACCAGGATCGGGTCCAACAGCCTTCGCCACCGGATCAGGATCGGGACCAGGATCGGGTCCAACAGCCTTCGCCACCGGACCAGGATCGGGACCAGGATCGGGTCCAACAGACCGGACCGGGCGCCATCTGGACCTCCGAGATCGTTCCCGGCAACACCGGTATCAAACTACGCCTGAAACGCGACTGACAGCTCGTCCTTCGCTTCGCCTCGCCTTCTGACAGCTCGTTGACAGCTCGCCTCGCCTTCTGACAGCTCGCTGACAGCTCGTCCTTCGCTTCGCCTCGCCTTCTGACAGCTCGCTGACAGCTCGTTGACAGCTCGCCTCGCCTTCTGACAGCTCGCTGACAGCTCGTCCTTCGCTTCGCCTCGCCTTCTGACAGCTCGCTGACAGCTCGTCCTTCGCTTCGCCTCGCCTTCTGACAGCTCGCTGACAGCTCGTCCTTCGCTTCGCCTCGCCTTCTGACAGCTCGTTGACAGCTCGCCTCGCCTTCTGACAGCTCGCTGACAGCTCGTCCTTCGCTTCGCCTCGCCTTCTGACAGCTCGCTGACAGCTCGTCCTTCGCTTCGCCTCGCCTTCTGACAGCTCGCTGACAGCTCGTCCTTCGCTTCGCCTCGCCTTCTGACAGCTCGTTGACAGCTCGCCTCGCCTTCTGACAGCTCGCTGACAGCTCGTCCTTCGCTTCGCCTCGCCTTCTGACAGCTCGTTGACAGCTGACAGCTATCTGACAGCTCCACCTTCAACTTCTACCATGCCGCCCCAATTTCTCTGCCCTCCCCGGACTCTATCCCTTGTTCTAACTGCTGCGACTATCACCTTCGCAGCCAACTACTGCGTGCACTTGCACACCGACTACCGTTACCTGGACTTCCATGCTGTTGACCTAGGGGGTAGGGACAACCAGGATCGAATGGGGGACTTTGACTTTTGTGTTCCTGAGTCCCGGACCCTCTTGCGTCACTCTGCAGTACCCCAACTCTCTGACTCTCAGTATTGGGAACTCTTTATCCGTACCCAATACTTCCATCGCATTGGAGCCGCTGTCCTCGCCTTGGACCATGGGCATTACCGTTTGCAATGCGTGAATGGGTCCTACCTCCTCTATGAACGAGGGGAAGTTACCAGGCTTCCCAACTGGACTGAGGTGGCGCTTGGTGGAGCCTCACACGCCTACAGCACCCGGTATTCCCAGGCGGTCTCCCATCCAAGTACTAACCAGGCCTGACCCTGCTTAGCTTCCGAGATCAGACGAGATCGGGCGTGTTCAGGGTAGTATGGCCATGACCTGCCTACCGGGAGACAAAGGAACAAAAGAGAGGAACAGGCTCTCTCGGACCTCTCCGATGTGGCCGCTAACGGAGAGACGTGGGGGAGAGCATTGTTCCCTGCCTACGGAGCGGGTTCCAATCACGTTGACATCTTGAAACTCACGGACATCCTCCTCAAATTCATGCGAGAAACCGAACAGGTCACCGATGCTCTAACCACTGAGCTCTCCCAGGTACGACAATTATCGATCCAAAACCGGATTGCTACCGATTTTTTACTGTCATCGGAGGGCGGGACTTGTGCTCTGATTGGTTCAGAGTGCTGTACGTATGTAACCGACCAAACCCTAAACATAACGGGACACCTAAACAACATACATAGACTTGCTGGGACCCTGCGTGACATCCAGCATGAAGGACTGTCGGGGCTCGACCTGTGGGGTTGGCTGCCTGATTTGGGCTGGGCGAAGCAACTCCTGAAGGGACTAGTTGTGATTGTTTTAGTCGTTACCGTATGCATTGTGACCTTTTGTTGTGTTGCTCACTGCTGGGGACCGTGTTGTTCTTTGCTTCGTTGTCCCTCCCGGAAAGCCCCTAACGCTATATTTCCCCTTAGAGCCTATTCCCGTACCGCCATTCCCTTCCCTGAATACGTACGGATGCGGCACCTGGGGGAAGGGGAATATCAGATCACCGAACTGTGAAGGTGCGGAGAGAAGGGGTTGCTGTTCCTCCGGAACGGGCCGCAACCCTCTCTCCGAATGGGGGATATGATAGGGAAACCGGCAGGGGGAGCGCTCTTCCCGGAGGCCTGCTGACAAGGCGGCCAGCCGGGACTCACCGGATCGCCTTTAGGACACTTCCCCTGGGCCCCGAGAACCCCTCCACATGTTTCCCCACACGGTCTCACAAGCAGCACACTGATTTTCCCCAATAACCCCCTTCAAAAGGCTGTACATAAAGCCTAAAAACCCGTACCGCTTCGCCTGTCAGAAGCGCTTCGCTACACACCATTTTCTCAATGAGCGGCAGGCCCGCCAATCAGGAGCATGCATCCAGCTCAGCCTGCAAAATGGAACGTTCAGCTCGGATACTATGATTCAATCATCACCTTCACGCTTGACTGAACGCTAAGTGGGTATTGACAGGCTCCCTGCTGGGAGAACAATGGAATCGAAACCAAAATGTATCCAGTTGGGGAAACTATTAATTATAACTTGCAACAATGTATCAAATGGACAATTTAAAGACTGGGTGGCCTGTTTTTGACAGCTCGAAATGTTTATTATTGTAAAATCCGTAACTCCTGAACGCAGTGTCCAATCTGCTCAGTTCGAGTGTCTATCTTCTCCTCAGGAGATGGACTCTCCATCCCCTCGGTTCCCGCCATCCTCCGACCATCAGAAGTACACTTTCTTGAACATATATAATTTTTGGACTTTGTGTCGATGACCTTCATAATCCTTTCAGCAGGCAGTCACGTCCTCATCCAGGAAATGCACCCCTCCCAATAATCCACTCAATCCTCATCCATCAGTTACCATAGTAGCAGACATCCTCCCAAGGATCCCCTATTGTTCTTCCCCAGTGGAAACTCTCTATGTGTATTGTACCCACCCTTAAACCATTTACCTGTTCCTGCCACCTTGATCGTTATGCTAAACTTGTTTTCCCCATATGTAGATCCTGAAAACCCCCCCCTTCCTCCTGTCAATCATCTGACGTTTTCCCCATGTGATGATGACGTTCCTGAAGGGTATTCTGGGATGTTTTGTGAAGTTTTAAAAGTCCATGTCACCCCTTTCCCCGTTGAACAGTCTTGGCTGCTCCTGTTGCGCAATAAAGCTTCTTTGCTTTACTTTGCTCCTGGCTGGCTTCCTCCTTGATCTCCGCAGAACCCGTGGGCTTCTCTCATAGGGCCAGGTGGACAAGCACACTTGGGATTTTTCCGTAACAGTATCTTGTGGGAAATGGATGTTTGGCTCTAGTGGGGGTCCTCACCCGGGGGTCCTCAGGAGTTCCTCCCCACCCCCACTCCCCTGCTTCTGTCTCCTTTTCTTGCACTTGGACTCTCTTCTCTGCTGTTCTCAAGACAGACTCCTTGGGTGGGATCTCTTTTTCTTTGCTTTGAGGGCCAGGTATGTATCTTGCCAACCACCTGAGGGCCAAGTGGGCGGGGCCAAAGACACTTCCCCTGTAATTTAGGAAGGTATTTTAGCATTATTATTCTGTTAGATAGCTTAACACACACACAGCCATTGATGCCAAGGTCCCTGGAGGCTCAGTGAGTAGCAGCGCCCATTTCCAGCTCAGCTGCTTTTCCAGCAACAATCCCTTTGGGAGAGAGAGGATGTGGTCCTGGGATGCCCTGCTCTGGGTGCGAGGGGATTGCTGCAGTGGCCTCCGTGTGGAGCTGCCCTTGGAGACACTGGGAAACTGGTTTGCAATGCAGCAGCCAGACTATGGGCTGGGATCCCTCCCTTTATTCCTGGCCTTTCTCTCCCCCCTTCCTTCCTTCCTCATCCACCTTTGGAAAACCATTTGCACATGTTTCCTCTGTTGTGCAATGACGCTGAGCGAAGTCACACAGAGTTAAAAGTACTTTGTTTAAAGAAGGGAGATTTCGTGGGAGCCATTGGGGATCCTGTGATCTCCCGGAAGGAGAGCGTTGCAGACCTGGCCCCTCCCTGGCAGGCCCCTCTCCTCCCCCTGCATGAGCAGACCAGGCCCCCCAGGCTGGCCCCCTCCCCTGCTGCAGCCCTGGGACCCCCACCGCCTCCCCACTCACCAGATCCCAGGAGGGGACAGCCAGGCAGCCCTGGCAGGAGAGGGAGGGGCCTGGGCTCTGGAGGACCTGGCCCCCTCTCTCTTGCTTCCTGTCCTCTCTAGGAAGGCAGCTCCGTTCCCTTTAACCCTTGCAGAGCCATTTGACTCAGCTCAGCCGTTTCTCGCTTGGCAGAACCTCGGCTATTTATTCTTTTTATGGATTATGGGGGGCTACGCCAATGCCCAGATATCCTTTTGGGGGTGAGGCTCTTGGCTGGACTCTGAGCATCCCCCTTCCTTGTCAGGAAACCAGAGGAACAGCTTGCAGGGAAAAGGGCTTTGCAGGAAGCAAGGAATTCAGGAGTGGAGAGAGAGGAGGGGATCCCAAGGTCATCTATTCCAACCCCCAGCAATGCAGGAATCTCAGCTAAAGCATCCCTGGCAGATGGCCGTCCGATCTCTGCTTAGAAACCCCCAAGGAAGGAGAGTCCACCCCCTCCCAAGGGAGACCTTTTCCCCTGCCAAACGGCTCTTAGATGTCCCTCAAAGAAGCGGGTCCTGAGTTCGAGCACTGCTGAAACAATCGCATTGGCTACCAAGGAGGAACCAAGCAAAGTTCAAAATAAATCATATTCTCATCATAAATGAGTAATACACGATTTGTAAAAATGTTATATGGAAAAATACGAGAGAGACGTTGCATTACCTCTGTAAATCAAGAAAATCTTTAATAAAAAATATTTTTTTAAAAACAAATAGATCAGAAATATCTATTTGAAAGAGATACTGACTGAAGTAAATTTGGAAGTCTGAAAAATAAATAAAAATAAAAATAAATGACTAATACATTCTGATGCATGCTTTTATGCTAATACGGTGGTACCTCTAGTTATGAATTTAAATCATTCCGGAGGTCCGTTCTTAACCTGAAACTGTTCTTAACTAGAAGCGTGCTTTCGCTAATGGGGCCTCTTGCTGCTTCTGTGGCGCCGGCACACGATTTCCGTTCTCATCTTGGGGCAAAGTTCTCAACTTGATGTAACTCTTCCAGGTTAGCCGCGTTTGTAACCTGAGGCGTTTGTAACTTGTAACTCAAACTTATATTCGTGTTGACACATTAAGTGATAAATAAAACTACAAGTGAGGAACTCAGACTGTATCCTTGTTCTTCCTGTGCGTGGCAATTACCCCATCCGTGGTGTTTCTTCCTGTCCTTGTAAAATATTATGTGTCTCTTCCCGGCTGTTGCTGTTCTTCATCATCCCTTCGGCAGAGCTTTTTTAAATTATTTTTTACGTTACACATCCAATCTATTTTTAAAAAATATATATATATACTTTTTATTAATTTTTCATTTAACAATATATACTCACATCGTGGCTTCCATTGCTTGCTTTTGGGGTGGAAGATATCCACAAAAGGAAATTTCAAGGACCCTTTCTTGCCGCAGCCTCCAATCACAACGATCATTTCCGCTAACTCCATGACTCTGGGATAAGAAAAGAAATTTGTTAGTCTTGGGGGACAGCAAGACCCTTTTGGCAACACAACATGACCCACATCCCTTATAAAGGTGGGGGAACCTCTGTGCCCCTTAGAACCCACACCTGATCTTTAGTGCTGACGATATAAATCTAACGAATAAATATTTTGCTCTTTTGTTTTACTTATTTACCTGTTTTCATCCTGTATTTTATTCTGTGAACAGCCCTGAGAACTTAGGATGAAGAGCGGCATATGAATTTACAATGACCTTTCAAATATTGTACTTTATAAATTTAGTCCAATCTTTTTGGAATGCTTGATCGTGTTGGTTTAGGATTTTTCCTGTGAGCTTCGCCAGTTCTGCAAAGTCCATCATCTTCATCTGCCACTCTTCTTTCGTCGGTACTTCTTGCTGTTTCCATTTTTGGGCTAAAAGAATTCTTGCCACAGTTGCATACATAAACAGTCTTTTATCTTCCCTTAGTATCTCTTCGCCCGCTATAACCAATAAAAAGGCTTCTGGATTTTTTTTAAGCAAAAGTATTTTTAAACATTTTCTTTAACTCGTTATATATCCTTTCCCAGAAAGCCTTTACCTCTTTACAAGTCCACTTTGAGGTTTGGAGCTTACAGGGTTAAATAAGCTCAACAGTCCGCCCCGCCCACAGGGAGGAGAATGTGTCATACTTCCGGGTAGTTCTGCTGTAAGCGAAGCCTATGTGATTTGTGACGCACTGTTTATTTTCTGTTCATTCTGGTTTCACTTTTGACCGGAGCAGAGATGCCGTCCATATCTCCGGGGGAAAGAATGTCTGTGATTTATGCTTGTAAATAAAGCTTGCTTTCTTAGAAGAAGCTGGACTCTGTGGAATTTATATGCTGGCAAGAAAGGCACACACACACACACCATTGCGCAGAAGGAGAAGTTTGAACAACTCTGCCAAAGCACTGGAGAAGCAGAGGGAAAGGCAGCAAGAAGCGTTGCTGGAATCCATTAGTGTTTTCCAAGTGCTAAACTGTTTTTGAGGCTTTTCCAGTTAAAACAAAAGCCCCAACATCCACCACATGTGGTAAAAGATACCTTCCTTTTCATTTCATTCCCAGCATAGAGTCAAATCAAATCAAAGGTACAGGTTTTTGCAGTCAGGGCAGTCGGCAATTCGGGCTTGCAGAGGACCCATCACGATTTCGGCCCAGCCTGTGTCTTTATGAAAATCCCTGTCGTTGAACGGCTGCGGCTAAGATGATTATTGCAAAAAAACTGGAAGGGAGAGAAAACTCCCTCAATAAAGGAAAGGCAAACAAAATTCTGCGAATATATAGATCTGACACGACTTACGGCAGTAGTGAGGGGGCAATCAGACCAAAAACTGATAGAAAAATGGACATGTGTTAAAGAATACATTAATAAACATTGTTCGGGAATTAACGTATCCATATGCAATGAATGAAATTTGTAGAGGAAACAAATGAGAGGAAATGGATGTAAGAACAGGTAGTTAGAATAATATCGATAACACAGTGAATAGAAGAGGGAATAACAATGGAAGCCACACATAGGTGGAGGGAAGTCAAGATTTATGTTTTTTATGTTCAGTTTAATTTTGGGTTAAACTATGTTTAGTGGTTTTCTTTTAAAGGAATTAAGGAGGCGTACTGTATGTACATATTTGGAATATTTTGAACAAGTTTGTTTCGGGAGCTGAATATGTTTAGCCTGGAGAAGAGAAGGTTAAGGGGTGATATGATAGCCATGTTCAAACATATAAAAGGATGTTTAAGCGGAGGCTTGACAGCCATCTGTCAGGAATGCTTTGATGGTGTTTCCTGCTTGGCAGGGGGTTGGATTGGATGGCCCTTGGGGTCTCTTCCAACTCTAGGATTCTATGATTCTATGATTCAGGTTCGGTTGTGTGTTTGTGTGTACTGTACTTATCAATAAAAAGAATAAAAAATAAGATCCCTGTTGTTGATTTTCAAGCTCTTCTCAGCGAAAAAAGGGGGGAAGCAGGTAAAGGAGCTTCTCCTGCTTCCCTTGTCTGCAGAAAGGGCTCCATCGTGTGGGAGAAAATCAGGCTGCAAGCAGCCCCACCTCCACCTGAGGCTGGAAAAGGCACTAGGGATGTCTTCTCCTCCTTGCACAGCCTTGCCTTGGCCCTCTGCCCCCAGGGGGGAAAAAGGGGTCCTGGAAACTCACGCCTGCAATTAGCAAAGGCCTTTAGGGGCTCCCTCTCTCACTTTTCCGAACCAATTTGGAAAACTTTCTGTGTCCTGCATGGAAAGGGACAGCCTGTGTGGCTTTTATTTTATTTTACCAAGAGAGCTCACTTCTTGTTTGTGTCTTTTCTTAGCATTCTTATTCTGGTGCGTGTATATTTTTAGATTTTTGCAGAAAAGTCTTGGCTCACTGCTCTTGCTTTCCACATCGCAGCCATCTGGGGACCTGCCTGCCTGCCTGCCTGCCTGCCAGCCTTGGGGCACAGGGGGGGTCAGATGTTGCCAGCAGGCAAATCTCCCCGCACCCACCTGCTCCTGAGGCCGACATGTTTGTCCACTAAGTGGGGCCCAGAGGAGACAGGATCCTTCCTTTGTTTACCGGCAATGCTTAATAGCTCCAGCCTCATTAGTGCCGGCCGGACACGGCCACTGGAGAGCGGAGAACAGAGGCCAAGTAATTAAGCCCTGGGCGCCACGACTCATTTGCAAGCTTGTCGGCTTCAGGAACTTTTAATGTGACCTTTGGGCACCAAGAGGAACTTTTGCAGAGCTGACACTTGCAAAGGCCTCCTCTGATGACGGCAGAGCATGCAGCAAGGATCTCGTTCTAAAAACCCAGCACCTCCCTCCTGCTTGGCAGGGGGTTGGACTAGATGGCCCTTGTGGTCTCTTCCAACTCTATGATTCTATGATTCCCTCCCCGCCCCGATAATCTCTGTCATTCTCTTTAAATTAAAAAAAATATTATTGTAAATTTCAAAAGCAATTACCAATTATTCCGGTCTTGTCGGGACTGTTGTTTATGATTATTTTTCATTTATTGAATGTATGTACCGCCCTATACCTGGAGGTCTCAGGGGGATTCACATAAAAAAGATAACAGTGTACAAAATTAAAATAAAAGGAACAACCCAATAATACCCACCCACCCACCCACCCCGAAAAGAGCCACGTTTTAAAAGGGTATGGGAGGTTGATCAGGTCAAGCAAAGGCCTGGTTAAAAAGGAACGCTTTTGCCTGTCGCCTAAAGGTGTGTAATGACTATAAAACCAGGGGGGGGGAGATGGGGGTGTCAGAGGGGTGCAAATCACTAAGAGGAACATCTGCCAGTGTGTGGCCCCGTGCCAACCCCATAAATGCTGCCACCTCAATCCTGGCTGCATTTACTTGGAAGTAAGTCCCATTCATGGTTGGCTGGCACCCCACTGCTGCCCCTACTTCCACCGCCCCAAAACCTCCCCCACTGACCCCCCCACCCCACTGCCGCTTCCTCCTCTGTTACACTTTGACAATGAAACTAAGAAACGACAGCTGATGAGGAATAAACAAAACAGGGCCTTGTCCTGCTGGAGTTAAAAATCATTGCAACTGGAATTTGTTTCATACTTTAAACAACCACTGTTTATTGCCGTCCTGGCCTGAGTCCTTGCAACCTTTCTGTTTGATTTCCTGAACTGTCCAAGGACTCCCATTTTTATTATTATTTTTTATTAGCTTCCTCCTCTGTTGCCATACTGCCGCCCGAGACCCCTGCAAGTGGCCCAGGGAAGCCCCAGCGCATTTACGGTACTGGGGGAGGAAAAGAGGAGGAAGAAGAGGGTCCAGAGGCGTAGGAAGGTCAAGTGGTACCCGGTGCGGAAAATTTCCTGTCTCCCCCCCCTACAAAAATGGTTTTCCGTTATTTCATATTTTCTTACAAAGGAATAATAACAAGTCATAATAATTATAATAAACTTTTATTTATATCCCGCCCTCCCCGGCTGAAGTCGGGCTCAGGGTGGCTAACATCAGATACATAACATTGGTATAAAATCAAACAATAATGACATTACCTCCTACAAACATCTCAAAATCAAATTAAAGTCTAATTACATGGCTTTCCACAGGGTTAGGGTTGGGAACAGCAAGTGCGCCACTGAACTGAAATTTCAGCCTTCACGACATAGGAAAACAGCCAAGTAAACAGCTATTTTGGTGGAGGAGGGTCAAGATATTAACCGATATGCATGAAATTTCATATATAGCTATATAATCCCTAGTATAGTAAGATAAGACCTTTGGAGAAGGCATTTTTAAAAAGTTTTTTATGTACCGCCCTAGTAGGGCAGTAATTGTTCCTTGATAATTTGTCACTCCCTCCATTATGGAACATGGGGCGGTCCGCCCCCTACGCCCCCCCTTGCTATGCCCCTGAGAGGGTGACAAATCCAGGGGGCAGCAGGGGGCAGAGGCGCCAGCTCCCCAAGAAGGGGGGGCAGGTGGCATACGGTGTGTGACCTCACACACACACAACATCCTGACGCTATGCGCATGGCTTCAGGATGTGGGAGGAGTTGGGGGTGGAGCTAAACGTGACAGCAGTGTGTCTTCAATGGCTGTGGCTCCTCTTGCTGCTTCCCGCCTCTGTTGTTGTTGTTGTTGTTGTTGTTTGAATTTATATACCGTCCTGGAGGAGACTCTTGAGAGTCCCATGGACTGCAAGAAGATCAAACCTATCCATTCTGAAGGAAATCGGCCCTGAGTGCTCACTGGAAGGACAGATCCTGAAGTTGAGGCTCCAGTACTTTGGCCACCTCATGAGAAGAGAAGACTCCCTGGAAAAGACCCTGATGTTGGGAAAGATGGAGGGCACAAGGAGAAGGGGACGACAGAGGACGAGATGGTTGGACAGTGTTCTCGAAGTGACTAGCATGAGTTTGGCCAAACTGCGGGAGGCAGTGGAGGATAGGCGTGCCTGGCGTGCTCTGGTCCATAGGGTCACGAAGAGTCGGACACGACTGAACGACTGAACAACAACAACACCGCCCTATAGAATCATAGAGTTGCAAGAGACCCCAAGGGCCATCCAGTCCAACCCCCTGCCAAGCAGGAAACACCATCAAAGCATTCCTGACAGATGGCTGTCAAGCCTCTGCTTAAAGACCTCCAGAGAACTGCTGTTCGGCAGTGGAATTTGCTGCCAAGGAGTGTGGTGGAGTCTCCTTCTTTGGAGGTCTTGAAGCGGAGGCTTGACAGCCATCTGTCAGGAATGCTTTGATGGTGTTTCCTGCTTGGCAGGGGGTTGGACTGGATGGCCCTTGGGGTCTCTTCCAACTCTAGGATTCTATGATTCTATGAAGGAGACTCCACCACACTCCTTGGCAGCAAATTCCACTGCCGAACAGCTCTCACTGTCAGGAAGTTCTTCCTCGTGTTTAGGTGGAATCTTCTTTCTTGTAGTTTGAATCCATTGCCCCAGAGGTCGCAGGGCGGTTCAGGAGGAAAAGGAGGAGGAGACATCTGGGGGCCACATTCGGCTCTGTGCTTGGCCTCTTCCAGCAATTTTGGACATTGGGGATCAGCCCCTCTCCCAAAAAATATGGGGGGGGGCAAAAGAGCTTGGTCCCTAGGATATGGCGCCCCTGGCAAGAGGTGCATTTCTAGGGGCCTGGGTCTGTTGTCCCCACCTGCCGTCCCCAGCCTGCCACCTGAGGCGAGTGCTTCATCATGTCTCATTTGTGGCCGGCCCTGTTGTGAGGTTTTGGCTGGCCCAAGTTGGCCCAGTGAGCTTCATGGCCAAGTGGGGATCTCTCCCAGGCCCAGTGCTCTAGCCATTATACCACCACTGCCTGGGGTGCCATCCTAGGTTGCAGCCGGGCCCAAGGGGTTCAGGTTGGGCTCAGAAAAAGAAACCGGGGAGCTGGAAGGAGGCTCACCCGCAATACGTAGCAAACACCAAAGCAAGGAACCACCGGCCGATCGTGCATAAGTTGGCTGCCAGCATTTCCGCCCTGCAGCAAATCAGATTTCAAGGCACCGTGCAACTTCTGTCATAATGGAATAAAGCGCTGTGTTTTATTTCACTGGAGAGATTTGTAAGCCACCCTGTTTCCAAAAGGGATTCCTTTGCAGCGTACAAGAGACATAAAAGAATTATTTGCTCCAAGCCCACTACAATTAAACAAGCACCTTCTTGCAGCAAAAAACTCTAAAAGGGAAACTGAGGCAATGTAATTTATTTCAGAAAAATTATACACTGCTTGATTGTTTAAAAACCTCAGAGCAGTCTACAATAATAACACAGTTCAGATGACGCAGGGATTTAATTTTAAGTCTGGACACCTCTGTTACAGAAAGAGGCAAGTAAGATTTTAAGCAGGAATAATTAAGGTTATGGATCTCTGTTTCTGTCTCTCTTGATGCTGTTGGACTCACAAACTCAAACAAATTAAACCACAGTGCCACCTAGTGGGTTTTGGAAAAACAGCAGATATTTTTGAAAACGTGCCGAAAGCTTACATTGAATTAAAATAAAAAATTCCTTCCAGTAGCACCTTAGAGACTGCTACTGGAAGGAATTTTTTTTATTTTATTTTGTTTTGACTATGGCAGACCAACACGGCTACCTACCCGTAACTTACATTGAATTGTTACCTTTTGAAACCTAAACTGAATAGATACCGGAACAAACACACAATATGAGCATGCCTGTCCGTATAAAAAAATAAAACACAAAGTTTAAACAGATATGCAAAACAAAATCAATCCCATTATGTGAGTGTGCATGCACGTTTATTAATGCAAAGGAAAAAATTAAAATGCTACACAAAATTAAAACAATTACAAATGCAACAAAATATTAACACCGTGTGTGTGTGTGTGTGTGTGTGTGTGTGTGTGTGTGTTTATAGGCTTTAGCTAGTTATTAAGACTTCAATGTTGGACGGCCATCTGTCCTGGATGCTTTAGTTGAGATTCCTGCATTGCAGGGGGTTGGACTAGATGACCCTTGGGGTCCCTTCAGCTCTAAAAATCTATGATTCTATGACTTTTATCAGGTATTTTATCTGGACAATCTGCAGGGTTGTGGATTTGGTGTTTTATACTGTACAATCACATCTTTTGTGCATTTAACCTTGTGCAGTTTAAACCATACACAGCCTCAGCACGCTGGTTCTGGGTTGCTCTGGCAAGATCTGACGGCGATGTTCAAGTTCCCCACGAGATCTTGCATGAGCATCCAAAGCCTTCCGGATCTGGGGCGCTGTGGGGCAGGGCCTTTCCCCCAACCCCCAAGCTAGGCAAGGAAGCTTAAAAGCTCTTTTGGCTCTGGGTCCAGCTTGCGCCTCAAGCACGCTGGCTCGGGAAAGCTAGGGGTGCTTTTGCAGGGGCGGTTTGAGTGTACGCATTTTCAGGCCTACACAGAACGCTTGGAACCAAACCCCTGCGTAAGAGGGAATCGTACTGTGCTATTGTTTCTTGGGTGGGCTGACTGCATTTTGCACCACTGGGAAAGCTATCCTAAAGGCCCAAACGCCCAGGAGGGAGAGAAATGATTTACCGTATTGGCCCAAATATAAGCCTCACCTTTAATATTCGGAGGGGGAGGAAAGACAATAACAGAATATAAGCCGCTCCCTTAAAATTCCACAGGCACTCACACCCTTTCCGTTTTACCGTATGTCTGTTTCAGCAGCGATATCATAAACGACCCAATTTTTGTAAGGTCTCAAATTAAAAGCCGCACTTTAACTTTTCATGGTCAGAATTTTTGGGGGGTGGGTGGGTTGAGGCTTATATTCAGGCCAATACGGTACATAAATCAACGGTTCTCAAACTTTTTCCCCCCCTCTGAGTCACACTTGCAGAATAAAAATTTGCTTGCGCCACAACTAATTTTTTTTTATCGATAAGAAATACATTGCAAAACTGCAAAAGGAAAAGCTCTTTGTGGTGCTTGATTTGTAACATAGAACAAAACTGCTTTGCAATATGATGTTTGTGGGACTTCCAGGAAGTTTAAAACAACGCAGCTACATTTAAGAGCTTTAAATGCTTCTTTGATGGTCCATATATATATAATAGCAGCCTAAATTAATAGTCAATTGCTGTTAAGATTCTAACCAGTGTACGGCACTGCTTTGCCATGCAGAAAAGGCAGAGGTGTGGGACCACACGGCAAACTTGGGACTCCAAAGGAAAGTTCTCTTTCTCTCCCTCCCTCCACAGGTCCGAGCAGCAACTTCAAGTCCGAAGGGAAAGGCGTTTTGCTTTGCGGAAAATTGGCCCCGCAGGGAGGCAGGTGGCAATTGTTACAACAGGGCAGCTAATTGAGCCATCTGCGAACAGGCAGGGGCCGTGGGGCCGCACAGGCCAGGGAAAACCGAGTCCGCTGCGGCCCCCAGACTCTGCCACTGTTATTGTCCAGCTCGTTAAGGCTAATTGTACTCTGCGGTCTTGGCTGCACCCGCAGGGAGGTGCGAAAGGACAGCGGAGATAAACAGCAGCAACTTTGGAAACTTCTAACTTTGTCCACTTCTGGATTCCAGTAACTGAAAGTGAACGGCGGGCCAGAAAGCAGGCACCCTGCCCTTTTCTGCGGTGCTGGAAATGTTGAGGGTCCCAGCATTCCTGCAGGAGGGAGGGAATGACGGCACTGAGGCCATTTCGGGAGGATGTTAGGAGGACGTTTTGCACAGAAGCTGGCGATAAAGGCTGATGTCATTTTCGCAGATTCATAGAGTTGGGAGGGGTCCCCAAGGGTCATCCAGTCCAACCCCCTGCAATGACGGAATCGTGGCTACAGGATCCCTGACAGGTGGCTGTCCAATCTCCGTTTTAAAACCTCCAGCAAAGAGAGGCTATCGCCTTCTAAGGGAGTCTGTTCCACTGTCAAAGGGCTCTTCCTGTTTCGGCAGAGGGGGATAATAATAATTAATAATAATTAATAATAATTAATTATATTATTATCCTGCCCATCTGGCTGTGTCCCCCCAGCCACCCTGGGCGGCTTCCAACAAAATATTAAAAAAACACATTAAAACATCAGTCATTAAAAACTACAGTAGTCCTTAAAAACTTCCCTAAACAGGGCTACCTTCACATGTCCTCTAAAAGTCAGATAGTTGTTTATTTCCTTGACATCTGATGGGAGGGTGTTCCACAGGGCGGGTGCCACCACCGAGAAGGCCCTCTGCCTGGTTCCCTGTAACCTCACTTCCCGCACTGAAGGAACCGCCAGAAGGCCATGGAGCTGGATCTCAGTGTCTGGGCGGAACGATGGGGGTGGAGACGTTCCTTCAGGTCTACTGGGCTGAGGCCGTTTAGGGCTTTCAAGGTCAGCACCAACACTTTGAATTGTGCTCGGAAACGTACTGGGAGGTCTTTCAAGACTAGTGTTATGTGGTCTCGGCGGCCACTCCCAGTCACAGGTCTAACTGCCACATTCTGGATTAGTTGTAGTTTCCGGGTCACCTTCAAAGGTAGCCCCACATAGAGCGTATTGCAATAGTCCAAGCAGGGGATAACCACTCTGGCAAGACAGTCTGTGGGCAGGGAGGATCTCAGCCTGCGTACCAGATGGAGCTGGTGGACAGCTGCCCTGGACACAGAATTGACCTGCGCCTCCATGGATAGCCGTGAGTCCAAAATGACTCCCAGGCTGCTCACCTGGTCCTTCAGGGACACGGTTACCCCACTCAGGACCAGGGAATCAAACATTAATAGATAGACCTGCTGTGTGAAGAGGGAATACAAACACAGAGTCTTCTTGTGGCAAATGTGTCTTGTCATGAGCATTGATGGTCAAGAGGCCACTTTGTTGTTTTTATTGTGTGTGTTTTTAATTTATATACCACCCTTCATCCAAAGATCTCAGGGCAGTTCACAACATGCACGATGCCTTTTCTTGGCAGACAGAAATGCTTCTGAATCCCAGTTGCAGGAAACCACATGAGGGGAGAGATGCTCTGGTGCTCAAATCCCGCTTGTGGGTTTTCCATTGGGGTTTCCCATTGGCCCCTGTGAGAACAGGATGCTGGACTTGATGAGCTCACGTTGGGCCATCCTAGGTCTCCATCTCCTCTGTCCAGAAGCAGCTCTCCAAGGACAGAGAAGGTTGTCCCCAGAGCTGCTTCACAGTCTCCTTTTAACTGAGGAGCCTGGAGGTTGAGCCTAGGGCCTCCTGCATGCAAAAACCGGAGTCACATCGCCTCTCCATGAAGGTAGGAAACCCTTCCTCACCCTGAGAGGCAATTGTGGCCCTCAGTCAGCAAGCCAGGAAGGTTTCCTCGCTTGACTCTCTTTTGGTTGTACCAACTCCCTTCCATAAGCTATGCTGAGGGTGTTTGGAGATCTGTTTTCTAGTGCAAAAACAAACTGCACTAGAGTGGAAAGCAGCCCCAGTGAAGGTCTGAGGTGCCTTTGGAGGGGTTAATCCCTGGGAGGCCATCCATAAATGTTGAATTCAGCATAATGTGATGTCTTCGTTTGCTCAGAATCAGTTGCAATGAAAGCTTTCGGGGGGGGGGAGGGACGGAAGAAGAAGAAGAAGAAGAGTTTGGATTCGATATCCCGTTTTATCACTACCCGAAGGAGTCTCAAAGCAGCTCACATTCTCCTTTCCCTTCTGTGCCACCGGTCTCCCGTAGCCAGGAATGTGCACAAGGCTTTGTTCCAGTCTTGGGGCAGTCTCACAACTGACCCCGGGTGGGATATTTGCCAACAAAACCAAGTGTCTTGTGAGTTCTTGGACATGTATGAGTGCATTGTTGTCCTGGAAGATATTTAATAGGGCTAGTTCTGGAGTTACTTTTATTATCTCTTTCGTTATTTTGGAGATTTCCTGTAGGAATGAACTTTGGGGCATTTCCACCTCATGTGGAGGCATGTGCCTATGGAGGTGCAGCCTTTCCAGCATTTAGATGCTCCTATTTTACAGATGGGAATTGATTTTGAGGCTACCTAACAACAACAAAAATAGGATGGTGGAACTGTTCCTCTCTTCCCTCTTTTCAGATCTAAGGACTGTTATCTCAAATCATTGCCAAGATGGCTGGAGGAGACCAGAATGGAACAGGCCACGTCTCCTACACAGACTTCCTTCTGCTCGCCTTCCCAGGCCTCCAAGAGTCCAGATATCTCCTCGCCATCCCTTTCTTCTGCCTTTACCTCATGATTGTTGCAGGGAACTCCATCCTGATCTACACCGTGAGGACAGATCACAGTCTCCATTCGCCCATGTATGTCTTGATTGCTTTGCTCTTCTCAGTCAACCTCTGTGGCTCCACCGTCATCCTTCCCAGGATGCTCCTCAGCTTCCTTCTCAGAGTCAGCCACATCTCCCTGACGGAGTGCCTGGTCCAGATGTTCTTCCTGTACTTTGCCACAATGCAGGACTGCAATCTTCTTCTCCTGATGGCTCTGGACAGATACGTGGCCATTTGTCACCCTCTGCACTACACAGACATCATGACGAAGAAGCTCCTGGTGATATTGACACTGGTCGCTCTTGCCCGGGGCGTGGTTTTCGTCAGCCCAGTAGTGATCCTGGCTTCCCAGGTGAGGTTTTGCCAGTCCAATATCATTGGGCATTTTGCCTGTGAGCACATGGCCCTCATGAGGTTGTCCTGTGGCGACATCTCCAGGAACAAGGTTGTAGGCCTGGCAGCAAGAACCATCACCGCCATCTTTGACTTTGGCTTCCTCCTGGGTTCTTACGGCTGCATCCTCCAGGTGTCCATGCAGATGAGCTCTGGCCACGCCCGACACAAGGCCTTCCACACCTGTGGCACCCACCTCATGGTCATCCTTACAACCTACTCTTCCAGAATCATCTCCTCTATTGTCTTCCGCTTAGCCAAGTCAGCCAGCCAGGATGTCCACAATCTCATCAGCACAATATACCTGTTTCTTCCCTGGATCCTGCACCCCATCATTTATGGCATGAGGACTAAGGAGATCCAGGATAGTCTTTGGAAGCTGCTCAGGAGGAAATGGGCTCATTTGGTCCCTGGGAAAGCTGTGGCTGTGAGCAGAACCAAGTGACCAATCTGCTTGTGGGGATACTGGTACCTGCCAGGTTTAGCAGAACCATCTAGAGCAGACATTGCATATCTGGTACCGTGCAACTGTTTTGGACTACAACTCCCACAAGCCCCAGCCAGCATGATGGGGGCTATAGCCCAAAAACATATGGAGGGCTGCAGCAGGTTGACCCAGGATGGTCTGGAGCCATGCAAATGGGTAGCCACTCGAGGCAATTTCAAGGGTGTTCATAAGGCACTGGGAACAATTGACAAAATTCTACTGCTTGGGTCTTTCTTGAAAGGCTGTGGAAGGATTCTGCCGAACATTCCTCTGAAGGTCCTGCCCTGACCCATTAGAGTCAGAGGACATCAGGGAGATGAAGAATTTCTCCCAGCTCAGCCTGACCGTTCTCAATTTTCAAGAGGAGCCTGAAAGCCAAAAGTAAAGATGGTGAACTTACATGACAGAGTTTGTTTGACTCTCTCTCTCTCTCTCAATCTCTTCCTTTCAATTGTTGGAATATTTTGTTAGTTTGTGTCAAGGAACTGCCCTCAGCCCGGAGGGAGGTGTCGTAGATGTACCGAGAGCGCCCCCCCCCGACACCTCCTCAGTAGCGAAATCTCCTCCAGGGGGCAGAGCGGCACCTCCTCCAGCGGGGAGGGGCAAGCTGCAGGCAGCCCAGTGAGGCAGGGGCTTGAGGATGCTACTGAGAGTCCCAGCGTGCCCCGTGAGTTTCGCTCAGAGGGGAGCACGCCACACCCGTCACCCCAGTTGCGCAGAGGGGTCAAAAGGAGACAGGGGAGGAGCCGCCTGGGTATGCCTAAATTCTTATGCTGGGGTTACAACCAGAAACCGGCACTCCCGGATTCTGCTAGCGACTAATACGGTCATGTTTTTCTTGCTCTCTGCACTGTAAATAGTCTGCACTAATAAACTGTTAAAAGACAGTTGGGACTCATGCTTAGTTACTCGTGTGCGACCGCAACGCAGACCTGACAGTTACAGGTGGGTAGCCGTGTTGGTCTGCCATAGTCGAAACAAAATAGGAAATTCTTTCCAGTAGCACCTTAGAGACCAACTGAGTTTGTTCTTGGTATGAGCTTTCGTGTGCATGCACACTTCTTCAGATACACTGAAACAAAGGTTGCCAGATCCTTAAATATAGTGAGGCTGAATTGCAACTAATCACCAAACTTAAAACCATGGAGAAACCTGGTCTGAACAAAGACATTGGATTCTTATCTCATTATACATAACAAAGCTATCTTTAGCCATCTCACCCCTTGCCTTTCCCTGTAAGACCAATTGCGGTCGTTAACAGTCATCAGCAGGTTTTCCACACCTATCAGCCGATCCCCCATTCCCACCACCCTTCTGAGTCATACCCCTCCCCACCCTCTCACTATATATAAGGGTCTGGTGACTTCTGTTTCAGTGTATCTGAAGAAGTGTGCATGCACACGAAAGCTCATACCAAGAACAAACTCAGTTGGTCTCTAAGGTGCTACTGGAAAGAATTTCCTATTTTGCAGACCTGACAGTTTGTTATACATTTGATCAATTAATACTGTACTGATTGCAGCAAAAAATAGCTCTTGCAGAGGCACAGCACAGCGACTTCAGTCTTTGATTGGTTTGACAGAATCTGGAATGTAGTAGCATTATCAAAACTTACTATAACAGGAAAGAAAAAAGATTCAGCAAACATCTTCTACTGAATAATTGTCATTTTTTATTATTTTTTTGGAATCATAAGCTTCTGGAGAACATGCACTGTTGCAATATGGTATTCATCATCTTCATCATCATCATCATTTTATTTGTATACCCCTTTCCATAGTTGAAACTATGCTCAAGGCAGCTCACAACATGACACAATTTACATAATTACCAACTGGAGTCATGAACAATAAGTACATAACCAAATGGAAACAAATTCCACGTAAATCATAAGATCTAAAACCAAAAATACAACAACAATATTGATAACAGCAACAAGCTCTCTCAACCCCTTGTAAACAATACTCCAGCCCGAGAATCTGTTCAACAGCTTCAGCTTTTGTAGCTGGAGTCAGTCCGCACGCCACTCTCCCAGGCCAGATGGGAAAGGGCCAGCAAGGCAGGGCGCAGGTCTTCCAGGGCTCACAGCCAAGATGGTCTCATTTAAAACAACACAGATAAAAATTAAAAACAATTTAAAAGCAGCTGCAGTCCTCATTTTTAAAGAGAGGAAATCGAAAGAGAAATTGTATGGCAAGTTGCGGAAGAATAAAAGGTTGCGTTTGGAGGGGGGGGGAAACACAAAAAATGGGGGTGGCCTCAAATATTTTATGGGGGGGGGCAAAGAACCATAGGCCTTTAAGAGTTGGTGCCTATTCCCTACACCCGCAGGTCTCAGGATGGTTACAACATAAAAACACAACATAGAAACACAAAACACCACATTTAAAAACGGCTTTAGATGTCAATCTTCTAAAGCTAGATAATGAAATTGAAACATTAAAGAGACTTAAATTTCAGCATCACATTTAACATTTTTCAAAGTGATTTCTGTGCTAAAACTGTGTTCTGTTTGAGAAAACAAATCAGAAATTGTTTTATGACTTGTTTTCACAATTTTTAAAAAATAAATTAACAATTTCAAATGATGTGCTTTTCATTCTTCCTATAATACAACTGTGTTTGAAATATGATTGGCCGGGGGTGGGGGTGTCTATTTCCTCTGGGGTAATAGGACTCTCCATGAATACCTGTTCCTCTTAGTTAG
Source organism: Lacerta agilis (assembly GCF_009819535.1). Lineage (NCBI taxonomy): Eukaryota > Metazoa > Chordata > Lepidosauria > Squamata > Lacertidae > Lacerta > Lacerta agilis. Next base: position 1,812,244 of record NC_046315.1, read on the forward strand.
AGTGGGTATGTTCATTTGTTACGAATTCTCTGATTTCCTTCTCAGGTGGGTTTAGTTATTATTTCTCATAAGAATTCCTGTGAGAGTGTATCAAATGCTTTAAAGACGTCTAATTTCAGTAACCCGAACTTTTTTAATTGCCCATGATGTAATAGATTAATAATATTTCTAATCAGGTGAGTAATATTCCTACCCTTAAAAAATCCATATTGGTCTTCTTTTATTATTTCACCTCCAGCACCCTCATGTTACCGTCACAGCAACTCATCAACTTCGATTCCCAGCTGCATCAATAAAGTCCCAGCCTGTGTTGGGTTCTTAGCTATAAACCTTTTACCATTTTTAAAAACCAGTATAGAGGCAGGGTATACCCAGGTAAACCTTATATTGTTATTATGCAAATTTTTGTGCACAAGATTTCATTTGGCTATTTTGCCTTAAAGTAGCCTGGCATAAGTCTTGACTCACCCACACTCTTTTCCCTTGGAAACTCCATTCCTTAATTTTCTTCAGGGTCTGGTAGACCTGCTATTGCAGCTTCTCTCTAAAAAATTTAATTATTCCATTCCTGGGGGGTTTCTCCCTTTGGACCCTACACAACGATGGGCTCATTACACATCTTCTGGCTTCAAACTAACTCCTCGAGTGCATAGGCAGGTTCTCAATGTTTCTTCCAACTCTTTAGCATATATTTCTTCCAGAATTCCCCCCAAAATCATATTAGCTCTTCTCTGGCCTCTCATACTAAGAAAATAATAATAATAATAATAATAATAATAATAATAATAATAATAATAATAATAAAAGACTAAAGAGATTTTCTTATATGGTAGGGTCACAGCAAGAGTTCTCATTGTGGCAAACCTGTTGTATGTGATTACTAGTGGTGTTCTGTTATTTTCTTTTTTGGGTCTGTAGCCATCTCACCCCTTGCCTTTCCCTGCAAGACTAATTGCAGCCGTTAAGAGTCGTCAACAGGTTTTCCATTCTTATTTCTAACATCATTGAATTGTGGTCAGAAATCGATTTTGGCATGATCTCTATTTTGTGGATCTTTGTTATAAGGGTATTTGTCACGTAAATTGCATCGATTCTGCTTGCCGATTTGTTTGCATCAGAGTAAAATGTAAATTGTTTTTCTCTTTCATGTTTTTCCCTCCAGGCATCCAATAGATTTAGATCTTCTACCAGCTGTAGAAAAGTTTATGGTAGTCTCCATGACTTTGTTTTAATAGTCCCCTGTGATCTATCCCATTCTGTAGAATTCACTTCATTCAGATCTCCCATCAGCACTATATCTTCGTCGTTATATTCTAGTAATTTCTTTTGTAGCTTCTTATAAAATTGCCCTTGATTTCCATTCGGGGCATAGATGCCAACTAATATTAACTTCCTTTTATCTTTATTTACTTAGATCCCTAATAATCTTCCCTCCTCATCTTCAAAGATAAATTTTGTCTCCCATTTTGCGATTACATAGATGGCTATCCCTCTTTTCTTTTTTATATCTGACGCTATAAATTCATCACCTAATCTTTTATTTATCAATATCCTTTCATGGTTTTTTTCCTATAGACACACATTTGTATTTTCTTTTGTTTTGTTTTCCTCATGACCTTTGTGCATTGTTTTTCTTTTTTTTAAGAGGGAAAATTTAAAGAGAAGTTATACGGCAAGTTGCAGAAGAATAAAAGGTTGCATTTGGAAAAAACACACACAAAACTGGGGGTGGCCTCCTCAAATATTTCAGGGGGGGCAAAGACCCCTAGGACTTTAAGAGTTGGCGCCCGTTCCCTACAGACACAGGTCTCAGGATGGTTACAAATAAAAACACAACATAAAAAACACAACATTGTAAAGGGGGATTAGATGTCAATCAGCCACAGATCTAGTTAAAAAGTTGCAGATTTGTCTGACTCCCAAAGCTGTATAATGGTTTTTCCGACCTTAGTATGGATTTTTTTATGGGAAGTGAGATTGGAGTTCTGACTGAAGCTCTTTCCACATTCCACACACTGATAGGGTTTTTCCCCTGTATGAATTCTCTGATGGGAAGTCAGAGAAGACCTCTGATTGAAGCTCTTTCCACATTCCACACACTGATAGGGTTTCTCTCCTGTATGAATTCTCTGATGCTTAGTGAGAAAGGCGCTCCTATTGAAGCTCTTTCCACATTCCACACACTGATAGGGTTTCTCCCCTGTATGAATTCTCTGATGCTTAGTGAGATCGGAGCTCGTACTGAAGCTCTTTCCACATTCCACGCACTGATAGGGTTTCTCTCCTGTATGAATTCTTTTATGGAAAATGAAAGAGGAGCTATGAATGAAGCTCTTTCCACATTCCACACACTGATAGGGTTTCTCCCCTGTATGAATTCTCTGATGCTTAGTGAGAGAGGCGCTCCTACTGAAGCTCTTTCCACATTCCACACACTGATAGGGTTTCTCCCCTGTATGAATTCTATGATGCTTAGTGAGAGAGGAGCTCGTACTGAAGCTCTTTCCACATTCTACACACTGATAGGGTTTCTCCCCTGTATGAATTCTTCGATGAAAAGTGATAGAGGATCTCTGATTGAAGCTCTTTCCACATTCCACACACTGATACGGTTTATCCCCTGTATGAATTCTCTGATGGCAAGTGAGAATGGAGCTCTTACTGAAGCTCTTTCCACATTCCACGCACTGATAGGGTTTCTCCCCTGTATGAATTCTCTGATGGGAAGTGAGATGGGAGCCATGACTGAAGCTCTTTCCACATTCCAAGCACGGATAGGGTTTCTCCCCTGTATGAATTCTCTGATGGGAAGTGAGAGAGGCGCTCCTACTGAAGCTCTTTCCACATTCCACACACTGATAGGGTTTCTCCCCTGTATGAATTCTCTGATGCTTGGTGAGAGAAGAGCTATCAATGAAGCTCTTTCCACATTCCACACACTGATAGGGTTTCTCCCCTGTATGAATTCTCTGATGCTTAGTGAGAGAGGCGTTCCTACTGAAGCTCTTTCCACATTCCACACACTGATAGGGTTTCTCCCCTGTATGAATTCTTTGATGGTAAGTGAGATGGGAACTGTGACGGAAGCTCTCTCCACATTCCATGCACTGATAAGGTTTCTCCCCTGTATGAATTCTTTGATGTGAAGTGAGATTGCTGTTCTTCCTGAAGCTCTTTCCACATTCCACACACTGATAGAGTTTCTTTCCAATGAGATTTTGTTGATGGGAAGTGGAATGGGATATCTGACTACAGCTTTCTCCACACTCCAAATTTTTACGTGGCTTCTCCTTTCTGGGGATTTTGTCGTGGTCACCTTTGTTCTCGATTTCCGATTCATCACAATCTGCAGTGGAGACAAAAAAGAATCAGAGCCTCAGAAAAATTGGAGAAGAACTGAAGGGAATTGGGTGTGTGTTCATTACCTGTGTTGTTTGTCATTAACCAACAAATTTATTATTAGATTCTGATGAGTTGTTCAATGTTGCTTTGTTTGATATATATCAAAATTGTAATATCATAAAATTATATATATATATATCTGATAACTGAACAACAATAAAAAATTTCATATCCATATATATGGATATGAATTTTTTTGTTGTTGTTCAGTTATCAGATATACAATATTTACCATAAATGTACAAAAAAAATTCTGAACAAACAATTACTGTATCTGCTTGATTTTGTTGATACCCCTAACAGGTTCCAAATTCAATACATTTGTAGCAAGAAAATACAAATACAGAAATAATAATACAAATAAAATAAACAAAAATATTGCATCATTAAGCAAAGAAAAAATGACTAGTATAAGTTGTTCATTTTAAAGTTAATGTTCTTTCTGTATGGGATCAGATTATTATTAGTATTTTTTATGTTTCATGTTTACATGTGTTGGAAGCCGCACAGAGTGGCTGGGTTAACCCAGCCAGATCGACAGGGTATAAATAAAAATTATTATTATTACTACAGTGGTACCTCGATTTAAGTATTATTATTAGTGTTAATATGTTTGTGTAAGGTCTTCGGTTAGTTGCTCATGAGTAACCAGGCAAAACTCCGACCTTTCTTTGGTAGTTTTATTGTGCATATTATTTTACAGTGCAGAGCTAAAAAGTTCATGTCTGGATCAAACACTGGCAGAATCCAGGAATGGCCTCTTCCGGTTGGGACCCCCAAAAAAGACTTTTGGTATATGAATACCGCGCCTTCCATCCTTTCGTTTCACCCCTCGACGCCTTTGGGGCGACGGAAATTGCGTGCCTCCTCCCTCGCCCCTTGGGCTAGTTGAGTGCTGGGTCTTTCCAGCATCCTCAGAGCCTCGACCCTCCATCCCCTGAGTCCCATGCCCCTCCCCACTGGAAACCTCGCTGCTTCCGCTGCTGCCAGAGGAGGTGCTGCTGGTCAGGTGGAGCTGGGGCTCTCTGTAGCATCCCGAGAGCCCTTCCACCACCTTGCACTGTGCCGGGGACAGTTCCCTGACAGTTTGTAAACCGAGGGACCACTGTATTACTTATAATAATATTATCATCATCATCCTCACTGCTACTACCACCTGAGATTCAATAAGCCTGGCTCTTCTCTGGGATGGATTTTGTTTGGCCCAGTCATGGCATCCCATCCATCTCCAAGGTCAGTCGTCTCTTTGGTCAACCCAGGACTGACAGGAGCAAAAACAAAAACAGAAAACCTGAAGCTACTTATCTTTCCTAACAATTCTGAAGCTGACATTTAAGATGGCCAGGGCAGTTCAGAGCAGCCCAATCGTGGTAGAAAAAGGAATAATTTGAGGAAGATTGTTATAGGGGGTGCTGTTGAGCAATGTGAAAATGTATGAGGTTGGTCACATAAAGGTATTTTTTAAATTTCCAGGCAGATATGACGATCCCACAGGGAGCCTTACCAAGAGAGGCCACGATCCCACAATTCTCCTCCATGACGTCCTTATGCAGAGCTTTCTGGTCAGGATCCAGCAACGCCCACTCCTCGTCCGTGAAACAAACAGCAACATCTTCAAAGCACACTGGACCCTAAAAGAAAAAGGGAAATGTCCTCCTCTGAGACAGCAGAAATATGATCTGCTACACAATGCTCTCTTGTTCCTTGCTGATAATTGCTGTGTTGTTTCAATAGGATTGCTTTGCTGCACCTTTTATTTGTGGATGCTTATTTTCTACTGTAATTCGCTCTACGCGGGGCTGCCCTTGAAGCTGTCCCAGAAACTCCCGCGGGTGAAGAATGCTGCAGTGAGGCTCCTCACAGAGTCCCTGCCATGGGAGCCTATTCACCCAGTGCTTTTCCAGCTACACCGGCTCCCGGTGGAATACAGGGTCAGATTTAAGGTGCTGGTTTAGACCTTTAAAGCCCTGTGCGGCCTAGGACCCTCGTACCTACGGGACCGCCTCTCCTGGTATGCCCCACGGAGAAGCTTAAGGACCATAAATAGCGACACTCTGGAGATCTTGGACCCTAAGGAAGTCAGATTAGCCTCAACCAGAGCCAGGGCCTTTTCAACACTGACTCCGACCTGGTGGAACGCTCTGTCTCATGAGAGCAGGGCCCTGCGGAATATGATATCTTTCCGTAGGTCCTGTAAGACAGAGTTGTTCTGCTTGGCCTTTGGCTTGGAATCAACTTGATCCCCTCCCCCTCTTTCCTTTTTCCTTCTGTGATGGAATTCCTATTTCATTTTTTTTTATGAAGAATTTATTGGCATTTTCATAACAAAACACACACCCAAACCCACACCTACAAATATAAAACAAATACATATATTGCCAGGATTCTTCTTCTTATTTGTATACATAGAGAAAAATTTCTATTTCCGAATCTTGACGGTTGACTTCCCCTGCCTTTTCACCTTCGGTTTTAAATCCATAATCTACTTTTTTAACAACTTCTCTCTAAAAAATTTAACTTCAATTAGAAATTAAAAATAACATCTTAATCATCTTATTCTATCATAAATCTTAACAAGATATTCTCATACAATCTAAACTTATTTCTTCTATTCTTTATCATGCTGCTATTAACATAAAATCACAATATCTCCTTACTTATTCAGAATAAACTTACAACTAACAACCTTTACCCTCCGATTTCAGGTACCATAACAGACCATTTAAGTTTTACATTTAATGTTTCACCCCACCCCCCCTCTGTCCATTGACTTTCTCTGTCTATCGCCAGAACCAATCTTCCAAATTTCTTCTTTTCCCAAATGTCCACAGTTCCAGGCAGAGTTCACAGCAAACCTTACATCGAGCTTCAGGGTCCACTCCTCTTTTCTCGGCACCTCCGCTTCTTTGTACCATTCTTCTTCTTCTTGTAGATATCTTAATTCTTTGTCCCTTGCCCCCGAGCTCACACCTCGGGGACTGGATATTGCAAATTTTACCGTTCCGGGACTGCCACCCCCAAAGAACGGATCTTTTTTCCGGAGTTGCCCAGTCATCTCAATCCATCCTTCAAACACCCCTTCTAGCTCTTTGCCCAGGTTTTCTTCCATTGTGTAGAACTTTTGGAAAGCCTCCTCTGTGGAAAGTAGATTTCTTTTATTTATTATCCCACTCAAGACTTTCAGTTTCCGATTCAGCAGTTCCAGCCTCAAGACAGTAAGCCTTTCTTCCTCCGTTAGTCCAGAGTTCAAAACAAGTGCAAACACAAAGTCCAACATATTGGGGGAGGGGGTGGGTGTCAAATTTCAGTTCCTGTCTCTATATTCCTCCCTTTGTTTCAATTGTTTCCCACGTCAGTCCAAATTTTCCATCGCCATTTTTCTGAAGCCAGAGCGTAAAGACCAAAACTTTAAACGGAGATATTTTCTGCAAACTTAATCCCCAAAGGGAAATCTCACTTTTAAAAATTCAAACACTTTGTATCCAGTACTGTAGCAGCAGTCACTTAAACTGGTTATTTTCTTTCCCACCGAAGGGAGGGAGGCAGGCTTCCTTTCCTCTTCCCCCCGGATCGTTCAAAACATATAAGAGTCAATCCATTTCAAATACTCATGACCACCGGGTTCTTTAGCTCCATTAAAGACAGGTAGAACTTAGACGCTCGTCGCGGGGGCGACCGCCGCATTTACATCCCGGTTGGGGCATGTCCCCTATAGCCCAGCTCCGTCGTCCCTTCACCCCCACTCCCCCTTTACAGGGGGAGCGAGGGAAGGGTTCGGAGCACTAATGGGCACAGCCGGGGAGCCCAGGGTGCGGGACGCTCTTCCCGCACCCCACCGGAGCCCCGCTTTGCGGTAGCGGGGCTCCAACCCCCGGGATGGACTGGGTAGCCTCGCAGCCGAGGCAACCCACGACCTCCCGCAATGGCGTCGCCGCCGGAAGTCCGGAATTCCTATTTCAGGACTTTCCTGACTTTTTTCTGGCCCACGTAGGACCAGTCTGGATAGTTGGCCTGGGTGAATGATTTGACATTTCCTTCCCCAAACAGTTTTAAGATTTGAGTTTCTACTGAAATGAGGCTGCATTTTGATGTTGTATGTTAATCTTCTTTTCAAGTTGTATTTTTATCAATTTCTTTTTATACCTGGTGTTAACTGCCCTGAGCCTGGTCTTGGCTGGAGAGAGTGGGGTATAAATTAAAATTAAAATTATTATTATCATCATCATCATCATCATCATCATCATTATTAATTCTGCATTTTAACAATGGGTATTCGTCCTTGTGCAAATAGGTGGTACTCCACCTTGTGTTTTTCAAGACATTCTGCCTACGCATTTTTCAAGACATTCTGCCTAAGCATTCCAGTTTCCCAGATGGAAGGATCCACATTCTCCTCTCCTTGTGAGCTGTTCTGGGGAGTTTCCTCCCATTGCCCTACAGTCAAAATCAAGGGGTTCATGGGGGCATGCAGAGGGGGAGGAATGGGGGGCAGGCCACTATTTTTTTTATATGTCAACTCCTTAGAAACAAATTTTAGCATTCACTGATCAATCTAGAAATAAAATAAGCCTATTTTGGATGTCCATCTGTACTGGATGATCTAGCAGAGATTCCTGCAATGCAGGGGGTCTCCTGGCTCTGAGAGACAAGCAGGGAGGGTGGCTTCTGGCAAAAGGAGAGGGAGACACCGGTGGCTCCTCCTTATCCTGACTCTCCTCTGCCTATCAACCTTCCTCCTCCCACTCACCTCCTTCCTCTTCTGCCTCTCATTCTGCACTGCATTCTGCCACAGAGTCTCCCAGCTCACTAACCCCTGTTAGCCATTCAGCTTCTGACACCTCCTCTTCCCAGCATTCTCCCTCTTCCCCCTCTGACCACCCATCCTTCTTCTACCTCCACTTCTTGGGCTCTGAGCCATCTTCCCTTCCTGGTTCCACAGCTGCTTCCTCCCATCATTCCTCTGTGCCCAACCAGTCCATGACATTGCTCCATCCCTCGGCCTCTGTCCCCACAAGGCAGCTTCCCCTAACCTGATCTGGTTCCACAGCCGCTGCTTCCCTTCTGCCCCCATGAAAAGACGGATCAGGAGGTCTTGCCGGCATCATTCGGTCACCTGCAAGAGAAAAAATGTAAGCAGGAGGTCAGGAGTGCCTGCTTCTCTCACAGGTGAAACAGGGCATCTCTAACTACAGATGGGCCTTTGAGAAAGCCTTACCTGCTGAGAGAATTTGGAAGTTTGTGCCCATTTCACATGTTAGTCGTGCAGAAATACATCTCCCCTCCCCTGGACCCTTGTTCCCAACTGTCTCCTCCCAAAACAAGATGAAAAGAACCCAGAGATTAGTTGGAAAATCAACAGAATGAGACCAAACGTAGGAAAACCACCTTCCTCCTTACCCAGTGGCCTCTCTCTGGTGTCCAACGGAGGCCTCTCTGCCTCACAGGAATCCAGGTCCATTTCTGCAAAATGATCCTTTCCCTGAAATAGAAACAAGGATTCAAAACAGAGAATGGTGAGAAATATTAGAAAGAGAATGATAAAGCCTTGAAGGGTGTGAGATCTCATTCCATGGATACTCTCCCAGATAACGGAGGGGCCATCAGCAGACCATTATGGGATGTTCTCTGTCCTCTTTGGAGCCCCTTGGGAGTATTCAGAGGAAAGTCTCTCTCACCTGCTTTCTCTCCTCTGCCTGACTCAGGAGGAAACCTTCGGCCAGGGCCACCGCCTGGGAACTGGTCTCCGCTCCGCATTCCCTCACCCAGCTCTCCATCTCCGGGGGAAGGACAGCCAGGAACTGCTCCAAGATCACCAGGTCCAGCATCTCAGCTTTCGTGTGCCTTTCTGGCTTCAGCCATTGACGGTCAAGGTAGTAGAGTCGGCTGCAAACCTCTCGGGGTCCTTTGGCCTCCTGGCAGCAGAACTGCCTCAACTGCTGGCTCTGCATCTCTGAGCGGAGGGTGTCCTCCTCACCCAGGATCTTCTGCACAGAGTTTTCCCAGAATCCCCAGTCTCGCTCATCCATCTGTGGCCTGAGGAAGCCTCTGAGAGATCGGAAGGAATCCTTTGGTCTTCTGCCAAGTTCTGTACGTCTTAATGAGAAGCTCTAGCAAATCCTACAAAGCAAATACATTGTTCTCTTACAAAATTTGTAGGACGGGGGGAGGGAATGGTTCCCTGAGCAAGCATGGATGAGTCTTGGAGGGAACCAGAGCTGGACTGCACCACATCCCAGACTATGAGCTATCTTTTTGAAAAGAAAGAGGAGGAGGAGGAGGAGGAGGAGAAATAAGTCTCTAGCCTTCTAGCAATGCAAAATGTGGAGGGAAATGAAGGGGGCTAGTCCACCTCCTTGTCACCCTTTGGAGAACCATTTGCCCATGTTTCCTCTGTTGTGCAATGACGCTGAGCAACGTCACACAGAGTCACAGTCCCAGGGACTCCTTTGTTTGAAGAAGGGAGATTTCGTGGGAGCCATTTGGGATCCTGTGATCTCCCGGAAGGAGAGCGTTGCAGACCTGGCCCCTCCCTGGCAGGCCCCTCTCCTCCCCCTGCATGAGCAGACCAGGCCCCCCAGGCTGGCCCCCTCCCCTGCTGCTGCCCTGGGACCCCCACCGCCTCCCCACTCACCAGATCCCAGGAGGGGACAGCCAGGCAGCCCTTGCAGGAGAGGGAGGGGCCTGGGCTCTGGAGGACCTGGCCTCCTCTCTCTTGCTTCCTATCCTCTCTAGGAAGGCAGCTCCGTTCCCTTTAACCCTTGCAAAGCCCTTTGACTCAGCTCAGCCGTTTCTCGCTTGGTAGAACCTCGGCTTATTATTATTTTTTATGGATTTAGGGGGGGTTATGCCAATGCCCTGATATCCTTTTGGGGGTGAGGCTCTTGGTTGGACTCTGAGCATCTTCTTCCCTTGGCCAGAAACCGGAGGAACAGCTTGCAGGGAAAAGGGCTTTGCAGGAGGAAAGGAACCTCCTCCTCGAATTCAGGAGTGTTGTCCCTATTTTCAAAAGGGGGGGAAAGAGAGGACCCAAACAATTACCGCCCAGTCAGCCTGACATCAATACCAGGAAAGATTCTAGAGCAGATCATTAAGCAAACGGTCTGTGAGCACCTAGAAAGGAACGCTGTGATCAATAAAAGTCAGCATGGGTTTCTGAAAAATAAGTCGTGTCAGACTAACCTGATCTCATTCTTTGACAGAATTACAAGCCTGGTAGATGAAGGGAACGCTGTGGATGTAGCCTATCTTGATTTCAGCAAGGGCTTTGACAAGGTGCCCCATGATATTCTTGTATAGAAGCTGGTAAAATGCGGGCTAGACAATGCTACCATTCAGTGGATTTGTAACTGGCTGACTGACCGAACCCAAAGGGTGCTCATCAATGGCTCCTCTTCATCCTGGAGAGAAGTGACTAGTGGGACGTGTCCAGAGGAGGGCAACCAAAATAGTCAAAAGTCCTGGAAACGATGCCTTATGAGGAACGGCTTAGGGAGCTGGGTATGTTTAGCCTGGAGAAGAGAAGGTTAAGGGGGGATATGATAGCCATGTTCAAATATATAAAAGGATGTCATATAGAGGAGGGAGAAAGGTTGTTTTTGCTGCTCCAGAGAAGCGGACACGGGACAATGGATTCGAACTACAAGAAAGAAGATTCCACCTAAACACTAGGAAGAACCTCCTGACAGTAAGAGCTGTTGGACAGTGGACTTTGCTGCCAAGGAGTGTGGTGGAGTCTCCTTCTTTGGAGGTCTTTAAGCGGAGGCTTGACAGCCATCTGTCAGGAATGCTTTGATGGTGTTTCCTGTTTGGCAGGGGGTTGGACTGGATGGCCCTTGGGGTCTCTTCCAACTCTAGGATTCTATCCTTGGGTGGGATCTCTTTTTCTTTGCTCTGAGGGCCAGGTATGTATCTTGTCAACCACCTGAGGGCCAAGTGGGCGGGGCCAAAGACACTTCCCCTGTAATTTAGGAAGGTATTTTAGCATTATTATTCTGTTAGATATGTTAACAGAGCTACTGATGCCAAGGACCCTGGAGGCTCAGTGAGTAGCGCCCATTTCCGGCTCGGCTGGTTTTCCAGCAACAATCCAGAATATGGGCTGGGATCCCTCTCTTTATTCCTGGCCTTTCTCTCCCCTCTTTCTTTCGTTGTTTCTTTCTTTCCTTCCTTCTTCCACGTGGGTTTTTTTGGGGGGGAGGAGCTAGTCCCCCTCCTCGTCCAGCTTTGGAAAACCCTTTGCCCATATTTCCTCTGTTGTGCAATGATGCTGAGCGACGTCACACAGAGTTAATGTCTCAGGGACCCCTTTGTTTGAAGAAGGGAGATTTCGTGGGAGCCATTTGGGATCCTGTGATCTCCCGGAAGAAGAGCGTGGCAGACCTGGCCCCTCCCTGGCAGGCCCCTCTCTCTCCTCCCCCTGCATGAGCAGACCAGCCCCCCCCCAGGCTGGCCCCCTCCCCTGCTGCAGCCCTGGGACCCCCACCGCCTCCCCACTCACCAGATCCCAGGAGGGGACAGCCAGGCAGCCCTTGCAGGAGAGGGAGGGAGGGGCCTGGGCTCTGGAGGACCTGGCCTCCTCTCTCTTGCTTCCTGTCCTCTCTAGGAAGGCAGCTCGGTTCCCTTTAACCCTTGCAGAGCCGTGTCCTCTCGGTTGGCAGAACATCAGATTTTTATTCTTTTTTATGGATTATGGGGGGCTACGCCAATGGCCAGATATCCTTTTGGGGGTGAGGCTCTTGGCTGGACTCTGAGCATCTCCTTCTCTTGGCCAGAAACTGCAGGAACAGCTTGCAGGGAAAAGGGCTTTGCAGGAAGCAAGGAATTCAGGAGTGGAGAGAGAGGAGGGGATCCGAGGGTCATCTAGTCCAACCCCCAGCAATGCAGGAATCTCAGCTAAAGCATCTCTGCTTAGAAACCCCCAAGGAAGGAGAGTCCACCCCCTCCCAAGGGAGACCTTTCCCCTGCCAAACTGCTCTTAGATGTCCCTCAAGGCAGTGGGTCCTGTGTTTGAGCACTGCTGAAACAATCGTACTGGCTACCAAGGAGGAACCAAAAGTAGTTCAAAATAAATTAATCCTATTCACATCATAAATGAGTACTACTTTCTTATGCCTGCTTTTTATGCTAATATACAAAAGTAAGCCATTTCCCTTTCCATAAATGCTTAATTGCTAATTCAATGGACTGAAAATGAATGGTTGTTGTTATTATATTTAGGGAAGCTTTTAATATTTGATGGGCTACTGTATTTTAATATATTGTTGGAAGCCGCCCAGAGTGGCTGGGGAAACCCAGCCAGATGTGTGGGGTATAAATTATTATTATTATTATTATTATTATTATTATTATTATTATTATTATTAAAATTGATCAGATGAGTGTTCTCCTTTCGAAAGAGGCAGGTGGAATCTCCACGGTTGCTAATAGTATAATGTTGAAAGGGTAGTGAAATATGGGGAGCCCTAGAGCATCTGCTTGGCATGCAGAATGTCCCAGGGTCAACCCCTGACATCTCCTGCAAGGGCTGGACGAAATCCCTGCCTGAAACGCCGGGGAGCTGCTGCCAGTCAGTGTAGACCAGGGGTCCTCAAACTATGTTCCGTAGGCCAAATCCAGCCCACCAGGGTCATGAATCTGGCCTGCACGGCCATCTCAGAACCCCCCAAGTGTCTGAGGCTCAAAGCATCTCACCGACCGCTCAGTCAGTCCCTACGCTGCGCTTAGGTAAATGCCACTAGTGTGCTGGCTGCTCTAGCAATGAAAGGCCGGGGGTTTCGCCCTGGGACAGGGACACATTGTCTTTTGGCTTGAAGAGCGAAGTTGAGGTTGGTGGAGGAAGGCAGGCTTGGGTCGATTCGGTTTCCTTACACAGATGTTTACTTTAAGGGTGGGAGAAGGAAGTATAGTCCTATTTCTGTGAGTGGCGCAGCGGTCTTTCCACTTGTGATTTAAATGCTCTGAAAGTTGGGATCTGTTTTCATATTTAAATTTTTAAAGGGTGGAGTGGAACTGGGTATTGCCCATCTCGATAGTCTGGGGAGCCACGTTCTGGTTGAAGGAGGCCAGAATTAGCCCTCAAGGCCTGGGGTGTCCTGCCCGTCTAGTAGGAATGTAGGAGAAAACTCTTGGAATAGCCTTGCCAGGTGCTCAGGGACTGACTCACCTGTCCCTATGTCCTTCTCTTTGCAGATGTGCTGCGGTTGCACATCTCTCCCCCAGGGGTGAGTATTGGAGAGAACCAGAGCAGGGACTCAGACCTGCCCTCCTTGCCCCCCACTCTGCACTCTCGGATGTGGAGAAGCCCCCTTCCAAGGAACTGACAGCCTGACTTTTGCCTTTCAGCTGCTGGAGGAAGATCAGCTGTACCTGCTGGATGTGATTCAGAACTGCCAGGCAGCTCAGCTCAGGGGGCCAAAGCCATCCTGGTGAGTGATGGGTGGTGTGGGGGACCCCCAGGGGGAAGTGGGGGAGGGAGGGGCTTTGGGGAAGGGGTTGTCCTTCTGCCAGAGAGGAGGACCCTGCTGGCCTATGTTCACATGTCCTGTTTGAAAGGGGAATCATCTTAGGGACTTCCTGTGAAAATCTGGGTCAGGAATGCTGTTCCTAGAATGGATAAGTAAGGAAGTTGGAGTTCTTGATTGAAGCTCACACAAAAATGGGACTTCCAGTGAAGTGCCATACTGGCCAGTCGGGAGAACTCTCAGCTCCGAGAGTCTCCGACGCTGTCAGGAAAGGGGGAGCCATAACCGTGCTACGGCCCCCCAGAAAAACTTCAGGAGGAGCGTCCTGAAGACGTGGGGATCTGGCTGGTGCCCGGTGCACCTCCTCTACTCCCCGGTAAGCCCTTGTAAGGGCTGCCGAGAGCGAGTGGGGTGGAAGGTGCGGGCGCTGTGGATTGAGCACTATCCTGGCTGCGTAAAGCTGCGACTGCTGGCAGCATTGAGCGCTTTACTTTTCCTTCAATTTGGACTTGACAATTGGAACTCCGTGAGTACCTCTAAATCAACAGTTGTGTTAAAATTGTTAAAATTGGGTATGGAGGGGATTTAAAAAGGAAGTCCGTCCCCCCCCGACTGCGGCAGAAGCAAAGTAAACGGAACGGGACTGCAGCCGCAAAAAGATTGCTTTTAAACCTCTAATTTCTGAGCTTGGAACAAAGACTGCCCCCTAAAGGACAGGGACAAGGGGGGAGAGGTTTTGGATGTAAATTACCCTGTGGATTACAATTAAATCGCCTTAAGAAAGCACTGCTCACCCTCTGGAATGCGGAGACCGGGTCAGCGGGCAGCCATTGTGATGTAACAATAGACTGATCGTTTCTGATTTGGTGTGCAAGCCCAGAATTGGAACAATAAGGTCTTTCTATTGCTGTTTTGAACTGACAACATTCTACCCCTTCGCTAAAGGCTTGCTCACCACAAATTGTTGGACTTTATTAAGATTTGACAATTTGTCTGAGGAGTTTGGAAAGGAATAAATGTAGACACTGTTGATTTCACTGGCTCCTGGCTTATCATATTGGAGCTGGACTTGTTTACATCCTATTAGCACGGTGGCCTTGGACTGGACTGAGTTCTCTTTTGTTGAACCTAATAGTCTCGTGATTTACTGACCTTGCAGAATAACAGCTGCAAAAGTTGTTTTGATTATGGAAGAGCAGGGAACACCAAGTGTGCCAATTGCTACTAGAACAAAGGCACAAACACAGAGGAAAGGCTCCATAAAAGCATTTGAAGAACAGGTGTTGGTGTGGGAATGTTTAGGAGTGTGGATGAGTATATATTATTTTATATATATCATCCCAGCTTGTGTGAGCAAGCTCCAAACTTAGCAGAGTTACATTCCCTTTTAAAACACAGCAGAAAACGGTTGCATAGGCTTGCTAAAGCCTCTATAAGAAATATATATTCCTGGTATATTCCCCTTCTTCCCTCTGCAGAATGCCGCGGCGAGGCTCCTTACTGGGTCTTTGCCGCAGGACCACATTCATCCAGTGCTTTACCAGCTGCACTGGCTCCCGGTGGAGTACAGGATCAGGTTTAAGGTGCTGGTTTTGACCTTTAAAGCCCTATGCGGTTTAGGACCCTCGTATTTAAGGGACCGCCTCTCCTGGTATGTCCCATGTAGGACCTTAAGGTCCTCAAATAATAATCTTTTGGAGGTCCCGAGCAACAAAGACGTTAGGTTGGCCTCAACTAGGGCCAGGGCCTTCTCAATATTGGCCCCGACTTGGTGGAACAGCCTATCACAAGAGACCAGGGCCCTGCGGGATTTGGCATCTTTCCGCAGGGCCTGCAAGACGGAGCTGTTCCACCTGGCCTTTGGGTTGGTTTCTGTTTAATATTTATGCTTCATCTTTTATTGGTGGGATATTTTGAAATTGAGACCTGCAGTTTTAATTTAATTTTTTAATTTGTATTTTAATCTGTTATTTTAAATTGATCGTTTTTATGTTTCTTGCTGTGATTTTAATTGATGTTAGCCGCCCTGAGCCCGGTTTTCTGGCTGGGAAGGGCGGGGTATAAATAAAATTATTATTATTATTTTATTATTATTAAAAGTAAAGACACAACACAGTACTGATTATAAGATATAAAAAAGTTTACTTACAGTCATCCATGAGTTACAGTACAGGCTCAAAGAGGCAGATAAGCTTAGATAAATATATTTACATGTGGTGAAGCTGATTCCATAGGGGAACAGGTTTCACCTCTGCTTCTCTCAGCTGCAGGCTGAGAGAGAGCATCCTGCTTATTCAAAAGATGAGGCAAAAAGGAGAGAGATCTTTGGGATCTTGTTCCCAGGTAAGACCACACCTACTTCTGGTTCCTGTAACTCAGTCCAGGTAAAGAGGAAGTTAAGCCTGGAGGACTGAGTTACCTTCATGTCCACTCTAGCAGTGTTGGGTTTGGCTGCTCTGTGTTTACATCCCACAGTTGGCTGCGTTGGTATATGTAAATGCTAATTTAGCCTCAAACACTGTTAAAGCTAACACAGAAAGTATTAAGCAAATGGGCAATGCTTAAAAACACAAATAACAGAAGTGGAGGCAAGAGTTACAAATTTGGAGACAGGGAGAGTCCAAGATTTGGAAAGGCAACAAGAAGCTACACAGATTGCGATTGCAACATTATAACTGAAGGAGAGAGAGAGGCAAATTTCTGTTTGAGGGGTGTGCCAGAACTAGAACAAAGGAATTTAAAGGATTTTTTGGTCAAGGAATTTGCAACTTTCTGGGAACCTGAGGAAGCTGAATTGGCTGGAACAGTGGTAAGGGCCTATAGATTTGGTGTAAAAGGCAAGAAAGACTCTAAGATAGTTAATGACTGTATGATTGTTGTTGTTCAGTCGTTCAGTCGTGTCCGACTCTTCGTGACCCCATGGACCAGAGCACGCCAGGCACGCCTATCCTTCACTGCCTCTCGCAGTTTGGCCAAACTCATATTAGTAGCTTCGAGAACACTGTCCAACCATCTCATCCTCTGTCGTCCCCTTCTCCTTGTGCCCTCCATCTTTCCCAACATCAGGGTCTTTTCTAGGGAGTCTTCTCTTCTCATGAGGTGGCCAAAGTACTGGAGCCTCAACTTCAGGATCTGTCCTTCTAGTGCGCATTCTGGGCTGATTTCTTTGAGAATGGATAGGTTTGATCTTCTTGCAGTCCATGGGACTCTCAAGAGTCTCCTCCAGCACCATAATTCAAAAGCATCAATTCTTCGGCGATCAGCCTTCTTTATGGTCCAGCTCTCACTTCCGTACATTACTACTGGGAAGACCTTAGCTTTAACTATACGGACCTTTGTCGGCAAGGTGATGTCTTTGCTTTTTAAGATGCTGTCTAGGTTTGTCATTGCTTTTCTCCCAAGAAGCAGGCGTCTTCTAATTTCGTGACTGCTGTCACCATCTGCAGTGATCGTGGAACCCAAGAAAGTGAAATCTCTCACTGCCTCCATTTCTTCCCCTCCTATTTGCCAGGAGGTGATGGAACCAGTGGCCATGATCTTAGTTTTTTTTATGTTGAGCTTCAGACCATATTTTGCGCTCTCTTCTTTCACCCTCATTAAAAGGTTCTTTAATTCTTCCTCACTTTCTGCCATCAAGGTAGTATCATCAGCATATCTGAGGTTGTTGATATTTTTTCCGGCAATCTTAATTCCGGTTGGGGATTCATCCAGTCCAGCCTTTCGCATGATGAATTCTGCATATAAGTTAAATAAGCAGGGGGACAATATACAGCCTTGTCGTACTCCTTTCCCAATTTTGAACCAATCAGTTGTTCCATATCCAGTTCTAACTGTAGCTTCTTGTCCCACATAGAGATTTCTCAGGAGACAAATGAGGTGATCCGGCACTCCCATTTCTTTAAGAACTTGCCATAGTTTGCTGTGGTCGACACAGTCAAATGCTTTTGCATAGTCAATGAAGCAGAAGTAGATGTTTTTCTGGAACTCTCTGGCTTTCTCCATAATCCAGCGCATGTTTGCAATTTGGTCTCTGGTTCCTCTGCCCCTTCGAAATCCAGCTTGCACTTCTGGGAGTTCTCGGTCCACATACTGCTTAAGCCTGCCTTGTAGAATTTTAAGCATAACCTTGCTAGCGTGTGAAATGAGTGCAATTGTGCGGTAGTTGGAGCATTCTTTGGCACTGCCCTTCTTTGGGATTGGGATGTAGACTGATCTTCTCCAATCCTCTGGCCACTGCTGAGTTTTCCAAACTTGCTGGCATATTGAGTGTAGCACCTTAACAGCATCATCTTTTAAAATTTTAAATAGTTCAGCTGGAATATCATCACTTCCACTGGCCTTGTTGTTAGCGAGGCTTTCTAAGGCCCATTTGACTTCACTCTCCAGGATGTCTGGCTCAAGGTCAGCAACCACATTACCTGGGGTGTATGAGACCTCCATATCTTTCTGGTATAATTCCTCTGTGTATTCTTGCCACCTCTTCTTGATGTCTTCTGCTTCTGTTAGGTCCTTTCCACTTTTGTCCTTAATTGTGGTAATCTTTGTACGAAATGTTCCTTTCATATCTCCAATTTTCTTGAACAAATCTCTGGTTTTTCCCATTCTGATGTTTTCCTCTATTTCTTTGCATTGCTCGTTTAGAAAGGCCCTCTTGTCTCTCCTTGCTATTCTTTGGAAATCTGCATTCAATTTCCTGTATCTTTCACGATCTCCCTCACATTTTGCTTGCCTTCTCTCCCCCGCTATTTGTAAGGCCTCCTTGGACAGCCACTGTGCTTTCTTGCATTTCTTTTTCATTGGGATGGTTTTTGTTGCTGTCTCCTGTATAATGTTACGAGCCTCCATCCACAGTTCTTCAGGCACTCTATCCACCAAATCTAAATCCTTAAACCTGTTCATCACTTCAACTGTGTATTCATAAGGAATTTGATTTAGATTGTATCTTACTGGCCCAGTGGTTTTTCCTACTTTCTTCAGTTTAAGCTGGAATTTTGCTATAAGAAGCTGATGATCTGAGCTGTATGATAGTATTTCAGAATAAAGAACAAAGAGATAAACTATTAGGCCTACATTACAATAAAAATTTTGTGGTCCAACAGCAATCAGTAATTTTCTTTAAGGTTATTCCCAGATTTTCTCTTGATTTGAGAGGGAGCTATACAGACTTGACAACCAACCTTAGGAAGAAAGGAATTTTCTTCCGGTGGGAATTCCCACAAGGACTATCCTTCAAATACAAGGGAAAGAAAATCAGGATAAGATCGTTTCAGGAGAAAAGAAAGTTTCTGGATAAATACGTGGCTGATTTTGAGGATAAGAGAGGAAGGACTCCACAAACACCTTCGGAACTGGACAATCTATTCTTACCCTTGCCGGGAGTTGGACCAGGCGCCGACCCAGAGTTTGGGACCAGGCACAGGTTTGGGACCAGGACCAAGTGCATTACAGTAAAAATGTCCTTTAAAATGTTGACTTGGACTGTTCATGGCCTTAACTTGAAGGCCAAAAGAAATGAGGTTAATCATATATTGGAAAAACAAAATTTAGATCTGATTTGTTTACAAGAGACTCATGTCACAAGAATACATAGAAGAGTATTACAAAATAAAAGATTAGGCCAAGAATTCATTTCCTCAGACAAAGTGAAAAAGAGAGGTGTGGTGATCTACGCCAAGGAAAAATATAATCCAAAGATGTTGTTTAAAGATGAAGAGGGAAGATATCTTGGGGTGGAGTTAATAGTGCAAGGCGAAAAATATATGATATTGGGACTCTATGCACCAAATGAAGGCAAAGCAGAATTCTATAAGAGACTTCATGACATCATATTGGGCTATTTGGCTTACAAATTGATTTGCTTGGGAGATTTTAATGGG
Source organism: Lacerta agilis (assembly GCF_009819535.1). NCBI lineage: Eukaryota > Metazoa > Chordata > Lepidosauria > Squamata > Lacertidae > Lacerta > Lacerta agilis. The sequence goes on from NC_046315.1 coordinate 1,831,982, forward strand.
GCAGTTTCCACGCTGATGGACAGATGGGGCAGTTTCCACGTTGATGGACAGATCACAAAGATCTGAATTCACCAATGAAGGGAGACTCCCCAAGACTTTTTTTGACATGGTCACCCGAGTCATGGAAAGAAGCTTATATTACCCTGATACCAAAACCGGATACAGACAGAGCTCAAATGAAGAATTATCGTCCAATCTCCTTATTAAATGTGGATTATAATTTTTTTGCAAATATTTTGGCCACAAGATTGAAAAGAGTGTTAAAGGAATATATCCACAAAGATCAAGCAGGTTTTTTACTTGGTAGACATATGAATGGAAATATTCGAAATTTAGTGGAAGTATTAGAAAGATTAGATAAGAAAATTAATACTAGAGCTATGTTGATGGTTATAGATGCAGAGAAGGCCTTTGATAATATTTCTTGGAGTTTTATGAAGAATTTTTTTGCTACAATGGAGGTTGGGCAAAATTTCCTGAATGGCTTGAATGCCATCTATTGTGAGCAAAGAGCAAAGATTATAGTTAATAAGGTGGTAACAGAGTTTAGAATCGAGAAAGGAACTAGACAAGGATGCCCGATCTCCCCGCTGTTATTCATAACAGTCGGAGGTCTTGCTGAATATGATAAGGAAATACGACAATGTTAAAGTGCGAGTGAACGAATATAAACTAAGAGCCTTTTCGGATGATTTGGTATTGACCTTACAAGACCCAGAACACAGTGCAATTAAGGCACTGGAGATTATAGAATTTGGGCAAGTGGCGGGCTTCAAATTGAATAAAGCCAAAACTAAAGTATTAATTAAAAAATCTGACTTTGGAAGAGAGAGAAAAGCTACAGAATATGACAGGGCTGAGCTGTGTTAAGAAAGTGAAATACTTGGGTGTGAATATGACTGTTAAAAATCTAAATTTGTATAAAGATAATTATGATAAATTATGGAATGAGATAAAAAGGGATTTAGAAATATGGACAAAATTGAAGTTATCCCTGTTAGGCTGGATCTCCATGATAAAGATGAATGTATTGCCGAAGATATTGTTCTTATTTCAAGTCTTACCAATTATTGACAAGATAGATTGTTTTAGAAAGTGGCAAAAGATTTAACAAAATTTATCTGGCAGGGGGGGAAACCCAGAAATAAATACAAGATTTTAACAGATTCTAAGGATAGAGTGGGATTCTCCCTGCCAGATTTAAAGATTTATTATGAAGTTGCAGCCTTTTGTTGGTTGAAAGAATGGTTTACATTAGAAAATACGGATGTATTAGACTTGGAAGGACATTATAATGTATTTGGATGGCATGCATATCTTTGGTATGATAAGATCAAGGCCCATAAAGGTTTTAAATCCCATATTATCAGAAATGCTTTGTTTCAGGTTTGGATGAGGAATAAAGATTTGTTAGAAAGAAAAACACCCAGGTGGCTATCACCCTTAGAAGCTAAAGCCCATAAAAGAACAAATATGGAAGGTAATTGGCCAAGATATATTGATATTTTAGTTCAAGGAGGTGAAAATTATAAATTAAAACCATATGATCAGTTGAAAGGGAAGGTATCTGACTGGCTGCAATATTATCAGATAAATGAATTGTATAAGATGGATAAGAAAAATGGCTTTCAGTCAGAGAAATCCAAGTTGGAGACGGAATTGCTAGAACCAAAGACTAAAAATCTATCCAGAATGTATAATTTATTGCTTGAGTGGCATACAAAAGATGAAATGGTAAAATCTGTAATGATTGATTGGTCTAAGGATGTGGGGCACAACATTATGATGGAGGACTGGTAAAAACTATGGAAAACAGGTATAAAATTCTCAGCATGCAATATTTTGAGAGAGAATGTCATGAAAATGATGTATAGGTGGTATTTAACACCGGTTAAATTGGCAAAAATGTATCATGGACAAAGTAATAAATGCTGGAAATGTAAGCAAATAGAAGGAACCTTTTTCCATATGTGGTGGACGTGCCCGAAAGTAAAAGACTTCTGGGAGAAGATATATAATGAATTGAAAAAGGTGTTGAAAAACACATTTAATAAAAAACCAGAAGCCTTCTTACTGGGTATACTAAATCAATAAATCTTAAAAGACATTAGGACAGTCTTTATGTATGCCACAACAGCAGCCCAGCCAGAATTTTGTTAGCTAAAAACTGGAAGACAGAAGATATACCAACGATAGAAGAATGGCAGATGAAAATGATGGACTATATGGAGCTTCCTGAACTGACTGGGAAACTCCGAGACCAGAGGGACAATGCGGTGGAGGAAGAATGGAAGAAATTTAAATTATATTTAAAGAAATATAGTAAGATTAGTGCTTAGAAGTAAGCTGGAAGATGAGATAGGTTGCAGATATGGAAGAAATGTTGGAAGAAATGAAAAGATTCTTAGATAAGAGGAGATATTAAGACTGATTAATAATGAGGATTTCTAAAAAATGTAAAATTACTAAAGATGATTTTCAAGGAACGCAGGAGGAGAGGATGAGAGGAAGTCAACCCACAATGACACAAAAGAAAGATAGGTGGAGAATAATTCAAGTGTTGTCTGTTATGTATTTTTCTCCGTAGTAGTGTTACTTTTTGTTGTTTGTATTGTTTATGTATGTTTAATATTGTGAAAAGCTACAAAAAAATTGGGGGGGGGGAAGAAGCTCACACAAAAATGGTAGAAGGAAATTGGGTGTTTTAATGAAGATTTAAAGAGGCACTGATACAAAATCTATCCTAAAGATACAGTGAGGAATATAGCAGATTACAGAAAGGAAGTAAAGACTTTGGATTGTTGCTTAGACCTCGGGGGGAGATTGTTTTAAAAAGATGAATAAATTTAGTCTCTTGTTGTAGCAAAAGTTTGTCAATATTCTTGTGATTAAAACGATCTGGGGATAACTTCCAAATGACAAAACACAAGAAATCATCTTCTGTGTGTTTATATTGCACATAACATTCTACCAGCGGTGCTTCCACGATTTTGTTACGTATTCTAGATCGATGCTCATAAATACTAAGTTTTATTGGCCTAGAACATTTTCCAATATGCATCATTTTGCAAGGGTATATCAATGCATAAATGTAGTTTTTTGTGTTACAATTGCTGAAATGTCTAATTTGATATTTGAACCCAGATTGTTCATTGGAAAATTCCTTAACTTCTAGAGAGTATTTACAGATGCTGCACCCCCCATATCAGAAATGGCCTTTTGGAAATTCATCAACTGGTTTTGTTGGTACAGTGATGTCCGATTTTATTAGGAAGTCTCTAAGAGATTTGGTTCTTTTTAAGCCGAAAAGTGGGGGTTTCAAGAATGGAGGCATGTGCAACAGGTCAATCGGGTCTACTGGTCTATCCACAACTCTGCTTCTTGAGAAAAGCTCAACAACTCTGGGCAAAGACAATGGATAGATCACTGGCAGGTTTTTTATTACTGGGAGTACATCACAGTCTCTTGGAAGCTGGACGTTCTTCTATAATACATAGGTATATACACAAAAAATAAAACCCGATAAACATCCATTTTAACAAAACAACTACTCAGAGACAATTCAGAGGATGTGTGCTAGTATGTCACATGTCTCTGTTTACTTTACTTTTTTTTAAAAAAAAATGAATATTTATTGAATTTTATAGCAAATGAAAATACAGATCACAACCATCATGTTATATACCATGGTTCTCCCTCCCCTCCTCAACTCCACCTCTGCTGAGTTATTTAGCTTTATTTGTTGTATCCGGCTTGTCTTACAGAAAAGTACAGTATTTTTGCATTTGGCCCACAAAAATGGGACCTGTCCACGTAGGTATTTTTTAAGAGGGCAAATTGAAAGGGAAATTGTTTAGCAAATTGCGGAAGAATAAAAGGTTGCATTTGGGGAAAAACACACACAAAACAGGGGGTGGCCGCCTCAAATATTTTAGGGGGAGACAAAGACCCCTAGGCCTTTAAGAGTTGGAGCCTATTCCCTACACCCACAGGTACCAGGATGGTTACAACATAAAATCACAAAAAACATTTTAAAAGGAAATTAGGTGTCAATCACCCAAAGGCCTGGTTAAAAAGGTGCAGATTTGCCTGGCTCCTAAAGCTGTTTTTCTGACCTTTGCATGGATTTTCCTATGGGAAGTGAGAGAGAATCTGTGACTGAAGCTCTTTCCACATTCCACACACTGATAGGGTTTCTCCCCTGTATGAATTCTTTGATGGGAAGAGAGATGTGAACTGGTACTGAAACTCTTTCCACATTCCACACACTGATAGGGTTTCTCCCCTGTATGAATTCGCTGGTGGGAAGTGAGAGAGGAGCTTGTATTGAAGCTCTTTCCACATTCCACACACTGATAAGGTTTCTCCCCTGTATGAATTCTCTGGTGCCTAGTGAGATGGTAGCTCTGACTGAAGCTCTTTCCACATTCCACACACTGATAGGGTTTCACCCCTGTATGAATTCTTTGATGGGAAGTGAGACTGTCCTTCTTACTGAACCTTTTCCCACATTCCACACACTGAAAGGGTTTCTCCCCTGTATGAATTCTTTGATGGGAAGTGAGACTATCCTTCTTACTGAACCTTTTCCCGCATTCCACACACTTATAGGGTTTCTCCCCTGTATGAATTCTCTGATGGGAAGTGAGAGAGGACCTCTCAGTGAAGCTCTTTCCACATTCCACACACTGATAGGGTTTCGCCCCTGTATGAATTCTCTGATGGGAAGTGAGACTATCCTTCTTACTGAACCTTTTCCCACATTCAACACACTGATAGGGTTTCTCCCCTGTATGAATTCTTTGATGGGAAGTGAGAGAGGACCTCTCAGTGAAGCTCTTTCCACATTCCACACACTGATGGGGTTTCTCGCCTGTATGAATTCTCTGATGCTTAGTGATAGAGGAGCTCCAACTGAAGCTCTTTCCACATTCCACACACTGATAGGGTTTCTCGCCTGTATGAATTCTCTGATGGGAAGTGAGAGAGGAGCTCTGACTGAAGCTCTTTCCACACTCCACACACTGATAGGGTTTCTCCCCTGTATGGATTCTTTGATGGGAAGTGAGACTGTGGTTGTCACTGAAGCTCTTTCCACATTCGACACACTGATACGGTTTCTCCCCTGTATGAATTCTTTGATGGCAAGTGAGATCGCAGCTCTGACTGAAGCTCTTTCCACATTCAAAACACTGATATGGTTTCTCCCCTGTATGAATTCTTTGATGCTTAGCGAGATTGGAGCTTGTATTGAAGCTCTTTCCACACTCCACACACTGATAGGGTTTCTCCCCTGTATGGATTCTTTGATGGCAAGTGAGATCGCAGCTCTGAGTGAAGCTCTTTCCACATTCAAAACACTGATAGGGTTTCTCCCCTGTATGAATTCTTTGATGCTTAGTGAGACTGGAGCTCTGACTGAAGCTCTTTCCACATTCCACACACTGATATGGTTTCTCTCCTGTATGAAATATTTGATGGGATGTGAGATCGGAGTTCGTACTGAAGCTCTTTCCACATTCCAAGCACTGATAGGGTTTCTCCTCTGTATGAATTCTTTGATGGGAAGTGAGAGAGAAGCTCTGATTGCAACTTTCTTCACACTCCAAATTTTTGCGTGGTTTCTCCTCTCTGGGGATTTTATTGTGGTCACCTTTGTTCTCTATTTCCAATTCATCAAAATCTGCAATGGAGACAAAAAGGGATTAGAGCCTCAGGAACAAATGGAGAAGAACTGAAGGGAGTTGGGCGTGTATTCATTACCTTTGTGGTGTGTCATTAAGCAACATATTTATTATTAGATTCTGATGGGTTGTTGAATGTTGCTTTGTTTGATATACAGTAGTGGCCAAAATTGTGGAATCCTTTTGGGGGGGGAAGTATATTTAAGAGGTTTGATGGCTCATAACATTACTTCTTTTGGAGTAATATCATAAAATTATGTATCAATGGAAAGATAATTTAATCAAGAATGTAATGTTGTGATACACAGAATGCTGTGTAACACAGTAAGTCTGCAGGCTTGAGCTTGCTTGTAAAGTAAAAGAAACTGATGCAACAGGCCTGCAATGACTCAGCAAGAGTGTGCCGACAAATGATTGGCTGTTGTCCTGTATTAAAGGGAAACCTGCTAAGCAGGGTGTGGTGTGGTGTAGTGTGGAGTCAGAGAGAGTGAGAGTGAGAGTGAAGTTGTCCTACTTGTCTTTGTATGAACTGTCTGTACGTATATAGCTCACAATAAAAGAATACTGCACTAGAGAACCTGTGGCTTTTGCACTGCTCTGCTACAGCGCCATGGAAGAATTCACAACAGGGTTATGGGCCCAACCTGGTTCCGCTGCGCAAAAGTCCAGGTAGCAGTTATCTAGCTGTGGTGAGCTAGAGGTGAGCTGCCAGCATTGAGCAGTCCAGAGCTGGTGTGTTGCTGGAGAAGCTGACGGCCACTAACTACAGCACCTGGTCGGTCTGCATGCAACACTTTGTCAAGCGTGAGGGTCTGTGGAAAGTGGTGGAAACTGCGCCACAGCCCCCTGAGGAGGTTTGGCAGGACAATGAGGATGAGGAAAAGCTGGCAAAAGCAGAGGCTCAGCTAGAAAAGGATGGGAAAGCCCTGGCTACAATCATCCTTGGAGTGGACAATAGCCAGCTTGTCTATGTAGCAGATAAGGTGATGGCGCAGGAGGCGTGGAATGCACTCAGAGCTGTCCATGTGTGGGAGATGGCTGGCTCTCTGATAACACTAAGCAGGAGGAGAATGTACCGGTGTTGGAAGAAACCAGGTGACTCCCTGATAAGCCACCTAAAGTTCCTAACAGACTGTTTCCAGCAGCTAGCCTTAAGAGGGAAGCCTGTGGAGGAACAGGACAAAGTCCTTATAGTCCTGAGTTCTTTTGATGACAGCTATGATATGCTGGTCACTTCCCTCGAGTCTGTGGAGACTGATAAGCTGACTCCTGAATATGTCACCGGGCGGTTGTATGCAGAGGAGGACAGGCGTGCCGAGCGAAAGACGACCTCAGCCCAGCTGTTGGAGCATCCCAAAGGGAACAGCAGCCAGGAGGAGCAGATGTGCCAGGGGCCAGAGAAACAGCCAGGAGGAGCTGCTGCAGACCAGCCGGTGGTCAACGAAGTAAAAAGGTGTTCTTACTGCCAGTCCAGGGAACATTTGCTTCAGGACTGCCCGAGAAAACACCAGAAGCAGCGAAAACACAGGAGGCAGCAGAAGTCTATCGCTTGAGTGTCTGCAGACAGCCAAGAAAGTGAGGAGCTGTGGGTCCTGGACAGTGCAGGTTCACAAACTTTTTGTAAGAGAAAAGCATTGCTGACTGATGCTAGGGCTTCTAACAAAAAGCACGTAAGTCTTGCTACAGGCCAGAAAGCTAATGTGGTCTGTGAAGGGGAGATTTTGTTCCCGCAGCTGGAACACACATTCAGGAATGTGTTGTGTGTGCCTAGTTTGCAGAACAACCTCCTAAGCATTCCTGACTTGGCCAAAGCAGGCTTTGAAGTAAGTTTTGTGGGGGAACGGTGCCAGATAAAGCAAAATGGGGCAATGTTGGCAAATGCTGAACTTAGATCAAATATGTATGTGTTACTGAGTGAGTCTAAGGTTGCAAGTGTGCAAAATGTCCCAACCCACAATATGTATATTCATCTCCTGCACAGACGTATGGCTCATGCCAGCTTTAAGGTGCTGAACAAAACTTTGGAGTTGGGGGGGTATGAAGAGCATCAAAAGTTGTGATAAATACCTAGACTGCAATATTTGAAAGGAGGTTAAGAGTAGAGCTTGCCCAGTAGCAAGAGCAAACCAGAGAGAAACCAAAAGACCACTGGAGCTGATTCATGCTGATGTAACTGGTCCTTTTGCACCAGGTGTCTCCCATAATAAGTATTGTTTGATCCTGGTGGATGACTACTCCAGGTTTGGTTGGGTCTACCCACTAAAGCAAAAGTCTGGGATGCCCCAAACTCTGAGGTTCTGGGTGAGAAGGGTAGAAAGGCAACTTGGCCAAAAGGTGTGTTCTATCCAGACAGATAGAGGAGGAGAATTTATGGCAAGCTCCCTGAGAGACTGGTTGTGGTCTCAAGGGATTAAACATAGACTTGCCAACATGGCAACTCCTCAGGAGAACGGAGTAGCAGAATGTAGGGGAGGTGTCCTGCAGACACAGATGAAAGCATTGTTAGCAGATGTAGATCTTCCAATTAAATATTGTGCAGAGAGTATTAATGGAGGAAGAGGTGACCAAAATGTAGTTTTCTTGTTTCAGCATAAGGCATATATTTAGATGAAGCATGGTACTGTATAAGTTTGTATCTTTCTCAATGTATATTTTCCAATGTATAATTCTTACTGTGAACTGGTTAGTGCTGCTAAAAGGGTCCATACAGGGGGCCTCTCAGTGCAAGATCTAAATGCAGCTAAGTGAGAGGCCTCTGGCATTCCAAAGATGCTTCTCCAAAGAGGCTTTTCTCTCCCCCTTCCCTTAAAGACCGATTAGTGTTCTCTCTGAGTGTCTTGCCCTGCTAAGCACTTCAGATAGTGAGGAAGGCCTCAAGTTATCAAAACACAGGAAAGGAACAGGATAGATAGCATAGGCAGGCAGACGACCCTGAGAGAAAGAGCTCCTTATCGCATGTCAATGCATTACCCAGCTAAAAGCATAGACAAAATATAGGAATTAAAGAGGCCCTTTTCAAGATTCTAGGACATTGTACCAGGGTCGAGCCGGTTTCCCGTGTCAACATGTATAGACAACGCATGTATGATGAGCTGCAGACCAAGGCCCCTAGACAGTGTGTTTATGATGAGCAACAGACCAAGGTCCCCCTATATTCCTGTATACAATAACCCTTAACCCCTCTTGCGTGCACCCACTTTTAGGTTAAGATTCCTGGGATGGGGAGGTGAGCTGAAAAACTGTATAAGAACTGCTGGAAAACTGATTAGTTTTGTACTTGCTTGGGTGTTTGAACACTGCAAGTGCCTCTGCATGCAGAATAAATCTTTCTCTCTCTGAAGCCAGAAGCCTCGTGTCTCTTGACTTCTTCCATCATTTATCACCGGGCGCAACCTAAGGCACCCTGAGGGAGCAAATAAGGCTCCATTAAGACAGCCAATTACATTGGAAATCGTGTGTGGTCAAGTGTGTTAGATGACATACCCTACAAGGTTCTGTATGGCAAAAGTCCCAGTCTGCAACATTTGAGAATCTTTGATACAAAGGCATGGGTGGACAAACCTGTAAAAAACCGGCAAAAAGGTGGGAAAAGGGCACAGCAGTTGTTGTTTCTTGGGTATGAAAGTGGAACAAAATCTTACAGGTTTGAAAATGACAAAAACTTTCTGAGCTTTAGTCGGTCATCCAGTTTTAATGAGCAAAGAAATTGGCCCAAGATACATGCAAACCAGCTGCCAGAGAGTGTTTTACTGCCGAGTGTAACTGATAAGGCAGTTGAAACAAAGCCGAGAGTTCGCAGCACTCCCAGAGAAATTAAAGGGGAGGGGGTAAAGTCTGAGCAACTTTCTCCAGCAGCTTGTGAAAAGCAGGGGGAAAGTGAAAGTATAGCAAAGACAGGAGGAGGTAAATCTCCAGTGTCAATACACCCCAAAAGCAGCCCTGAGAGTAGCCCACAGGGTGAGATTGATGAACCCAGCAGGTCCGAAAGAAGTAATAAAGGTCAACCTCCAGCCCGTTATGGTTTCACAGACACAATAAACCAGGTTTGTGTAACTGAGCTAGAAAACTTTGAAGAGGTGCAAGAGTTGCCTACTCTAGAGAAAGAGGTGTGGTTAAAGACAATGCAGGCAGAGTATGACTCTTTGCTTAACAACAATGTGTTTGTACCTGCAGAATTGCCTGATGGGAAAAAGCCCATAAGCTGTAAGTGGGTTTTTAAGGTGAAAAAGCTGGCTTATCATAGTTGCCAGGGGCTTTACACAAAGGAAAATGGTACACTATGATGAAGTGTTTGCCCCAACAGCAAAGGCTGAAACAGTAAAATCAGTTTTAGCAATGGCAAGCCTGAGGGGGTTAAAAGTTCATCACTTTGGTGTTTCCTCAGTGTACTTAAATGCTCCCATTGACACTGAGGTGCATCTGCAGCAAATACCAGGTTATGAGCTGGAAAGTGATGGCATGGTTTTAAAGCTGCAAAGGGCACTGTATGGCTTACACCAAAGTGCACGTCTATGGCATGAGTGCATAGACACAACTTTGAAAAAGATGGGATTCAAACAAAGCCTGGCTGATCCTTGTTTATATTCAGAAATGGTGTAAGGGAACGCTTGTTACCTACTCCTTTTCATTGATGATATATGTTTTGTGACTACTATGCAAAAGCAAGTGTCTTGGTTCATGAACAACCTAGGAAACAAACACAAACTGAAGTATTTGGGAGAGATTCAAAACTACTTAGGAGTAGAAGTTCAGAGGCATGAAAAAGGCATTTACTCCCTGAGTCAGAAAAAAAAGGTTGAAAGCTTACTAAAGACATATGGAATGGAAATGGTGGACACTCCCATAACTACACAGTACAAAAATTAACCAGAAGGGCAAAAATGTGAGAATGCAACAGCATTTCATTCTTTGTTGGGTTCTCTATTGTATTTAAGTTGCTGGACGAGACCTGACATAACATTGGCAGTGCACATGTTAACCCAAAGGAGTGCAGACCCGGCTCAAAAAGACTGGGTAGGACTTAAGAGAATTTTACGATATCTGAAAGGCACAAAAGATTACAAGCTGGTGCTGGATACAGGAGGTGATCAGCAAGTGTATGCATATGCTGATGCCAGCTGGGGAGACAGAGAAAATGTGTGTCACAAGTAGAGTGGTTTGCTTGCCTAACTAAAGAGCTGGGCATACCTTCAGAAATACCAATCACTGTGCTAAGTGGTAACATGGCAGCACAGCAGCTTGCCAACCAACAGAACTTTAAGTATAAAAGTAAACATCTTGCAATAAGGTATGGCAATGTAAGAAATGCTTTAGAAAGAAATGTGTTAAAAGTACAGCATTGTGACACAGAATGTAATGTGGCAGATATATACACAAAATGTTTGGATGCTCCTAGATTTCGAAACTTAAGGGAATTGTTAGGTTTCAAGCCTTTGACTTAAGGAGGAGTGTTGGGATACACAGAATGCTGTGTAAGACAGTAAGTCTGCAGGCTTGAGCTTTCTTGTAAAGTAAAAGAAGCTGATGCAACAGGCCTGCAATGACTCAGCAAGAGTGTGCCGACAAATGATTGGCTGTTGTCTTTTATTAAAGGGAAACCTGCTAAGCAGGGTGTGGTGTGGTGTAGAGTGGAGTCAGAGAGAGTGAGAGTGAAGTTGTCCTACTTGTCTTTGTATGAACTGTCTGTATGTATATAGCTCACAATAAAAGAATACTGCACTAGAGAACCTGTGGCTTTTGCACTGCTCTGCTACAGCGCCATGGATGAATCCGCAACATGTAATGACTTGTATTTCTATCAAAGGTTATAGCCAAATAACTAGAAAAAGGTCCATGGGGTCACGAAGAGTCGGACACGACTGAACGACAACAACAGTAGATACTGTACTTCCCTTTGGAAGTGGAGAAGTTCCACACTGCTCAGATGTAGCTCATTGGGCAGATCTCTGCCTAAAAAGAGAGTTCCCACATTTGGGCATTCCAACGTACTTGCTGGGAACGCTGATGCAGGCAAGCTGCTACATCAACCCACTTTCTATCTTCTCATTTGAGGAGTACCAGGAGGTACCAGAAAAGGGTAGAGAAACCCAACTGAATAGCTGTACGTGGGCCAGCTGTGGCTGAAAGGTTTGGCTGCACATTTCTTTGGGTTATCCTGGGCAAGTGACTGACAAATTTAATAAATAATATTGAATAATAATTTCAGAATCTTGTCAGCAGGAAAAACTTAACTGAAAAAAACAGCACCTTCCATAATGAAGACACAAACAGCACTCGCATCCAGTATTTAATTGAAATTGCATTCCAGGTGGTTGGACCCTTGGGATCTTTTCCAACTCTGCAATTCAATGATTCTATAACTCAAGAGTTGTTTGATTTGCAAGCACAAACGGTGCTGCTTTTTATTTTTATTTTTTGCTCCTCCTCCTGGTCTATTAGTGTGGCAACCCTCCGTTTAATGCTCTTCCCACTAAGAAAGGAGCGGAATCTCCATTTAAATGCCACCCACACGCTCTGCAAAATCTGCCTTCTTCTCCCACGCATCTGTCACCCCGCACATGGCCGAAGCTCCGTTGAGAACCGGAGCTGTCGCGGGCAGCCTCACATGCTCAGGACTGCGTGTGACCTCACCGTCCATCTCAACCAATAGCAGGTGGCACCTCTGCATTTGAATGGATTGTTTAGGAGGCACAACAGGAGGACGGGCTGTTGGTCGATCTCCTGAGGACAGGTGAGTCCCTGGACAGGGATCCTTCCTCCCCGCCCACCACTCAACTGTCTATTCTGCTATTCTGTCGCTGCAGCATCAAGGACCCCCTTTGCTTCTGGGTGTTGCTGCTGCAGCCGGCGCCAAGCAAGAGAAGGCCATGCCAACAAAACAGAAATGCACCCCCGAATGGAGTATGTTCACTTTCCAAAAAAATTACGCAAACCGGAACACTCATTCCAGTTTTGAAGAGTATGTAACCCCAAAAAGATCGTTAACTAGGCTATTCGGAACCCGAGGTACCACTGTAAAGCTCAATTAATAGAGGCAATAATTGAATCTTGGTTTCACATTATTACAGCTGCAGAACTAAACAAAAAAATTGGTTCACTCCATGGGAAAGCATTGTAAGACCGTAATTAAAGCTAAAGGTTACTAAACTAATTATTAATTGACATGGTGAGAATTTCTGTATATCTCATTTTTTCTATGTGTTTCAAGTTTTTTCTTTATGACTGCTATTCTAATAAATACTCCTTCATAAAGGTTATTGCATTACATTCTGCATTAAATTATCTTTCCATTGCTATATGGTGCTATGAGCCATCAAACCTCGGAAATACACTTTCCCCAAAATATTTCCACAATTTTGGCCACTACTGTAAGTACATTTTATAAAGGGTCAGATTTTTATTATTAATGTTTCATGTTTATATATGTGTTGGCTGGGTGCAACCCAGCCAGATGGGCAGGGTATGTATAAAAATTATTACTATTATTATTATTACTGCTAAAACTACCTGAGATTCAATAAGCCTGGCTCTTCTATGGGATGGATTTTGTTTGGCCCAGTCATGGCATCCCCTCCATCTCCAATGTCAGTCGTCACTTTGGTCAACCCAAGACTGACAGGAGCAAAAACAAAAACAGAAAACCTGACAGAAGCTACTTCTCTTTCCTAACAATTCTGAAGCTGACATTTAAGATGGCCTGGGCAGTTCAGAGCAGCCTATAAGTGGTATAAAAAGGCAGAAGTGGAGGAAGATGGTTCTCAGAAAAAAACTGCAATTTGCTGTTCAAGGTTTATTGTGGGGGTGTTAGGTTCCCAAGTGTTATAGGGGGCGCTGTTGAACTCTATGAAAATATATGAGGATGGTCACATAGAATTATTTTTTAAATTCCAGGCAGATATGAAGATCCCACAGGGAGCCTTACCAAGAGAGGCCACGATCCCACGATTCTCCTCCATGACGTCCTTATGCAGAGCTCTCTGGTCAGGATCCAGCAACGCCCACTCCTCATCCGTGAAACAAACAGCGACATCTTCAAAGCACACTGGACCCTGAAAGAAAAAGGGAAACGTCCTCCTCTGAGACAGCAGAAATATGATCTGCTACACAATGCTCTCTTGTTTCCTTCCTCTTAATTGCTGTGTTGTTTCAATAGGATTCCTTTGCTGCACATTTTTATCATGGACTAGCTGACCCGGCCATGCGTTGCTGTGGGGTTTTTTGTGGGTTTTTTAAAAAAATTTATTGTATTTGTAAATTGGATGTTTTTGGGGTTTTTTGTACCTTTGTTTTTTGCATTGCTGCTGTGGCTCATTCTGGCTCATCCCCGGTGTCTCCCTCCTGATCCCGAGAGTATTACGGAAGCTCCCGTTTCCGTTCTTCCCTGTCCCTGCATCTAGGAGATTTATTTGGGGGCTGCACATTTTTGTTTTGCTTTAGCCTTCAGTCTGCAACAGTCTGCGAAACTGCGACTGCCATTTTAGGTGAGGGCATTCGCAGCAGCCATTTTAGGTGAGGGCCATCGGGACGCTTTGTACTGTATGTGAAGCTGCAGCAGCCATTTTTGGTGAGGTCATTTGGAACCTTTTTTACTGTACCGTCTGTTCTCCTTTCCTTTGGCTCCCGTTTCCGTTCTTCCCTGTCCCTCCACCTCACCAGGGTCCTCCAGGCCTTTCCTGTAGGGTATCTCCCCACTTCCCATCTCCCCCATGGCCTCCGAGGCTACCGCTCAGGGCGCCCTTTGGAGCTCGGCCTGGGCTCCCTCAGCGAGGCCCAGCTGGGCCAGATCCAGGGAGACGCGGGCCTGGTGGTCCCTGGCGAGGTAGAGGTTATTTGTGGCCTTGGAAGTTGGGTGGCGGGAGAGCGGAAATATCGGAGAGGTGTTTGAGGCGGCAGCAGAAAGTCGCTGCCTTGTCACTGCCTCGGGTGCATGCAGACGGCAGTTATAAAATGGCGGACGGGGCATTGTTGCTCTGGCCAGGTCTGATTACATTGACGGGCCATCTACCTTTCTATTGGATGCTGTTGGAGTCTTCACTCCTTTTGCTGGTGAGGTATAATAGGTACGCCACTTTTTGCATATATTGCTTAATTTAGGTGTGAAAGGTGTGGTTTTTTAAAAAAAATAATTATGATGCCAGTTCCTTCCTTGATGGTCATGTAACGCTTTGTCCTAATTTGATGCTGTTTGGTGTAGCAGTTACGGAGCACGTTGGTGTCCGATACGCACACAATGGGAACATTTTTTTATATATGTAGATGCTTATTTTAACGCTTTAATGGAATTCTTTTATTCTGCGTTTTAATTATAGGTGTTGATATAAGGAAAAAATCTGCCCTTATTCCCTTATGGGGTACACAAGAGCCCTTGCAAAGTCCTTTGCAGGTTCTCCATTGGCAGGAGTAAAAAACAGAGGCCATAAAGAGAAGTTTCAGAAGCAAAGCAGCTAGTAAGCTTGATCTTTATTGAAGCGGTTGCAACAGCGGTGTTTTCAGGGGAAAGACCCAGAACAAGGCAGGCATGCTCTTATAAAGACATTTCCAAAATCACTCCTGGAGTCTAGCCCACTCCCAGAAACATCATCCAATCACAGAAGAGTTACATGTAGGTAGCCGTGTTGGTCTGCCGTAGTCAAAACAAAATAAAAAAAACCTTCCGGTAGCACCTTAGAGACCAAGTAAGTTAGTTATTGGTACGAGCTTTCGTGTGCATGCAAGAACAAACTTTGTTGTTGTTCAGTCATATCCAACTCTTCATGACCCCATGGACCAGAACACGCCAGGCACGCCTATCCTTCACTGCCTCTTGCAGTTTGGCCAAACTCAGGTTAGTAGCTTCAAGAACACTGTCCAAAAATCTCATCCTCTGTCGTCCCCTTCTCCTTGTGCCCTCCATCTTTCCCAACATCAGGGTCTTTTCTAGGGAGTCTTCTCTTCTCATGAGGTGGCCAAAGTACTGGAGCCTCAACTTCAGGATCTGTCCTTCCAGTGAGCACTCAGGGCTGATTTCTTTGAGAATAGATATGTTTGATCTTCTTGCAGTCCATGGGACTCTCAAGAGTCTCCTCCAGCACCATAATTCAAAAGCATCAATTCTTCGGCGATCAGTCTTCTTTACGGTCCAACTCTCACTTCCATACATTACTACTGGGAAAACCATAGCTTTAACTATACAGACCTTTGTCGGCAAGTTGATGTCTTTGCTTTTTAAGATGCTATCTAGGTTTGTCATTGCTTTTCTCCCAAGAAGCAGGCGTCTTCTAATTTCGTGCCTGCTGTCACCACCTGAAGTGATCATGGAGCCCAAGAAAGTGAAATCTCTCACTGCCTCCATTTCTTCCCCTTCTATTTGCTATTTTGCGCTCTTCTCTTTCACCCTCATTAAAAGGTTCTTTAATTCTTCCTCACTTTCTGCCATCAAGGTAGTATCATCAGCATATCTGAGGTTGTTGATATTTCTTCCGGCAATCTTAATTCCGGTTTGGGATTCATCCAGCCCAGCCTTTTGCATGATGAATTCTGCATATAAGTTAAATAAGCAGGGAGACAATATACAGCCTTGTTGAACTCCTTTCCCAATTTTTAACCAATCAGTTATTCCATATCCAGTTCTAACTGTAGCTTCTTGTCCCACATAGAGATTTCTCAGGATACGGATGAGGTGATCAGGCACTCCCATTTCTTTAAGAACATGCCATAGTTTGCTGTGGTCGACACAGTCAAATGCTTTTGCGTAGTCAATGAAGCAGAAGTAAATATTTTTCTGGAACTCTCTATCTTTCTCCATAATCCAGCGCATGTTTGCAATTTGGTCTCTGGTTCCTCTGCCCCTTGGAAATCCAGCTTGCACTTCTGGGAGTTCTCAGTCCACATACTGCTTAAGCCTGCCTTGTAGAATTTTTAGCAAAACCTTGCTATCGTGTGAAATGAGTGCAATTGTGCGGTAGTTGGAGCATTCTTTGGCACTGCCCTTCTTTGGGATTAGAATGTAGACTGATCTCCAATCCTCTGGCCACTGCTGAGTTTTCCAAACTTGCTGGCATATTGAGTGTAGCACCTTAACAGCATCATCTTTTAAAATGTTAAATGGTTCAGCTGGAATATCATCACTTCCACTGGCCTTGTTGTTACTAAGGCTTTCTAAGGCCCATTTGACTTCACTCTCCAGGATGTCTGGCTCAAGGTCAGCAACCACATTACCTGGGGTGTATGAGACCTCCATATCTTTCTGGTATAATTCCTCTGTGTATTCTTGCCACCTCTTCTTGATGTCTTCTGCTTCTGTTAGGTCCTTTCCACTTTTGTCCTTAATTGTGGTAATCTTTGTACGAAATGTCCCTTTCATTTCTCCAATTTTCTTGAACAGATCTCTGGTTTTTCTCATTCTGTTATTTTCCTCTATTTCTTTGCATTGCTCGTTTAAAAAGGCCCTCTTGTCTCTCCTTGCTATTCTTTGGAAATCTGCATTCAATTTCCTGTTTCTTTCACTATCTCCCTCGCATTTTGCTTGCCTTCTCTCCCCTGCAATTTGTAAGGCCTCATTGGACAGCCACTTTGCTTTCTTGCATTTCCTTTTCATTGGGATGGTTTTTGTTGTTGCCTCCTGTATAATGTTATGGGCCTCCATCCCTAGTTCTTCAGGCACTCTATCCACCAAATCTAAATTCTTAAACCTGTTCTTCACTTCCACTGTGTATCATAAGGGATTTGATTTAGATTGTATCTTACTGGCCCAGTGGTTTTTCCTACTTTCTTCAGTTTAAGCTGGAATTTTGCTATAAAAAGCTGATGATCTGAGCCACAGTCAGCTCCAGGTCTTGTTTTTGCTGACTGTATAGAGCTTCTCCATCTTTGGCTGCAGAGAATATAATCAATCTGATTTCGATGCTGCCCATCTGGTGATGTCCATGTGTAGAGCCGTCTCTTGTATTGTTGGAAAAGAGTGTTTGTGATCCTTTTATCTCTTGACTCCCTACTTTAGCATTCCAATCTCCTATAATGAGAAGAACATCCTTCTTTGGTGTCATTTCTATAAGGTGTTGTAAGTCTTCATAGAATTGGTCATTTTCAGTTTCTTCAGCACTGGTAGTTGGTGCATAAACTTGGATTACTGTGATGTTAAAAGGTCTGCCTTGGATTCGTATTGAGATGATTCTATCATTTTTGAGATTGCATCCCAGTACATCTTTCGCCACTCTTTTGTTGACTATGAGGGCCACTCCATTTCTTTTACAGGATTCTTGCCCACAGTAGTAGATATGATAGGCATCCAAACTGAATTTGCCCATTCCCATCCATTTTAGTTCACTGATGCCCAGGATGTCAATGTTTATTCTCGCCATCTCATTTTTGACCACATCCAGCTTACCAAGGTTCATGGTTCTTACATTCCAGGTTCTGTTATCTCTTCTGTCAAGGTCATGCTGACTCTAAGAAGAGGCCAGAAGGAGCCTTGGTTTCACCTTATCTTTCGATCTCTACCTTTTGGTGCCCTGTATGCTTAGTTATAAGGTTTAGACTTCTTATAATTTATGGTAGGTTTAGGTTAAGTCTGCTGCAACTGCTGGAATTGCTTATGGAGAGGGCCAAGCCTGAACATTTTGGATTTGTGACCATAGTGCTCATTTGACGTCAGTAGCAGTAAAGTTCTGCCAAATGAAATACAATTGCCTCTGGTCTGTTTCTGGGACTCCTGCAATGTCTTTAAGTTTTTACTCTGCTAACTATACATTGGAGTTCTGCTCCGCATCAGTATTGAGTAGAATTCCATGTCAGGGTCTTCCTCCATGAAATCAGGTGCCAAGAGTGAAGGCCTCCAGCTTCCCACAGCTTTCAAAGTCTCCCCATCTCTGGGGTTTCTGGCAAGTGATAGAACAGTGCGCCTTTCCTCCTCAATTGTCAGCCATCTCCTAGCTCTGAGAGACAAGCAGGGAGGGTGGCTTCTGGCAGAAGAAGAGGGAGACACCAGTGGCTCTTCCTTCTCCTGACTCACCTCTGCTTCTCTACCTCCCTCCTCCCCCTCGCCTCCTTCCTCTTCTGCCTCTGATTCTGGACTGCATTCTGCCACAGAGTCTCCCAGCTCACTAAGCCCTGTTACCCCTTCAGCTTCTGACACCTCCTCTTCCCAGGCTTCTCCCTCTTCTCCCTCTGACCGCCTATCCTTCTTCTACCTCCATTCCTTGGGCTCTCAGCCGTCTTCCCTTCCTGGTTCCCCAACTGCTTCCTCCCACCATTCCTCTGTGCCCAACCAGTCCATGACATTGCTCCATCCCTCGGCCTCTGTCCCCACATTGCAGCTTCCCCTGACCTGATCTGGTTCCACAGCCACTGCTTCCCTTCTGCCTCCATGAAAAGACGGAGCAGGAGGACTTGACGGCATCATTCTGTCACCTGCAAAAGAAAAAAGGTAAACAGGATGCCAGGAGTGCCTGCTTCTCTCACAGGTGAAACAGGGCATCTCTAACCACAGATGGGCATTTGAGGAGCCTGACCTGCTGAGAGCATTTGGATGTTTGTGCCTATTTCATATGTTACTTGTGCAGAAATACACTTCCCCTCCTTTGGACCCTTGTTCCCAACTGTCTCCCACAAAAGAACCCTCAGATGAATTGGAAAACCAACGGAATGAGACCAAACGAAGAAAAACCACCTTCCTCCTTACCCAGTGGCCTCTCTCTGGTGTCCAACGGAGGCCTCTCTGCCTCACAGGAATCCAGGTCCATTTCTGCAAAGAGATCCTTTTCCTGAAAAAGAAACAAGGATTCAAAACTGAGAATGAATGGTGAGAAATATTAGAAAGAGAATGACAAAGACTTGAAGGGTGTCAGATCTCATTCCATGGATGCTTTCCCAGAAAAAGGATGGGCCATCAGCAGACCATTATGGGATGTTCTCTGTCCTCTTTGGAGCCCCTTGGGAGTATCCAAAGGAAAGTCTCTCTCACCTGCTTCCTCTCCTCTGCCTGACTCAGGAGGAAACCTTCGGCCAGGGCCACCGCCTGGGAACTGGTCTCTGCCCCACATTCCCTCACCCAGCTCTCCATCTCCAGGGAAAGGACAGCCAGGAACTGCTCCAAGATCACCAGGTCCAGCATCTCCGCTTTCGTGTGCCTTTCTGGCTTCAGCCACTGACGACAGAGATGGTAGAGTCGGCTGCAAACCTCTCGGGGTCCTTTGGCCTCCTGGCAGCAGAACTGCCTCAACTGCTGGCTCTGAATCTCTGAGCGGAGGGTGTCCTCCTCACCCAGGATCTTCCGCACCGAGTTTTCCCAGAATCCCCCACTTCTCCCAGTTTGGATGGCATGGCCTCTTCCTGCTTCAGGGCCAGCTGAGTCTCGCTCATCCATCTGTGCTCTCAGGAAGCCTCTAAGAGATCAGAAGGAATCCTTTGGTCTTCTGCCAAGTTCTGTCTGTCTCAATGAGAAGCTCTAGCAAATCCTACAAAGCAAATACATTGTTCTGTTACAGAATTTGTAGGACGGGAGGAGGGAATGGTTCCCTGAGCAAGCATGGATGAGTCTTGGAGGGAACCAGGGCTGGACTGCACCACATCCCAGACCATGAGCTATCTTTCTGAAAAGAAAGAGGAGGAGGGAGAGGAGAAGAAACAAGTCTCTGGCCTTCTAGCAATGCAAAATGTGGAGGGAAATAAAGGGATTTCTGTGAGAATAATCAACCTGGTGCTTTCTAGTCAATGCATGAAGTCAGAACTGACTGACAAGGGAATCAGTTGTATCTTGTGAAAAATGGATGCTTGGCTCTAGTGGGGATCCTCAGGAGCTGCTCCCCACCCCCACCCCCGGGGGCAGGTTGGGGAGGGGGCGCCCGGTATGCCGGCAGGCTCGCGGGGGCACCCCTGGGGGAACTCGGCGCCCTGGCGCACCGCGTTCCCCAGCCCCTTGAAATTTAGGTGGGGATTGCTGCAGTGGCCTCCATGTGGAGCTGCCCTTGGAGACACTGGGAAACTGGTCCACAATGCAGCAGCCAGACTATGGGCTGGGATCCCTCTCTTTATTCCTGCCCTTTCTCTCCCCCTTTCCTCCCTCCCTCCACGTGGGGTGTTTTTTTGGGGGTGGGGGCCATTCCACCTCCTTGTCCAGCTTTGGAAAACGATTTGCACATGTTTCGTCTGTTGTGCAATGACGCTGAGCGACATCACACAGAGTTAAAGTCCTTTGTTTGAAGAAGGGAGATTTTCTGGGAGTTTGGGATCCTGTGATCTCCTGGTCCCTCCCTGGCAGGACCCTCTCCTCCCCCTGCATGAGCAGGTCAGCCCCCCCCCCAGGCTGGCATCCTCCCCTGCTGCAGCCCTGGGACCCCCACTGTCTCCCCACTCACCAGATCCCAGGAGGGGACAGCCATGCAGCCCTTGCAGGAGAGGACTGGGGAGGGAGGGAGGGGGAGGGGCCTGGGCTCTGGAGGACCTGCCCCCTTGCTTCCTGTCCTCTCTAGGAAGGCAGCTCGGCTCCCTTTAACCCTTGCAAAGCCGAGTCCACCCAGCTCAGCCCTCTCTCGCTTGGCAGAACCTCAGTTTATTATTATTTTTTATGGATTTAGGGGGCTACGCCAATGCCCAGATATCCTATTGCGAGTGAGGCTCTTGGTTGGACTCTGAGCATCTCCCTCCCTGGGCCAGAAACCAGAGGAACAGCTTGCAGGGAAAAGGGCTTTGCAGGAGGCAAGGAATTCAGGAGTGGAGAGAGAGGAGGGGATCCCAAGGTCATCTAGTCCAACCCCCAGCAATGCAGGAATCTCAGCTAAAGCATCTCTGCTTACAAACCTCCAAGGAAGGAGAGTCCACCCCCTCCCAAGGGAGACCTTTCCCCTGCCAAACTGTTCTTAGATGTCCCTCAACGCAGTGCGTCTGAGTTCGAGCACTGCTGACATAGTCGCACTGGCTACCAAGGAGGAATCAAGCGAGGTTCAAAATAAATAAATCCTATTCTCATCATAAATGAGTAATACTTTCTTATGCCTGCTTTTTATGCTAATATACAAAAGTAAGCCATTTCCCTTTCCATAAATGCTTAATTGCTAATTCAATGGACTGAAAATGGATGGTTGTTGTTATTATATTTAGGGAAGCTTTTAATATTTGATGGACTATTTTAATATATTGTTGGAAGCCGCACAGAGTGGCTGGGGAAACCCAGCCAGATGTGTGGGGTATAAATAAAACATTATTAATAATAATTAATTAATTAATTAATTAATTAATTTGATCAGTTGAGTGTTCTCCTTTCGAAAGAGGCCGGTGGAATCTCCACGGTTGCTAATAGCATAACGTTGGAAGGCTAGTGAAATATGGGGAGCCCTAGAGCATCTGCTTGGCATGCAGAATGTCCCAGGGTCAACCCCTGAAATCTCCTGCAAGGGCTGGACGAAATCCCTGCCTGAAACTCTGGGGAGCTGCTTCCAGTCAGTGTAGACCAGGGGTCCTCAAACTATGTCCCATGGGCCGAATCCATCCCACCAGGGTCGTGAATCTGGCCTGCATGGTCATCTCAGAACCCGCCAAGTGTCCGAGGCTGAAAGCATCTCGCCGCCCGCTCAGTCAGTCCCCACACCGCGCTGAGGTAAACGCCACCAGCATGGAGGCGGCTGTACCAATGAAAGGCCAGGGGGTTTTGCCCTCAGGTTGGCGGAGGAAGGCAGACTTGGATCAATTCGGTTTTCTTACATAGACGTTTACTTTAAAGGCGGGAGAAGGAAGTATAGTCCTAATTCTGTGAGTGGCGCAGCGGTCTTTCCCCTCATGTGATTTACATGCTCTGAAAGTCTCACTGGGGTGAACACTTATGCTTTGCCAATTTAATCACTTACAATGCGTCTACCATCTTAACACTCGAGGACACGACTAAACGACTAAACAACAACAATATATAATTAATGTTTTAGAATACCTAGATTATAAAATTTATAAACCTGCTGCTTTAATGTTGGTTGATGCCGAAAAGGCTTTTGCCCATGTTTTCTGGGAGTTTATGAAAAAACTAATACAAGAAATTGGACTTGGTGAAAATCTTTGCAAAGGAATAAATGCGATCTACTCGGAACAAACAGCTAAATTAATTATCAATGGCAAAATCACGGATGAGTGCAAGGTATAAAAAGGAACTCCACAATGGTGCCCACTGTCACCCTTGATATTCATCCTGATGATGGAGGTTCTGAATACCCAGATACGGAAAAACCAGCTTGTTCAAGGAATCACCTTGGGTAATAAGGCATATAAACTTAAGGCCTTTGCCAATGACCTACTTATTATGACAAAAAACCCTAGAGTTTGTTGAGAGTGCTGGAACTGATTAGAGACTATGGAGAAGTGGCAGGCTTTAAATTGAATACCATTAAAACAAAATTGTTGGTGAAAAATGTATCAAATTTGGAAAAGGAGTTAGAAAAAACATTGGGCCTAAAGATATGCAATAAATTAAAATATTTAGGTATTTGGGTTACCCCTAAAAATATAAATTTGTTTTCCAAATGATTCCAATTGTGATGGGACAAAGCCAATTTAAAGAATGGCAGAGGACAATATCTAGGTTCATATGGCAAGGGAAGAAGCCTAGAATTAAATTTAAGATCTTAACAGGTAAGAAAGAAAGAGGAGGCTTTGGTGTACCTGATTTCAAGATTTACGAGTCGGCCTGTTTAGTTTGGTTAAGAGAGTGGTTTAAAATCGAAAATGCAGAACTTTTGGATTTAGAGGGATTTACAGATACGGCTGGCATGCGTACCTGTGGTACGATAAGGTCAAAGTGCACAAGGCCTTCTTAAACCATTCAATAAGGAAACCATTATATTTAGTATGGGCTAAATACAAAGAATGGTTCGAAAGAAGTACCCCGGGTTGGATATATCCTCAAGAAGCACTCTCTGTCAAAAAATCATATTCGGAAGGACAGTGGCTTTCCTACAGAGACATACTAGTAGAAAAAATAATGATTTTGTAACGAGACCTTATGAAGAGATTAAAGAGAGAATGCAAGGGTGGCTGGAATACCGTCAGATTTATAGTCTGTTTTTGAAAGATAAAAAAGAGAAAGGTTTTTAACAAACAAAGACAATATTGGACAAAACAGTCATATGTGACAATACTAAAAATCTATCTAAAATATACAATTTTCTACTAGAATGGAACACTAAAGACAAGGAAATTAAGGATACTATGATTAAGTGGGCAATGGACTTAGGGTATAATATCGACTACGCAAAGTGGCATAAATTATGGAATGTCACAATCAAGTTTACGGCATGTGTGCAGCTTAAAGAAAATACCGTGTTTCTCATAAAATAAGACGTACCTATAAAATAAGCCATGGCAGGATTTTCAAGCGTTCACAAAATATAAGACATAGCCCAAAAATAAGCCGTAGTGCTGGGCAGTTCTGGAGGGCGCCAAGGAAGAGGAAGAGGCCTGTCGGGTTGGTGCCCAGAACCGGATGTTGCTGCTGCTGCAGCCCTGATCCACCGGGACCCAGCAGGAGCTGCAGCGTGCGCCGTGTGGAGCCCTGAGCCAGCAGCAGCCGCAGTGTGCGTCACATGGAGTCCCGAGCCAGCGGGACCCACCAAGAGCCGCCGCACGTGCTGCGTGGAGCCCCGAGCCAGCGGGACCCAGCAGTGCTCTGTACGGTAGCAATTTGAATCCTCCTCCTCCTGTCGCGGCTCAGGGCGATCTGCGCGGCGCTGCTGGGCACTTTGTCAACACTTCAGCAGCAGCAGCAGCAGCAGCAAGTTCTGTGTGCCAAGCCATGGCAGGAAGAGGAGGAGGCTTGCCAGGTCGGCGCCCAGCAGCCCCCCGAGCCTCCGGGAGCCAGCAGGAGGAGGAGGTGGCCTGCCGGGTCGGCGCCCAGCAGGGCCGCGCGCCCCAAGCCAGCTGGACCCAGCAGCAGCAATGCTGGACACGGCAGGAGGAGGCAGGCGCCCAGAACCGTATGGTACTTAGTAAAAAAATAAGACACCCCCCAAATTTCTTGAGTAAAATAAATATAAGACGGTGTCTTATTTTAGGAGAAACACGGTATATATAAGATGATGTTCAGGTGGTACCTCACACCAACAAAAATTTTTAAAATGTACAAATCAGGGGGCAAGCAATGTTGGAAATGTGGAGTGAAAGAAGGAAATTTCATCCACATGTGGTGGCACTGTGATAAAATAAAACAATATTGGGAAAATGTATATAATGAACTAAAAAAGATCTATAGGTATAACTTCAAGAAAATACCTGAAGCATTCCTGTTAGGAATGGTGGGGAAGATATTGAGAAAAATGATGTGAGAACATTTCTTTATGCAACGACAGGAGCAAGTGTTAGAGATTTCAAAGTGCCTACGTGCAGAAAGTCAGCTTATCACCTCTGTAGCAATTACCAGTTGGCAGAAAGCCAAGATCTGCTCTCTCTCCAGACCCTTAGCAATGACCTGTGATTGGTCAATGAGTTCCTAAAGAATGAGCTCTGTGTGAGAGCTTGTGGTGGTGTTGGTGGTTGTTAGTAGTGTACTGTACTGAAGGTTGAGAGAGAGAGACAGAGAGGAAAGGTTTTATGTTTTGTTTCTTTTATTTGTAAAGTCTGTACATAGTAACTTATGGATACTAGTCGCTTTCAATAAATACTGTATATAGTTATCCAAGTGAGTTGCTGAGTTCCTGCGTTGTGCTGTCCAGTTAATGCTCTACAGCCAGAAGCTTCAAGAAAACCTGCGGTTAACTCTGCTGTGTCCAGGACTACGTTATTTCCTGACACTAAATCTTAAGAGCAAGAATCTTGCTGGCTCAAGTTTGGAGACAGCAACGGATACCCACTATAGAGGAATGGCGTCAAAAGATGGTTGAATATATGGAAATAGCAAAATTAACATCAAAGATTCGGCAACAAGGATGTGAAACTTTTGGAAAAGAATGGGACAAATTTAGGGTTTATATGAACAAGTTGTATGGAATATGAGTAAATAAAAGGAAAACGCAAAACTCATAGTTAATTAAAAGTTCTTTATTGGAAGATTAAAGAGAATACAAATATATATATATATATTAAGAAGGAAAAGCTACAATTGGAATAGAATTATATTATTCAGTATGGCTATATATATAAGTAAAATTTATAACAACATAAGATAAAGTGTATAGAAATAAATCGGAAGGAGTGGTTTCATAAATGTGATTAGAGTAACAATAGGTGGCAGATGACAAATGCAATAAAGAAGGCAAAATAAATGGAAACAGAAGGCAAAATAAAACAGAAGAAGAATGGGGGGGAAGCAGAAGGGGAGAATTTTTTTTCTTTTCTCTTTTTTCTCTTGTTCTGTATAAGTTGTATACAAGTTACGCAAATATAAAAGGTATAAGTTTAGTATATATATAACGTATAAAATTGGGTACAAGTTATGTATATGATTTAAGCACAAGAGCATCTTCATTTTTACAAATTTGTGTATACTTATATGAGTTATAAATGTTGTATATATTTGTTTAAATTATAATTATGGAAAAACTTAATAAAAATTATGTGGAGAAAAAAGGTATTTGGGTTACCCCTAAAAATATAAATTTGTTTCAGGACAAATATATGAAAATTTGGCACGAGATCAAAAGAAATCTGGAGATCTGGAATAGGTTGAAATTGTCATTTCTGAGGAGGATCTCCATTATAAAGATGAACGTTTTCCCAAAATTAATATTTCTATTTCAAATGATTCCTGTATTGGGTGGAACGGGCTGCCTCCAAAATTGGCAAAAATAAATTTCCAAATTTTTATGGTCATGGAAAAGACCTAGAATTAAACATTTAATTCTAATTGACATAAAAGATAAGAGGATGCTTCTCCCTACCTGACCTGAAACTGTATTATGAGGCGGCCTGCCTCACCTGGTTAAAGGAGTGGTATACACTGCAGGACCCAGACCTCTTAGACTTGGAGGAATATGATAATCGATGGGGACGGCATACGTACTTAGCGTATGGGAAAGCAAAAGTTCACAGGAACTTTTCAAACTTGAGGAAATCCCCAATGACGGTTTGGGAGAAGTATAAAAACCTGCTTGAACCCAAGGTTCCCTAGTGGATCTCGGCAATAGAGGTGAAGGCAGTTAAGAGAAAAAATACCCAGGGACCCAGGCCAACGTATAAAGTACTTCTAAAGGAGGAGAATAACCAATTGAAATAAAAAAGCTTTGGGGAAACAAGAGAGTGCATTGTTGATTGGTTTCAATATCACCAATTATTTGAGACATTCAAAATTGATAGACAAAAGGGTTTCTCCACTGAGACTTCCAGATTTGAATTGGATTTCGTGAACTCCAGAATTAAAACACTTTCTAAAGTATACCGACTTCTCCTTGACTGGGAAGTCAAGGAGGAGGAGGTGACAGTGGCTAGGATTAAGTGGTCACAAGATTCTGGGTACTCAGTAACAATGAAGCAGTGGGAAAACCTGCGGGAAATAAATTGGAATTTGACAACCTGCTACTCTCTGAGAGAGAATTTTCTTAAAATGCAGCATCGGTGGTATTTAACCTGCTGGACATTGTCCAAGATGTTCAAAAATGTCCCCAATAATTGCTGGAAGTGTAAAGAAAAGCCAGGTACTTAATTCTATATGTGGTGGCAGTGTAAAGAAACCAAGGTGTTTTGGGAGGATATCCACATAGAATTGGAAAAAAATGTTTAAAATATCTTTTAACAGAAATCCAGAAGCTTTCCTTTTGGGAATCACAGACTCAGATATTCCTAAAAAGGATAAAGAGATCTTCTTATAAGCTATGGTTGCAGCAAGAGTTCTCATTGCGGCAAATTGGAAAAGCGATAAAGTCCCGTCAAGGTTAAAATGCATACAAAAATAGCTGAATATACAGAATTCGATAGCATGTCAGAAGAGATAAAAAAATAAACCAATACAGGTATTTAACTCAAAATGGGAAGTTTTTAGAATATACTTGAATAAAAATAACAGCAGTGGTTTAAGGTCATACGCAGCATTCGAATAATTTCAGTAGCAGTTGTGGTAAATGTGGTAAAACCAATGAATGGATTAAGGGATATTGAAATTGAACAAAGCTCGTTATGCAATGGCAGTGAACAATCAATACAGAATCTTTAATAAGGAAAAGGCATAGAAAAATATCACTTTTATTTTATGTATTTTACGTTTTGAAGGTTATTAGTTGATGTATTAATTCTCTTTTTTTCTTTGGTGGTGATGGAATTTATTGTCTTTTTCTGTATGGTGTGTTAATGTGAACGGTAACAATAAAATTTATATAATAATAATAATAATAAGAAGAAGAAGAAGAAGAAGAAGAAGAAGAAGAAGAAGAAGAAGAAGTAGTTAACCACCCGACTAAGTGCTGCTGACTTGAATAAAATATTGGAGGGGAGCCAAGTAAGGCCCGCCTTGCACAACCAATCCCATGATGCATGCACGCCATTGGAATGGCAATGCCTATAATGGCAGCGACTTCCCTTGCCCCAGAGAACACTTCTAGCATTTCATCTCTACCTGTGGGATTGTTCAGCAGTGGGAAAAGTTACCTCTTCACACCGCATGTCCATTTCGTATGGCCCTTTCCAGGTTTGTCTTTCATTTGTTCTCCTATGTGTCTTGCCACTAGAAGCCACAATTCTGTGGGTACTCTAGAGGGGCAGAAAGCACCAAGAAGCTCCCTAGAGCTTGAAGTGCCGATCAATCTTCAGTTTTGGGATCTATAAATTCCAAATAGCAGTACTGGGGGTGGTTCATAAAGTCATAGAGTTGGAAGATACCACAAGGGCCATCCAGTCCAACCCCCTGCCAAGCAGGAAACACCATCAAATCATTCCTGACAGGTGGCTGTCAAGCCTCCGCATAAAGACCTCCAAAGAAGGAGACTCTACCACACTCCTTGGCAACAACTGCCACTGTCAAACAGCTCTTACTGTCAGGAAGTTCTTCCTAATGTTTAGGTGGAATCTTCTTTCTTGCAGTTTGAATCCATTGCTCCGTGTCTGCTTCTCTGGAGTAGCAGAAAACAACCTTTCTCCCTCCTCTATATGACATCCTTTGATATATTGGGACATGGCTATCCTATCCCCCCCTTAACCTTCTCTTCTCCAGGCTAAACATACCCAGCTCCCTAAGCCGTTCCTCATAAAGCATCATTTCCAGGCCTTTGACCATTTTGGTTGCCCTCCTCTGGACACGTTCCAGCTTGTCAGTATCCTTCTTGAACTGTGGTGCCCAGAACTGGACACAGTATTCCAGGTGAGGTCTGACCAAAGCGGAATACAGTGGTACTATTACTTCCCATGATCAAGATGCTATACTCCTATTGATGCAGCCCAGAATTGCATTGGCTTTTTTAGCTGCTGCATCACACTGTTGACTCGTGTCAAGTTGATGGTCTACCAAGACTCCTAGATCCTTTTCACATGTACTGCTTTCAAGCCAGGTGTCACCCATCCTGCATTTGTGCCTTTCATTTTTTTTTTTTTTGCCCAAGTGTAGTACTTTACACTTCAGGTTCTGGGGCAGTGCTTTTGGTCAGCAGAGGATGTCACAGGGCAAGCCTACTTTCCCTTTAAAGCACACTCAGGTCTCCAGCTGTTTTTGGACTACAACTCCCATCATCCCTAGCTAGCAGGACCAATGGGGAGGGATGATGGAAACTGCACTCCGAGAGCTGCTGGGGATGCAAGGTTGGGAAACGCTGCTGTAAAGCAACTTTTGCGTTTTGCCCGCAAAGAAGGAACCTCTCCACGTTTGTATTTTCTTGTGTTTTGTTTTCCTCATGACCTTTGTGCGTTTTTTTAAGAGGGAAAATTTAAAGAGAAGTTGTATGGCAGTTTGCAGAAGTATAAAAGGTTGATTTGAAAAAAACACGAAAAAACTGGGGGTGGCCTCCTCAATAATTTCATGGGGGGAGACCCCTAGGTCTTTAAGAGTTGGCGCCTATTCCCTACCCCCACAGGTCTCAGGATGGTTACAAATAAAAAGACAACATAAAAACACAAAACACGACATTGTAAAGGGGCATTAGATGTCAATCAGCCACAGATCTAGTTTAAAAGTTGCATATTTGTCTGGCTCCTAAAGCTGTATAATGGTTTTTCCGACCTTTGTATGGATTCTTTGATGTGAAGTGAGATTGGAGCTCTGACTCTTTCCACATTCCACACACTGATAGGGTTTCTCCCCTGTATGAATTCTCTGATGGGAAGTAAGAGAGGAACTCTGACTGAAGCTCTTTCCACATTCCACACACTGATAGGCTTTCTCCCCTGTATGAATTCTCTGATGGGAAGTGAGACTGCAGCTCCTACTGAAGCTCTTTCCACATTCAACACTGATAGGGTTTCTCCCCTGTATGAATTCTCTGATGCTTAGTGAGAGAGGCGCTACTACTGAAGCTCTTTCCACATTCCACGCATTGATAGGGTTTCTCCCCTGTATGAATTCTATGATGGAAAGTGAGAGAGGAGCTCTGACTGAATCTCTTTCCACATTCCACACACTGATAGGGTTTCTCCCCTGTATGAATTCTTTTATGGAGAGTGAGATGGGAGCCATGACTGAAGCTCTTTCCACATTCCACACACTGATAGGGTTTCTCCCCTGTATGAATTCTTTGATGGTAAGTGAGATGGGAGTTCAGACTGAAGCTCTTTCCACATTCCAAGCACTGATAGGGTTTCTCCCCTGTATGAATTCTCTGATGGGAAGTGAGAGAGAAGATCTGACTGAAGCTCTTTCCACATTCCACACACTGATAGGGTTTCTCCCCTGTATGAATTCTTTGATGCTTAGTGAGAGAGGAGCTGTGACTGAAGCTCTTTGCACATTCCACACACTGATAGGGTTTCTCCCCTGTATGAATTCTTTGATGGGAAGTTAGATTGGAGCTCATACTGAAGCTCTTTCCACATTCCACACACTGATAGGGTTTCTCCCCTATATGAATTCTTTTATGGGAAGTGAGATCGGAGCTCCTACTGAAGCTCTTTCCACATTCCACACACTGATAGGGTTTCTCCCCTGTATGAATTCTTTGATGGGAAGCGAGATCAGAGCTCCTACTGAAGCTCTTTCCACATTCCACACACTGATAGGGTTTCTCCCCTGTATGAATTCTTTGATGGAAAGTGAGTTGGCCACTCTGACTAAAGCTCTTTCCACATTCCACACACTGATAGGGTTTCTCCCCTGTATGAATTCTCTGATGGTTAGTGAGAGAGGAGCTATGAATGAAGCTCTTTCCACATTCTACACACTGATAGGGTTTCTCCCCTGTATGAATTCTCTGATGGAAAGTGAGAGAGGAGCTATAAGTGAAGCTCTTTCCACATTCCACACACTGATAGGGTTTCTCCCCTGTATGAATTCTTTGATGGGAAGTGAGATTGGAGCTCCAACTGAAGCTCTTTCCACATTCCACACACTGATAGGGTTTCTCCCCTGTATGAATTCTTTTATGGGAAGTGAGATCGCAGCTCCTACTGAAGCTCTTTCCACATTCCACACACTGATAGGGTTTCTTCCCTGTATGAATTCTTTGATGGGAAGCGAGATCGGAGCTCCTACTGAAGCTCTTTCCACGTTCCACACACTGATAGGGTTTCTCCCCTGTATGAATTCTCTGATGGTTAGTGAGAGAGGAGCTATGAATGAAGCTCTTTCCACATTCCACACACTGATAGGGTTTCTCCCCTGTATGAATTCTCTGATGGAAAGTGAGATGGCCACTCTGACTGAAGCTCTTTCCACATTCCACACACTGATAGGGTTTCTCCCCTGTATGAATTCTCTGATGCTTAGTGAGAGAGGAGCTCCTACTGAAGCTCTTTCCACATTCCACACACTGATAGGGTTTCTCCCCTGTATGTATTCTTTGATGGGAAGTGAGAGAGGAGCTATGACTGAAGCTCTTTCCACATTCCACACACTGATAGAGTTTCTTTCCAATGAGATTTTGTTGATGGGAAGTGGAATGGGATCTCTGACTGCAGCTTTCTCCACACTCCAAATTTTTACGTAGCTTCTGCTCTCTGGGGATTTTGACGTGGTCACCTTTGTTCTCGATTTCCGATTCATCACAATCTGCAGTGGAGACAAAAAAGAATTAGAGCCTCAGGAGCAAATGGAGAAGAACTGAAGGGAGTTGGGTGTGTGTTCATTACCAGCGTTGTTTGTCATTAACCAACAAATTTATTATTAAATTCAGATGAGTTGTTGAATGTTGCTTTGTTTGATATACAGTAGTGGCCAAAATTGTAGAATCCTTTTGGGGGAAAGTGTATTTCAGAGGTTTGATGGCTCATAACACCACCTCTTTTGGAGTAATATCATAAAATTATACACACACAAACACACACACACATATGGACCGAACAGTATGTGGACTGAGAACTCCCAGAAGTGCAAGCTGGATTTCGAAGGGGCAGAGGGACCAGAGACCAAATTGCAAACATGCGCTGGATTATGGAGAAAGCTAGAGAGTTCCAGAAAAACATCTAATTCTGCTTTATTGAGTACGCAAAAGCATTTGACTGTGTCGACCACAGCAAACTATGGCAAGTTCTTAAAGAAATTGGAGTGCTGGATCACCTCATTTGTCTACTGAGAAATCTCTATGTGGGACAAGAAGCTACAGTTAGAACTGGATATGGAACAACTGATTGGTTCAAATTTGGGAAAGGAGTACGGCAAGGTTGTATATTGTCTCCCTGCTTATTTAACTTATATACAGAATTCATCATGTGAAAGGCTGGACTGGATGAATCCCAAGCCGGAATTAAGATTGCCGGAAGAAATATCAACAATGTCAGATATGCTGTTGATACAACCTTGGTGGCAGAAAGTGAGGAGGAATTAAAGAACCTTTTAATGAGGGTGAAAGAGGAGAGTTCAAAATATGGTCTGAAGCTCAACATCAAAAAAACTAAGATCATGGCCACTGGTCCCATCACCTCCTGGCAAATAGAAGTGGAAGAAATGGAGGCAGTGGGAGGTTTTACTTTCTTGGGCTCCATGATCACTGCAGATGGTGACAGCAGTCACGAAATTAAAAGACGCCTACTTCTTGGGAGAAAAGCAATGACAAACCTAGAGGGCATCTTAAAAAGCAGAGACATGACCTTGCCAACAAAGGTCCGTATAGTTAAAGCTATGGTTTTCCCAGTAGTCATGTATGGAAGTGAGAGCTGGACCATAAAGAAGACTGATCGCCGGAGAATTGATGCTTTTGAATTATGGTGCTGGAGGAGACTCTTGAGAGTCCCATGGACTGCAAAAAGATCAAACTTATCCATCCTTAAAGAAATCAGCCCTGAGTGCTCACTGGAAGGGCAGATCCTGAAGTTGAGCCTCCAGTACTTTGGCCACCTCATGAGAAGAGAAGACGCCCTGGAAAAGACCCTAATGTTGGGAAAGATGGAGGGCACAAGGAGAAGGGGACGACAGAGGACGAGATGGTTGGACAGTGTTCTTGAGGCTACTAACATGAATTTGGCCAAACAGAAGGAGGCAGTGGAAGACAGGAGTGTCTGGCGTGCTCTGGTCCATAGGGCCAAGAAGAGTCGGACACGACTGAACGACTGAACAACAACAACAACAACTATATATATATATATATATATATATATATATATATATATATATATATATATATGGATATGAATTTTTTTATTGTTGTTCAGTTATCAGATATACAATATTTAACATAAATGTACAATAAACGTTCCGAACAAACAAAAAACGAAAAACTATTGCAATTACTTTATCTGCTTGATTTTGTTGATACCCCTAACAGGTTCCAAATTCAATACATTTGTAGAAAGAAAATACAAATACAGCAATAATAATACATATAAAATAAACAAAAATATCGTATCATTAAGCAAAGAAAAAATGACTAGTATTAGTTGTTCATTTATGTGGGATCAGATTATTATTATTTATTTTTTATGTTTCATGTTTATTATATATGTGTTGGAAGCCGCCCAGAGTGGCTGGGGTATAAATAAAAATTATTATTATTACTACAGTGGTACCTCGATTTAAGTATTATTGTTATTGTTAATATGTTTGTGTAAGGTCCTTGGTTTGTTGCTCATGACCAACCAGGCAAAACTCCGACCTTCCCATTTGTATTTTATTGTGCATACTATGCACAGTGCAGAGCTAAAAAGTTCATGTCTGGATCAAACACCGGCAGAATCCAGGAATGGCCCCTTCCGGTTCTGACCCCTACAAAAGAGTTTTGGTATACCGCGCCTTCCATCCTTTCGTTTCACGGAAATTGCGTGCCTCCTCCCTCGCTCCTTGGGCTAGGGGAGCGCTGGGTCTTTCCAGCATCCTCAGAGCCTCGACCCTCCACCCCCTGAGTCCCATGCCCCTCCCCACTGGAAGCCTCGCTGCCTCCGCTGCTGCCAGAGGAGGTGCTGCTGGTTAGGTGGGGCTGGGGCTCTCTGTAGCATCCCGAGAGCCCTTCCACCACCTTGCACTGTGCCGGGGACAGTTCCCTGACAGTTTGTAAACCGAGGGACCACTGTATTACTTATACTATCATCATCCTCTTCATCCTCATCATCATCATCAATGCTACTACCACCTGAGATTCAATAAGCCTGGCTCTTCTCTGGGATGGATTTTGTTTGGCCCAGTCATGGCATCCCCTCCATCTGCAATGTCAGTCGTCTCTTTGGTCAACCCAAGACTGACAGGAGCAAAAACAAAAACAGAAAACCTGAAGCTACTTATCTTTCCTAACAATTCTGAAGCTGACATTTAAGATGGCCTGGGCAGTTCAGAGCAGCCCAATCGTGGTAGAAAAAGGAATAATTTGAGGAAGATTGTTCAAAGAAAAAACTGTAATTTACTGTTTATTGTGGGGGTGTTAGGTTCCCAGGTGTTATAGGGGGCGCTGTTGAGCTCTGAGAAAATATATGAGGTTGGTCACATACAGGTATTTTTGGAATTTCCAGGCAGATATGACGATCCCACAGGGAGCCTTACCAAGAGAGGCCACGATCCCACAATTCTCCTCCATGACGTCCTTATGCAGAGCTCTCTGGTCAGGATCCAGCAACGCCCACTCCTCGTCCGTGAAATGAACAGCGACATCTTCAAAGCACACTGGACCCTAAAAGAAAAAGGGGAATTTCCTCCTCTGAGACAGCATCAATATGATCTGCTACACCAGTGTTTTTCAACCTTTTTTGGGCAAAGGCACACTTGTTTCATGAAAAAAATCACGAGGCACACCACCATTAGAAAATGTTAAAAAAATTAACTCTGTGCCTATATTGACTATATATAAAGTAATTTTTCAATTTTTCCCACGGCACACCAGGCAACATCTCGCGGCACACTAGTGTGCCGCGGAACAGTGGTTGAAAAACACTGTGCTACACAATGCTCTCTTGTTTCCTTCCTGTAAATTGCGCTGTTTTTTCAATAGGATTGCTTTGCTGCACATTTTATTTGTGGATGCTTATTTTCTACTGTAATTCGCTCTACGCGGGGCTGCCCTTGAAGCTGTCCCAGAAACTCCCGCGGGTGCAGAATGCTGCAGTGAGGCTCCTCACAGAGTCCCTGCCATGGGAGCCTATTCACCCAGTGCTTTTCCAGCTGCACTGGCTCCCGGTGGAGTACAGGGTCAGGTTTAAGGCGCTGGTTTAGACCTTTAAAGCCCTATGCGGCCTAGGACCCTCGTACCTACGGGACCGCCTCTCCTGGTATGCCCCGTGGAGGAGCTTAAGGTCCATAAATAGCGTCACTCTAGAGATCCCATTCCCTAAGGAAGTCAGATTAGCCTCAACCAGAGCCAGGGCCTTTTCAACACTGGCTCCGACCTGGTGGAACGCTCTGTCTCATGAGACCAGGGCCCTGCGGGATCCGATATCTTTCCTCAGGGCCTGTAAGACAGAGTTGTTCTGCTTGGCCTTTGGCTTGGAATCAACTTGATCCCCTCCCCCTCTTTCCTTTTTCCTTCTGTGATGGAACTCCTATTTCGGGACTTTCCTGACTTTTTTCCGGCCCACATAGGACCAGTCTGGATAGTTGGCCTTGGTTTAGATTTGACATTTTCTTCCCCAAACAGTTTTAAGATTTGAGTTTCTACTGAAATGAGGCTGCATTTTGATGTTGTATGTTAATCTTCTTTTCAAGTTGTATTTTAATCAATTGTTTTTAGACCTGGTGTTAACCGCCCTGAGCCTGGACTTGGCTGGGAGGGCAAGGTATAAATTAAATTTATTATTATTGTTGTTGTTGTTGTTGTTCATTTGTTTCTGACTCTTCGTGACCCCATGGACCAGAGCACGCCAGGCACGCCTATCCTTCACTGTCTCTCTCAGTTTGGCCAAACTCATGCCAGTCGTTTCAAGAACACTGTCCAACCATCTCATCCTCTGTCGTCCCCTTCTCTTTGTGCCCTCCATCTTTCCCAACATTAGGGTCTTTTCCAGGGTGTCTTCTCTTCTCATGAGGTGGCCAAAGTACTGGAGCCTCAACTTCAGGATCTGTCCTTCTGGTGAGCACTCAGGGCTGATTTCTTTGAGAATGGATAGGTTTGATCTTCTTGCAGTCCATGGGACTCTCAAGAGTCTCCTCCAGGACCATAATTCAAAAGCATCAATTCTTCGGCGATCAGCCTTCTTTGTGGTCCAGCTCTCACTTCCGTACATTACTACTGGGAAAACCATAGCTTTAACTATACGGACCTTTGTCAGCAAGGTGATGTCTTTGCTTTTTAAGATGCTGTCTAGGTTTGTCATTGCTTTTCTCCCAAGAAGCAGGCGTCTTCTAATTTCGTGACTGCTGTCACCATCTGCAGTGATCATGGAACCCAAGAAAGTAAAATCTCTCACTGCCTCCATTTCTTCCCCTTCTATTTGCCAGGAGGTGATGGGACCAGTGGCCATGATCTTAGTTTTTTTGATGTTGAGCTTCAGACCATATTTTGCGTTTTCCTCTTTCACCCTCATTAAAAGGTTCTTCCATTCCTCCTCACCTTCTGCCATCAAGGTTGTATCATCAGCATATCTGAGGTTGTTGATATTTTTTCCGGCAATCTTAATTCCGTTTTGGGATTCATCCAGCCCAGCCTTTCGCATGATGAATTCTGCATATAAGTTAAATAAGCAGGGAGACAATATACAGCCTTGTCTACTCCTTTCCCAATTTTGAACCAATCAATTATTTCATTTTAATTGTGGCTGCTTATTTTATTCTGTGTTTTAATAATGGGTGTTCGTCTTTGTGCAAATAGGTGGTACTCCACCTTGTGTTTTCCAAGTCATTCTCCCTACGCAAGCATTCCAGTTTGCCTGATGGAAGAATCCACATTCTCCTCTCCTCGTAAGCTGCTCTGTGGAGTTCCCTCCCATTGCCCTAGAGTCAAATTCAAGGGGTTCATGGGGGCATGCAGAGGGGGAGGAATGGGGGGCAGGCCACTATTTTTTTTATATGTCAACTCCTTAGAAACAAA
Organism: Lacerta agilis; assembly: GCF_009819535.1. Classification (NCBI taxonomy): domain Eukaryota; kingdom Metazoa; phylum Chordata; class Lepidosauria; order Squamata; family Lacertidae; genus Lacerta; species Lacerta agilis. The sequence goes on from NC_046315.1 coordinate 1,869,126, forward strand.
TTTTAGCATTCAGAGATCAATCTAGAAATAAGATAAGCCTATTTTGGATGGCCATCTGTCTTGGAGGATCTAGCAGAGATTCCTGCAATGCAGGGGGTCCTAGCTCTGAGAGACAAACAGGGAGGGTGGCTTCTGGCAAAAGGAGAGGGAGACACCAGTGGCTCCTCCTTTTCCTGACTCACCTCAGACTCTCAACCTCCCTCCTCCCACTCGCCTCCTTCCTCTTCTGACTCTGATTCTGCACTGCATTCTGCCACAGAGTCTCCCAGCTCACTAAGCCCTGTTACCCCTTCAGCTTCTGACACCTCCTCTTCCCAGGCTTCTCCATCTTCTCCCTCTGACCGCCCATCCTTCTTCTACCTCCACTTCTTGGGCTCTGAGCCATCTTCCCTTCCTTCCTGGATCCCCGGCTGCTTCCTCCCACCATTCCTCTGTGCCCAACCAGTCCATGAAATTGCTCCATCCCTCGGCCTCTGTCCCCACAAGGCAGCTTCCCCTGACCTGATCTGGTTCCACAGCCGCTGCTTCCCTTCTGCCCCCATGAAAAGACGGATCAGGAGGTCTTGCCGGCATCATTCTGTCACCTGCAAGAGAAAAAAGGTAAACAGGAAGCCAGGAGTGCCTGCTTCTCTCACAGGTGGAACAGGGCATCTCTAACTACAGATGGGCCCTTGCAAAAGCCTTACCTGCTGAGAGCATTTGGACGTTTGTGCCCGTTTCATATGTCAGTTGTTTAGAAATACAACTCCCCTCCTCTGGACCCTTGTTCCCAACTTCCTCCCCCCAAAACAAGATGAAAAGAACCCTCAGATGAGTTGGAAAACAAACAGAATGAGACCAAACGGAGAAAAACCACCTTCCTCCTTACCCAGTGGCCTCTCTCTGGTGTCCAACGGAGGCCTCTCTGCCTCACAGGAATCCAGGTCCATTTCTGCAAAATGATCCTTTCCCTGAAAAAGAAACAAGGATTCAAAACAGAGAATGGGGAGAAATATTACAAAGAGAATGACAAAGACTTGAAGGGTGTGAGATCTCATTCTATGGATACTCTCCCAGATAACGGATGGGCCATCAGCAGACCATTATGGGATGTTCTCTGTCCTGTTGGAGCCCCTTGGGAGTATCCAGAGGAAAGTCTCTCTCACCTGCTTTCTCTCCTCTGCCTGACTCAGGAGGAAACCTTCGGCCAGGGCCACCGCCTGGGAACTGGTCTCCGCTCGGCATTCCCTCACCCAGCTCTCCATCTCCAGGGGAAGGACAGCCAGGAACTGCTCCAAGATCACCAGGTCCAGCATCTCAGCTTTCGTGTGCCTTTCTGGCTTCAGCCACTGACGGTCAAGGTGGTTGAGTCGGCTGCAAACCTCTCGGGGTCCTTTGGCCTCCTGGCAGCAGAAGTGCCTCAACTGCTGGCTCTGCACCTCTGAGCGGAGGGTGTCCTCCTCACCCAGGATCTTCTGCACAGAGTTTTCCCAGAATCTCCCACTGCTCCCAGTTTGGATGGCATGTCCTCTTCCTGCTTCAGGGCCAGCTGAGTCTCGCTCATCCATCTGTGCTCTCAGGAAGCCTCTGAGAGATCGGAAGGAACCCTTTGGTCTTCTGTCAAGTTCTGTTTGTCTCAATGAGAAGCTCTAGCAAATCCTACAAAGCAAATACATTGTTCTGTTACAGAATTTGTAGGACGGGGGGAGGGAATGGTTCCCTAAGCAAGCATGGATGAGTCTTGGAGGGAACCAGGGCTGGACTGCACCGCATCCCAGACCATGAGCTATCTTTTTGAAAAGAAAGAGGAGGAGGAAGAGGAGAATAAATAAGTCTCTAGCCTTCTAGCTATGCAAAATGTGGAGGGAAATGAAGGGATTTCTGTGAGGTGAATCAACCTGGTTTCTGCTGCCTTCCAGTCAATGCATGAAGTCAGAACTGACTGACAAGGGAATCCTTTGTATCCTGTGAAAAATGGATGCTTGACTCTAGTGGGGGTCCTCACCCAGGGGTCCTCAGGAGTTGCTCCCCACCCCCACCCCCACTCCCCTGCTTCTGTCTCCTTTTCTTGCACTTGGACTCTCTGCCGCTCTCAAGACAGATTTCTGGGGGGGGGGGGGTCCCTTTATCTTTGCTCTGAGGGCCAGGTATGTATCTGGCCAACCCCCTGAGGGCCAAGTGGATGAAGAAGAAGACATCTCCCTTGAAAGTTAGGGTGAAGGGCAGAAAATTTTTTATTCTATTAGATATCTTAACACACACACACAGCCATTGATGCCTAGGTCCCTGGAGGCTCAGTGAGTAGCAGCGCCCATTTCCGGCTGCTTTTCCAGCAACAATCCCTTTGGGACAGAGAGGATGTGGTCCTGGGATGCCCTGCTCTGGGTGCGAGGGGATTGCTGCAGTGGCCTCCGGGTGGAGCTGCCCTTGGAGACACTGGGAAACTGGTTTGCAATGCAGCAGCCAGACTATGGGCTGGGATTCCTCTCTTTATTCCTGCCCTTTCTCTCCCACATTTCCTTCCTTCCTCTTCCAGCTTTGGAAAACCCTTTGCCCATGTTTCCTCTGTTGTGCAATGACGCTGAGCGATGTCACACAGAGTTAATGTCCCAGGGACTCCTTTGTTCGAAGAAGGGAGATTTCGTGGGAGCCATTTGGGATCCTGTGATCTCCCGGAAGGAGAGCGTTGCAGACCTGGCCCCTCCCTGGCAGGACCCTCTCTCTCCTCCCCCTGCATGAGCAGACCAGCCCCCCCCCCAGGCTGGCCCCCTCCCCTGCTGCAGCCCTGGGACCCCCACCGCCTCCCCACTCACCAGATCCCAGGAGGGGACAGCCAGGCAGCCCTGGCAGGAGAGGGAGGGGCCTGGGCTCTGGAGGACCTGGCCTCCTCTCTCTTGCTTCCTGTCCTCTCTAGGAAGGCAGCTCGGTTCCCTTTAACCCTTGCAAAGCCGAGTCCGCCCAACTCGTTCCTCTGTCGCTTTGATTAACTTCGGCTTTGTATTCTTTTTTATGGATTTAGGGGGGATTACGCCAATGCCCAGATATCCTTTTGGGGGTGAGGCTCTTGGTTGGACTCTGAGCATCTCCCTCCCTTGTCTGGAAACCAGAGGAACAACTTGCAGGGAAAAGGGCTTTTCAGGAGGAAAAGAATTCAGGAGTGGAGAGGGAGGAGGGGATCCAAAGGTCATCTAGTCCAACCCCCAGCAATGCAGGAATCTCAGCTAAAGCATCTCTGCTTAGAAACCTCCAAGGAAGGAGAGTCCACCTCCCAAGGGATACCTTTCCCCTGCCAAACTGCTCTTAGATACAGGTAGGTGACTCAGCCCTGAGCAGTTAAGAAAGGAAAATCGGAAGAAGATGTGGACTTTACAATGGTATGTGAAGGAGGGAAAGGAAGGGGGCAGCCCAGGACTCTATGTTTGTTTTGCCTCAATATTTTACTTAACACGGGCGAAACCACCACCACCACCACCACCCCCAGAAAATCCACTTTCAATGGGAAATAGCAAGCAGACTTTAAAAATTGAGATTCAACTTGGCAGAAAAGATTGGCTGTACGGAATTGAAAACAAGACTTGGAAAGGTTTAAGAGTAACGGAGGACATCCGACTGGTAATGGCGCAGCAAAGATAGATTGTTGTGGAGATCCCGTGAAGCAGAGCACCACTTCAAAGGGAGAAGCCAGTTCTGGTGGATGATGGATATTGGCCTTTCTAGAGGTGACTGGCCCTCCTGGAAAGGAGTGGGTGCAATGCTAGCGGGGGGGAGAGGCTGTGCGAAGAAGTTTGGTGTGCAACGGGAGGAGAAGATGGCGACGGTCGGAATGTGGCACTTGGAAAGAAGAGTGACCTTATCCATACGGAGACATTACTCATTCTAATTCCGTCTGCTTCCTGGCATGGGCGTACCCGGGGGGGGGCAGGGGGGCAGCTGTCCCCCCTAGAAGCCAGCTGCCCCCCCCCCAAGCAAAAATGATCGGCGCCGGGCGAGAGGAGCCTCAGCCTGGGCTGCCCGGCGCGTCCATTTAGGCGGGAGGAGAGGAGCGGAGAAGAAGGGGAGGCAATGGAGGAGGAGGCTGCTGTCCCCCCGCCTGAGTTCCTCCCTTTGCCCCCCCTTGCCCAATGCAGCTCCTGCCTCCTCCTGATTCTCGTTCGCTTTCTGTCCCTTTCCCTTCCTCCTTTCCTGCTCCTCTTTGCGTCCTTTCTATTTCTTCCACCCCAGCCCCAGATATATTTCCTTCAGCCTTCTCCACTCCACCCATCATACTTAGAATCATAGAATCATAGAGTTGGAAGAGACCACAAGGGCCATCCAGTCCAACCCCCTGCCAAGCAGGAAACACCATCAAAGCATTCCTGACAGATGGCTGCCAAGCCTCTGTTTAAAGACCTCCAAAGAAGGAGACTGCACCACACTCCTTGGTAGCAAATTCCACTGTCGAACAGCTCTCACTGTCAGGAAGTTCTTCCTAATGTTTAGGTGGAATCTTCTTAGGTGTTTCCTGCTTGGCAGGGGGTTGGACTAGATGGCCCTTGTGGTCTCCTCCAACTCTATGATTCTATGATTCTTTCTTGAAGTTTTAATCCATTGCTCCGTGTCCACTTCTCTGGAGCAGCAGAAAACCTTTCACCCTCCTCTATATGACATCCTTTGATATATTTGAACATGGCTATCCTATCACCCCTTCACCTTCTCTTCTCTTCTCCAGGCTAAACATACCCAGCTCCCTAAGCCGTTCCTCATAAGGCATCGTTTCCAGGCCTTTGACCATTTTGGTTGCCCTCCTCTGGACACGTTCCAGCTTGTCAGTATCCTTCTTGAACTGTGGTGCCCAGAACTGGACACAGTATTCCAGGTGAGGTCTGACCAGAGCGGAATACAGTGGTACTATTACTTCCCTTGATCTAGATGCCATACTCCTATTGATGCAGCCCAGAATTGCATTGGCTTTTTTAGCTGCTGCATCACACTGTTGACTCATGTCAAGTTTATGGTCTACCAAGACTCCTAGATCCTTTTCACACGTACTGCTCTGAAGCCAGGTGTCACCCATCCTGTATTTGTGTCTTTCATTTTTTTTGCCCAAGTGTAGTACTTTACATTTCTCCCTGTTAAAATTCATCTTGTTTGCTTTGGCCCAGTTCTCTAGTCTGTTAAGGTCATTTTGAAGTGTGATCCTGTCCTCTGGGGTATTAGCCACCCCTCCTAATTTGGTGTCATCTGCAAACTTGATCAGGTTACCCTCAAGCCCATCATCCAAGTCATTGATGAAGATGTTGAATAAGACTGGGCCCAATACAGAACCCTGTGGCACCCCACTAGTCACTTCTCTCCAGGATGAAGAGGAGCCATTCATGAGCACCCTTAGGGTTCGGTCAGTCAGCCAGTTACAAATCCACTGAATGGTAGCATTGTCTAGCCCACATTTTACCAGCTTCTTTACGAGAATATCATGGGGCACCTTGTCAAAGGCCTTGCTGAAATCAAGATAGGCTATATCCACAGCATTCCCTTCATCTACCAGGCTTGTAACTCTTTCGAAAAATGAGATCAGGTTAGTCTGAAATGACTTTGAGCAGTACTTTGCCAAATAATCTTCATAATACTTCCATTCATTTCTTAACTTTTGGTTGGACTGATTTCGTATTGCCGCTGTTAAATTAGCCCAAGTTAAATATTCATTTAATTTATTAATCCAATCTTCCTTTCTTGGGGTCTTTTGTGATTTCCAATTCTTAGCTATTATCATTCTTGCCGCTGTACTTCCATACAGAGATAATTTTTTATTTCTCTGTGGTATTTCCTGATTTAAAAGACCCAACAGGTATGCTTCTGGTCTTTTAATTCTTGATAATTTTAGCATCTTCTTGATTTCCTCATGAATCATTGTCCAAAAAGGCCTAATTATCTCACATATCCACCACATATGCATTACCCACCCCACCTCTTTCTCACACCTCCAACAAATGTTGGTATTCCTCTTATAAATTTTTGCTTGCTTCACAGGGGTTAAATGCCACCTGTAAAACATTTTTATAAAATTTTCTCTAATCATATATGAGGCCGTAAATTTTATAATTCCATAATTTTTCCTACTGCTCTAAGTTGATAATTTGCCCAATATCCTTTGACCATTTTAACATTGTCTCCTTCACTTCTTCATCCATCAGATCCCAATTTAATAATAAATCGCATGTCTTTGATAATAATTTCCTATTATTTTGTATGACCTCAGTCGTGAATTTGGACTCCTCCTTAACAAACCCCCCCCTTTTTTTGGTCCGCATTAAACACACTTCTCAATTGAATGCAATGCCATCTATCCAAACCCAATTCTTTTAACTCCTCATATGTTTTTAATTTAAATTTATCTTGCTTTTCTTCCAATAACTGTTTATAGGTTGGCCAATTTGCTCTTGTATTTATTTTCTTCATACTAATGGCCTCTATCGGGGAGACTCACCAGGGTGTATTAGGTTCTGCAAATCTTCTGTTCTTACTCCACACCTTAAATAGTGCCCATCTTAGTATATGATTTGTAAACCCTTTATTTACTTTATCTTTTTCATAATTCAAATAGGCATGCCAGCCATATCTACTATTGACACTTTCCAGATCTAGAGCTTTTGTTTTTTTCTAATTTGATCCAATCTCTTACCCAGATTAATCATTCTGCTTCATAATACAATTTGAAATTTGGTAATGCCAATCCGCCTCTCTCCTTCCTATCCGTTAATAATTTATATTTTATTCTTGGTTTTTCCCCCTGCCAAATGAAGTTTGTTATATCTTTTTTCCAATCCTCAAAACAATTTTCTTTATTTATAATCGGCATTGTTTGGAATAAATAAAACATTCTTGGCAATACATTCATCTTTATTATAGATATTCTTCCCCATAGCGATAATTGCAATCTATTCCATCTTTCAAAATCTTTTTTTTATCTCTTTCCATACCTTTTTCAATCTGAAACTATTTCTTCATTTAAGACTGTAATTCTTAACAGGATTGATACTATATTTGTATTTACACACAAGTAAATGCATCTTTTTGGTTGAAACTTCCGGCCAGAGTTCTTAATTAGATTTTTTCAGAATGATATCATCCACAAATGCCTTAACCTTAAATTCCTCCCTTCCTAATGTTATTCCTGTAATTTCTTTCTCTTTCCTAATTTCTATCAATAGAATTTCTAATGATAGTATAAAAAGAAGCGGTGATAGGGGGCACCCCTGCCTTGTGCCTTTCTCTATTGGGAAATCAGTATACAATAAGCAGCACAAAAACGGCGCACACAAATCTACCAAACCATTCCATGTATTGAATTCTATATTGGTAGTCCAATCAAAAAGAGAGCAATGCAAGAAGTCGAACAAAGAAGCCACAAACAGAAAACTCATTCAAGTTAGTACAACAGGACAATTTCAGTCTTTCAATGTCTTTAGCCAGGCTCCTGTAGATATTGATGAAAATAAGTCCAGTCAGATGATACGCACAGATGTTAATAGATGAAAGCAAGTCCAATCAGATGGAATATTGAAGATGTGACGCACAAAAATTAGACAGGGTGCCGGCGTTTATCCCCTGTTTTGCCCATGGACAATTTTGGGGTTCTTCAGTAAATTCTTTCCCAGGATTTACTGTATATTCATACATACACTGGTGGGATAAGTCAAACCTTATTAGTATTAAAACTTACAGTGCAAAGGGTATCAATGTTTGTAAATAGTGAACAGACAAATACAAAAATCCATACTTACAATTTACATGTTACTGTTGTGATATTATGACATGACGAGCTGCGAACGCTGCAGCAAGGTCACAAGACTCAAGAGTCATGTTTCCTCTCTGTGGGAATTACACTGGGCATACCAGCTCCCACACATGTGATGTCATTGTATTTTACTATTGTACTCTTTACTTTCTGTTTTGCATCGGAGATGAAGGTCGCATTTACAGACAGCTCTGAAATAATGAGCTGCTGTGCAGAGGCATACTCTGCTCTTTATCTACAATAAAGTAGATCTTAGCCAAATGGCTTGTGTATGTTGTTTTCAAGCTGGGTACGACTGCATATTACATTGTGCCCCTGGACTCTAGGAGCCAGAGGGCACGGAAGCTTCGTCCGTCTTGGGGTCAGTCTCTCAACTTGCCCCCGCGGGAAGTTTTCATAACATTGGTAGCAGAGGATGGTTTCCGAACATCGGACCTTTGATGACTTCTGCCTGATGTTTATCTGCCGGCAAAGAAAGCAGCCTTATACAGCGTTCTAGAATTCCGGGGGAGTTTTTCGTGCTGAAGACGGCCGTTTCCCACTGTGAGAAGACGCGTTAATTGACTGTGAGTAGTACCGGACTGATTTACGAGGCAATAAACCTCAGAAGGCTAGGTTTGTTTGCTTAAATTGCTTTCTGAAGTCAGAGAGTAAAAGCCTGCCTTTTCGCCACTATGGCAAAGTATAGCAAGCAGTGCAGCAGCTCCCTTTGTCCAATGCTTACTGATGAAAATTACCAGTCATGGTTTTGAATAGCCTCCATGCCGGTTATAGTGCTATTGCATCACAGCTAGGTGCCCTGGATGCTCAAAACTTAACCGTTGCCAGAGTCTTCTCAACTTTGCTAAATGAGCAAGATCGTTGTGCTGCTCAAAATGAGGCTAATGGAAGGGGGAGTGAAGCAGAAGCGTCCTTAACCCCACCTAGTGGTACAACTGAGCATGTGCAAGCTCTTAAAGTCATACACTGCACAAACTGTGGAATGAGAGGACACAGTTTCCAGACCTGCAGAAGGCCCAAGAAAGGATCTACTCAACAAGCAGGTGGATCTACAGGCAAGGCGCAAGCCAAAGTCTACAAAGGGCGCACAGTGGCATTGCTTACACAAGGCGTGCAGGAGCAGCATACTGACTTAGCGTGGGTTGTGGACTCAGCTTGTTCGCACCACATGACCGCAAACAAACGTTTGTTTAAGACTTTTAAGAAGCTGGAATCCACCGTGTCGCAGGTGAGTGGAACACACCTGAAATCGACTGGAGTTGGAACTGTTTATCTTCAGAGTCTCCAGCTGTCTATCAGCAACGTGCTATATGTCCCAGAAATTGCCTACAATCTGCTAAGTGCATCGCAGCTTACCGAGAAGGACTGCGAGCTCAGGCTGCGCAAAGGACTGTGCACAATTTATAAGGATGGAGAGGTTATCCTTACAGCTCAGAAGAACAAAGATGGACTATTATTACTGTCGTTTGATTCTACTGACTGTTGTTATGATGTTGTTGACTCTTATTTTGCAGGTGCTGCTAAGTCCAAGGAGACTACCAAACAGCCACGCAGAAAAAAGGTCACAAGATGTTTCCAGCAGGTTTCTGCTGATGTAATAGGACTTTTGCCAAAATATAGAGGCGGAGCTACCTGTTATTTATTGCTGTCTGACCATTTCTCTAAATTTTCTTGGATTTACACTATGAAAAGTCCGCAGCAAGTCTTGGCCAAGTTCACTGAATTTTGTGCTAAGATAGATTTCATGCATGATGGCAAAATTGAATGTTTGTATACTAATCAATTACCAGTGTTTGATTCACAGGAGTTCCAAGAGTTCCTAAGTCAACATTGCATTCAGCACAAAGTTGCTGTCAGCCAATCATCATGGAACAAAGATTTGTGTGTTAAAATTAACACAATACTACGTGAGGGTATGCAGGCGCAATTGCTAAGTGCAAAGCTGTCTGAACAGAATTGGGCTGAAAGCCTATCTGCCTTCACATATGCATGGGTCAGGAGTATTCCAAAAGGAATGGAATGCTCACCTTATGAGATACTGTTTAACAGAAAACCTTCTGTTAAGCATCTTAAGGTTTTTGGTTCTCAAATGTGGGTGGAATCACTTGAAGGTGCAACCATCCAAGGCATTTTTATGGGCTATGAGAAAGGTCAATACAGAATTCTATTGCCTTCCTCAAACACAGTAATTCTTACTCAGGAGGTAGAACCTACTGTAAAGCCGGAGACACAGATTCTCCAAAGCTTTCCCATTGATGTCAATACATTTGAGGATACTGACACAAGCAGTAGCAGTGCAAGCTCAACCACGGCTAGTTCCGATACAGGTGAAACTGTCATTGAGAGACCTCATGATAGTTCCAGGCCATCAGATGAAGATGATGTGCTAGGATCTTTAGAGCCACTGTTTACAATTGGTAAAGTTTCTCCAAAAAGTCCTGTTCGGGAGAAACTCAGCAAAGAGGATCTACATCTTGTGCGTAGATCTGAAAGAGTAACAAAGGTTCAGGCGCCCAAACGCTACTCCAAAGAGTTTGCAATCTCAGCTGTTGCAAATGTAGCTGTAGTTTGCACTCAGGCTCACTTCACAGGTGTGAAAAAGCCACTACAACAGGTTGCAAAGTTCAACACTGTTTCTGCCAACATACACAGAGCAAGTGCTCTGGTCCCCTGGAGAGTTGGTTATCAAAGGCTCAAACTGGTAGAACCAGTCTCAGAGAGTTCCAAGGATGGAACAAAGACAACAGATTCATACTGTGTATATGATAAATGTTTGTTTACTTCTGTTAATAATGCCTTAACTTTCGCCGCTCTCACATTGTCTAATATCGGGGGAGGATGTTGTGATATTATGACATGACGAGCTGCGAACGCTGCAGCAAGGTCACAAGACTCAAGAGTCATGTTTCCTCTCTGTGGGAATTACACTGGGCATACCAGCTCCCACACATGTGATGTCATTGTATTTTACTATTGTACTCTTTACTTTCTGTTTTGCATCGGAGATGAAGGTCGCATTTACAGACAGCTCTGAAATAATGAGCTGCTGCGCAGAGGCATACTCTGCTCTTTATCTACAATAAAGTAGATCTTAGCCAAATGGCTTGTGTATGTTGTTTTCAAGCTGGGTACGACTGCATATTACATTGTGCCCCTGGACTCTAGGAGCCAGAGGGCACGGAAGCTTCGTCCGTCTTGGGGTCAGTCTCTCAACTTGCCCCCGCGGGAAGTTTTCATAACAGTTACATCTCATCTAAACTAGAACATCTAGTCCTCTTCTTCAAATTATTCTTTCTCAAGGATTTGGTACATTTGCACACTTTCACTGGTGATATAAACCAAACCTAGTTAATATTTACACATTCATTATATGCATCATCAAAAATTTCTATATCATTACTCTATTGGGAAGCTATCTGTTTTATCTCCATTTCTTAATTCAAATTTGCGAATTGCTTCTCATATATCGCTTCTATGCTTCTGCAATAATTTCCCCCAGATCAGATAATTCTATAATTTTTTGTAGGAATTTTCTCGATAAACTTTCGAACGCCTTTTCTGCATCAATTAGAATGAATGCCACCCTTTTACCAGGTTTTAGATCTAGATATTCAAGCAAATTAATCACAGTTCTCATATTTGATTTTATATATCTATTTGGGAGAAATCCGGCCTGATCCTCATGAATAATGTCCTTTAATATTATTTTTAATCTATTTGCAAGGATTCCCACGAATAATTTATAATCATTATTTAATAATAATTTATAATCATTATTTAATAATGATTGGCCTGTAATTCCCCATTTCCTGTCTTTCTGTTCCTTGTTTGTGGATTAGTGTGATGTTACCTTCTTGCCAAGAGTTTGGAATCTTTCCTTCTTTCATTGTTTTATTCATTAAATTCTTTAATGGTATAATTGTTGCATCTTCTAATTTTTTATAATGCATTGCAGAAAGCCCATCTGGCCCTGGTGACTTTCCCAATTTTAGCCCCACTATTGCTGGATGTAATTCCATTGTTGTTATTGGTTCCTTCAATTTCTTCTTTGTTTCTTCCTCCACTTTTAACACTTGTTTACCTAATCTTTTATTTATCAATATCCTTTCATTATTATTTTTTTTGCTATAGACGCACATTTGTATTTTCTTGTGTTTTGTTTTCCTCATGACCTTTGTGCGTTTTCTTTTTTAAGAGGGAAAATTTAAAGAGAAGTTGTACAGCAAGTTGCAGAAGAATAAAAGGTTGCATTTGGAAAAAACACACACAAAATTGGGGGGTGGCCTCCTCAAATATTTCAGAGGGGGTAAAGACCCCTAGGCCTTTAAGAGTTGGCGCCTATTCCCTACACACACAGGTCTCAGGACAGTTAGAAATAAATAAAAAAACATAACACGACATTGTAAAGGGGCATTAGATGTCAATCAGCAACAGATCTAGTTAAGAGTTCTTTCATATGTGGTGGACATGTGATCTGATAAAACAGTATTGGGAAAATATATACAGTGAACTTAAAAAAATATTTAGATATACCTTTAAGAAAATACCAGAGGCATTCCTCTTAGGAATGGTAGGGGTAGAGATAAAGAAATGTGACCAAAAGTTTTTTTTATATGCCAAGACAGGGGCGAGACTTCTGCTGGCACAGGTCTGGAAACAAAAAACAATACCAACTGTGCAGCAATGGCAAGATAAAAGTACAGACTATATGGAAATTGCAAAAATGACAATGAGAGTCAGACAACAGGGGGATGAAACGTTTAGAAATGAATGGAGAAAGTTTATAGAATACTTGGACAAGATATGTAAGACGTAAATAATGACATATAACTCACTGGGTGTAAGAAATGAGAAGATACTACAAACAAATTAAGATGGATAGTTTAAGAATAAGGGAAGATATAAGAATTCAGAAGTGTAATTGTAAAAACAGGGAAAATATCAAGAGAAAATAAAGGCAAATGAGTGGAAAGGAAGTAGATGTGCGAAATATAGATTAATGATATAAGGAAGATGTGAGGGATCCTATTCCCTCCCCTTTAGATACTTCCCCAACCGTGACTCTCCCTAAGTTTCACTGTCCCCTAGGATGAATCCTTCAGTGGTTATATGGGAGTGTCTCTGGGGTACCTCAGTGCTTTACGTTCGAAATGACTCTTGCCACCTTGGGATTCTCCCGCCCTGGGTTCCCAAACTACTGCAGCTTGCCTTCCCTTTAGGCAACTGCGTGGCACCTTTGGCTTCCCTGCCCAGTCCTCTGTGTGTTAGGGAATTAAGCCACCCGTCCCCTTTTCCTCAGGAAACCTCTAGTGCTTTTCACCCCAACCACACCTCTTGAGGCACTGACGCACTGCCACAGTCAGCGAACGTTTAAACACTTTTAACTTTATTAAGGTAACTTGAAAACATGGATGTCTTGAGTTGTTACTGGTACAAATCTTCTTATATAATTCAGCTCAGGTATAATCTTTCCTGCATCCCGTTAGCAATGGTAATGACCTTTCCTCCCATTCCCCAAAGCCTAACCTCGCAGTTTTTCTTTCTAAACCTCCACACCCAACTGCCAAACCCCCAACTGCCTTTCAAGGTTGTTCCCCCTCCTTTTAGAATGCCAACTAGCTCCGCCTCCCAGGGAACACCTACTTAACATGGGAGTGATAGGTTAACCCATGATGAACCAGGCATTATTCCGCCACAGAAGACATAATATGGAAGAAGGGAAGGGAATTGAACTGTAAATCCAAATGGTATGTATATTATAATTTTTGTGTTACAATTTTTGTTTGTATTTAGTCAAAATCAATAAAAATTATTAGAAATAATAAGATTTGTCTGGCTCCTAAAGCTGTACAATGGTTTTTCCAACCTGTTGGTTGGATTATTTTATGGGAAGTGAGACTGCAGCTCCTACTGAAGCTCTTTCCACATTCCACACTGATAGGGTTTCTCCCCTGTATGAATTCTCTGATGCTTAGTGAGAGTGGCGCTCCTACTGAAGCGCTTTCCACATTCCACGCACTGATAGGGTTTCTCCCCTGTATGAATTCTATGATGGAAAGTGAGAGAGGAGCTCTGACTGAATCTCTTTCCACATTCCACACACTGATAGGGTTTCTCCCCTGTATGAATTCTTTTATGGAGAGTGAGATGGGAGCCATGACTGAAGCTCTTTCCACATTCCACACACTGATAGGGTTTCTCCCCTGTATGAATTCTTTGATGGTAAGTGAGATGGGAGCTCAGACTGAAGCTCTTTCCACATTCCACACACTGATAGGGTTTCTCCCCTGTATGAATTCTCTGATGGGAAGTGAGAGAGGAACTGTGACTGAAGCTCTTTCCACATTCCACACACTGATAGGGTTTCTCCCCTGTATGAATTCTCTGATGCTTAGTGAGATGGGAGCTCAGACTGAAGCTCTTTCCACATTCCACGCACTGATAGGGTTTCTCCCCTGTATGAATTCTCTGATGGGAAGTGAGAGAGGAACTGTGACTGAAGCTCTTTCCACATTCCACACACTGATAGGGTTTCTCCCCTGTATGAATTCTCTGATGCTTAGTGAGAGAGGCGCTCTGACTGAAGCTCTTTCCACATTCCACACACTGATATGGTTTCTCCGCTTTATGCATTCTCTGGTGCTTAGTGAGATAGGAGCTCATTCTGAAGCTCTTTCCACATTTTGCACACTGATAGGGTTTCTCCACTGTATGAATTCTTTGATGGGAAGTGAGATAGGAGCTCTGATTGAATCTCTTTCCACATTCCACGCACTGATAGGGTTTCTCCCCTGTATGAATTCTCTGATGGGAAGTGAGAGAGGAACTGTGACTGAAGCTCTTTCCACATTCCACACACTGATAGGGTTTCTCCCCTGTATGAATTCTCTGATGCTTAGTGAGAGAGGCGCTCCTACTGAAGCTCTTTCCACATTCCACACACTGATAGGGTTTCTCCCCTGTATGAATTCTCTGGTGGTTAGTGAGAGAGGAGCTATGAATGAAGCTCTTTCCACATTCCACACATTGATAGGGTTTCTCCCCTGTATGAATTATTTTATGGAAAGTGAGAGTGGAACTCCTATTGAAGCTCTTTCCACATTCCACACACTGATAGGGTTTCTCCCCTGTATGAATTCTCTGATGGAAAGTGAGATGGCCACTCTGACTAAAGCTCTTTCCACATTCCACACACTGATAAGGTTTCTCCCCTGTATGAATTCTCTGATGCTTAGTGAGAGAAGAGCTCATTCTGAAGCTCTTTCCACATTCCACACACTGATATGGTTTCTCCCCTGTATGAATTGTTTGATGGGAAGTGAGAGAGGAGCTATGACTGAATCTCTTTCCACATTCCATGCACTGATAGAGTTTCTCTCCAATGAGATTTTGTTGATGGGAAGTGCAATGGGATATCTGACTGCAGCTTTCTCCACACTCCAAATTTTTACGTGGCTTCTCCTCTCTGGGGATTTTGTCGTGGTCACCTTTGTTCTCGATTTCCGATTCATCACAATCTGCAGTGGAGACAAAAAAGAATTAGAGCCTCAGAACAAATGGAGAAGAACTGAAGGGAATTGGGTGCGTGTTCATCACCTGTGGTGTTTGTCATTAACCAACAAATTTATTATTAGATTCTGATGAGTTGTTGAATGTTGCTTTGTTTGATATACAGTAGTGGTCAAAATTGTGGAAGCCTTTTCAGAAGTTTGATGGCTCATAACACCACTTCTTTTGGAGTAATATCATAAAATTATATATATATATATATATATATATATATATATATATATATATATATATATATACATACACACACACACACACACACACACACAAAACTCACACACAGACACTCACACATATACATGGATATGAAAAATTCTATTGTTGTTCAGTTATTAGATATACAATACTTACCATAAATTTACAATACACGTTCCGAACAAACAAATAAAAAAATAAACAACAATTGCAATTACTGTATCTGCTTGATTTTGTTGATATACCTAACAGGTTCCAAATTCAATACATTTGTAGAAAGAAAATACAAATACAGAAATAATAATACAAATAAAATAAACAAAAATATCGTATCATTAAGCAAAGAAAAAATGACTAGTATAAGTTGTTCATTTTAAAGTTAATGTTCTTTCTATATGGGATCTGTAGCGGATTTCTCACAGCCCCCCTCCTCCTCCTTCCAGCAATTATCTGCCTCTAAGCCCCGTAGAGCTATTAACTAGGCGGGGGGAGGTCTGTAGGAACCCAAAAGCATGACCAAATACACACAGGTACGCTGCCACCACTCCCTTACTGTGAAGCCGATAGAGGTGTCAGGGAGTCACACCTCCACCTTAATTACACAGGCTTCACACCTTGGCCCACTTTACCGTGTAGCCGAAGGATACTCAAAAAACCTGGTAGGGTCCAAGTGGTCAGACGCTGGATTCAGCTTCACTATTAACCAAAGGCAAAACAAGGCAACAGAACTATAGTTCAAAAGTTTATTTAAAAAGAAAGAGATTAAAACAAGGTTACACGTTTCTTAGAAAAGAGTACAATCAGAAAATAAGAACGTTGTAAAATATAACTAACTAAACATACTCACAAAAGGCTTGGTTAAAATAAAAGACAGTTGTTCCAGGCTATCCAGCACGAACACATAATGGGTTTTTCCGGGCAGCAAGCCGCTTGCCCCCAGCTGAGAATTACAGCCTCCTGGTCAAAACCAGCCACCTGTCTCTGACTGACTGACTGACAATTAGCATCTCTAAACACGGGATTGATATTCAAAATGATCCCGTGGGGTTCCGATAATTACCCAACCAGATTTAAGCTCGAATGCACATCCTCCAATCACTAAGGACTTCAGGCATATTTCACTATTGTCAGGTAATTAGTCCAGCTGCGTGAATGTTGATTCACCGCCGGCTCCGGGTGTCTGGATACTCCTCAATTTTCCCAGCCCCGCTGTTTCTACTAATGGTCACTGTTTGATCTTTAACTCTCCCTCCCAGCTGGGCAAGGACACCACTTAGCGTAAATCTTGGTTTGGCTAGATAGCCCCTTAAGAAGGGTAAAAGGGGAAAGTTTATCTTAAAGGGAGCGCCAGGCACGGAAAACAGGCCCGCATTCTCAAGATGCCAATTTCCTTATACATGGCAACCTCTAATTCACCTCGGAGAGGCCTACCCGCACTACAGGTTCAGATTATTATTATTTATTTTTTATGTTTCATGTTTATTATATATGTGTTGGAAGCCGCCCAGAGTGGCTGGGGTATAAATAAAAATTATTATTATTACTACAGTGGTACCTCGATTTAAGTATTATTATTATTGTTAATATGTTTCTGTAAGGTCCTTGGTTTGTTGCTCATGACCAACCAAGCAAAACTCCGACCTTTCCTTTTGTAGTTTTATTGTGCATACTATGCACAGTGCAGAGCGAAAAAGTTCATGTCTGGATCAAACACTGGCAGAATCCAGGAATGGCCTCTTCCGGTTGGGACCCCCAAAAAAGAGTTTTGGTATACGAATACTGCGCCTTCCATCCTTTCGTTTCACCCCTCGACGCCTTTGGGGCGATGGAAATTGGGTGCCTCCTCCCTCGCACCTTGGGCTAGGGGAGCGCTGGGTCTTTCCAGCATCCTCAGAGCCTCGACCCTCCAACCCCTGAGTCCCATGCCCCTCCCCACTGGAAGCCTCGCTACTTCCGCTGCTGCCAGAGGAGATGCTGCTGGTCATGTGGGGCTGGGGCTCTCTGTAGCATCCCGAGAGCCCTTCCACCACCTTGCACTGTGCCGGGACAGTTCCCTGACAGTTTGTAAACCGAGGCACCACTGTATTACTATCATCATCATCCTCTTCATCCTCATCATCATCACTGCTGCTACTACCACCTGATATTCAATAAGCCTGGCTCTTTTCTGGGATGGATTTTGTTTGGCCCAGTCATGGCATCCCCTCCATCTCCAATGTCATTCATCTCTTTGGTCAACCCAAGACTGACAGGAGCAAAAACAAAAACAGAAAACCTGAAGCTACTTATCTTTCCTAACAATTCTGAAACTGACATTTAAGATGGCCTGGGCAGTTCAGACCAGCCCAATCGTGGTAGAAAAAGGAATAATTTGAGGATTGTTAAAAAATAACCTTGTAATTTACTGTTTATTGTGGGGGTGTTAGGTTCCCAGGTGTTGTAGGGGGCGCTGTTGAGCTCTGAGAAAATATATGAGGTTGGTCACATACAGGTATTTTTGGAATTTCCAGGCAGATATGACGATCCCACAGGGAGCCTTACCAAGAGAGGCCACGATCCCACAATTCTCCTCCATGACGTCCTTATGCAGAGCTCTCTGGTCAGGATCCAGCAACGCCCACTCCTCGTCCGTGAAACGAACAGCAACATCTTCAAAGCACCCTGGACCCTGAAAGAAAAAGG
This sequence comes from Lacerta agilis, assembly GCF_009819535.1. Lineage (NCBI taxonomy): Eukaryota > Metazoa > Chordata > Lepidosauria > Squamata > Lacertidae > Lacerta > Lacerta agilis. The sequence continues at coordinate 1,887,325 of NC_046315.1, forward strand.
GGAATTTCCTCCTCTGAGACAGCAGAAATATGATCTGCTACACAGTGCTCTCTTGTTTCCTTGCTGATAATTGCGCTGTTTATTAAATAGGATTGTTTTGCTGCACATTTTATTTGTGGATGCTTATTTTCTACTGTAATTTGCTCTGTGCGGGGCTGCCCTTGAAGCTGTCCCAGAAACTCCCGCGGGTGCAGAATGCTGCAGCGAGGCTCCTCACAGAGTCCCTGCCATGGGAGCCTATTCACCCAGTGATTTTCCAGCTGCACCGGCTCCTGGTGGAGTACAGGGTCAAGTTTAAGGTGCTGGTTTAGACCTTTAAAGCCCTATGCGGCCTAGGACCCTCGTACCTACGGGACTGCCTCTCCTGGTATGCCCCGTGGAGGAGCTTAAGGTCCATAAATAGCGACACTCTAGAGATCCCGTTCCCTAAGGAAGTCAGATTAGCCTCAACCAGAGCCAGGGCCTTTTCAACACTGGCTCCGACCTGGTGGAACGCTCTGTCTCATGAGACCAGGGCCCTGCGGAATCTGATATCTTTCCGCAGGGCCTGTAAGACAGAGTAGTTCCGCCTGGCCTTTGGTTTGGAATCAACTTGATCCCCTCCCCCTCTTTCCTTTTTCCTTCTGTGATGGAACTCCTATTTGGGGACGTTCCTGGGTTTTTTTCCGGCCCACGTAGGACCAGTCTGGATAGTTGGCCTTGGTTTAGATTTGACATTTTCTTCTCCAGTTTTTGATCTGAGTTTCTACTGAAAGAGGCTGCATTTTAGTATTGTATTTTAATCTTGTTTTCAGGTTGTATTTTAATCAATTGTTTTTATACCTGGTGTTAACTGCCCTGAGCCCGGTCTTGGCTGGGAGGGCGGGGTATAAATTAAATTTATTATTAGTATTATTATTATTATTATTATTAATTCTGCATTTTAATAATGGGTATTCGTCCTTGTGCAAACCTTCCACCTTGTGTTTTCCTAGTCATTCTTCCTACACGAGCATTCCAGTTTCCTAGGTGGAAGGATCCACTTTCTCCTCTCCTCGTGAGCAGTTCTGGGGAGTTCCCTCCAAATGCCCTAGAGTCAAAATCAAGGGGTTCATGGGGGCATGGAGAGGGGGAGGAATGGGGGGGCAGGCCCCATTTTGCAGCGGATGGGGCTGGTTAGGTGAATCCAGGCCACTATTTGTTCTCATTTGTCCACTGCTTAGAAACCAATTTTAGCTTTCAGTACTCAATCTAGAAATAAAATAATCGATTTCCGATTCATCACAATCTGTAGTGGAGACAAAAAAGGATTAGAGCCTCAGGAACAAATGGAGAAGAACTGAAGGGAGTTGGGTGTATGTTCATTTTAAAGTTAATGTTCTTTCTATATGGGATCAGATTATTATTATTATTATTATTATTTATGTTTCATGTTTATATATGTTTTGGAAGCCGCCAAGAGTAGCTGGGGTAACCGAGCCAGATGGGCAGGGTATAAATAAGAATTATTATTATTAGTACAGTGGTACCTCAATTTAAGTATTATTATTATTGTTAATATGTTTGTGTAAGGTCCTTGGTTTGTTGCTCATGAGTAACCAGGCAAAACTCCGACCATTCCTTTTGTATTTTATTGTGCATACTATGTACAGTGCAGAGCTAAAAAGTTCATGTCTGGATCAAACGCCGGCAGAATCCAGGAATGGCCCCTTCCGGTTCTGACCCCAACAAAAGAGTTTTGGTATACGAATACCGCGCCTTCCATCCTTTGATTTATGTTTTTTTCCCCAGTTTTTTTATTTGAGTTTCTACTGATATGAGGCTGCATTTTAATGTTGTATTTTAATGTTGTTTTCAAGTTGTATTTTAATCAATTTCTTTTTATACCTGGTATTAACTGCCCTGAGCCCGGTCTTGGCTGGAGAGAGTGGGGTATAAATTAAATTTATTATTATTATTATTAATTCTGCATTTTAAATAATTATTATTATTAAGTCTGCATTTTAATAATGGGTATTCGTCCTTGTACAAGGTGGTACTCCACCTTGTGTTTTTCAAGCCATTCTCCCTACGCAAGCATTCCAGTTTCCCAGATGGAAGGATCCACATTCTCCTCTCCTTGTGAGCTGCTCTGGGGAGTTCCCTCCCATTGCCCTACAGTCAAAATCAAGGGGTTCATGGGGGCATGCAGAGGGCGAGGAATGGGGGGCAGGCCCCATTTTGCAGCGGATGGGGCTGATTAGGTGAATCCAGGCCACTATTTGTTCTCGTTTGTCCACTACTTAGAAACCAGTTTTAGCATTCAGTGATCAATCTAAAAATTAAATTATCCTAGTTTGGATGGCCATCTGTCTTGGATTATCTGGCAGAGATTCCTGCAATGCAGGGGGTCTCCTGGCTCTGAGAGACAAGCAATGAGACTTCTGGCAAAAGAAGAGGGAACCACCAGTGGCTCCTCCTTCTCCTGACTCACCTCTGCCTCTCGACCTTCCTCCTCCCACTCGCCTCCTTCCTCTTCTGACTCTGATTCTGCACTGCATTCTGCCACAGAGTCTCCCAGCTCACTAAGCCCTATTACCCCTTCAGCTTCTGACACCTCCTCTCCCCAGGCTTCTCCCTCTTCCCCCTCTGACTGCCCATCCTTCTTCCACCTCCACTCCTTGGGCTCTGAGCCATCTTCCCTTCCTGGTTCCCCGGCTGCTTCCTCCCACCATTCCTCTGTGCCCAACCAGTCCATGACATTGCTCCATGCCTCGGCCTCTGTCCCCACAAGGCAGCTTCCCCTGACCTGATCAGGTTGCACAGCCGCTGCTTCCCTTCTGCCCCCATGAAAAGATGGGTCAGGAGGTCTTGCTGGCATCATTCTGTCACCTGCAAGAGAAAAAAGGTAAACAGGAAGCCAGGAGTGCCTGCTTCTCTCACAGGTGAAACAGGGCATCTCTAACTACAGATCGGCCTTAGAGAAAGCCTTACCTGCTGAAAGCATTTGGAAGTTTGTGCCTGTTTCATATGTTTGTTATGCAGAAATACAACTCCCCTCCTCTGCACCCTTGTTCCCAACTGTCTCCCCCAAAAGAACCCTCAGATTAATCGGAAAACCAACAGAATGAGACCAAACGGAGGGAAAACCACCTTCCTCCTTACCCAGTGGCCTCTCTCTGGTGTCCAACGGAGGCCTCTCTGCCTCACAGGAATCCAGGTCCATTTCTGCAAAATGATCCTTTCCCTGAAAAAGAAACAAGGATTCAAAACAGAGAATGGGGAGAAATATTAGAAAGAGAATGACAAAGACTTGAAGGGTGTGAGATCTCATCCCATGGATGCTTTCCCAGAAAAAGGATGGGCCATCTGCAAACCATTATGGGATGTTCTCTGTCCTGTTTGGAGCCCCTTGGGAGTATCCAGAGGAAAGTCTCTCTCACCTGCTTCCTCTCCTCTGCCTGACTCAGGAGGAAACCTTCGGCCAGGGCCACCGCCTGGGAACTGGTCTCCGCTCCGCATTCCCTCACCCAGCTCTCCATCTCCGGGGGAAGGACAGCCAGGAACTGCTCCAAGATCACCAGGTCCAGCATCTCAGCTTTCGTGTGCCTTTCTGGCTTCAGCCACTGGTGGCAAAAGTGGTGGAGTCGGCTGCAAACCTTTCGGGGTCCTTTGGCTTGCAGATAGCAGAACCAACCAAACTGCCGGCTCTGCACCTCTGAGCGGAGGGTGTCCTCCTCACCCAGGATCTTCTGCACTGGGTTTTCCCAGAATCCCCCACTGCTCCCAGTTTGGATGGCATGGCATCCTCCTGCTCCAAGACCAGCTGAGTCTCGCTCATCCATCTGTGCTCTCAGGAAGCCTCTGAGAGATCAGAAGGAACCCTTTGGTCTTCTGCCAAGTTCTGTCCGTCTTAATGAGAAACTAGCAAATCCTACAAAGCAAATACATTGTTCTGTTAGAGAATTTGAATTTGTAGGACGGGGGCGGGGAATGGTTCCCTGAGCATGGATGAGTCTTGGAGGGAACCAGGGCTGGACTGCACCACATCCCAGACCTTAAGCTATCTTTCTGAAAAAGAGGAGGAAAAAGAGGAGAATAAATAAGTCTCTAGCCTTCTAGCAATGCAAAATGTGGAGGGAAATGAAGGGGGCTAGTCCACCTCCTTATCGCCCTTTGGAAAACCATTTGCCCATGTTTCCTCTGTTGTGCAATGACGCTGAGTGACATCACACAGAGTTAAAGTCCTTTGTTTGAAGAAATCTCTGGGAGATTAATCATCCTGGTCTCTGCTGCCTTCCAGTCAATGCATGAAGTCATAACTGACTGACCAGGGAATCCCTTGTATCTTGTGAAAAATGGATGCTTGGCTCTAGTGGGGTCCTCACCCGGGGGTCCTCAGGAGTTCTCCCCACCCCCACTCCCCTGCTTCTGTCTCCTTTTCTTGCACTTGGACTCTCTGCTGCTCTCCAGACAGACTCCTGGGGTGGGGTCCCTTTTTCTTTGCTCTGAGGGCCAGGTATGTATCTGGCCAATCCCCTGAGGGCCAAGTGGGTGGGGCCAAAGACATCTCCCTTGAAATTTAGGCAGGAAATTTATTATTGTTATTCTGTTAGATAGATTAACACACACACACACACACACAGCCACTGGAGGCTCAGTGAGTAGCAGCGCCCATTTCCGGCTGGTTTTCCAGCAACAATCCCTTTGGGACAGAGAGGATGTGGTCCTGGGATGCCCTGCTCTGGGTGCGAGGGGATTGCTGCAGTGGCCTCCGTGTGGAGCTGCCCTTGGAGACACTGGGAAACTGCTTTGCAGTGCAGCAGCCAGACTATGGGATGGGATCCCTCTCTTTATTCCTGCCCTTTCTCTCCCACATTTCCTTCCTTCCTCGTCCAGCTTTGGGAAACCATTTGCCCATGTTTCCTCTGTTGTGCAATAATGCTGAGCGACCTCACACGGAGTTAAAAGTCCTTTGTTTAAAGAAGGGAGATTTCGTGGGATCCATTTGGGATCCTGTGATCTCCCGGAAGGAGAGCGTTGCAGACCTGGCCCCTCCCTGGCAGGCCCCTCTCCTCCCCCTGCACGAGCAGACCAGCCCCCCCCCAGGCTGGCCCCCTCCCCTGCTGCAGCCCTGGGACCCCCACCGCCTCCCCACTCACCAGATCCCAGGAGGGGACAGCCAGGCAGCCCTGGCAGGAGAGGGAGGGAGGGGCCTGGGCTCTGGAGGACCTGGCCCCCTCTCTCTTGCTTCCTGTCCTCTCTAGGAAGGCCGCTCGGTTCCCTTTAACCCTTGCAAAGCCTTGAGTCCTGCCTCTCCTGTTGGTGGGCATTTCCCTGGGCGTATGTAGGGATTTTCTTTATTGGAATCTATCCAGTCACGATTTCTTAGAGCCGTCCTCAGGATCCGGTCATGAGATTAGAGGTGGGTTGGCAAGCCTTAAAGGTAAAACTCTGGCTATGTTTTAACCCGGTGGGCATCGCCCCCTTGATACAGAGGGATGATTTCCCATCATCGTGGGGAAAGGAGATTATAAATGGAAGTGCAGGCTTGCGGATTGTCACATCTTTACCTGGGATCCATGACATTCAGTCAAGCTAGAGCTGTGATCTCTCAAAGATTGAGGGACATTGCAAGACAAGAGGACACTGCTCTTGTGAAACCTGGGATGTTTGCGGGGGACCAGATATTTCAGATTTCACCAGCCCCTCATCTGGAGGAAATCCACTACGTGGAGTACCTACCGTAGGCTTTTCACACAGCTGCCAGGTTTAATGTGCTGGAATCGGCGGTTTGGATGGGAAGGTACAGGGGAGTCCCATATGCCCAGAGATTTTGTCCCTGTGCCTTGGGAGTGGTTGAATCAACTGAGCATAATTCTTCTGATCTGCCCATTTTATGTAGATCTTAGACAAAAAAATTATAGTTCCACTGCTATCCCAACCTAGTCCTGTAGACAGAGAAAAACAGGTTTTGTTTTTGCTGAATAACTTTACTGGACCAACAGCATCCTTGGTGGCCAAATTCCTTTTTTTTCCTTTTTCCTTTTTTTGGCCCTTAAGCACCGTAAGGTAAAAATTGACAGCAGTGACATGGGTCTAAATGTATAACCTACTTCTTGTTGCTGGCTTAAGTGTCACGTTCCTTTAGATGCTTAGTCGTTTTAATTTTTGTATGGATAAATCCTTGTTTTCTGACTGATGGGCAAATTAAATTTTGATGACGATGCAAAGCCGAGTCCACCCAGCTCAGCCCTCTCTCGCTTGGCAGAACCTCAGTTTATTATTATTTTTTATGGATTTAGGGGGCTACGCCACTGCCCAGATATCCTATTGGGAGTGAGGCTCTTGGTTGGACTCTGAGCATCCCCCTTCCTTGTCTGGAAACCAGAGGAACAGCTTGCAGGGAAAAGGGCTTTGCAGGAGGCAAGGAATTCAGGAGTGGAGAGATAGGAGGGGATCCGAGGGTCATCTAGTCCAACCCCCAGCAATGCAGGAATCTCAGCTAAAGCATCTCTGCTTAGAAACCTCCAAGGAAGGAGAGTCCACCTCCCAAGGGATACCTTTCCCCTGCCAAACTGCTCTTAGATACAGGTAGGTGACTCAGCCCTGAGCAGCTAAGAAAGGAAAATCGGAAGATGTGGACTTTACAATGGTATGTGAAGGAGGGAAAGGAAGGGGGGAGCCCAGGACTCTATGTTTGTTTTGCCTCAATATTTTACTTAACACGGGCGAAACCACCACCACCACCACCCCAGAAAATCCACTTTCACTGGGACATAGCAAGCAGACTTTAAAAATTGAGATTCAACTTGGCAGAAAAGATTGGATCGACGGAATTGAAAACAAGACTTGGAAAGATTTAAGAGTAACGGTGGACATCCGACTGGTAATGGCGCAGCAAAGATAGATTGTTGTGGAGATCCCGTGAAGCAGAGCACCACTTCAAAGGGAGAAGCCAGTTCTGGTGGATGATGGATATTGGCCTTTCTAGAGGTGACTGGACCATAGAGCTGGACCATAAAGAAAGCTGATCGCCGAAGAATTGATGCTTTTGAATTATGGTGCTGGAGGAGACTCTTGAGAGTCCCATGGACTACAAGAAGATCAAACCTATCCATTCTCAAAGAAATCAGCCCTGAGTGCTCACTAGAAGGACAGATCCTGAAGTTGAGGCCCCAGTACTTTGGCCACCTCATGAGAAGAGAAGACTCCCTGGAAAAGACCCTGATGTTGGGAAAGATGGAGGGCACAAGGAGAAGGGGACGACAGAGGATGAGATGGTTGGACAGTGTTCTCGAAGCTACTAACATGAGTTTGGCCAAACTGCGAGAGGCAGTGAAGGATAGGCGTGCCTGGCGTGCTCTGGTCCATGGGGTCACGAAGAGTCGGACACGACTGAACGACTGAACAACAACAACAACAAGAGGTGACTGGCCCTTCTGGAAAGGAGTGGATGCAATGCTAGCGGGGGAGAGAGGCTGTGCGAAGAAGTTTGGTGTGCAACGGGAGGAGAAGATGGCGACGGTCAGAATGTGGCACTTGGAAAGAAGAGTGACCTTATCCATATGGAGACATTACTCATTCTAATTCCGTCTGCTTGCTGGCATATATCAGAGGCTGTGAACGTACGGGACTTTGGATGCAATTGAAAGAGATGAGAAGACAGCTCCGGCGTCCGAGGCATGGGAAGTCCATATATAAAAATTGTTATAAAAATTAGGTATAATTGGAATTGTTTTAATTGGGAATTGTATAATTAATTTGGATTGTAATATGATCGGTAATTGAAATAATTTCAATGAGATTTGTTGAGATTTGTATTGGAAAATCAATAAAAATAATTTAAAAGAAAGAAAGAAACAATCGCACTGGCTACCAAGGAGGAACCAAGCGAAATTCAAAAGAAATAAATCCTATTCTCAGCATAAATGACTAATACTTTCTGATGCATGCTTTTTATGCTAATATACAAAAGTATGCCATTTCCCTTTCCAGAAATGCTTAATTGGTAATTCAATGGACTGAAAATGAATGGTTGTTGTTATTATGTTTAGGGAAACTTTTAATAATTGATGGACTATAGTATTTTAATATATTGTTGGAAGTCGCCCAGAGTAGTTTGGGAAAATAATAAATAAATATTGTTATTATTTTTTCTTAAACTGATCATGTTATATACTCAGCTAGGATAAGATTCAGAGTCAGCGTTGGTTCCAAATGTCCTTTTATTATTACCGGTAACAACGGAATTAGAACTCAAGAACAACCATGCTGCGTGTGAGCCTGCCCGAGCCAGACTGACTGCCGTGCACCGAACCTGTGTTCTGTAAGATGATTCCTTAGTTAGCTTGTTTCTGATAGGAGTGTTCGCCCTCCTAGCTCTTCTGTAATTGGCTAGGTTGCGCCAGGAGGCAGACCCTGTAAGGTCCAAACATTATGGAAAAAAATCTTTAAGGTGTGTTGGGCATTTACGTTCTCGTTGGGACCGTCGCGGTTCCTAGGTCTGCACCTGCGACTGGGGAATATTCCCAAGTCCCTGTTTGCTGATTGGTGCGGTCAGCGGAGGCGGCTCTGAAGGTGTTGCCAGTTGCAGGGCTGCTGTGGACACCGGCCAAAGATCGCTCTGTTGAGGTGTCTCGGTTGGCGGCACACCCTCCGTTTCCCCTCTTGTCCTAGTTGCCGAGTCGCCAGCTGTTTCTGTTACACTACCCTCTGGTTCCGCTGGACGTACTGGGTAGGGGGGGATGACCGGGGTCTGATCTGGTCAAGGTGTCTTTTCCGAACCAGTCCACCCTCCAGCCCCACCTCATAGGAAACCGGGTCTCTACAGCGGCCTATGGTACCTGGTACCCAACCTTGTCCGAGCCCATATTTCCGGACATATACAGGATCCCCTGGGGCAAAACCCTTAGGTGTCTTCCGCTCCACGGTGAATGGTCGCTGCTCTAAGGCCCTGTTGAGATGTATGCGATCCAGGAGGGTAGTGAGCCTGCTTCCTATAAGCAACTCAGCTGGGCTGCGGCCAGTTGCTGTGCTTGGGGTGATGTGTTGGGCCAGCAAAAACTCTGCTAAACGGAGGATCCAGTCTCCCTGTATTATATGCCTGAGCGCATCTTTAGTTGTGCGAACCATGCGTTCTGCTTGGCCATTAGTGGCTGGATGAAAGGGAGCTGACCTGACGTGGCAGATTCCGTTCTTACACACAAACTCTTGGAATTGCGCCAAAGTGAAAGCGGTTCCATTATCACTCACCAGTGTGTCAGGCAAGCCGTGTGTAGCAAATAACTTCCTGAGTGAGTTTATAGTCGCCCTACTGAACGTGGTTGAAGTCGGTGTCACCTCGAGCCACTTGGAATAGGAATCCACCACGATGAGGAACAGTTGGCCCTGGAAGGGCCCTGCAAAATCTATGTGCACCCTGGACCATGGGAACTGTGTGGATTCCCAGGACTGTACTGGTGCCTTGGGGGGGGGGGGTCCGGCCGTGACACTTGGCAGGGTTCACAATGTTTAACCCACCCTTCAATCTCAGCGTCTATGCCCAGCCACCAGACGTAGCTTTGGGCCAGTGCCTTCATCCAGACTATTCCCAGATAGGACACGTGCAGGCCTTCTAGGACTTTACTCCTAAGCGGGGGGGGGGGACTCAGCTACCCCACAATATACATCCCCTGTGTGTCGAAAACCTGTCTTTGCGAGCTGTGAAGCTTTCGAATTCCGTTCCAGGCTTTCCAGGCCAACCCCTCCCCACCCACTCTGCAACACGGGCCAACAACCTGTCCTTCGCTGTTGCAGCAGCCACATCTTTCACATGTAGGGGATGGTCAGATAATTCCTCCAGTTGCAATATCTGGTGAGCCGGAGCAGGATCTGGGCCATTCTCAGGCAGCAGTAAGCGGCTGAGAGCATCTGCGTGCCCCATGGCTTTTCCGGGTCGGTGCTGTAAGGAATATTGGTAGCCGGCCAAGAAAAGGGATCAACGCAAAACCCGAGGGGAGAGTGTCTGAGGTGTCTGGTGATCGGGGGCGAGGAGTCCCAAGAGAGGCTTATGGTCAGTCACGATAGTGAAGGGCCGGCCATAAAGGAAATCATGAACCTCCAACCGATCAGAGAATTTCCAAATTTTACTACTGAACCAGATACAGATTTCCGATCTTCCAGATTGGCTCAATCGCTGTCCGTGTAGCATGTAAGTTTTGGCTCACCCTGTGTTGACAGCTTGAAGCGGAAATCCTTAGTGTTCTGCAGATATTTTAGCACTCTTTTTATACCGTTCCAGGCATGGACACTAGGTTCTGTAGCTTCTCTGCTAAATAAATTGACTGCAAAAGCAATGTCTGGTCTAGTCCACTGGGACAAGTATAACAAACTTCCAAGAGCAGACTGGAACACTTCAGGGCTTTCAAAAACAGTTTTGTCCCCAACTTGGCAATCTTTTATGAAACCTGCTTCCATAGGTGGTCTAGCACCCTTGCAGTCAGACATTCTAAATTTTTCTAGTATCTGCTCAATTTTTCCTTCCTGGATGAGCATGAAACTACCATCTTCGATCCTGTCAACCTGCACTCCTAGGTACTTTTTCACTGGTCCTAGGTTATTGAATTTAAAGTTTTTTCCCAACTCTGTAGCAAACTTTTGCAATTGCTTCTGGGTTTTTGCTAGAAATATGATGTCATCTACAAAAAATGATGCACAGCAAAACCTCTTTGAGCAGCTGATGCTAAAGCATGCGACGATACTCACTGCGAGAAGTGGGAGCATAAACTTCCGTAAAATGCAACCGCTTTTTCTGCATGAAACCCCTTGCCACTAGCCTAGCCTTATACTGTAATTCACCAGTCAATGTGGGTTGAGTCTATATACCCACCAGCTGCTAACTGCTTGCTTGCCTTTTGGCAGTGGTGTGGTGCTATACACTCCTAGGCATCTCATGGAGTTCAATTCCCTCTCCATCGCTTCCTGCCACTTGCTAGCTTCCTCTGGAGGTAACCTCTGAACCTCGTCAAAGCTTTCTGACTCACACTGAGCCATGCAAGCCCACACACTGGTTGCTGTGAACCGTTCGGGTGGTTTATCTTTTGTTGTGCGAGTGGACCGTCTTAGCACAACTTCAGGTACCCCCTCTGACTTCCTTATATTAGAATCAGGCTTCGTGTCAGAGAATTGACTTACTGCGTCTCCGTGTCACCTCGTGACTGGATGTGGATGATGTAGGCTCACTCTACTTCCTGTCTCACTGCTCTTGGGGTTACCGGCCTTGGTACTCCTGCAGGTTCCTGTACTTCTCCTTCCTCATCATCAGACATATCTAGACTGTCTAGGAAAATATCAGGATTCCCATGAACACACCTCCACCCATCCATTTCGCAGAACTCAGCACTTCTACATATGTAGATGCGTGATTGGTCACCTGGATTTACAAATCTCCAGCCTTTGCAATTTGTCTCATAGCCACAGAAAATCAACTTCCTTGATTTGGGACCTCCCTTCCTTCTCTTGGACTTGGGAAAGAGAACATAAGCTTCACAATCAAAGATTCAGGGAAAATGCACTTTTGGCTTCTTGCCATGTAGTACGAAATAGGGTGTATTGCTCACAACAGAATTGTAGGCCCTATTCAAACAAAAATTGGCAGTACGCCAAGCTGCCGCCCAGAAGCATTGCGGTAGACCTGCATCAAAAAGCATAGCTTCCGCGGCTTCCCCTAATGTGCGGTTGCGGCATTCTGCAACCCCATTTTCCTGTGGACTTTCAGGACAGGTCAATCTGTGCTTAATGCCCTTTTTATGAAAGAAATTCCTCAGGTTGGATCCTAGGAACTCTCCCCCTCAGTCACTTTGAAAGCTTTTCACCTTTAGGGAGAATTGAAGCTCAATCTCAATGACCCATTCCTGTATTACAGTGGCCGCCTCCCTCTTTTCCTTCAATGGTGTAGTGCGAGGGGGCCTCTCCAAAGGTGAACTTGGGGTTGCCAAGCATAAGAAAAGTGGCAGTTTGGGAATGTGGGCCGCCGCCGTGCCTGGCTCTCACTTTAAGATAAACTTTCCCCTCATCTTTCTTTAAGGGGTAGCTAGAGCCGAACGTGGATTCATGCTAAGTGGTAACTTTGACACAGCTGGGAGGGAGAGTTGAAGATCAAACAGTGACCATCAATTGGGAAAACAGGGAGGAACCAGACATTCGGGGCCGTGAATCAACATCCGCACAGCTGTGTTAATTACTTAACAATAGTGAAGTACGCTTGAGGTCCTTATCCATTGGTGGAGGTATATTCCAGATCACTTAGGATAGGCTGGAACCACAGAACCCCCTGTGGGGTAATTTTGTATATCAATCCAGCGTTCAAGGATGCTAATTGTCACACTCTTGTGGGCTTTTGTTTGACCAGGAGAGCTGTTAAGCTCAGCTGTGGGCAGAGGCCGTCTGCCCAAGAAACCAACTAGGCGTTCTAGCCAGAGGGCAGAGCCAGGAAACCATTTTCTTTTATTTTAGCTGAAGCCTTTTCGTGAGTATGTTTAGTCAGTTATATTTTACCATGTATTTGTTTTCTGATTGTACTCTTTTCTAAGAAACATGTAACCTGTGTTTTTTAAGCTTTTATTTTAATAAATTTTTGAACTATAGTTTTGGTGCCTTATTTGCCTTTGGTTAAAGTGAAGCTGAGTCCAGCGCCTAGCCAACTCGGACCCTACCAGGTTTTATGAGTGTTATTGGCTACACGGTAAAGTGTGCCAAGGTGTGAAGCCTGGGTAATTAAGGTAGGAGTGTGACTCCCTGAAACTCCTATCGGGCTTCACGGACAGGGAGTGGTGGCAGCTTACGGTGCGTTTCGTTTTGCTAAAGGGTTTCTGCAACCCTCCTCTGCCTGGTTTAAAGTTCCACTGGGCTCAGAGGTGGATAATTGGCTGGAGGCGGGGTTGCAGGGATACCATTACAAACAGAGCCAGTGTGGTGTAGTGGTTAAGAGCGGTAGACTCGTTATCTGGGGAACCGGGTTCGCGTCTCCACTTCTCCACATGCAGCTGCTGGGTGACCTTGGGCTAGTCACACTTCTCTGAAGTCTCTCAGCCCCACTCACCTCACAGAGTGTTTGTTGTGGGGGAGGAAGGGGAAGGAGAATGTTAGCCGCTTTGAGACTCCTTCGGGTAGTGAAAAGCGGGATATTTTAAATTTGTTGTGATATTGTTAAATCTAAATCTTAATAAAGTTGATAATTTTTTTTCTTTTTAAAAAATAAGAATGTATTGAATTTTAACAACAATAGGAAATACAAAATACAAAAAAACAAAACACTACAACAAAACTACAATACTACAAAAAACGCAAAAACCTAACAGACAAACACTTATTCCACTATTCTTATCCTGTTCATAACATTGTTTTGGGACCTCCTCACGTCCTCTCTTCTGCGTGCATTTCTAATTATCTATAGTAAACATAACACAAATCTAACTACTTCTTATATCCTATCTTAATATAAGTTCTGGCATTACTGTAGCCTTAAATGTCCTCTGTTTTCAATTTCAAATGTCTATCTTTTCACGTCGTTTCAAATACTCTTTAAATTTCTTCCAATCCTCATGCACCATTTCCTCCCTCTGGTTTCGGAGTTTAAAAGTTGATAAATTTCCAAACAAACAAACAAACAAACAATGAAGCAGTGGGAAAACCTGTGGAAAATAAATTGGAATTTTACAACCTGCTACTCTCCGAGAGAGAATTTTCTTTAAATGCAGCATCGGTGGTATTTAACCCCCTGGACGTTGTCCAAGATGTTCAAAAATGTCCCCAATAATTGCTGGAGGTGTAAAGAAAAGCCAGGTACCGTATTCTGTATGTGGTGGCAGTGTAAAGAAACCAAGGTGTTTTGGGAGGATATCCACATAGAATTGGAAAAAAATGTTTAAAATATCTTTTAACAGAAAACCGGAAGCTTTCCTTTTGGGAATCACAGACTCAGATATTCCTAAAAAGGCTAAAGAGATCTTCTTATAAACTATGGTTGCAGCAAGAGTTCTCAGTGCGGCAAATTGGAAAAGAGATAAAGTCCCATCAAGGTTAAAATGCATACAAAAAATAGCTGAATATACAGAATTCGATAGCATGTCAGAAAAGATAAAAAATAAACCATAACAGGAATTTATCTCAAAAAGTTTTTAGAATATACTTGAATAATAATAACAGCAGTGGTTTAAGGTCATACGCAGCATTTGAATAATTTCAGTAGCAGTTTTAAAAATGTGGTAAAACCAATGAATGGATTAAGGGATATTGAAATTGAACAAAGCTCGTTATGCAATGGCAGTGAACAATCATTACAGAATCTTTAATAAGGAAAAGGCATAGAAAAAGACCACTTTTATTTTATGTATTTTACATTTTGAAGGTTATTAGTTGATGTATTAATTCTCTTTTTTTCTTTGGTGGTGATGGAATTTATTGTCTTTTTCTGTATGGTGTGTTAATGTGAACGGTAACAATAAAATGTTAATAATAATAATAATAATAATAATAATAATAATAATAATAATAATTTGTAAACCACCTGACCCAGTGGGGCTGACTTGAATAAAATATTGGAGGGGAGCCAAATAAGGCCCGCCTTGCACAACCAATCCCATGATGCATGCACGCCATTGGAATGGCAATGCCTATAATGGCAGCGACTTTTTAAAATAGTAATATTTTGAGCCCGTAGTTGAATTTCCAAGCAGCTCCCCTTGCCCCGGAGAACACATCTAGCATTTCATCTCCTCTACCTGTGGCATTGTTCAGCAGTGGGAAAAGTTACCTCTTCACACCGGATGTCCATTTCGTATGGCCCTTTCCAGGTTTGTCTTTCATTTGTTCTCCTATGTGTGTTGCCACTAGAAGCCACAATTCTGTGGGTACTCTAGAGGGGCAGAAAGCACCAAGAAGCTCCCTAGAGCTTGAAGTGCCGATCAATCTCCAGTTTTGGGATCTATAAATTCCAAATAGCAGTACTGGGGGTGGTTCATAGAGTCATAGAGTTGGAAGAGACCAGAAGGACTATCCAGTCCAACCCCCTGCCAAGCAGGAAACACCATCAAATCATTCCTGACAGATGGCTGTCAAGCCTCCGCATAAAGACCTCCAAAGAAGGAGACTCCACCACACTCCTTGGCAGCAAATTCCACTGTCCAACAGCTCTTACTGTCAGGAAATTCTTCCTAATGTTTAGGTGGAATCTTCTTTCTTGCAGTTTGAATCCATTGCCCCATGTCCACTTCTCTGGAGCAGAAAACAACCTTTCTCCCTCCTCTATATGACATCCTTTGATATATTGGAACATGGCTATCCTATCCCCCCTTAACCTTCTCTTCTTCATGCTAAACATACCCAGCTCCCTAAGCCGTTCCTCATAAAGCATCATTCCTAGGCCTTTGACCATTTTGGTTGCCCTCCTCTGGACACGTTCCAGCTTGTCAGTATCCTTCTTGAACTGTGTTGCCCAGAACTGGACACAGTATTCCAGGTGAGGTCTGACCAGATTAGCGGAATACAGTGCTACTATTACTTCCCTTGATCTAGATGCTATACTCCTATTGATGCAGCCCAGAATTGCATTGGCTTTTTTAGCTGCTGCATCACACTGTTGACACATGTCAAGTTTATAGTCTACCAAGACTCCTAGATCCTTTTCACATGTACTGCTCTGAAGCCAGGTGCCACCCATCCTGTATTTGTGCCTTTCAATTTTTTTTGCCCAAGTGTAGTACTTTACACTTCAGATTCTGGGGCAGTGCTTTTGGTCAGCAGAGGGTTCACAGGGCCAGCCTACTTACCCTTTAAAGATGTTTTTGGACTACAACTCCCATCATCCCTAACTAGCAGGACCAATGGGGAGGGATGATGGAAACAGCAGTCCGAAAGCTGCTGGGGATGCAAGGTTGGGAAACGCTGCTTTAAAGCAACTTTTGCGTTTTGCCCGCAAAGAAGGAACCTCTCCACATTTGTATTTTGTTGTGTTTTGTTTTCCTCATGACCTTTGTGCGTTATTTTAAGAGGGAAAATTTAAAGAGAAGTTGTATGGCAGGTTGCAGAAGTATAAAAGGTTGATTTGGAAAAAACACAAAAAACTGGGGGTGGCCACCTCAATGATTTCATGGGGGGGAAGAGACCCCTAGGCCTTTAAGAGTTGGCACCTATTCCCTACTCCCACAGGTTTCAGGATGGTTACAAATAAAAAGACAACATAAAAACACAAAGCACAACAATGTAAAGGGGCATTAGATGTCAATCAGCCACAGATCTAGTTTAAAAGTTGCAGATTTGTCTGGCTCCTAAAGCTGTATAATGGTTTTTCCGACCTTTGTATGGATTCTTTGATGTTAAGTGAGATTGGAGCTCTGACTGAAGCTCTTTCCACATTCCAAACACTCATATGGTTTCTCCCCTGTATGAATTCTCTGATGCTTAGTAAGAGAGGAGCTCTGACTGAAGCTCTTTCCACATTCCAAGCACTGATAGGGTTTCTCCCCTGTATGAATTCTCTGGTGCTTAGTAAGAGAGGAGCTATGAATGAAGCTCTTTCCACATTCCACACACTGATAGGGTTTCTCCCCTGTATGAATTCTCTGATGCTTAGTGAGAGAGGAGCTATCAGTGAAGCTCTTTCCACATTCCACACACTCATATGGTTTCTCCCCTGTATGAATTCTCTGATGCTTAGTAAGAGAGGAGCTCTGACTGAAGCTCTTTCCACATTCCACACACTGAAAGGGTTTCTCCCCTGTATGAATTCTTTTATGGGAAGTGAGATCGGAGCTCCAACTGAAGTTCTTTCCACATTCCACACACTGATAGGGTTTCTCCCCTGTATGAATTCTCTGATGGGAAGTGAGATGGGATCTCTGACTGAAGCTCTTTTCACATTCTACACACTGATAGGGTTTCTCCCCTGTATGAATTCTTTTATGGGCAGTGAGATCGGAGCTCCAACTGAAGCTCTTTCCACATTCCACACACTGATAGGGTTTCTCCCCTGTATGAACTTTTTTATGGGAAGTGAGATGGGAGTTGCGACTGAACCTCTCTCCACATTCCACACACTGATAGGGTTTCTCCCCTGTATGAACTCTTTTATGGGAAGTGAGATGGGAGTTGCGACTGAACCTCTCTCCACATTCCACACACTGATAGGGTTTCTCCCCTGGATGAATTCTTTTATGTTTAGTGAGAGAGGAGCTATGACTGAAGCTCTTTCCACATTCCACACACTGATAGAGTTTCTTTCCAATGAGATTTTGTTGATGGGAAGTGGAATGAGATCTCTGACTGCAGCTTTCTCCACACTCCAAATTTTTAAGTGGCTTCTCCTCTCTGGGGATTTTGTCGTGGTCACCTTTGTTCTCGATTTCAGATTCATCACAATCTGCAGTGGAGACAAAAAAGAATTAAGAGCCTCAGAACAAATGGAGAAGAACTGAAGGGAGTTGGGTGTATGTTCATTACCAGTGTTGTTTGTCATTAACCAACAAATTTATTATTAGATTCTGATGAGCTGTGGAATGTTGCTTTGTTGGATATACAGTAGTCATCAAAATTGTAGAAGCCTTTTGGAAAAAAAGTGTATTTCAGAGGTTCGATGGCTCATAACACCACTTCTTTTGGAGTAATATAATAAAATTAGACACAAACACACACACACACACACACACACACACATATATCAACCGAACAGTATGTGGACCGAGAACTCCCAGAAGTGCAAGCTGGATTTCAAAGGGGCAGAGGAACCAGAGACCAAATTGCAAACATGCGCTGGATTATGGAGAAAGCTAGAGAGTTCCAGAAAAACATCTACTTCTGCTTTGTTGACTACGCAAAAGCATTTGACTGTGTCGACCACAGCAAACTATGGCAAGTTCTTAAAGAAATTGGAGTGCTGGATCACCTCATTTGTCTCCTGAGAAATCTCTATGTGGGACAAGAAGCTACAGTTAGAACTGGATATGGAACAACTGATTGGTTCAAATTTGGGAAAGGAGTACGACAAGGTTGTATATTGTCTCCCTGCTTATTTAACTTATATGCAGAATTCATCATGTGAAAGGCTGGACTGGATGAATCCCAAACTGGAATTAAGATTGCCGGAAGAAATATCAACAACCTCAGATATGCTGATGATAAACATTGGTGGCAGAAGGTGAGGAGGAATTAAAGAACCTTTTAATGAGGGTGAAAGAGGAGAGTGCAAAATATGATCTGAAGCTCAACATCAAAAGAACTAAGATCATGGCCACTGGTCCCATCACCTCCTGGCAAATAGAAGGGGAAGAAATGGAGGCAGTGAGAGATTTCACTTTCTTGGGTTCCATGATCACTGCAGATGGTGACAGCAGTCACGAAATTAGAAGACGCCTGCTTTTTGGGAGGAAAGCAATGAGAAACACAGACAGCATCTTAAAAAGCAGAGACATGACCTTGCCGACAAAGGTCCGTATAGTTAAAGCTATGGTTTTCCCAGTAGTGATGTATGGAAGTGAGAGCTGGACCATCAAGAAAACTGATTGCCGAAGAATTGATGCTTTTGAATTATGGTGCTGGAGGAGACTCTTGAGAGTCCCATGGACTGCAAAAAGATCAAACTTATCCATCCTTAAAGAAATCAGCCCTGAGTGCTCACTGGAAGGGCAGATCCTGAAGTTGAGCCTCCAGTACTTTGGCCACTACATGAGAAGAGAAGACTCCCTGGAAAAGACCCTAATGTTGGGAAAGATGGAGGGCACAAGGAGAAGGGGATGACAGAGGACGAGATGGTTGGACAGTGTTCTCGAAGCCACCAACAAGAGTCTGACCAAGCTGCCGGAGGCAGTGGAAGACAGGAGTGTCTGGCGAGCTCTGGTCCATGGGGCCACGAAGAGTCGGACACGACTAAATGACTAAACAACAACATAGCCTCCCATGATGTGCTACTGAACTGAACAACAACTATATATATATATATGGATATGAAAATTTTTATTGTTGTTCAGTTATCAGATATACAATATTTACCATAAATGTACAATAAATGTTCCGAACAAACAAAGAAAAACTATTGCAATTACTTTATCTGCTTGATTTTGTTGATACACCTAACAGGTTCCAAATTCAATACATTTGTAGAAAGAAAATACAAATACAGAAATAATAATACAAATAAAATAAACAAAAGTATCATTAAGCAAAGAAAAAATGACTAGTATAAGTTGTTCATTTTAAAATTAATGTTCTTTCTATATGGGATCAGATTATTATTTTTTATTTTTTATTTTTAATGTTTATATATGTGTTGGAAGCCGCCCAGAGTGGCTGGGGTATAAATAAGAATAATTATTATTACTACAGTGGTACCTCGATTTAAGTATTATTATTAATGTTAATATGTTTGTGTAAGGTCCTCGGTTAGTTGCTCATGAGTAACCAGGCAAAACTCTGACCTTTCTTTTGTAGTTTTATTGTGCATATTATTTTACAGTGCAGAGCTAAAAACTTCATGTCTGGATCAAACGGCGGCAGAATCCAGGAATGGCCCCTTCCGGTTCTGACCCCAACAAAAGAGTTTTGGTATACCGCGCCTTCCATCCTTTCGTTTCACGGAAATTGCGTGCCTCCTCCCTCGCTCCTTGGGCTAGGGGAGCGCTGGGTCTTTCCAGCATCCTCAGAGCCTCGACCCTCCACCCCCTGAGTCCCATGCCCCTCCCCACTGGAAGCCTCGCTGCCTCCGCTGCTGCCAGAGGAGGTGCTGCTGGTTAGGTGGGGCTGGGGCTCTCTGTAGCATCCCGAGAGCCCTTCCACCACCTTGCACTGTGCCAGGGACAGTTCCCTGACAGTTTGTAAACCGAGGGACCACTGTATTACTTATACTATCATCATCCTCTTCATCCTCATCATCATCATCAATGCTACTACCACCTGAGATTCAATAAGCCTGGCTCTTCTCTGGGATGGATTTTGTTTGGCCCAGTCATGGCATCCCCTCCATCTGCAATGTCAGTCGTCTCTTTGGTCAACCCAAGACTGACAGGAGCAAAAACAAAAACAGAAAACCTGAAGCTACTTATCTTTCCTAACAATTCTGAAGCTGACATTTAAGATGGCCTGGGCAGTTCAGAGCAGCCCAATCGTGGTAGAGAAAGGAATAATTTGAGGAAGATTGTTCAAAGAAAAAACTGTAATTTACTGTTTATTGTGGGGGTGTTAGGTTCCCAGGTGTTATAGGGGGCGCTGTTGAGCTCTGAGAAAATATATGAGGTTGGTCACATACAGGTATTTTTTGAATTTCCAGGCAGATATGACGATCCCACAGGGAGCCTTACCAAGAGAGGCCACGATCCCACAATTCTCCTCCATGACGTCCTTATGCAGAGCTCTCTGGTCAGGATCCAGCAACGCCCACTCCTCGTCCGTGAAATGAACAGCAACATCTTCAAAGCAAACTGGACCCTAAAAGTAAAAGGGAAATGTCCTCCTCTGAGGCAGCAGAAATATGATCTGCTACACAATGCTCTATTGTTTCCTTGCTGATAATTGCGCTGTTTTTTCAATAGGATTGCTTTGCTGCACATTTCATTTGTGGATGCTTATTTTCTACATAAAGAAGGCTGATCGCCGAAGAATTGATGCTTTTGAATTATGGTGCTGGAGGAGACTCTTGAGAGTCCCATGGACTGCAAGAAGATCAAACCTATCCATTCTCAAAGACATCAGCCCTGAGTGCTCACTAGAAGGAGAGATCCTGAAGTTGAGGCTCCAGTACTTTGGCCACCTCATGAGAAGAGAAGACTCCCTAGAAAAGACCCTGATGTTGGGAAACATGGAGAGCACAAGGAGAAGGGGACGACCGAGGATGAGATGGTGGGACAGTGTTCTCGAAGCTACTAACATGAGTTTGGCCAAACTGCGAGAGGCAGTGAAGGATAGGCGTGCTTGGCGTGCTCTGGTCCATGGGGTCACGAAGAGTCGGACACGACTGAACGACTCAACAACATTTTCTACTGTAATTTGCTCTGTGCGGGGCTGCCCTTGAAGCTGTCCCAGAAACTCCCGTGGGTGCAGAATGCTGCAACGAGGCTCCTCACAGAGTCCCTGCCATGGGAGCCTATTCACCCAGTGGTTTTCCAGCTGCACTGGCTCCCGGTGGAGTACAGGGTCAGGTTGAAGGTGCTGGTTTAGACCTTTAAAGCCCTATGCGGCCTAGGACCCTCGTACCTACGGGACTGCCTCTCCTGGTATGCCCCGTGGAGGAGCTTAAGGTCCATAAATAGCGTCACTCTAGAGATCCCATTCCCTAAGGAAGTCAGATTAGCCTCAACCAGAACCAGGGCCTTTTCAACACTGGCTCCGACCTGGTGGAACGCTCTGTCTCATGAGACCAGGGCCCTGCGGGATCTGATATCTTTCCGCAGGGCCTGTAAGACAGAGTTGTTCTGCTTGGCCTTTGGCTTGGAATCAACTTGATCCCCTCCCCCTCTTTCCTTTTTCCTTCTGTGATGGAACTCCTATTTGGGGACTTTCCTGACTTTTTTCTGGCCCACGTAGGACCAGTCTGGATAGTTGGCCTTGGTTTAGATTTGACATTTTCTTCCCCAAACGGTTTTAAGATTTGAGTTTCTACTGAAATGAGGCTGCATTTTGATGTTGTATGTTAATATTCTTTTCAAGTTGTATTTTTATCAATTTCTTTTTATACCTGGTGTTAACTGCCCTGAGCCCGGTCTTGGCTGGAGAGAGTGGGGTATAAATTAAAATTATTATTATTATCATCATCATCATCATCATCATCAATTCTTCATTTTAATAATGGGTATTCGTCCTTGTACAAATAGGTGGTACTCCACCTTGTGTTTTTCAAGCCATTCTCCCTACGCAAGCATTCCAGTTTCCCAGATGGAAGGATCCACATTCTCCTCTCCTTGTGAGCTGTTCTGGGGAGTTCCCTCCCATTGCCCTAGAGTCAAAATCAAGGGGTTCATGGGGGCATGCAGAGGGGGAGGAATGGGGGGCAGGCCACTATTTTTTTTATATGTCAACTCCTTAGAAACAAATTTTAGCATTCACTGATCAATCTAGAAATAAAATAAGCCTATTTTGGATGGCCATCTGTCTTGGATGATCTAGCAGAGATTCCTGCAATCCAGGGGGTCTCCTGGCTCTGAGAGACAAGCAGGGAGGGTGGCTTCTGGCAGAAGGAGAGGGAACCACCGGTGGCTCCTCCTTCTCCTGACTCACCTCAGACTCTCAACCTCCCTCCTCCCACTCGCCTCCTTCCTCTTCTGCCTCTCATTCTGCACTGCATTCTGCCACAGAGTCTCCCAGCTCACTAAGCCCTGTTTCTCCTTCAGCTTCTGACACCTCCT
This sequence comes from Lacerta agilis, assembly GCF_009819535.1. Lineage (NCBI taxonomy): Eukaryota > Metazoa > Chordata > Lepidosauria > Squamata > Lacertidae > Lacerta > Lacerta agilis. Next base: position 1,909,650 of record NC_046315.1, read on the forward strand.
CTTCCCAGGCTTCTCCCTCTTCTTACTCTGACCGCTCATCCATCTTCTACCTCCACTTCTTGGGCTCTAAGCCGTCTTCCCTTCCTGGTTCCCCAACTGCTTCCTCCCACCATTCCTCTGTGCCCAACCAGTCCATGAAATTGCTCCAGCCCTCGGCCTCTGTCCCACAAGGCAGCTTCCCCTGACCTGATCTGGTTCCACAGCCGCTGCTTCCCTTCTGCCCCCATGAAAAGACGGATCAGGAGGTCTTGCCGGCATCATTCGGTCACCTGCAAGAGAAAAAATGTAAGCAGGACGCCAGGAATGCCTGTTTATCTCACAGGTGAGACAGGGCATCTCTAACTACAGATGGGCCTTTGAGAAAGACTTACCTGCTGAGAGCATATGGATGTTTGTGCCCATTTCATATGTTTGTTGTGCAGAAATACATCTCCCCTCCCCTGGACCCTTGTTCCCAACTATCTCCCCCCAAAACAAGATGAAAAGAGCCCTCAGATGAATTGGAAAACCAACAGAATGAGACCAAACGGAGAAAAACCACCTTCCTCCTTACCCAGTGGCCTCTCTCTGGTGTCCAACGGAGGCCTCTCTGCCTCACAGGAATCCAGGTCCATTTCTGCAAAATGATCCTTTCCCTGAAAAGGAAACAAGGATTCAAAACAGAGAATGTTGAGAAATATTAGAAAGAGAATGACAAAGACTTGAAGGGTGTGAGATCTCATTCCATGGATACTTTCCCAGAAAAAGGATGGGCCATCAGCAGACCATTATGGGATGTTCTCTGTCCTCTTTGAAGCCCCTTGGGAGTATCCAGCGGAAAGTCTCTCTCACCTGCTTTCTCTCCTCTGCCTGACTCAGGAGGAAACCTTCGGCCAGGGCCACCGCCTGGGAACTGGTCTCCGCTCCGCATTCCCTCACCCAGCTCTCCATCTCCGGGGGAAGGACAGCCAGGAACTGCTCCAAGATCACCAGGTCCAGCATCTCAGCTTTCGTGTGCCTTTCCGGCTTCAGCCACTGGTGGCAAAAGTGGTGGAGTCGGCTGCAAACCTTTCGGGGTCCTTTGGCTTGCAGATAGCAGAACCACCCAAACTGCCGGCTCTGTACCTCTGAGCGGAGAGTGTCCTCCTCACCCAGGATCTTCTGCACTGGGTTTTCCCACAATCCCCCACTGCTCCTAGTTTGGATGGCATGGCCTCTTCCTGCTTCAGGGCCAGCTGAGTCTCGCTCATCCATCTGTGGTCTCAGGAAGCCTCTGAGAGATCGGAAGGAACCCTTTGGTCTTCTGCCAAGTTCTGTTTGTCTCAATGAGAAGCTCTAGCAAATCCTACAAAGCAAATACATTGTTCTGTTACAGAATTTGTAGGAGGGGGAGAGGGAATGGTTCCCTGAGCAAGCATGGATGAGTCTTGCTGGGAACCAGGGCTGGACTGCACCACATCCCAGACCATGAGCTATCTTTTTGAAAAGAAAGAGGAAGAAGAGGAGCAGAAACAAGTCTCTAGACTTCTAGCTATGCAAAATTTGGAGGGAAATGAAGGGATTTCTGGGAGGTGAATCAGCCTGGTTTCTGCTGCCTTCCAGTCAATGCATGAAGTCAGAACTGACTGACAAGGGAATCCCTTGTATCTTGTGGGAAATGGATGCTTGGCTCTAGTGGGGTCCTCACCTGGGGGTCCTCAGGAGTTTCTCCCCACCCCCACCCCCACTCCCCTGCTTCTGTCTCCTTTTCTTGCACTTGGACTCTCTGCCGCTCTCAAGACAGACTTCGGGGGGGGGGTGTCCCTTTTTCTTTGCTCTGAGGGCCAGGTATGTATCTGGCCAACCCCCTGAGGGGCAAGTGGATGAAGAAGAAGACATCTCCCTTGAAAGTTTGGGTGAAGGGCAGAAAATTTATTATTCCATTAGATATCTTAACACACACACAGCCATTGATGCCTAGGTCCCTGCAGGCTCAGTGAGTAGCAGCGCCCATTTCCGGCTGCTTTGCCAGCAACAATAAGTCTCTAGCCTTCTAGCAATGCAAAATCTGGTTGGAAATGAAGGGATTTCTGGGAGATTAATCAACCAGGTTTCTTCTGCCTTCCAGTCAATGCATGAATTCACGACTGACAAGGGAATCCTTTGTATCTTGTGAAAAATGGATGATTGGCTGTAGTGGGGGTCCTCACCCGGGGGTCCTCAGGAATTGCTCCCCACCCCCACCCCCCTTCTTCTGTCTCTTTTTCTTGCACTTGGACTCTCTGCCGCTCTCAAGACAGACTTCGGGGGTGGGGTCCCTTTTTCTTTGCTCTCAGGGCCAGGTATGTATCTGGCCAACCCCCTGAGGGTGGGGCCAAAGATCTCCCTTGAAATTTAGGCATTTATTATTATTATTATTTATTATTATTCTCTTAGATAGCTTAACACACACACACACACACTCCAGTCCCTGGAGGCTCAGTGAGTAGCAGCGCCCATTTCCAGCTGGTTTTCCAGCAACAATCCCTTTGGGAGAGAGAGGATGTGGTCCTGGGATGCCCTGTTCTGGGTGCGAGGGGATTGCTGCAGTGGCCTCCGTGTGGAGCTGCCCTTGGAGACACTGGGAAACTGGTTTGCAATGCAGCAGCCAGACTATGGGCTGAGATCCCTCTCTTTATTCCTGCCCTTTCTCTCCCACATTTCCTTCCTTCCTCGTCCAGCTTTGGAAAACCATCTGCCCATGTTTCCTCTGTTGTGCAATGACGCTGAGCGATGTCACACAGAGTTAAAAGTACTTTGTTTGAAGAAGGGAGATTTCGTGGGAGCCATTTGGGATCCTGTGATTTCCCGGAAGGAGAGCGTTGCAGACCTGGCCCCTCCCTGGCAGGCCCCTCTCCTCCCCCTGCATGAGCAGACCAGCCCCCCCCAGGCTGGCCCCCTCCCCTGCTGCAGCCCTGGGACCCCCACCGCCTCCCCACTCACCAGATCCCAGGAGGGGACAGCCAGGCAGCCCTTGCAGGAGAGGGAGGGGCCTGGGCTCTGGAGGACCTGGCCTCCTCTCTCTTGCTTCCTGTCCTCTCTAGGAAGGCAGCTCGGTTCCCTTTAACCCTTGCAAAGCCGTGTCCTCTCTCGGTTGGCAGAACATCAGATTTTTATTCTTTTTATGGATTTAGGGGGCTACGCCAATGCCCGGATATCCTTTTGGGGGTGAGGCTTTTGGTTGGACTCTGAGCATCTCCCTTCCTTGTCTGGAAACCAGAGGAACAGCTTGCAGGGAAAAGGGCTTTGCAGGAGGCAAGGAATTCAGGAGTGGAGAGAGAGGAGGGGATCCGAGGGTCATCTAGTCCAACCCCCAGCAATGCAGGAATCTCAGCTAAAGCATCTCTGCTTAGAAACCTCCAAGGAAGGAGAGTCCACCTCCCAAGGGATACCTTCCCCCTGCCAAACTGCTCTTAGATACAGGTAGGTGACTCAGCCCTGAGCAGTTAAGAAAGGAAAATCGGAAGAAGATGTGGACTTTACAATGGTATGTGAAGGAGGGAAAGGAAGGGGGAGCCCAGGACTCTATGTTTGTTTTGCCTCAATATTTTACTTAACACGGGCGAAACCACCACCACCACCACCCCAGAAAATCCACTTTCACTGGGACATAGCAAGCAGACTTTAAAAATTGAGATTCAACTTGGCAGAAAAGATTGGCTGTACGGAATTGAAAACAAGACTTGGAAAGGTTTAAGAGTAACGGAGGACATCCGACTGGTAATGGCGCAGCAAAGATAGATTGTTGTGGAGATCCCGTGAAGCAGAGCACCACTTCAAAGGGAGAAGCCCGTTCTGGTGGATGATGGATATTGGCCTTTCTAGAGGTGACTGGACCATAGAGCTGGACCATAAAGAAAGCTGATTGCCAAAGAATTGATGCTTTTGAACTATGGTGCTGGAGGAGACTCTTGAGAGTCCCATGGACTGCAAGAAGATCAAACCTATCCATCCTTAAAGAAATCAGCCCTGAGTGCTCACTAGAAGGACAGATCCTGAAGTTGAGGCTCCAGTACTTTGGCCACCTCATGAGAAGAGAAGACTCCCTGGAAAAGACCCTGATGTTGGGAAAGATGGAGGGCACAAGGAGAAGGGGACGACAGAGGATGAGATGGTTGGACAGTGTTCTCGAAGCTACTAACATGAGTTTGGCCAAACTGCGAGAGGCAGTGAAGGATAGGCGTGCCTGGCGTGCTCTGGTCCATGGGGTCACGAAGAGTCGGACACGACTGAACGACTGAACAACAACAACAAGAGGTGACTGGCCCTTCTGGAAAGGAGTGGATGCAATGCTAGCGGGGGAGAGAGGCTGTGCGAAGAAGTTTGGTGTGCAACGGGAGGAGAAGATGGCGACGGTCGGAATGTGGCACTTGGAAAGAAGAGTGACCTTATCCATACAGGGACATTACTCATTCTAATTCCATCTGCTTGCTGGCATATATCAGAGGCTGTGAACGTACGGGACTTTGGATGCAATTGAAAGAGATGAGAAGACAGCTCCGGCGTCCGAGGCATGGGAAGTCCATATATAAAAATTGTTATAAAAATTAGGTATAATTGGAATTGTTTTAATTGGGAATTGTATAATTAATTTGGATTGTAATATGATCGGTAATTGAAATAATTTCAATGAGATTTGTTGAGATTTGTATTGGAAAATCAATAAATGTAATTAAAAAAAGAAAGAAAGAAACAATCGAACTGGCTACCAAGGAGGAACCAAGCGAAATTCAAAAGAAATAAATCCTATTCTCAGCATAAATGAGTAATACTTTCTGGTGCATGCTTCTTATGCTAATATACAAAAGTATGCCATTTCCCTTTCCAGAAATGCTTAATTGGTAATTCAATGGACTGAAAATGAATGGTTGTTGTTATTATGTTTAGGGAAGCTTTTAATAATTGATGGACTATTGTATTTTAATATATTGTTGGAAGTCGCCCAGAGTGGTTTGGGAAAATAATAAATAAATAAATAAATAAATAAATATTGATATTATTATTTCTTAAATTGATCATGTTATACAGTGGTGCCTCGCAAGACGAAATGAATTCGTTCCGCAAGAATGTTCGTCTTGCGGAAATTTCGTCTTGCGAAGCACTGTTTCCCATAGGAATGCATTGAAATTTAATTAATGCATTCCTATGGGAAAAAAGTCGGGGAGAGCTTGTTGCCGGCAGCAGCAGGGGGGGGGATTGGGCCTGGCTGGGCCCAGCCGGAGCCTCCTGCTGCCTGCACCGAGCAAGCGGGGAGAGCGGTGAGCGAGCGGTGGCGGCTGCCGCTTGCCCCCGAACGCTCTCCCCACACCCGGCTTCCTCCCGCCGCCGCCGCTCACTTACCGCTCTCCGCTGCGCGGTTCTCTGCCTCCTCCTGCCGTGTCCAGCTGCCTCAGGGTGCGTGGCCCTGCTGGGCACCAATCCGGGAGGCCACCTCCTTCTCCTGCTGGCTTCCGAAGGCTCGGGGGGGGGGGCTGCTGCGTGCCGACCTGGCAAACCTCCTCCTCTTCCTGCAGCAGCAACAGCCAAGCCACGGCAGGAAGAGGAGGAGGTTGCGTGCCGGATCGGCGCCCCGCAGGGCCGCGCGCCCCAGCAGGCGGCCACCTCCTGCTGCTGGCTTCCGGAGGCTGGAAGCCAGCAGGAAGAGGAGGTTGTGGGCCGGATTGGCGCCCCGCAGGGCCACGCGCCCCGGCAGGCCACCTCCTTCTGCTGCTGGCTTCCGGAGGCTGGAAGCCAGCAGGAAGAGGAGGTTGCGTGCCGGATCGCGGTAGATCGGCAGAGAGCGGTAAGTGAGCAGTGGTGGTGGGAGGAAGCCGGGGGTGTCGGAACGCGATCGGGGAGAGGCGGGAGGGCAAGGGGGAGGAAGCCGGGGGTGTCGGAGCGCAATTGGGGAGGTGGGGGGCAAGTGGAGGATGCCGTCGGTGTCGGAGCACGATCGGGGAGAGGCGGGAGGGCAAGGGGGAGGAAGCCGGGGGTGTCGGAGCGCAATCGGGGAGGTGGGGGGCAAGTGGAGGAAGCCATCGGTGTCAGAGCGCGATCAGGGAGAGGCGGGAGGGCAAGGGGGAGGAAGCCGGGGGTGTTGGAGCGCGATCGGGGAGTGCGGTTAGTGAGCTGCGAGCAGGGAGGGCGAGCGGCGAGCTGGGAGGGCGAGTGGGGAGGGTTCTTCTTACACTGGTACCGCGCAAGACAAATGCCTCGTCTTGCGAAGCACGGCCATAGAGGAAATTCATCTTGCGGGCCAACTAAAAAAATCGCAAAACCCTTTCGTTTTGCGGTTTTGCGAGGCATTCGTCTTGCGGGGTACCACTGTATACTCAGCTAGGATAAGAGTCAGAGTCAGCGTTAGTTCCAAATGTCCTTTTATTATTACTGGTAACAACGGAATTAGAACTCAAGAACAACCATGCTGCGTGTGAGCCTGCCCGAGCCAGACTGACTGCCGTGCGCCAAAACTGTGTTCTCTGGAGACGAGTCCTTAGTTAGCTTGTTTCTGATAGGAGTGTTTGCCCTCCTAGCTCTTCTGTAATTGGCTAGGTTGCGCCAGGAGGCAGACCCTGTAAGGTGGTTGAACAGCTCCAATAGGTCTACATACATAACAGATCAGGTGAGTGTTCTTCTTTCAAAAGAGGCAAGTGGAATCTCCACAGTTGCTAATAGTATAATGTTGAAAGGGTAGTGAAATATGAGGAACTTTTGAGCATCTGCTTGGCATGCAGAATGTCCCAGGGTCAACCCCTGACATCTCCTGCAATGGCTGGACGAAATCCCTGCCTGAAACAGGGAGCTGCTGCCAGTCAGTGTAGACCAGGGGTCCTCAAACTATGTCCCATGGGCTGAATCCAGCCCACCGGGGTCATGAATCTGGCCTGCACGGCCATCCCAGAACCCGCCAAGTGTCTGAGGTTGAAAGCATCTTGCTGCCCGCTCAGTCAGTCACCGCTCAATAAACACCACAGGCGTGGTGGCGGCTCTACCAATGAAAGGCCAGGGGGGTTTCGCCCGGGGACGGGGAAGTGTTGTCTTTTGGCTTGAAGAGCGAAGTTGAGGTTGGCGGAGGAAGGCAAACTTGGGTAGATTTGGTTTCCATACTGTTATATACTGAGCTGAATAGGATTCAGAATGCAGCAGTCCAATTGGTCCTAGAACAATAGGATCCAGAATGCAGCAGTCTGATTGGTCCACAGGAGCCACCCAATCCAGCTCCAGGTGGAAGTGAATCCACAGCCTGATTGGCCTACAGGAGTATCCCGAAATTAGCAAATCACGTGGGGCCCATTATGTAAATAATGTATATAAAGCAGACGTTTTGGGGAAACGTTCATTCCTCGCTACTATGAGCTGAATAAAGAGCATGAAATTCACTCTTGACTCGGAGTATATTTCACTTACATAGACGTTTACTTTAAAGGTGGGAGAAGGAAGTTTCCGTGCAGCCATGTTCAGCACCTGCATGGACTGGGCGATGGGAGCACCTTCACCAACCTTCCGACTGCAGGAACAGCAACACAGCATTCCCGAGGAGCAGGTCCTGGTGCTGTGGACTCACATTTCCTCATGTGAGCACTCAAATGCAGCAGAGTAAACAGAAACAAAGCTGTGGAGGTTTTGTAGCATACGTCATTTATTTCTCCTAATTAAACAAATAAAAGAACATAACAAACATGTACCAGAGAAACAGCTCTCATACAGCCATCCTGTCTCTAGACAGATCAAAAGAAAAATCCTGCAATACTAGAGCCGGAGGTCTCAAAGAGTAGCTTCCGGCCCCTCCTTTCTCACAGACTGAAAGTAAAACATCATGATCAGGTGATCCTTGCAATGGGAGGGATGAAAATATTGACATCCTCCCCCTTTTCATATCAACCATTGAACTATCTAATACACCTGTAATTTATGTACATATGCATCCATTTGTTCTTTCTTAACAACTTTAGACAACAAATCTGCAGGTATTTCCCCCTCTGGCATATAGGACACATTTATAAGTCCTCTTTGGATGTAATCTGCAAGTATTTAGGTTTTTTGCTTGCAGCCCTCAGAATGAAGCAAAGGGATGCACAATTTGTTGTCCTTATAGACTTGTATAGGACAAGAAGCTTGCACTCTAACTTTCCCAATTTTGAACCAAACAGTTTTTCCATGTCCAGTTCTAACTGTAGCTTCTTGTCCCACATAAAGATTTCTCAGGAGACAGATGAGGTGATCTGGCACTCCCATTTCTTTAAGAACTTGCCATAGTTTGCTGTGCTTGACACAGTCAAATGCTTTTGCCCAGTCAATGAAGCAGAAGTAGATGTTTTTCTATAACTCTCTAGCTTTCTCCATAATCCAGCGCATGTTCGCAATTTGGTCTCTGGTTCCTCTGCCCCTTCGAAATCCAGCTTGCACTTCTGGGAGTTCTCGGTCCACATACTGCTTGAGCCTGCCTTGTAGAATTTTAAGCATAACCTTTCTAGCGTGTGAAATGGTCGCAATTGTGCGGTAGTTGGAACATTCTTTGGCACTTCCCTTCTTTGGGATTGCAATGTAGACTGATTTTAAGAATAGGAATAGGAATAATTTATTGGCCAAGTACATTTTCCAACATACTTGGAATTTTGCTTCAGCTACATTGCAATGTAAACATACCTTATACAAACACTGTTCCGCTCACAATACAATGACACAGCAAAGGAACCCCACCCATAACTGGCCTCTCCTTCCGCTACACAACTATGAATTTAACAATTTAATGGCACAAGGGAAAAACCTGTTGCTGTGCCTGGCCGTTTTTCTGTATAAAGCCCTGTAGCGACGTCCAGATGGAAGTATATCAAATAGGTGATGACTGGGATGCAAAGGGTCTGTGACAATTGAAATTGAACAAAATTCGTTAATCAATGTTGTACTATCAGGTTAACACAGGGTTAAGCCTGGAAAGGATGTGACGTCCCACAACTGGATATGTACTTCTGGTGTATTGAAGCTATTGTCTGTACCATTCTGCTTTCGGTTTCGTTTTTGTGAGCACCATGCTACAGGAGTGTGCTCCAGGCTGATCTGTACATAGCTTGTGAATAAAGTAGTTTGTAGATAAAAGACTTCAGACTCCAGAAGCCTTATTATCAGGGACTAAGCTGCGCTGCTCTGCTCTGCTAAGAACTGCTCTGCTCTGCTTTGAACTGTGAGACGAATGCACAGGAGGAAGCGCGTGGACCCAGATCGTGAGCGAACGAAAGAAGGTCAGCCCGCTACCGCTAATATAAGCAAATAATTATAGAACAGGTTATGGGTGATTTATTGATCGCTTTCAAGTCCCTGAAAGAATGTTGGCTTGGCTGCAAGGACGAGTTCCAGAAGAGCTCGTTAGCTACGTTTGTTTGCCTTTCACCGGCTGGCGAAAAGATAAAGCTCCTGGAATGCTGAGACTGTTGAAATGCTGCCCAGAAGCTGCTGTTTTGAATGCTGCTTGGGAGATCGGGTTACAGTCGGTGGCTTGAGAAGCTGAGGGGAAGAGAAGAGTGCCTTTCCTGCGTCTGAGTGTGTGAGTACGCAAATCCCTGGAGTTGGGGAGGGAAAATGGCTGCTGCTGAACCCCAAGAGAGCTTTCAGGTCCCATTCCCATGTCTTAATGGGAAGAATTGGGCCGACTGGTCGATTCGCTGTAAACTTTGGCTACGGGCACGAAATTATTGGACTTGTGTCTTAAACCCCCCTGCTGTTGCTCCTGCCGGTGCTGCTGATGATGTTGTGGCTGCAGCACAAAGAGAACAGCTACGGGATGCTAAAGCAGCTGCTAGCATTTGCATGGCCATAGATGAGAATGTGCTTCCTCATATTAATCCTGATGGGACTGCACAGGAAATTTGGCAATCTTTGGAACGCCTTCACGAGCGTGACACAGCGGGCTCACGTTTACATGCGATACGTGAAGTGTTTGAAACGCGTTTGTCACCCGGAGGGGACATTCAAGCTCACATCACCAGGATGCTATCGCTTTATACTAGAATGAGACAGCTACATGTGCCTTTTACTGCTGAGCAGCAGGTTTATATTTTGCTGTCTTCACTAGACTCTAGCTGGAAGACTATGGTGTTAGCTTTGGAGTCAGTGCCAGTTGCAGATTTATCGATGAACTATGTAACTTCGTGACTTTTGGATGAGCAGAATAAACACCTTAGAGAGAAAGGAAATGTTGCGAAGGGGGGCTATGCTGTTCCCAGGAGTGGGGGTGCAGTTGGTGAGCAGGCCGTCGAAGCTAATCTCGTTAAACTCTGCTACAGATGCTGCTCCCCCCACCATCTCCGACGTGACTGTCCTAAGCAACGGGAGTTCTCCTCCTCCCACAAGGTCGTTGCTAAGAGCGACGGACAGATAAGAGGAGGAAAGAAGACTTGCAGAGGGTCACATAGCTCGACTGCTGGCAACTCTGAGACTTCCCATGTGTCTGCTACGTATGCAATGGTGGGGAGTGCAATTGCCAGACCAGCTCTTAAGCTGATTATCGATTCTGGTGCCAACAGGAACATTTTTCCTTCAACAGCTGAACTGCTGGAATGTAAACATGTTGAGACTGGACAAACTGTTACATTGGCTGACTCTACCAAAAGACGATTAGACACTGCTGGTGTTTTCATTTTGGCTTGCCTGAACACTGAGATTGATGTGTATGTTTTACCTGATATGCCTCACGCTTTGCTTTCTGTTTCAGCCTTAAATGCAGCAGGTTTCAAAGTCGGGTTTGAGAACCAAATCTGCTCCATCTCCAGAGGTGGGAAGCTGCTGGTTAAGGTGCCTTCCAAGAATGGGTTATATGTCTTGGAGACAGGTAATGAGTCCTCGGCTGAGGCTCAAGCTGATGGTGCTAGGGAGGTAGCAACTGCAGATGTTCAGGCGCAGTGTGCTAACATTCCCACGCACTCCAATTGTGCTCACTTGTGGCATCGCCGCTTCGCACACATGAATTTTGGATATGTTCGCAAGCAGGTAGACTATGCTGAAGGCTGCAAAATGCAATAATGTTCTAAGTACCTGGATTGTAATGCCTGTAAATGTGCTAAGACCCACACTTGTACTTATCCAAAATCAGACAGGGTCACCACCCAGGCTTTCGCTCTTGTCCATGCAGACCTCTGTGGACCTTTCCCTGTAGAAAGTCTTGGAAAGAAGAGATATGTTTTATCTATCGTGGATGATTTTAGTCGAACCACATGGTCTTTGATGTTAAGAGACAAAAGTGAGACTGCTGACACAGTCATAGAGTGGGTGAATGCTGTAGAATTGCAATTTGACACCCGTGTTAAAGCCTTTCAATCAGATAGAGGATCTGAATTTTTGGTGTCTACTTTGCAGGCGTTCTTTCGCGCAAAGGGCATCAAACATCGGCTGAGTGCTGCCTATTCGCCTCAATGCAATTCGGTTGTGGAGGGAAGGAATCGCACGATGCAAGAGGCAGTAGACGCAATACTTTTTGATGCAAATTTACCCCGCGCGTTTTGGGGGGAAGCTTGGAAATATTGTACCCATGTTTTCAACAGGACGTACAATTCTGTGATTGGAACCACGCCTCATTTTCTGCTATATGGCAAGAAGCCCAAGGTGCACTACTTCAGGACCTTTGGAGCTATTGCCTGGGTTTTGATTCCCAAACAGAAGCGCAGAAAGGGTGGTCCTAGAACACAGAAAATGATTTTCTGCGGCTATGAGCCAGCGTCCAAATCGTGGAAATTTGCTTATCCACAAGGTGACCGTTCACGCTTGATGGTGAGCAGAAGCGCTCACTTCTGTGAGCAAGAGGGTTGGAAGAGAATCCACAGTAACCCAGAAGTGCTCACAGACGTGTTCAGTGAACTGGACAATGACCCTCAACTGATTGCACCAGACGCTCCAGCTGGAGCTGTCCCAGGTGGTGCAGGACCCTCAGGAGGGGCTCCTCCTAGTGGTCAACCCTCTGTCCAGAACGGGTCTTCTGGTGGTCAGGGGCGGACGCCCAACTCCAGACAGGTTGCAGGTTCAGAGGGGGCAATTCCTAAGAGGGTAGTAAAGCAAGAGACCAGAAGTGCTTCTCCTTCAGATAGAAGCAGGTCAACCAGATCACGCAAACGCAGTAGGTCTCCTGTGTCACCCACGTTCAGACCAGGTCTGCGTGGCGTGAGCAAACACAGTAGGTCGCTAGGTGGCGCTACTAGTGACAGAGATTCTCAGTCAGAGTCTTCAAGCTCAGCTAGCTCTGAGACTGAGGCTGCCGTGGTGCCAAGGCATACAGGATGCACCACACGACCGCCTGATAGGTATCAAGCCTCAAACGTGTTTGTTGGGTTTGCTCAGTGCGAACCAGAAAGTTATGCTGAATTACAGCGCTTACCTGCAGCAGAGGCAGAGAAGTGGAAGCATGCCATGTTAAAGGAACTGGATGCTATGAAGTCTTTGAAAGTCTTCACTCCCACACCTCTCCCAGCACAACAGCAAGCTGTGAGCTGTCGCTGGGTGTACCGGTTGAAACCCACTGCTAGTGGTGCACCACAGTACAAAGCTAGACTTGTTGCCAGAGGTTTTGCGCAGAGACTTGGGGTGCATTACACACAGGTGTATTCACCCACTGCCAGGTGTGAAACCTTGCGCATGTTATTAGCTGTTGCTGCACAGCGAGGGTACATCGTAAATCACTTTGATGTTGATGTTGCATACCTCAATGCTCCATTGCAGGAAGAGATTTACATGATTCCTCCACCAGGCTTTGAAGATGAATGGCCAGGAAAGGTATGGAAATTGCAAAAGTCCATTTATGGATTGAGACAGTCTGCACGAAATTGGAATTCAACTCTTAATGCAGCTTTAGTCAAGGTAGGCTTTAAAAGGAGTTGTGCAGACAGCTGCCTGTACCTGAAAGGGGCAGGTGTGCACCAAACATTGGCTCTAATTTACGTTGATGATGTCATTCTGGCTTGTCAGTCAGATGCACAGGTACAGCAGTTTGCTCAAGAGCTAGGTCGGAGTTTCAAGCTAAAGGACCTAGGCCCAGTGAGCATGTACCTTGGTGTGGAGATCACCAGATCTCAAGATGGAAGTTTTATTTTGAGCCAACAGGGGGAAATCGCACAGTTGCTAGACAGGTACAACATGTCTGACTGTGCAGGGTCAAAGACACCCATGGAAACATGCTTTGTAAAAGATATTCACGTTGAAGGGCCACCCAAGTTTCACAGGCCGGAAATCTTTCAGTCCGCAATCGGCATGTTGCTGTTTTTGTCCCAGTGGTCCAGACCTGATATCGCCTATGTGGTAAACTTACTCAGTAGGGAGACTGCAGAACCCAGTATAGTTGCCTGGAATGGTGTGAAAAAGGGTTCTGAGGTACATACAAAATACCAAAACGTTCAGACTCAAACTGTCAGCACAGGGTGACACTACGCTTCAGTGTTCTACTGACGCTGACTGGGCCAATTTGGCAGACAGAAAATCTGTTTCTGGTATGATTGTTAAGTTTGGAGGTGCTGTAATTGGATGGAGATCCAAGAAGCAGAATTCGCTTCTCTTTCAGACTCAGTTTGTGAACTTGAGTTCTATAAGTGTTTAATTTGTGAGATCTTTGGGGATTGTCCTTTGCCCATTACAGTTTGGGAAGACAATCAGCCCTGCCAGAAACTCGCTGAGTCAGGACAGTTTAAATCTCGGACAAAACACTTGGACATACTCTTCAAGAATGTTTGTGAAAGTATCAGGACCGGAATGGTTAAGTTACGATACTGTCCCAGCCAGGAGAATTTGGCTAACGGGTTCACCAAACCTCTAGGAAACGTCAAGCACAAGATGTTCTGTGATGGGATTGGTTTGGGGTGAACTGTTATGTTTATTATATCCAGTTTCGGTACGAGAGGGGGTGTTGTACTATCAGGTTAACACAGGGTTAAGCCTGGAAAGGATGTGACGTCCCACAACTGGATATGTACTTCTGATGTATTGAAGCTATTGTCTGTACCATTCTTCTTTCGGTTTCGTATCTGTGAGCACCATGCTACAGGAGTGTGCTCCAGACTGATCTGAATATAGCTTGTGAATAAAGTAGTTTGTAGATAAAAGACTCCAGACTCCAGAAGCCTTATTATCAGGGACTAAGCTGCGCTGCTCTGCTCTGCTTTGAACTGTGAGACGAATGCACAGGAGGAAGCGCGTGGACCCAGATCGTGAGCGAACGAAAGAAGGTCAGCCCGCTACCGCTAATATAAGCAAATAATTATACAACATGCAATGGCAGTGAACAATCAATACAGAATCTGTAATAAGGAACAGACAGGAAGTCTGATGCATAGAAAAATACTTTTATTTTATGTATTTTATATTTTGAAGGTTTTAGTTGATACATTAATTCTCATTTTTTTCTTTGGTGAGGATGGAATTTATTTTCTTTCTTTTTTTGTATGGTGTGTTAATGTGAACGGTAACAATATAATTATAATAATTTGTAAACCACCTGACCCAGTGGTGCTGACTTGAATAAAATATTGGATGGGAGCCAAGTAAGGCCAGCCTTGCACAATGAATCCCATGATGCATGCATGCCATTTGAATGGCAATGCCTTTAATGGCAGCAACTTTTTTAAAAAGTCATATTTTGAGACAATAGTTCAATTTCCCAACAGCTCCCCTTGTCCCGTAGAACACTTCTAGCTTTTCATCTCCTCTACCTGTGACATTATTCAGCAGTGGGAAAAGTTACCTCTTCACACCGGATGTCCTTTTGGTGTGGCCCTTTCCAGGTTTCTCTTTCAGTTGTTCTCCTATGTGTGTTGCCAGTAGAAGCCACAATTCTGTGGGTACTCTAGGTGAGGCACAAAGCACCAAGAAGCTCCCTAGAGGTTGAAGTGCCAATCAAACTTCAGTTTTGCGATCTATAAATTCCAATTAGCAATACTGGGGGTGGTTCAGATTCTGGGGCAGTGTTTTTGGCCAGCAGAGGGTGTCATAGGGTCTTTCCCTTTAGTGTATAACTTGGTAAAATAATTTAGAAATCCCCTTTTTATCTTGCCAAAAAGTTTTTATCTTGCCAAAAGTTTCCCAGGTCTATTTCCTAATTCAAATGATTTCTGCCTCATCCATTTTATTTTCTATTTCACTACTCAGTATTGTTGAAAGTTGAGATTGTAAAACTTTTATTTTTTGTTTAATTTTATACCTTTGGGTGATTTTGCCTATAATTTCTCATTTTGTGCTATTTCTTGTTGAATTTCGTTTAATTTAGCTTCTCTTAATTTCCTTTGTGTTGCATTCTGCTTTGTAGAGAAGCCCCTTATATATGCCTTTCCCGCATCCCATACCACCCTTACATCCACCTCATCTGTCATATTTATTTCAAAAAATTCTTTCATCAACTTTTGTGCCTTCTCTACTATCTTATCATCATTTAATAGCCTTTCGTTCAACCTTCATCTTTTATTTATTTTTATTATTTTCTCTTATTTCTAACATCATTGAAGAAGTGTGCATGCACACGAAAGCTCATACCAAGAACAAACTCAGTTGGTCTCTAAGGTGCTACTGGAAATAATTTTCTATTTCTTACATCATTGAATTGTGGTCAGAAATGGATTTTGGCATGATCTCTATTTTGCGGATCTTTGTTATAAGGGTATTTGTCACCCAAATTGCATTGATTCTGCTTGCCGATTTGTTTGCATCAGAGTAAAATGTAAATTGTTTTTCTCTTTCATGTTTTTCCCTCCAGGCATCCAATAGATTTAGATTTTCTACCAGCTGTAGAAAAGTTTACGGTAGTCTCCCTGACTTTGTTTTAATAGTCCCGTGATCTATCCCATTCTGTAGAATTCACTCCATTCAGATCTCCCATCAGCACTATATCTTCGTCATTATATTCTAGTAATTTCTTTTGTAGCTTCTTATAAAATTGCCCTTGATTTCCATTCGGGGCATAGATGCCAACTAATATTAACTTCCTTTTATCTTTATTTACTTGGATCCCTAATAATCTTTCCTCCTCATCTTTAAAGATTAATTTTGTCTCCCATTTTGGGATTCCATGGATGGCTATCCCTCTTTTCTTTTTTATATCAGACGCTATAAATTCATCACATAATCTTTTATTTATCAATATCCTTTCATGGTTGTTGTTTTTTGCTATAGACGCACATTTGCATTTTCTTGTGTTTTGTTTTCCTCATGACCTTTGTGCATTTTTTTTTTTTAAAGAGGGATAATTTAAAGAAAAGTTGTACGGCAAGTTGCAGAAGAATAAAATGTTGCATTTGGAAAAAAACACACACAAAACTGGGGGTGGCGTCCTCAAATATTTCAGGGGGGGGCAAAGACCCCTAGGACTTTAAGAGTTGGCGCCTATTCCCTACACACACAGGTCTCAGGATGGTTACAAATAAAAAAACATAAAAAACAAAACACGACATTGTAAAGGGGCATTAGATGTCAATCAGCCACAGATCTAGTTAAGAGTTCTTTCATATGTGGTGGACATGTGATCTGATAAAACAGTATTGGGAAAACATATACAATGAACTTACAATGAGAGCCAGTGTGGTGTAGTGGTTAAGAGCGGTAGACTCGTAATCTGGTGAACCGGGTTTGCGCCTCTGCTCCTCCACATGCAGCTGCTGGGTGACCTTGGCCTAGTCACACTTCTCTGAAGTCTCTCAGCCCCATTCACCTCACAGAGTGTTTGTTGTGGGGGAGGAAGGGAAAGGAGAATGTTAGCCACTTTGAGACTCCTTCGGGTAGTGAAAAGTGGGATACCAAATCCAAACTCTTCTTCTTCTAAAAAAATATTTAAATATACCTTTAAGAAAATACCAGAGGCATTCCTCTTAGGAATGGTAGGGGTAGAGATAAAGAAATGTGACCAAAAGAAGTGTAATTGTAAAGACAGGGAAAATGTCAAGAGAAAATAAAGGCAAAAGAGTGGAAAGGAAGTAGATGTGCGAAATATAGATTAATGATATAAGGAAGACATAATATGGAAGAAGGGAAGGGAATTGAACTATAAATCCAAATGGTATGTATATTATAATTTTTGTGTTACAATTTTTGTTTGTATTTAGACAAAATCAATAAAAATTATTAGAAAAAATAAGATTTGTCTGGCTCCTAAAGCTGTATAATGGTTTTTCCAACCTGAGTATGGATTCTTTTATGGGAAGTGAGACTGCAGCTCCTACTGAAGCTCTTTCCACATTCCACAAAACTGATAGGGTTTCTCCCCTGTATGAATTCTCTGATGCTTAGTGAGAGAGGACCTATGAATGAAGCTCTTTCCACATTCCACACACTGATTGGGTTTCTCCCCTGTATGAATTCTTTGATGGGCAGTGAGAGTGGAGCTTGTACTGAAGCTCCTTCCACATTCCAAACACTGATAGGGTTTCTCCCCTGTATGAATTCTTTGATGGGAAGTGAGCTTCTCCTTCTTCCTGAAGCTCTTTCCACATTCCACACACTGATAGGGTTTCCCCCCTGTATGAATTCCTTGATGGGAAGTGAGATGGGAGTTCTGACTGAAGCTCTTTCCACATTCCACACACTGATAGGGTTTCTCCCCTGTATGAATTCTCTGATGGGAAGTGAGACAGAAACTGTGACTGAAGCTCTTTCCACATTCCACACACTGATAGGGTTTCTCCCCTGTATGAATTCTCTGATGCTTAGTGAGAGAGTCGCTCCTACTGAAGCTCTTTCCACATTCCACACACTGATAGGGTTTCTCCCCTGTATGAATTCTCTGATGCTTAGTGAGAGAGTCGCTCCTACTGAAGCTCTTTCCACATTCCACACACTGATAGGGTTTCTCCCCTGTATGAATTCTTTGATGGGAAGTGAGATCGCTGATATTCCTGAAGCTCTTTCCACATTCCACACACTGATATGGTTTCTCCCCTGTATGAATTCTCTGATGTAAAGTGAGTTGGCCACTCTGACTAAAGCTCTTTCCACATTCCACACACTGATAGGGTTTCTCCCCTGTATGAATTCTCTGATGGAAAGTGAGATGGCCACTCTGACTGAAGCTCATTCCACATTCCACACACTGATACGGTTTCTCCCCTGTATGAATTCTTTGATGGGAAGTGAGAGAAGAGCTATGACTGAAGCTCTTTCCACATTCCATGCACTGATAGAGTTTCTTTCCAATGAGATTTTGTGGATGGGAAGTGGAATGGGATCTCTGACTGCAGCTTTCTCCACACTCCAAATTTTTACGTGGCTTCTCCTCTCTGGGGATTTTGTCGTGGTCACCTTTGTTCTCGATTTCCGATTCATCACAATCTGCAGTGGAGACAAAAAAGAATTAGAGCCTCAGAACAAATGGAGAAGAACTGAAGGGAATTGGGTGTGTGTTCATCACCTGTGGTGTTTGTCATTAACCAACAAATTTATTATTAGATTCTGTTGAGTTGTTGAATGTTGCTTTGTTTGATATACAGTAGTGGTCAAAATTGTGGAAGCCTTTTCAGAGGTTTGATGGCTCATAACACCACTTATTTTGGAGTAATATACATATATATATATATATATATATATACACACACACACACACAAACTCACACACAGACACACTCACACATCATGGATATGAAAATTTTTATTGTTGTCCAGTTATCAGATATACAATACTTACCATAAATGTACAATAAAGGTTCCGAACAAACAAACAAAAAATAAAAATAAAAAAACAATTGCAATTACTGTATCTGCTTGATTTTGTTGATACACCTAACAGGTTCCAAATTCAATACATTTGTAGAAAGAAAATACAAATACAGCAATAATAATACAAATAAAATAAACAAAAATATCGTATCATTAAGCAAAGAAAAAATGACTAGTATAAGTTGTTCATTTTAAAGTTAATGTTCTTTCTATATGGGATCAGATTATTATTAGTATTTTTTATGTCTCATATTTATATATGTGTTGGAAGCCGCCCAGAGTGGCTGGGGTAAGCCAGCCAGATGGGCAGGGTATAAATAAGAATAATAATTATTACTACAGTGGTACCTCGATTTAAGTATAATTATTATTGTTAATATGTTTGTGTAAGGTCCTCGGTTAGTTGCTCATGAGTAACCAGGCAAAACTCCGACCTTTCTTTTGTAGTTTTATTGTGCATATTATTTTACATCGCAGAGCTAAAAAGTTCATGTCTGGATCAAACACTCGCAGAATCCAGGAATGGCCTCTTCCGGTTGGGACCCGCAAAAAAGAGTTTTGGTATACGAATACTGCGCCTTCCATCCTTTCGTTTCACCCCTCGACGCGTTTAGGGCGATGGAAATTGGGTGCCTCCTCCCTCGCCCCTTGGGCTAGGGGAGCGCTGGGTCTTTCCAGCATCCTCAGAGCCTCGACCCTCCATCCCCTGGGTCCCATGCCCCTCCCCACTGGAAGCCTCGCTACTTCCGCTGCTGCCAGAGGAGATGCTGCTGGTCAGGTGGGGCTGGGGCTCTCTGTAGCATCCCGAGACCCTTCCACCACCTTGCACTGTGCCGGGGACAGTTCCCTGACAGTTTGTAAACCGAGGGACCACTGTATTACTATCATCATCATCCTCTTCATCCTCATCATCCTCACTGCTACTACCACCTGAGATTCAATAAGCCTGGCTCTTCTCTGGGATGGATTTTGTTTGGCCCAGTCATGGCATCCCCTCCATCTCCAAGGTCAGTCGCCTCTTTGGTCAACCCAAGACTGACAGGAGCAAAAACAAAAACAGAAAACCTGAAGCTACTTATCTTTCCTAACAATTCTGAAGCTGACATTTAAGAGCAGCCCAATCGTTCAGAGCAGCCCAATCGTGGTAGAAAAAGGAATAATTTGAGGAAGATTGTTAAAAAAAAAACCCTTGTAATTTACTGTTTATTGTGGGGGTGTTAGGTTCCCAGGTGTTGTAGGGGGCCCTGTTGAGCTCTGAGGAAATATATGAGGTTGGTCACATAAAGGTATTATTTGAATTTCCAGGCAGATATGACGATCCCACAGGGAGCCTTACCAAGAGAGGCCACGATCCCACAATTCTCCTCCATGACGTCCTTATACAGAGCTCTCTGGTCAGGATCCAGCAACGCCCACTCCTCGTTCGTGAAATGAACAGCGACATCTTCAAAGCACACTGGACCCTGAAAGAAAAAGGGGAATTTCCTCCTCTGAGAAAGCAGAAATATGATCTGCTACACAGTGCTCTCTTATTCCTTCCTGTAAATTGCGCTGTTTATTCAATAGGATTGCTTTGCTGCACATTTCATTTGTGGATGCTTATTTTCTACATAAAGAAGGCTGATCGCCGAAGAATTGATGCTTTTGAATTATGGTGCTGGAGGAGACTCTTGAGAGTCCCATGGACTGCAAGAAGATCAAACCTATCCATTCTCAAATCAGGCTTGAGTGCTCACTGGAAGGGCAGATCCTGAAGTTGAGGCTCCAGTACTTTGGCCACCTCATGAGAAGAGAAGACTCCCTCGAAAAGACCCTGATGTTGGGAAAGATGGAGGGCACAAGGAGAAGGGGACGACAGAGGAGGAGATGGTTGGACAGTGTTCTCGAAGTGACTGGCATGAGTTTGGCCAAACTGCGGGAGGCAGTAAAGGATAGGCGTGCCTGGCGTGCTCTGGTCCATGGGGTCACAAAGAGTCGGACACAACTGAACGACTCAACAACATTTTCTACTGTAATTCGTTCTATGCGGGGCTGCCCTTGAAGCTGTCCCAGAAACTCCCGCGGGTGCAGAATGCTGCAGTGAGGCTCCTCACAGAGTCCCTGCCATGGGAGCCTATTCACCCAGTGCTTTTCCAGCTGCACCGGCTCCCGGTGGAGTACAGGGTCAGGTTTAAGGTGCTGGTTTAGACCTTTAAAGCCCTATGCAGCCTAGGGCTCTGGTACCTACAGGACCGCCTCCCCTGGTATGCCCCGCGGAGGACCATAAGGTCCATAAATAGCGACACTCTAGAGATCCCGTTCCCTAAGGATTTCAGATTAGCCTCAACCAGAGCCAGGGCCTTTTCAACACTGGCTCCGACCTGGTGGAACGCTCTGTCTCATGAGACCAGGGCCCTGCGGGATCTGATTTCTTTCCTCAAGGCCTGTAAGACAGAGTTGTTCTGCTTGGCCTTTAGCTTGGAATCCACTTGATCCCCTCCCCCTCTTTCCTTTTTCCTTCTGTGGTGGAACTCCTATTTGGGGGCTTCCCTGGCTTTTTTCTGGCCCACGTAGGACCAGTCTGGATAGTTGGCCTTGGTGAAGATTTGACCTTTTCTTCCCCAAACAGTTTTAAGTTTTTAATCTTGTTTTCAAGTTGTATTTTTATCAATTTCTTTTTATACCTGGTGTTAACCGCCGTGAGCCCGGTCTTGGCTACAGAGAGTATAAAATCAAATGTATTATTATTATTATTATTATTATTATTATTATTATTATTATTAATTCTTCATTTTAACAATGGGTATTTGTCCCTGTACAAATAGGTGGTACTCCACCGTTTGTTTTCCAAGCCATTCTGCCTACGCAAGCATTCCAGTTTCCCAGATGGAAGGATCCACATTCTCCTCTCCTCGTGAGCTGCTCTGGGGAGTTCCCTCCCAATGCCCTAGAGTCAAATTCAAGGGCTTCATTGGGACATGCAGAGGGGGAGGAATGGGGGGTAGGCCACTATTTTTTTTTATGTCAACTCCTTAGAAACAAAGTTTAGCATTCAGTGATCAATCTAGAAATAAAATAAGCCTATTTTGGATGGCCATCTGTACTGGATGATCTAGCAGAAATTCCTGCAATGCAGGGGGTCTCCTGGCTCTGAGAGACAAGCAGGGAGGGTGGCTTCTGGCAAAAGAAGAGGGAGACACCAGTGGCTCTTCCTTATCCTGACTCACCTCTGCCTCTCGACCTCCCTCCTCCCACTTGCCTCCTTCCTCTTCTGCCTCTCATTCTGCACTGCATTCTGCCACAGAGTCTCCCAGCTCACTAAGCCCTGTTGCCCCTTCAGCTTCTGACACCTCCTCTTCCAGGCTTCTCCCTCTTCTTACTCTGACCGCTCATCCTTCCTCCACCTCCACTCCTTGGCCTCTAAGATGTCTTCCCTTCCTGGTTCCCCAGCTGCTTCCTCCCACCATTCCTCTGTGCCCAACCAGTCCATGACATTGCTCCATCCCTCGGCCTCTGTCCCCACAAGGCAGCTTCCCCTGACCTGATCTGGTTCCACAGCCGCTGCTTCCCTTCTGCCCCCATGAAAAGACGGATCAGGAGGTCTTGCTGGCATCATTCTGTCACCTGCAAGAGAAAAAAGGTAAACAGGGGGTCAGGAGTGCCTGCTTCTCTCACAGGTGAAACAGGGCATCTCTAACTACAGATGGGCCTTTGAGAAAGCCTTACCTGCTGAGAGCATTTGGACTTTTGTGCCCGTTTCATATGTCAGTTGTTTAGAACAGTGTTTTTCAACCACTGTTCCGCGGCACACTAGTGTGCCGCGAGATGTTGCCTGGTGTGCCGTGGGAAAAATTGTGTTTATTTGATTCCTGTTCAAGAGAATTACTTTATATATAGTCAATATAGGAACAGAGTTAATTTTTTAAACATTTTCTAATGGTGGTGTGCCTCGTGATTTTTTTCATAAAACAAGTGTGCCCTTGCCCAAAAAAGGTTGAAAAACACTGGTTTAGAAATACATCTCCCCTCCCCTGGACCCTTGTTCCCAACTGTCTCCCCCCAAAACAAGATGAAAAGAACCCTCAGAGGAGTTGGAAAACCAACAGAATGAGACCAAACGGAGAAAACCTACCTCTCTCCTTACCCAGTGGCCTCTCTCTGGTGTCCAACGGAGGTATCCAGAGGAAAGTCTCTCTCACCTGCTTTCTCTCCTCTGCCTGACTCAGGAGGAAACCTTCGGCCAGGGCCACTGCCTGGGAACTGGTCTCCGCTCCGCATTCCCTCACCCAGCTCTCCATCTCCGGGGGAAGGACATCCAGGAATTGCTCCAAGATCACCAGGTCCAGCATCTCAGCTTTCATGTACCTTTCTGGTTTCAGCCACTGGTGGCAAAAGTGGTAGAGTCGGCTGCAAACCTCTCGGGGTCCTTTGGCTTGCAGGTAGCAGAACTGCCTCAACTGCCGGCTCTGTACCTCTGAGCAGAGGGTGTCCTCCTCACCCAGGATCTTCTGCACTGGGTTTTCCCAGAATCCCCCACTGCTCCCAGTTTGGATGGCATGGCCTCTTCCTGCTCCAGGGCCAGCTGAGTCTCGCTCATCCATCTGTGCTCTCAGGAAGCCTCTGAGAGATCGGAAGGAACCCTTTGGTCTTCTGCCAAGTTCTGTCCGTCTGAATGAGAAGCTCTAGCAAATCCTACAAAGCAAATACATTGTTCTCTTACAAAATTTGTAGGACAGGGGGAGGGAATGGTTCCCTGAGCAAGCATGGATGAGTCTTGGAGGGAACGAGGGCTGGACTGCACCACATCCCAGACTATGAGCTATCTTTTTGAAAAGAAAGAGGAGGAGGAAGAGGAGAAGAAATAAGTCTCTAGCCTTCTAGCTATGCAAAATCTGGAGGCAACTGAAGGGATTTCTGTGAGATGAATCAACCTGGTTTCTGCTGCCTTCCAGTCAATGCATGAAGTCAGAACTGACTGACAAGGGAATCCCTTGCAAAAAATGGATGCTTGGCTCTAGTGGGGTCCTCACCCGGGGGTCCTCAGGAGTTCCTCCCCACCCCACCCCCACCCCCACTCCCCTGCTTCTGTCTCCTTTTCTTGCACTTGGACTCTCTGCCGCTCTCAAGACAGACTTCTGGGGGGGGTGTCCCTTTTTCTTTGCTCTGAGGGCCAGGTATGTTTCTGGCCAACCCCCTGAGGGCCAAGTGGGCGGGGCCAATGACACTTCCCCTGAAATTTAGGCAGGTATTTTAGCATTAATATTCTGTCAGATAGCTTAACACACACACAGCCACTGATGCCAAGGTCCCTGGAGGCTCAGTGAGTAGAAGCGCCCATTTCCGTCTCTGCTGGTTTTCCAGCAACAATCCCTTTGGGCCAGAGAGGATGTGGTCCTGGGATGCCCTGCTCTGGGTGCGAGGGGATTGCTGCAGTGGCCTCCGTGTGGAGCTGCCCTTGGAGACACCGGGAAACTGGTTTGCAATGCAGCAGCCAGACTATGGGATGGGATCCCTCTCTTTATTCCTCCCCTTTCTCTCCCACATTTCCTTCCTTCCTCCTCCAGCTTTGGAAAACCATTTGCCCATGTTTCCTCTGGTGTGAAATGACGCTGAGCGACGTCACACGGAGTTACAGTCCCAGGGACTCCTTTGTTCGAAGAAGGGAGATTTCGTGGGAGCCATTGGGGATCCTGTGATCTGCAGGAAGGAGAGTGTTGCAGACCTGGCCCCTCCCTGGCAGGCCCCTCTCTCTCCTCCCCCTGCATGAGCAGACCAGGCCCCCCCCCCAGGCTGGCCCCCTCCCCTGCTGCAGCCCTGGGACCCCCACCGCCTCCCCACTCACCAGATCCCAGGAGGGGACAGCCAGGCAGCCCTGGCAGGAGAGGGAGGGGCCTGGGCTCTGGAGGACCTGGCCTCCTCTCTCTTGCTTCCTGTCCTCTCTAGGAAGGCAGCTCGGTTCCCTTTAACCCTTGCAAAGCCGTGTCCTCTCTCGGTTGGCAGAACATCAGATTTTTATTCTTTTTATGGATTTAGGGGGGCTACGCCAATGGCCAGATATCCTTTTGGGGGTGAGGCTTTTGGTTGGACTCTGAGCATCTCCCTTCCTTGTCTGGAAACCAGAGGAACAGCTTGCACGGAAAAGGGCTTTGCAGGAGGAAAGGAATTCAAGAGTGGAGAGAGAGGAGGGGATCCGAGGGTCATCTAGTCCAACCCCCGGCAATGCAGGAATCTCAGCTAAAGCATCCATGGCAGATGGCCGTCCGATCTCTGCTTAGAAACCTCCAAGGAAGGAGAGTCCACCCCCTTCCAAGGGAGACCTTTCCCCTGCCAAACTGCTCTTAGATGTCCCTCAAGGAAGCGGGTCCTGAGTCCTAGCCCTGCTGAAATAATCGCTACAGGTACGTAGCCCTGTTGGTCTGCCATAGACAAAGCAAAATAAAAAAGTAAAAAAATCCTTCCAGTAGCACCTAAGAGACCAACTGAGTTTGTTCTTGGTATGATCTTTCGTGTGCATGCACACTTCTTCAGATACACTGAAATAGAAATCAGGCTCTTAGAAGTCCCTCAAGGCAGCGGGTCCTGAGTTCGAGCACTGCTGAAACAATCGCACTGGCTACCAAGGAGGAACCAAGCAAAGTTCAAAATGAATAATTCCTAGAGCTGGAAATATAAATTTGGCTAAAAGTTTTGGGGATGCCTCGGACAAAGGAGTGAAAAGAACGTTGCTAACAGATTCAGCCCTGAGCAGTTAAGAAAGGAAAATCGGAAGAAGATGTGGACTTTACAATGGTATGTGAAGGAGGGAAAGGAAGGAGGAGCCCAGGACTCTATCTTTGTTTTGCCTCAATATTTTACTTAACAGGGGCGAAACCACCACCACCACCACCACCCCAGAAAATCCACTTTCACTGGGACATAGCAAGCAGACTTTAAAAATTGAGATTAAACTGTATGCTTCCAATCAGGATTCAGGCCTCACCATGGGACTGAAACCGCCTTGGTCGCGCTGGTCGATGATCTCCGGCGGGCTAGGGACAAAGGTGAGAGCTGTTTCCTGGTTCTGCTGGATCTCTCAGCGGCCTTTGACACCATCGACCATAACATCCTTCTGGACCATCTAGAGGGGTTGGGAGCTGGGGGCATTGTTATACAGTGGTTCCGCTCCTTCCTCCTGGGCCGTGTTCAGAAAGTGGTGGTGGGGGATGAGTGTTCAGACCCCTGGGCTCTCACTTGTGGGGTGCCTCAGGGTTCTGTCCTCTCCCCCATGCTTTTTAATATCTATATGAAGCCGCTGGGAGAGATCATCAGGGGGTTTGGGCTGGGTGTTCTTCAGTGTGCAGATGATACCCAGCTCTACCTCTCTTTCAAATCAGAACCAGTGAAGGCCGTGAAGGTCCTGTGTGAGTGCCTGGAGGCGGTTGGAGGATGGATGGCGGCTAACAGATTGAGGTTGAATCCTGACAAGACAGAAGTACTGTTTTGGGGGGACAGGAGGAGGGCAGGTGTGGAGGACTCCCTGGTCCTGAATGGGGTAACTGTGCCCCTGAAGGACCAGGTGCGCAGCCTGGGAGTCATTTTGGACTCACAGCTGTCCATGGAGGTGCAGGGTAATTCTGTGTCCAGGGCGGCTGTCTACCAGCTCCATCTGGTACGCAGGCTGAGACCCTACCTGCCCACAGACTGTCTCGCCAGAGTGGTACATGCTCTAGTTATCTCCCGCTTGGACTACTGCAATGCGCTCTATGTGGGGCTACCTTTGAAGGTGACCCGGAAACTGCAATTAATCCAGAATGCGGCAGCTAGACAGGTGACTGGGAGTGGCTGGCGGGACCACATAACACCGGTCCTGAGAGATCTGCATTGGCTCCCAGTACATTTCCGAACACAATTCAAAGTGTTGGTGCTGACCTTGAAAGCCCTAAACAGCCTCGGTCCTGTATACCTGAAGGAGCGTCTCCACCCCCATCATTCAGCCCAGACACTGAGATCCAGCGCCGAGGGCCTTCTGGCGGTTCCCTCACTGTGAGAAGCAAAGCTACAGGGAACCAGGCAGAGGGCCTTCTCGGTGGTGGCGCCCGCCCTGTGGAACGCCCTCCCATCAGGAGTTAGAGAGATAAACAACTACCTGTCATTTAGAAAATACCTGAAGGCAGCCCTGTTTAGGGAAGTTTTTAATTTGTGACTCTGTATTGTATTTTGGTATTTGTTGGAGGCCGCCCAGAGTGGCTGGGGAGACCCGGCCAGATGGGCGGGGTATAAATAATAAATTATTATTATTATTATTATTATTATTATTATTATTATTATTATTATCTAGTCCAACCCCAAGCAAAGCAGGAATCTCAGCTGAAGCATCCATGGCAGATGGCCGTCCGATCTCTGCTTAGAAACCTCCAAGGAAGGAGAGTCCACCACCTCCCAAGGGAGACCTGTCCCCTGCAAAACTGCTCTTAGATGTCCCTCAAGGCAGTGGGTCCTGAGTTCTAGCACTGATGAAACCATTACACGGACTACCAAGGAGGAACCAAGCAAAGTTCAAAAATAAATAAATTATCTTTATTGAATAATATAAGAAAGAAAAACATACAAACAAAAAAAAGCCATACAGGTCCACAATGCCCTACTACATCAGAAGCTCTTCAGGAGATCCAGCAGCCCTCTCCTTAGGCCTTTCAAGGCAAAAAGCGCTAAATGAGCCACTGCTGAAGGGCTGCTTGCCAGGGATTCTCAATGTGTGATTCCTGCATTGCGAGGGGTTGGACTGGATGACCCTCGGGGGTCCCTTCCACCAATTCTGCAATGTTTTGGGGATTGATTTAAATTAATTTAATCCACTGTATGCTTTTTGTAATATTTTATGTATACCATTTAGAACTTCCAGCAATTAAGGGGAGAACAAATGGCTAAAATCTTACATGTAGCCATAGCTGAGAAAGAAAATGTACCTTGGCTGATCTTGCATTCTGTATTTTTAATACTTTTGAAAGCTGTACCCAGAGAAATCAATGATAAAGGCAGCATACCAATGTTATAAATAAGTATAAATCAGCCCTGAGTGCTCACGGGAAGGACAGATCTTTGGCCACCTCATGAGAAGAGAAGACTCCCTGGAAAAGACCCTGATGTTGGGAAAGATGGAGGGCACAAGGAGAAGGGGACGACAGAGGATGAGATGGTTGGACAGTGTTCTCGAAGCTACCAATATGAGTCTGACCAAACTGCGGGAGGCAGTGGAAGGCAGGAGTTCCTGGCGTGCTCTGATCCATGGGGTCACAAAGAGTCAGACACGACTAAACGACAATAATATATAATTCATATTTTAGAATACCTAGATTATAAAATTGATAAACCTGCTGCTTTAATGTTGGTTGATGCCAAAAAGGCTTCCCCCCCATGTTTTCTGGAAGTTTATAAAAAAAACTAATACAAGAAATTGGACTTGGTGAAAATCTTTGTAAAGGAATAAATGCAATCTACTCAGAACAAACAGCTAAATTAATTATCAATGGCAAAATCACGGATGAGTGCAAGGTATAAAAAGGAACTCCACAATGGTGCCCACTGTCACCCTTGATATGCATCCTGATGATGGAGGTTCTGAATATCCAGATACAGAAAAAACCAGCTTGTTCAAGGAATCACCTTGGGTAATAAGGCATATAAACTTAAGGCCTTTGCCAATGACCTACTTATTATGACAAAAAACTCTAGTGCTGGAACTGATTAGAGACTTTGGAGAAGTGGCAGGCTTTAAATTGAATACCATTAAAACAAAATTGTTGGTGAAAAATGTATCAAATGTGGAAAAGGAGTTAGAAAAAAAACATTGGGCCTAAAGATATGCAATAAATTAAAATATTTAGGTATTTGGGTTACCCCTAAAAATATAAATTTGTTTCAGGACAAATATATGAAAATTTGGCTCGAGATCAAAACAAATCTGGAGATCTGGAACAGGTTGAAATTGTCATTTCTGGGGAGGATCTCCATTATAAAGATGAACGTTCTCCCAAAATTAATATTTCAATTTCAAATGATTCCTATATTGGGTGGAACGGGCTGCCTCAAAAATTGGCAAAAAGAAATTTCCAAATTTTTAAGTCATGGAAAAGACCTAGAATTAAACATTTAATTCTAATTGACATAAAAGATAAGAGGATGCTTCTCCCTACCTGACCTGAAACTGTATTATGAGGCGGCCTACCTCACCGGGTTAAAGGAGTGGTATACACTGCAGGACCCAGACCTCTTAGACTTGGAGGAAGATGATAATTGATGGGGACGGCATACGTACTTAGCGTATGGGAAAGCAAAAGTTCACAGGAACTTTTCAAACTTGGGGAAACCCCAATGATGATTTGGGAGAAGTAAAACAACCTGCTCAAACCCAAGGTTCCTTGGTGGATCTCGCCAATAGAGGTGAAAGCAGTTAAGAGAAAAAATACCCAGGGACCCAGGCCAACGTATAAAGTATTTCTAAAGGAGGAGAATAACCAATTGAAATGAAAAAGCTTTGGGGAAACAAGAGAGTGCATTGTTGATTGGTTTCAATATCACCAATTATTTGAGACATTCAAAATTGATAGACAAAAGGGTTTCTCCACTGAGACTTCCAGATTTGAATCGGATTTCGTGAACTCCAGAATTAAAACACTTTCTAAAGTATACCGACTTCTCCTTGACTGCGAAGTCAAGGAGGAGGAGGTGACAGTGGCTAGGATTAAGTGGTCACAAGATTCTGGGTACTCAGTAACAATGAAGCAGTGGGAAAACCTGTGGAAAATAAATTGGAATTTTACAACCTGCTACTCTCCGAGAGAGAATTTTCTTTAAATGCAGCATCGGTGGTATTTAACCCGCTGGACATTGTCCAAGATGTTCAAAAATGTCCCCAATAATTGCTGGAGGTTTAAAGAAAAGCAAGGTACTCAATTCTATATATGGTGGCAGTGTAAAGAAACCAAGGTGTTTTGGGAGGATATCCACATAGAATTGGAAAAAAATGTTTAAATTATCTTTTAACAGAAAACCGGAAGCTTTCCTTTTGGGAATCACAGACTCAGATATTCCTAAAAAGGCTAAAGAGATCTTCTTATAAGCTACGGTTGCAGCATGAGTTCTCATTGCGGCAAATTGGAAAAGAGATAAAGTCCCATCGAGATTAGAATGCATACAAAAAATAGCTGAATATATAGAATTTGATAGCATGTCAGAAAAGATAAAAAATAAACCATAACAGGAATTTATCTCAAAAAGTTTTTTAAAATATACTTGAATAATAATAACAGCAGTGTTTTAAGGTCATACGCAGCATTCAAATAATTTCAGTAGCAGTGGTAAAAATGTGGTAAAACCAATTAATGGATTAAGGGATATTGAAATTGAACGAAACTCGTTATGCAATGGCAGTGAACAATCAATACAGAATCTTTAATTAGGAAAAGGCATAGAAAAAGACCACTTTAATTTTATGTATTTTATGTTTCGAAGGTTATTGGTTGATGTATTAATTCTCTCTTTTTCTTTGGTGGTGATGGAATTTATTGTCTTTTTCTGTATGGTGTGTTAATGTGAACGGTAACAATAAAATTGATTTAACAATAATAATAATAATAATTTGTAAACCACCTGACCCAGTGGTGCTGACTTGAATAAAATATTAGAGGGGAACCAAGTAAGGCCCACCTTGCAAAACCAATCACATGATGCATGCACGCCATTGGAATGGCAATGCCCATAATGGCAGCGACTTTTTAAAATAGTAATATTTTGAGCCCGTAGTTCAATTTCCCAGCAGCTCCCCTTGCCCCGGAGAACACTTCCAGCATCTCATCTCCTCTACCTGTGAGATTGTTACCTCTTCAGACCGCATGTGCATTTCCTATGGCCCTTTCCAGGTTTCTCTTTCATTTGTTCTCCTATGTGTTGCCACTAGAAGCCACAATTCTGTGGGTACTCTAGATGGGGCAGAAAGCACCAAGAAGCTCCCTAGAGGTTGAAGTGCCGATCAATCTTCAGTTTTGCAAACTATAAATTCCAAATAGCAGTACTGCAGGTGGTTCATAGAATCCTAGAGTTGGAAGAGACCCCAAGGGCCATCCAGTCCAATCCCCTGCCAAGCAGGAAACACCATCAAAGCATTCCTGACAGATTGCTGTCAAGCCTCCGTTTAAAGACCTCCAAAGAAGGAGACTCCACCACACTCCTGGGCAGCAAATTCCACTGTCCAACAGCTCTTACTGTCAGGAAGTTCTTCCTAATGTTTAGGTAGAATCTTCTTTCTTGCAGTTTGAATCCATTGTTCCGTGTCCGCTTCTCTGGAGCAGCAGAAAACAACCTTTCTCCCTCCTCTGTATCACATCCTTTTATATATTTGAACATGGCTATCATATGACCCCTTAACCTTCTCTTCTCCAGACTAAACATACCCAGCTCCCTAAGCCGTTCCTCATAAAGCATCATTTCCAGGCCTTTGACCATTTTGGTTGCCCTCCTCTGGACACGTTCCAGCTTGTCAGTATCCTTCTTGAACTGTGGTGCCCAGAACTGGACACAGTATTCCAGCTGAGGTCTGACCAGAGCAGAATACAGTGGTACTATTACTTCCCTTGATCTAGATGCTATACTCCTATTGATGCAGCCCAGAATTGCATTGGCTTTTTTAGCTGTTGCATCACACTGCTGACTCATGTCAAGTTGATGGTCTACCAAGACTCCTAGATCCTTTTCACATGTACTGCTCTCAAGCCAGGTGCCTTTCATTTTTTTGCCCAAGTGTAGTACCTCATGAGAAGACTCTCTAGAAAAGACCCTGATGTTGGGAAAGATGGAGAGCACAGGGAGAAGGGGACGACAAAGAATGAGATGGTTGGACAGTGTTCTCAAAGCTACTAACATGAGTTGGGCCAAATTGCGAGAGGCAGTGAAGGATAGGCGTGCCTGGCGTGCTCTGGTCCATGGGGTCACGAAGAGTCGGACACGACTGAACAACTGAACAAGTACTTTACATTTCTCCTTGTTAAAATTCATCTTGTTTGCTTTGGCCCAGTTCTCTAATCTGTTAAGGTCATTTTGAAGTGTGATCCTGTCCTCTGGGGTATTAGCCACCCCTCCCAATCTGGTGTCATCTGCAAACTTGATCAGGATGCCCTCAAACCCATCATCCAAGTCATTGATAAAGATGTTGAATAAGACTGGGCCCAAGACAGAACCCTGTGGCACCCCACTAGTCACTTCTCTCCAGGATGAAGAGGAGCCATTGATGAGCACCCTTTGGGTTCGGTCAGTCAGCCAGTTACAAATCCACTGAATGGTAGCATAGTCTAGCCCACATTTTACCAGCTTCTTTACAAGAATATCGTGGGGCACCTTTACACTTCAGATTCTGTGGCAGTGCTTTTGGTCAGCAGAGGGTGTCACAGGGCCAGCCTACTTTCCCTTTAAAGCACACTTGGGTCTCCAGCTGTTTTTGGAGTGCAACTCCCATCATCCCTAACTAGCAGGACCAATGGGGAGGGATGATGGAAACTGCAGTCCGAGAGCTGCTGGGGATGCAAGGTTGGGAAATGCTGCTTTAAAGCAACTTTTGCGTTTTGCCCGCAAAGAAGGAACCTCTCCACATTTGTATTTTCTTGTGTTTTGTTTTCCTCATGCCCTTTGTGCTTTATTCTAAGATGGAAAATTTAAAGAGAAGTTTTATGGCAAGTTGCAGAAGAATAAAAGGTTGATTTGGAAAAAAACACAAAAAACTGGGGGTGGCCTCCTCAATAATTTCATGGGGGGGAATAGACCCCTAGGCCTTTAAGAGTTGGCGCCTATTCCCTATACGCACAGGTCTCAGGATGGTTACAAATAAAACCACAACATAAAAACACAAAACAGGACATTTTAAAAGGGCATTAGATGTCCATCAGCCAAAGGTCTGGTTTAAAAGGGGCAGATTTGCCTGGCTCCTAAAGCTGTATAATGGTTTTTCCAACCTCTATATGGATTCTTTGATGGGAAGTGAGATCGGAGCTCCTACTGAAGCTCTTTCCACATTCTACACACTGATAGGGTTTCTGCCCTGTATGAATTCTTTTATGGGAAGTGAGATGGTAGCTCTGACTGAAGCTCTTTCCACATTCTACACACTGATAGGGTTTCTCCCCTGTATGAATTCTCTGATGCTTAGTGAGGGAGGAGCTCATTCTGAAGCTCTTTCCACATTCCACACACTTATAGGGTTTCTCCCCTGTATGAATTCTTTTATGGGAAGTGAGATCGGAGCTGTTACTGAAGCTCTTTCCACATTTCACACACTGATAGGGTTTCTCCCCTGTATGAATTCTTTGATGGGAAGTGAGACTGTAGCTGTGACTGAAGCTCTTTCCACATTCGAAGCACAGGTAGGGTTTCTCCCCTGTATGAATTCTCTGATGGGAAGTGAGATGGGATCTCTGACTGAAGCTCTTTCCACATTCCACACACTGATAGGGTTTCTCCCCTGTATGAATTCTTTTATGGGAAGTGAGATGGGAGCTTGTATTGAAACTCTTTCCACATTCCACACACTGATAGGGTTTCTCCCCTGTATAAATTCTTTTATGGGAAGTGAGACTGTGGCTACAACTAAATCTATTTCCATATTCCACACACTGATAGGGTTTCTCCCCTGGATGAATTCTTTGATGGGAAGTGAGAGAGGAGCTCTGACTGAAGCTCTTTCCACATTCCATGCACTGATAGAGTTTCTTTCCAATGAGATTTTGTTGATGGGAAGTTGAATGGGATCTCTGACTGCAACTTTCTCCACACTCCAAATTTTTACGTTGCTTCTCCTTTCTGGGGATTTTGTCGTGGTCACCTTTGTTCTCGATTTCCGATTCATCACAATCTGCAGTGGAGACAAAAAGGATTAGAGCCTCAGGAACAAATGGAGAAGAACTGAAGGGAGTTGGGCGTGTGTTCATTACCTGTGTTGTTTGTCATCAACCAACAAATTTATTATTAGATTCTAATGAGTTGTTGAATGTTGCTTTGTTTGATATATAGAAGTCATCAAAATTGTAGAAGCCTTTTGGGGGAAAGTGTATTTCAGAGGTTTGATGGCTCATAACACCACTTCCTTTGGAGTAATATCATAAAATTATACACACACAAACACACAAATATATGGATATGAAAAATTGAAAACTGGAGCAAAAACAAAAGCAGAAAACCTGAAGCTACTAATCTTTCCTAACAATTCTGAAGCTGACATTTAAGGTGGCCAGGGCAGTTCAGAGCAGCCCAATCGTGGTAGAAAAAGGAATAATTTGATTGTAATTTACTGTTTATTGTGGGGGTGTTAGGTTCCCAGGTGTTGTAGGGGGCGCTGTTGAGCTCTGTGGAAATATATGAGGTTGGTCACATAAAGGTATCTTGTGGTGTTTGGGTCATAAAACCTTTGACCCACGTAGTGCTGCAGCTCGGAGCTGTAATTAATCAGCTTTACGATCCTCTCCGACATCTAATGGCCGTCTAGTCACGCTTCTCTCTCAGCTGCGCCTTTAAAAGCTGTCTTCAATAGCAGAGTTAGCACAGGGTACGATGGCTTTTTAGGTCTGCTTCTTCAATGGTGTCTTAAAATAATTCAACTGGACACCAGTGCTACTAATCTAACTGAGCTTTATTGTAGTAGCACACACCAAACGTCCTACAGACTTGAGCTGCATGTCTGCAGCGTTCTCACTCATACATCAGAAAGCAACAGCACAGGAAAAAAACCATCCTGGGGAAAGCGAAACCAAACTTTCCCAGACAAAGGAAAATGCCCATATGGCTGTGGGCGAGGCATCCAGGATGAGAACGCTTCCTGAACAGTTAACTATGTGATGACCAGAAAACCTGACATAAAGGTATTTTTTGAATTTCCAGGCAGATATGATGATCCCACAGGGAGCCTTACCAAGAGAGGCCACGATCCCACAATTCTCCTCCATGACGTCCCTATGCAGAGCTCTCTGGTCAGGATCCAGCAACGCCCACTCCTCGTCCGTGAAACGAACAGCGACATCTTCAAAGCACACTGGACCCTAAAAGAAAAAGGGGAATGTCCTCCTCTGAGACAGGATCAATATGATCTGCTACACAATGCTCTGTTGTTTCCTTCCTGTAAATTGCGCTGTTTTTTCAATAGGATTGCTTTGCTGCACATTTCATTTGTGGATGCTTATTTTCTACTGTAATTTGCTCTGTGCGGGGCTGCCCTTGAAGCTGTCCCATAAACTCCCGCGGGTGCAGAATGCTGCAGCGAGGCTCCTCAGGGGTCCCTGCCATGGGAGCCTATTCACCCAGTACCTTTCCAGCTGCACCGGCTCCCAGTGGAGTACAGGGTCAAGTTTAAGGTGCTGGTTTTGACCTTTAAAGCCCTTTGCGGCCTAGGGCCCTGGTACCTACAGGACCGCCTCTCCTGGTATGCCCCGCGGAGGACCATAAGGTCCATAAATAGCGTCACTCTAGAGATTCCGGACCCTAAGGAAGTCAGATTAGCCTCAACCAGAGCCAGGGCCTTTTCAACACTAGCTCCGACCTGGTGGAACGCTCTGTCTCATGAGACCAGGGCCCTGCGGAATCTGATATCTTTCCGCAGGGCCTGTAAGACAGAGTTGTTCTGCTTGGCCTTTGGCTTGGAATCAACTTGATCCCCTCCCCCTCTTTCCTTCTGTGGTGGAACTCCTATTTGGGGACTTCCCTGGCTTTTTTCTGGCCCACGTAGGACCAGTCTGGGTAGTTGGCCTTGGTGAATGATTTGATATTTTCTTCCCCAAACAGTTTTAAGATTTGAGTTTCTACTGAAATGAGGCTGCATTTTAATATTGTATTTTAATATTGTTTTCAAGTTGTATTTTAATCAATTTCTTTTTATACCTGGTGTTAGCCGCCCTGAGCCCGGTCTTGGCTGGAGAAAGCGGGGTATAAATTAAATGTTATTATTATTATTATCTTTATCATTATTATTATTATTATTATTATTAATTCTGCATTTTAATAATGGGTATTCTTCCTTGTACAAATAGGTGGTACTCCACCTTGTATTTTTCTTTTTCTTTTTTTATAAAGAATTTATTGGTTTTTTCAAAACAAAGAACAACATAACGCATATACCAACCCAAACCCAAACCCAAACCCAACAATCAAACCACAATAAAACAAATACAAATACACCAACAATTCTTATTCTTGTTTACATTCAAAAAAAAAAACTTTTCTTGTTCGAATCATTGTTAAGTGACTTCCCCCGTTTTCTCTCCTTCGGTTCCAATTCCAATTTTACTTTAATAACTTCTCATCTCTGAAATTAAATCATTTAAAAATCAAAGCTAAACATACTTCTTAAAATCTTATTTTTAATTCACAATAATCTATCACACGTTAACTTAAATCGAATCTAATCCAAGTCTAACTTCATGATAATTAATAATACAGCTTCATAACACAACATATTACTTCTTATGTCGAATCATATCAAAACATCTTCTTTCACTTAGACTACTGCTAATAAAAAAAGAATTCAAATATCTCTTCTCTAATTCAAAAACTTAAAATCTTAACACACCGGCTTCAGGGTACCATAACAAACCATCCTAATTTTATCCTTAATACATTTCACCCTATCCCTTTTCTATCCATTTTCTTTCGCCATTTCGGGGTCTCCCCCCAAGCGTTCCTCCATCTTACACCAGTACCATTTTCCAGAATGTCCTCTTTTCTTGTAAGTCCACAGTTCCAGACGTAGTCCACAACAGTCCTTGCAGGGAGCATCAGGGTACACAGATCATCACATTCCAGCATCTCTGGTTCGAAATTCTGTTCCTCTTCTAATTGTGAATATATAAGTCTTTTCCCCATCATTCCTGGGCTCCCACCCCAGAAATTGGATATAAAAAATCTTCTCATCCTGGGTCTCCCACCCCAGCAGGACTTTTCATCTTCTCGGAGTTGCAAAGACATCATATTTTGTACTTCAAAAATTCCCTTCAGCTCTCTGCCAAGGTTTCCTTCCATTTCAACAATGTTCTGAATAGTCTTTCCTGTGGGATATAACTTTTCTGCAACATCCTGGTTCAGCAAAATTAATTTCTGGTTTAGCAATTCTAACTTTAAAAAAATAATCCTTTGTTCGTGAGTCAGTCCAGAGTCTAAAACCAGCTTGAAAACGAAACCTAACATGGTAGAAGTGGGCATAGAGTATCAAGTTTCAATGTTTTCCCGTCTTAGTCACAGTACTTTTCCACCTCACTCACAAGTCGCCGCAGCCATTTTCCCTGGAGTCAGGGCGAAAAGATTACAGTCTATCCATTAAAAAGAAATATCCACCACCAACTTACTCCCCCGAAAGGGATCTGATCAGTCTCACTTGTCAAAAGCTGAAACATTGTATCCATCACTGTAGCAGCAGTCACCATCAGAACAGTTACTTTCTTTCCACCAAAGGGAGAAGAACGGGCTCCTTTCCATCGTATCTCCCGGAGCGCCAAATGTCAAAGATAAATTCCGTTGTTCAAGTACTCACGGCCAACGGGTTTCATTTATTTTCCTTCTGCCAGGTAGAACGATATCGCTCACCGCGAGCGGCGGCCGCCGCTTCGCCGGTCCGGTTGGGGCATGTCTCCTCAGCCCGGCTCCGTGGTCCCTTCACCCCCACTCCCCCTTTACAGGGGGAACGGGGGAAGGGTTCGGAGCCATAGCGGGCTCGCCGGAGAGCCCAAGCTGCGGGACGCTCGACCCGCGGCTCAACGGAGCCCCGCTTTGCGGTAGCGGGGCTCCTACCCCCGGGCCGGCCTGGGTCGCCTCGCTGCCGAAGCGACCCACGACCGCCCGCAATGGCGTCCTCGCCGGAAGTCCCACCATATGTTTTTCAAGACATTCTGCCTACGCAAGCATTCCACTTTCCCAGATGGAAGGATCCACATTCTCCTCTCCTTGTGAGCTGTTCTGGGGAGTTCCCTCCCATTGCCCTAGAGTCAAATTCAAGGGGTTCATGGGGGCATGCAGAGGGGGAGGAATGGGGGGCAGGCCACTCTTTTTTTTATATGTCAACTCCTTAGAAACAAATTTTAGCATTCAGTGATCATTCTAGAAATAAAATACACCTATTTTGGATGGCCATCTGTCTTGGATGATCTAGCAGAGATTCCTGCAATGCAGGGGGTCTCCTGGCTCTGAGAGACAGGCAGGGAGGGTGGATTCTGGCAAAAGGAGAGGGAGCCATCGGTGGCTCCTCCTTATCCTGACTCACCTCTGCCTCTCGACCTCCCTCCTCCCACTCACCTCCTTCCTCTTCTGCCTCTGATTCTGCACTGCATTCTGCCACAAAGTCTCCCAGGTCACTAAGCCCTGTTACCCCTTCAGCTTCTGACACCTCCTCTTCCCAGGCTTCTCTCTCTTCTCCCTCTGACCGCCCATCCTTCTTCTACCTCCACTCCTTGGCCTCTAATGTAGTGTCTCTCAGGGAAACCCTGGACTTCGGCAATGAGGAAAAGCAGTCTTCACTAGGCTGCAGCCATAGTTTATTAAGCAATCACATAGAGCAACGACATCGCCCCACAAGGAGGGAGTAAGGGAGTAAAAAGGATGACTGGGAGGGGAATAGAGTACAACTTAAATACCTGTATCCCAGCTAATGGGATACAGGTGTGCACAATGAGATTCCACACTTAAAGACACATACATCACATCTCCCTTTTACACAGAAATTAAGGAAAAGTCAAAGTTACAATAATAAACACACATATTAAAACCAAGGTCATGACATATATCTTTGAGGCATATACACACACCTGCCATATGAGGTCACATACCTGGGTTGCCTTACATCTATTTGCGCATCAGGTATTCTCCCAATTCCTTCTCCATTATTATCTCTTTGCATTTCTTTTCTATTCTCAATCAGTCTACCTCTTCTCTCCTCAGCTTGTACACTCCTAGGCCTTATTCTTCGCCTATTACGCCTATACACCCGTCCTGATGAAGTAACTACCCGGTATGTACGTGGCTGATCACACTTTCTTGTGACTACCGCTGGGGACCACCCTTCTGTTGACTCAAACCATACTGGATCTCCCTCTTCCAATGGCCTAAGAGGCCTCGCAGTGCTATCATAAAAATACTTTTGCCGTTCTTGGTTCCTTTTGAGGCTCTCCCTCGCCCCCACAGGTATTTTAGGACGTAACACTTCCTCAGTCACTGGTAACTTACTCCTCAGGACTCTACCCATCAACAACTGAGCAGGAGAGTATTCCAGTCCAGTCACCGGTGTATTACGATACTCCAATAATGCTAATTGGGGTTCTTTGTGTGTTTGCTCTGCCTTTTTTAGGAGTAGTTTTATGGACTGTATTGCCCTTTCCACCATTCCATTTGACTGTGGGTATCCTGGGCTACTGAAGCGCTGTTCAAACCCCCAGCCTTGGGCAAATTGCTGGAACTCCTGACTTGCAAATGGCATGTTATCAGTGATAACTATCCTTGGAATACCATGCCTCGCAAACACTGCTTTCAGTCTACTAATTACTGCTCCTGCTGTTTTATCTGGGAGACCCACCAGTTCTGGGTATTTTGAGAAATAGTCTATCACCAGCAGAAACGGTTGCATCCTGTACTCAAAAATATCTACTCCCAACTTTTCCCAGGGCAGCTCTGGAATTTCATGTGGTATGAGAGGTTCTTTTTGATTTTTTGGTGCACATCTCGCGCATATTGAACAATTTTCTATGAATGTTTCTATCTCCTTGCCCATACCTGGCCAGTACATTATTGTCTTTGCTCTCATTTTTGTTCTTTGCATGCCCTGATGTGACTCATGAAGCTGCTCCAAGACTGTCCGTCTTTGAGATACGGGAATAACTACCCTTTCATCAACATATAGCACACCATCCTGACAGCGCAGCAAGTCCTTCACAGCCCAAAATGCTTTTGCTGCTGATGGTACATCTCTTAAATGCAGTGGCCATCCACGTGATATTAAAGATGCCACCTCCTGTAACTGTATGTCTTGTTTTGTTGCTTCCTGTATAGCTATTACCCCTGTAGGGTGCATTACTATTTCACCTATTTCATATATTACTTTCTCATCATCTATGGGTTCCACATCACTCTCTGGAGGATCTACCGTGGCCCGAGATAATGTGTCTGCCAAGTACATTTCTTTCCCTGGCACATACTTCACCTCCATCTGATATCTCTGCAATTGTAACAGCATCCTCTGCAGGCGAGCAGGTGCACTGCCTAAAGCTTTCTTACAGATTGCCTCTAGAGGTTTATGATCAGTCTGTACTAATACTAGCTTGCCAAACACATACTGGTGGAATTTTCTTATTGCATACAATACAGCCAACAGTTCTTTCTCTATTTGAGCATAATTCTGCTCTGCCATAGTAAGTGCCCGGGATGCATAACATATTGGCCTCCCTTCTTGAAGGAGGCATGCACCCAAACCATTCTTTGAAGCATCTGCTTGAACCACCAGTGGCTTAGATGCATCAAAATATTGAAGCACAGGTGCCCGACACAGTTGCTGTTTTACCATTTCAAAAGACTTCTGATGTTCGGGCATCCATTGAAACAACACATTCTTTTTTAATAAATTCCTCAAAGGTGCCGTCAATTCTGCCTCTCTTGGAATATATTTTGATAAGTACTGCACAGACCCCAAAAATCTAAGCACACCTTGCCTGTCCTGCGGGGAAGGCATTTCTCGAATTGCTTTAACCTTCTCCTCATCTACTTTGACACCTTGAGCAGTTATTATATGCCCCATATATTTTACTGAATCCACTTTAAATTGGATTTTCTCTTTATTAAACTTGATATTTTTAGCCCTTGCTGTTTCAAACACCTTACGCAATATTTGGTCATGTTCCTGAGAAGTTTCTGCTGCAATAATCATATCATCTGCTATCATGTGCACTCCTTTTATGTGCCCAAATGTCTCTTCATTTTTTTGTTGGAAAACCTCACTAGATGATTTCAAACCAAATGGCATACGATTAAAACGGTACCTTCCCCACGGAGTATTAAATGTGCACAGCAACGCTGACTTCTCATCTAACTTCACTTGCCAATAACCATCCTTTTCATCCACTATTGTGAAGAATCTTTTACCAGCTAAAGAGCTTAATACATCATCAATTGTGGGAATAGTATAGTGCTGTCTACTAATTGCCTTGTTTAAATCACGAGGATCAAGGCATACACGCAGTTTTCCATTTTTTTTTTCAGTAATCACCAAACTGCTCACCCACTCAGTAGGGCACTCCACTTTGGAGATTACTTCAGCTGCTTCCATCTGGCATAAAGTCTCTTTCAGTCTATCTAAAACTCCATAAGGCACTTTTCTGCAAGCATGAATTACAGGAGGAACACTAGGGTTCACCTCTATATGGTAAGAGCCTTCAAATTCTCCCAGCCCCTCAAAGACATCAGAGTACATTGTCACTAACTGCTCTTTTGACACCAGTTCAGGTTGTTGCACATTATCAACTCTACATACCAAATTCAAAGCCTCACAAGCCACCCTTCCCAATAGTGGAGTGGTTGATATATCAGTCACATAAAATAACAGTTCCAAGCTCCTTTTAGTGGTGCTGGTCTCAAGGGCAATTGTGCCCAACGGCACTATTCGTGTCCCTCCATAGGCCATCAATGTTGTCTTTGTCTTGGCCAGACTCTTCTGCCCTGGGATCTTGTCATATATTTCAACTGGGAGAACATTTGCCTCAGCTCCAGTGTCAAGCTTAAATTGCACTTTTAACCCTCTCAAAAAAATGTCCGCAAACCATCCTGGAGGCTGTACAGCTACAGTGTCCATTTCCTGAGATAGTACTCCTATAAACAGGCTGTGTAAGTCCATATCATGAACTTGGCGCCTTCTTTGGTCTTTAGTGACTCCAGTTGCAGACGCCT
Organism: Lacerta agilis; assembly: GCF_009819535.1. Classification (NCBI taxonomy): domain Eukaryota; kingdom Metazoa; phylum Chordata; class Lepidosauria; order Squamata; family Lacertidae; genus Lacerta; species Lacerta agilis. Next base: position 1,951,197 of record NC_046315.1, read on the forward strand.
TACACATCCTGGCAAAATGGTTTTTCTTGCCACACTTATGACAAACTTTTCCTAACGCCGGACACTTCTGAGACTTATGTGTACTCCCACACTGAAAACATCCTTTATAGCCACCATAGTCTTGTCTCTGCCCCAAACGGGAGTTTACATTCCCAAGAGTCTGTACTGGGACTTCGAAGTTCTCTCTTATCTCTGCCGTTTCATCAAACTGTTTTGCCATAGTAGACATCTCACTGAGCTGGTTTGCTGTTATTTGTTCTATTTGGCAAATCTCTACAGCCTTTTCGAGAGTAAGGTCAGACTCCTTTAACAACTTCTGCTGCAACCTCTCCGGCGCACTAAAAACAAGCTTATCTCTGACCAACTCATTAAATGCCGAACCAAACTCACATCTGCCAGCTCTTAATTTAAGTTCAGTTACAAAGCGTTCAACAGTGTCCCCCACCTTCCAAGGATAATTCCAAAAAGAATACCTTTCAAATATCACATTTTTTCGAGGAGTGCAATACTTTTGAAATTCTTCCAGGACCTCATCCACAGTCTGTGTTTCGTCATCAGGAAAACTAAATGTCTCATAAATCTGTACTGCCTCTTCTCCCACACAGTTCAACAAGACAGCAACCTGCCTCTTTGCCGAAAAACGGTCAGCTCCAGACGCCGTCAAATACACACGAAAAGCTTGCTCCCATCGCCTCCACTTCTCTGCCAGGTTTCCTTGGAGCACAAGAGGACACGGGGGTCGAAAAGAATCCATCTTCTGACACCATGTAGTGTCTCTCAGGGAAACCCTGGACTTCGGCAATGAGGAAAAGCAGTCTTCACTAGGCTGCAGCCATAGTTTATTAAGCAATCACATAGAGCAATGACATCGCCCCACAAGGAGGGAGTAAGGGAGTAAAAAGGATGACTGGGAGGGGAATAGAGTACAACTTAAATACCTGTATCCCAGCTAATGGGATACAGGTGTGCACAATGAGATTCCACACTTAAAGACACATACATCACATCTAAGACGTCTTCCCTTCCTGGTTCCCCAGCTGGTTCTTCCCACCATTCCTCTGTGCACAACCAGTCCATGACATTGCTCCACCCCTCGGCCTCTGTCCCCACAAGGCAGGTTCCCCTGACCTGATCTGGTTCCACAGCCGCTGCTTCCCTTCTGCCCCCATGGAAAGACGGATCAGGAGGCATCATTCTGTCACCTGCAAGAGAGAAAATGTAAACAGGACGCCAGGAGTGCCTGCTTCTCTCACAGGTGAAACGGGATCTCTAACTACAGGTGGGCCTTTGAGAAAGCCTTACCTGCTGAGAGCATTTGGACGTTTGTGCCCATTTCATATGTCAGTTGTTTAGAAATACATCTCCCCTCCCCTGGACCCTTCTTCCCAACTTCCTCCCCCCAAAACAAGATGAAAAGAACCCTCAGATGAGTTGGAAAAGCAACAGAATGAGACCAAACGGAGAAAAACCACCTTCCTCCTTACCCAGTGGCCTCTCTCTGGTGTCCAACGGAGGCCTCTCTGCCTCACAGGAATCCAGGTCCATTTCTGCAAAATGATCCTTTCCCTGAAAAAGAAACAAGGATTCAAAACAGGGAATGGTGAGAAATATATTAGAAAGAGAATGACAAAGACTTGAAAGGTGTGAGATCTCATTCCATGGATGCTTTCCCAAGAAATGGATGGGCCATCAGCAGACCATTATGGGATGTTCTCTGTCCTGTATGGAGCCCCTTGGGAGTATCCAGAGTAATGTCTCTCTCACCTGCTTCCTCTCCTCTGCCTGACTCAGGAGGAAACCTTCGGCCAGGGCCACCGCCTGGGAACTGGTCTCCGCTCCGCATTCCCTCACCCAGCTCTCCATCTCCAGGGGAAGGACAGCCAGGAACTGCTCCAAGATCACCAGGTCCAGCATCTCAGCTTTCGTGTGCCTTTCTGGCTTCAGCCACTGGTGGCACAGGTGGTAGAGTCGGCTGCAAACCTCTCGGGGTCCTTTGGCCTCCTGGCAGCAGAACTGCCTCAACTGCCGGCTCTGCACCTCTGAGCGGAGGGTGTCCTCCTCACCCAGGATCTTCTGCACTGGGTTTTCCCAGAATCCCCCACTGCTCCCAGTTTGGTTGGCATGGCCTCTTCCTGCTTCAGGGCCAGCTGAGTCTTGCTCATCCATCTGTGGTCTCAGGAAGCCTCTGAGAGATTGGAAGGAACCCTTTGGTCTTCTGCCAAGTTCTGTCCGTCTTAATGAGAAGCTCTAGCAAATCCTACAAAGCAAATACATTGTTCTGTTACAGAATTTGGAGGACGGGGGGGGGGGAGGAGGGAAATGGTTCCCTGAGCAAGCATGGATGAGTTTTGGAGGGAACCAGGACTGGACTTCACCACATCCCAGACCATGAGGTATCTTTCTGAAAAGAAAGAAGAGGAGGAAGAGGAGAATAAATAAGTCTCTAGCCTTCTAGCAATGCAAAATGTGGAGGCAACTGATGGGATTTCTGTGAGAATAATCAACCTGGTTTCTGCTGCCTACCAGTCAATGCATGAAGTCAGAACCGACTGACAAGGGAGACATTTGTTTCTTGTGAAAAATGGACGCTTGGCTCTAGTGGGGGTCCTCACCCGGGGGTCCTCAGGAGTTCCTCCCCACTCCCCTGCTTCTGTCTCCTTTTCTTGCACTTGGACTCTCTTCTCTGCCGCTCTCAAGACAGACTCCAGGGGTGGGATCCCTTTTTCTTTGCTCTGAGGGCCAGGTATGTATCTGGCCAACAGTTTGAGGGCCAAGTGGATGGGGCCAAAGACATCTCCCTTGAAGCTTAGGGTGAAGGGCAGAAAATTTATTATTCTATTAGATATCTTAACACACACACAGCCATTGATGCCAAGGTCCCTGGAGGCTCAGTGAGTAGCAGCGCCCATTTCCGGCTGGTTTTCCAGCAACAATCCCTTTGGGACAGAGAGGATGTGGTCCTGGGATGCCCTGCTCTGGGTGCGAGGGGATTGCTGCAGTGGCCTCCGTGTGGAGCTGCCCTTGGAGACACTGGGAAACTGGTTTGCAATGCAGCAGCCAGACTATGGGATGGGATCCAGACTCTCTTTATTCCTGCCCTTTCTCTCCCCCCTTTCCTTCCTTCCTCGTCCAGCTTTGGAGAACCATCTGCCCATGTTTCCTCTGTTGTGCAATGACGCTGAGCGAAGTCACACAGAGTTAAAGTCCCAGGGACTCCTTTGTTCGAAGAAGGGAGATTTCGTGGGAGCCATTTGGGATCCTGTGATCTCCCGGAAGGAGAGCGTTGCAGACCTGGCCCCTCCCTGGCAGGCCCCTCTCCTCCTCCCCCTGCATGAGCAGACCAGCCCCCCCCCCAGGCTGGCCCCCTCCCCTGCTGCAGCCCTGGGACCCCCACCACCTCCCCACTCACCAGATCCCAGGAGGGGACAGCCAGGCAGCCCTTGCAGGAGAGGGAGGGGCCTGGGCTCTGGAGGACCTGGCCTCCTCTCTCTTGCTTCCTGTCCTCTCTAGGAAGGCAGCTCGGTTCCCTTTAACCCTTGCAAAGCCAAGTCCGCCCAGGTCAGCCTTCTCTCGCTTGGCAGAACCTCAGCTGTTTATTATTTTTTATGGTTTTAGGGGGGGGGCTACGCCAATGCCCAGATATCCTTTTGGGGGTGAGGCTCTTGGTTGGACTCTGAGCCTCTCCTTCCCTTGGCCAGAAACCGGAGGAACAGCTTGCAGGGAAAAGGGCTTTGCAAGAGGCATAGCTGTCAACTTTCAGATTTGAAAATAAGGGATCCGCAGTGTTAAATACTCAGCTGGAACAAGAGGCAGAGGCATGTGTAGGTTCCAAATGTCCTTTATTATTGAAAACAGAACTAGACTTCAAGAACAGCCATGTTGCCTGTGAGCCTGCCCGAGCCAGACTGGCTGGCTGCAGCCAAAAACTGTTAGTTAGCTTGTTTCTAATAGGAGTGTTCTCCCACCAAGCTCGTCTGTAATTGGCTAGGTCGCGCCAGGAGGCGGACCCTGTAAGGTGGTTGAACAGCTCCTATTGGTTCCAATACATAACAAGCAGCCTCACCTATCCCGGGGACAGTCACATGGCTGTGATGGGCGGAGCCAGAAGCAAAAGTGGGCGGAGCAGCAATGTAAACTGTATTTTACTCCACACAGAGCTACCTCCACCAGCATCCTGATCAAACTACAGTTTCCATGATTCTCATTCCACCTGTGTGTGAATGTGCTCTACGTATATGCACCAATGGATACCGTTCAAGAGGCCGGCATCTGGGTCAGGCCCTGCCAGAGATCTTAAGGCTGGAGGAAGTGGCTGCTGGCAAGGCATAGTAGGGGATCTGTGTAAAGCAGCTTGGATCCCACCGCATGATCTTCCTGCTGGTTTTGCACCCACAGCGGTGCATAGCATATGGTTACCAGGTTTTTTTCAATGAATCCAGGGACACTTTAAAAAAAATCATGCTTTATTATCCATAATTACATGGTTTTCATGGGGATCCAGACTGTACACTCCTGTGCTCCTGGCAAAAAAATCAAAGCCCTAGACAGGATCCAGTAAAAAGCTGGATGTTTATTCTTCGGAGGAAAATAAATACCTGTACAAATAAATAAATTCTCTAATAGTTATAATTCCTCAGGTTTCAGGACTGAACTCTATCTCAAATAGCTAGAAATATTTTTCGGAGGGGGAATAAATCCCCTCAGCCTTGACGATACAGCAGGTTAGTTCAAGTCTTTAAAAGGAGAAATGAAAGAGCCTGAAAGCCTGGCTGTTGTGTCAGGCGGCACGGGGGGGGGGGGGGGAGAGAAGAGCTTTGCTCATGCTCAGAAGCACTCTTTCCCCCTGAGCCATGTATTATGTATTGAAGTTCTCACCCTAGGCCACTAGGGGTGCGTGTATATAGTTCATTCTGCTGCAGTTTTCACTCAGGTCAGCATATGCAAATGAAGGATTGTAAACTGACGCTCAGGGATTGGGTAGCTGCAGAAAGTTGTTACTGTTGCTTTGTAGCTGAGTTCTATATAAGCAGGTTGCTGAGCCCTTCAGCTCAGTCCTGTTCCAGCCTGAGAATAAACAAGAGCTGTTTGGAAATCACTGTGTCGTCTGCTGTGTCCACCCACGACTTAACACCATGAGTGAGCCTGGTGCATTGAGGCATCCTGGAGATCAGCAGGCTGAGAAAGGAAAGCCTTTCTCTGCAGCCTCAGACGCAGCAGCAGCAGCAGCAGCAGCAGCTGAGCTCCTCCTCCTCCTCCAGCTGAGCCTCCTTCCAAAGCCAGCTTGCCTTCCTTCCTTGCCGCTGGAGGGGGGAGGCAGGGAACAAAAAGCTCCTTGCCTGCTCGTCCGCTAGTTCAAATGCAAAGAAAGAAATAAGAGAGGAGGCGAAGAACAGAACACATGTGGGGAAGCCCCTTAGCGCTCCATGAATTTGAGTGAGGGAAAGGCTCAAAACAGTAGGGGAAAGGAAGGGCTTGGGGATGCTGCTGACACAAAGTCAGCTGCCATTTAAAGCAACAGCAGGGAATGGAAAGCGCCCAGGTCCCGGGATCAGAGCCACTGGAGCTGAGAGCGATCCAGGAGTGCTTGCAGCTGGCTGCTACTCCATCGTGGACTGGGCAAGGTGAAGCAGACGGGACTCACGGAACTCACGAGGGGGACGAGGCTTGGGCTTGAGCGCCTGGCAAAGGAGCTCCGGGAGGGACCAGCGAGTGGCAACCGAGGCGGCCAATGAAGGCTCAGCTAGGTGGGTTTTTGTGTTCTTGTTCTGCTCCCCTGGCTTGCAGCATCCAATCCTTAAAGGCAGAAGGCGGGATTTCTTCGCTGCAGCCTTTAACCCTTCATCGCCCGTGACTTGTGAGCCGGGCAGAAAAATATACAGTAATATACGGGATTTTAAATCATCCGGGACAGCATCAAGAAACGCATTTAAAAACGGGATAATCCCGCCGAAAACGTGATACTTGACACCACTGGCAGGAGGAAAGGAACCTCCTCCACAAATTCAGGAGTGGAGAGATAGGAGGGGATCCGAGGGTCATCTAGTCCAACCCCCACCAATGCAGGAATCTCAGCCAAAGCATCCATGGCAGATGGCCAGCCGATCTCTGCTTAGAAACCTCCAAGGAAGGAGAGTCCACCCCCTCCCAAGGGAGACCCTTCCCCTGCCAAACAGCTCTTAGAAACAGGTAGGTGGCCGTGTTGGTCTGCCATAGTCAAAACAAAATAAAAAATAAAAAATAATCCTTCCAGTAGCACCTTAGAGACCAACTAAGTTTGTTCTTGGTATGAGCTTTCATGTGCATGCACACTTCTTCAGATAAACTGAAATAGAAATCAGGCTCTTAGATGTCCCTCAAGGCAGCGGGTCCTGAGTTCAAGCACTACTGAAACAATCACACTGGCTACCAAGGAGGAACCAAGCGAAGTTCAAAATAAATAATTCCTAGACCTGGAAATATAAATTTGGCTAAAAGTTTTGGGCATGCCTCGGACAAAGGTGTGAAAAGAATGTTGCTAACAGATTCAGCCCTGAGCAGTTAAGAAAATCGGAAGAAGATGTGGACTTTACAACGGTATGTGGAGGAGGGAAAGGAAGGGGGGGAACCCAGGACTCTATGTTTGTTTTGCCTCAATATTTTACTTAACACGGGCGAACCCCCCCCCAAGAAAATCCACTTTCACTGGGAAATAGCAAGCAGACTTTAAAAATTGAGATTGAACTTGGCAGAAAAGATTGGATGTTATATGTATAAAGTGTACGGAATTGAAAACAAGACTTGGAAAGCTTTAATAGAAATGGAGGACATCTGACTGGTAATGGCACAGCAAAGATAGATTGTTGTGGAGATCCCGTGAAGCAGAGCACCACTTCAAAGGTGGATGATTGATATTGGCCTTTCTAGAGGTGACTGGTCCTCCTGGAAAGGAGTGGATGCAATGCTAGCGGGGGAGAGAGTCCTCTATCGATACCATCAACATACATCTAGCTTTGGTATCCATTTTATCATGTTCTCTATTCTGAGCATGTGCAGCAGCCTGCTGCTCTGCTGTGGCATCTGCTTCAACAGCCACAAATGGCTTTCGCCTCTGGACGTAGTCTGTCCACACTTCTTTAGCTTCTAACCAAACTTGAGCCCTCTTAGACCACTGTATGTAATTAGTGGAGTTCAACTTTGGAAAAGGAACCTGAAAATTTTCTACTGCCATTCTTGAGGTCTGCTGCTACGCCCTCCGTGTGCCCTTGCTTCTCTTTCCCCCTTGAGATTTGTATTACTCACTTTTCAGATGCTCTGAGCCTTTTCTGAAGCCTTTAAACTTCCCTCCGTTTCTTCACTAGCAACCTTCCACCGTTTGCTGTTTTTAGTAGCAAAAAACAAACAAAACCCCAACACAACGGGAGATCAAGCTAGCCTTTCGCAGCTAATAAAGCTGTAAATCTTCACTTACGCAGCTCCTTCAACTTTCACAGCCTCTCGGTTCCTGGATTTATGACCAAGCCAGTCTTCTTTCACAGGAAGGCTGCTTTCACTGTCTCTGCACACAACACAGCCTCACAGCCTTTAAAAACGTCTGGGTCCATAACCTAAGAGATTTTTAGTGTACTGGTCCAGTAAACGCTTCTGCTGCGCAGACCAGCAACACTTCTCTTTGCAGAGCATTAAACAAGTCCAGCAGTGGGGTTCTAGTTGCAGCAACGAAATGATGACACACGGAAGCCCGTCTTTCTAAAGACAGGTTTATTGCAGACTGATAACAAACATTCCTCCAGAGCTTTCAGACATGATTGCTCCACACCCCAGAGGCAAACCAAAACAAAAGCTCTATATATACTGAGCAGCTTAACAACTTAACAAGCTTAACAATTTAAATCATGTGACTTTGCTAATTTGCCAATGTCTCAGGTTTCAAACCCTAACGCATACTGCTTGAGCCTGCCTTGTAGAATTTTAAGCATAACCTTTCTAGCGTGTGAAATGAGCGCAATTGTGCGGTAGTTGGAACATTCTTTGGCACTGCCCTTCTTTGGGATTGCAATGTAGACTGATTTTAGGAATAGGAATAGGAATAATTTATTGGCCAAGTACATTTTCCAACATACTTGGAATTTTGCTTCAGCTACATTGCAATGTAAACATACCTTATACAAACACTGTTTCACTCACAATACAATGACACAGCAAAGAAACCCCACCCATAACTGGCCTCGACTTCTGCTACACAACTACAAATTTAACAATTTAATGGCACAAGGGGAAAAACTGTTCCTGTGCCTGGCCATTTTTTGTGTATAAAGCCCTGTAGTGACATCCAAACAGATGATGACCAGGATGCAAAGGATCTGCGACAATTGAAATTGAACAAAACTCATTATGCAATGGCAGTAAACAATCAATACAAAATCTGTAATAAGGAACACTCAGGAAGTCTGACGCATAGAAAAATACTTTTATTTTATGTATTTTATGTTTTGAAGGTTATTAGTTGATGTATTAATTCTCTTTTTTTCTTTGTTGGTGTACTTTGTTGGTGATCGAATTTATTTTATTTTATTTTTCTGTATGGTGTATTAATTTGTAAACCACCTGTCCCAGTGGTGCCGACTTGAATAAAATGTTGGAGGGGAGCCAAGTAAGGCCCACCTTGCACAATCAATCACATGATGTATGCAAGCCATTTTTTAATTAATTTTTTAAATTGATTTTCCACATATCAAAAGTTAAAACTTATTTTCAATAACAAAAAGTACATCTTATTTCTAATTCGTTCGTTCGTTCAGTTGTTCAGTCGTGTCCGACTCTTCATGACCCCATGGACCAGAGCACGCCAGGCACACCTATCCTTCACTGCCTACCGCAGTTTGGCCAAACTCATGTTAGTAGCTTCGAGAATACTGTCCAACCATCTCATCCTCTGTCGTCCCCTTCTCCTTGTGCCCTCCATCTTTCCCAACACCAGGGTCTTTTCCAGGGAGTCTTCTCTTCTCATGAGGTGGCCAAAGTACTGGAGCCTCAACTTCAGGATCTGTCCTTCTAGTGAGCACTCAGGGCCGATTTCCTTGAGAATGGATAGGTTTGATCTTCTTGCAATCCATGGGACTCTCAAGAGTCTCCTCAGCACCATAATTCAAAAGCATCAATTCTTCGGCGATCAGCCTTCTTGATGGTCCAGCTCTCACTTCCGTACATTACTACTGGGAAAACCATAGCTTTAACTATACGGACCTTTGTCGGCAAGGTGATGTCTTTGCTTTTTAAGATGCTGTCTAGGTTTGTCATTGCTTTTCTCCCAAGAAGCAGACGTCTTCTAATTTCGTGACTGCTGTCACCATCTGCAGTGATCATGGAACCCAATAAAGTGGAATCTCTCACTGCCTCCATTTCTTCCCCTTCAATTTGCCAGGAGGTGATGGGACCAGTGGCCATGATCTTAGTTTTTTTGATGTTGAGCTTCAGACCATATTTTGCGCTTTCCTCTTTCACCCTCATTAAAAGGTTGTTCAATTCCTCCTCACTTTCTGCCATCAAGGTTGTATCATCAGCATATCTGAGGTTGTTGATATTTTTTCCGGCAATCTTAATTCCGGTTTGGGATTCATCCAGCCCAGCCTTTCGCATGATGAATTCTGCATATAAGTTAAATAAGCAGGGAGACAATATACAGCCTTGTCGTACTCCTTTCCCAATTTTGAACCAATCAGTTGTTCCATATCCAGTTCTAACTGTAGCTTCTTGTCCCACATACAGATTTCTCAGGAGACGGATGAGGTGATCAGGCACTCCCATTTCTTTAAGAACTTGCCATAGTTTCCTGTGGTCGACACTGTCAAATGCTTTTGCGTAGTCAATGAAGCAGAAGTAGATGTTTTTCTGGAACTCTCTAGCTTTCTCCATAATCCAGCGCATGTTTGCAATTTGGTCTCTGGTTCCTCTGCCCCTTTGAAATCCAGCTTGCACTTCTGGGAGTTCTCGGTCCACATACTGCTTAAGCCTGCCTTGTAGAATTTTAAGCATAACCTTGCTAGCGTGTGAAATGAGTGCAATTGTGCTGTAGTTAGAGCATTCTTTGGCACTGCCCTTCTTTGGGATTGGGATGTAAACTGATCTTCTCCAATCCTCTGGCCACTGCTGAGTTTCCCAAACTTGTTGGCATATTGAGTGTAGCACCTTAACAGCATCATCTTTTAGGATTTTAAATAGTTTAGCTGGAATATCATCACTTCCACTGGCCTTGTTGCTAGCAAGGCTTTCTAAGGCCCATTTGACTTCACTCTCCAGGATGTCTGGCTCAAGGTCAGCAACCACACTACCTGGGGTGTATGAGACCTCTATATCTTTCTGGTATACTACCTCTGTGTATTCTTGCCACCTCTTCTTGATGTCTTCTGCTTCTGTTAGGTCCTTTCCACTTTTGTCCTTAATTGTGGTAATCTTTGTACGAAATGTTCCTTTCATATCTCCAATTTTCTTGAACAGATCTCTGGTTTTTCCATTCTGTTATTTTCCTCTATTTCTTTGCATTGTTCGTTTAGAAAGGCCCTCTTGTCTCTCCTTGCTATTCTTTGGAAATCTGCATTCAATTTCCTGTATCTTTCACTATCTCCCTCGCATTTTGCTTGCCTTCCCTCCCCCGCTATTTTTAAGGCCTCATTTGCTTTCTTGCATTTCTTTTTCATTGGGATGGTTTTCGTTGCTGCCTCCTGTATAATGTTACGAGCCTCCATCCACAGTTCCTCAGGCACTCTATCCACCAAATCTAAGTCCTTAAACCTGTTTTTCAACTGTGTATTCATAAGGAATTTGATTTAGATTGTATCTTACTGGCCCAGTGGTTTTTCCTACTTTCTTCAGTTTAAGCTGGAATTTTGCTATAAGAAGCTGATGATCAGAGCCACAGTCTGCTCCAGGTCTTGTTTTTGCTGAGTGTATAGAGCTTCTCCATCTTTGGCTGCAGAGAATATAATCAATCTGATTTCGATGTTGCCCATCTGGTGATGTCCATGTGTAGAGTCGTCTCTTGTGTTGTTGGGAAAGAGTGTTTGTGATGACCAGCTTGTTCTCCTGACAGAACTCTATTAGCCTTTGCCCTGCTTCATTTTGAACTCCAAGGCCAAACTTGCCAGTTGTTCCTTTTATCTCTTGACTCCCTACTTTAGCATTCCAATCCCCTATAATGAGAAGAACATCCTTCTTTGGTGTCATTTCTATAAGGTGTTGTAAGTCTTCATAGAATTGGTCAATTTCAGTTTCTTCAGCACTGGAAGTTGGTGCATAAACTTGGATTACTGTGATGTTAAAAGGACTGCCTTGGATTCGTATCGAGATCAATCTATCATTTTTGAAATTGCATCCCAGTACAGCTTTCGCCACTCTTTTGTTGACTATGAGGGCCACTCCATTTCTTTTACGGGATTCCTGCCCACAGTAGTAGATATGATAGTCATCCGAACTGAATTTGCCCATTCCCTTCCATTTTAGTTCACTGGTGCCTAGGATGTCAATGTTTATTCTTGCCATCTCATTTTTGACCACAACCAGCTTACCAAGGTTCATGGTTCTTACATTCCAGGTTCCTATGCAATACTTTTCTTTACAGCATTGGACTTTCCTTTCACTTCCAGGCATATCCACAACTGAGCGTCCTTTCGGCTTTGGCCCAGCCGCTTCATCAGCTCTGAATCTACTTGTACTTGTCCTCCGCTCTTCCCCAGTAGCATGTTGGACGCCTTCCGACCTGAGGGGCTCATCTTCCAGCGTCATAACTTTTATATGCCTGTTGTCTTTGTCCATGGAGTTTTCTTGGCAGGGATACTGGAGTGGGTTGCCAGTTCCTCCTCCAGGTGGATCACGTTTGGTCCAAACTCTCCACTATGACCTGTCCATCTTGGGTGGCCCTGCACGGCATAGCTCATAGCTTCCCTGAGTAATTCAAGCCCCTTCGCCACGACAAGGCAGTGATCCATGAAGGGGCTTATTTCTAATAACATATATAAAAACTTTCATATTCTTTCTCACTTTATATCATGACTTCCTCAAATCCTTCCTTGCTGATTTCATTATAATACATCTTTAGCAGGCTTCTAAATAATTTTAAACATTCTTATTTATAATCCTCTAACATTCCTTTTCTATCATTGTCTATATTTACTATCTTAATTCTAATTAATTCCTATTCTAATTACACACCTAAGCCTCAATTTCTTCCAAAACTTTTCCACTTTATCAAATATTACAATTTTTTTTAAAAAAATACACTTTAAAATTGCTCCAATCTTGCTCTATAGTCGCCTTCTTCTTCTTTTTTACAAATAATATTTATTAGACTTTTCCAATTACAACCAAATTACCATCAAATTACAATACATGATTAACTTTTTCTAACCCCCCTTTCTCTCACCAAGAGGAGCATACCAAATAAACCCCCCTCTCACTAGGGTGAACAGTTATGATTTGCCAATTTAATCAATTCTAATACACATATCATCTTAACCCCACGGACTTCCCCGACTCCCGCCCGTTGACTCCCACCTTAAACCTAATTTACAGTTATTACCAATTAATCCCCATACTATTTCCTCTCTTTCTTACATTTAATATTATTTCTTACAAAATACTTTTCCAATTTGCAAATCCATTTCCTCATTTTTTAACTATCCTCCACACTCATTGTATTTCTAAGCTTCCATTATTTATTCCCCAATCTATTACAACAGCCTAATTAAAATTAAATTTACTTTCTTCCCCCCTTTATTCACCATTCATTTTAAGACCATATCATTGTCCATTACCGTTCCATATGTCGTACCATAGTAACAAAAGAATTTCAACAAAGTTCATAAGTTTTTCAACCCACCCCATCCCTTTCGAAAACCGAAATTCCAGAGTCCTGGGAAACTGGCTTGTACTCCATTCTTATCTCATATGTCCTTGAGAGTTTTTCAACAACCAAAGTCCGTACCGCCTTCCGCCGGACATTCTTTTTTCCTACAGTTTTCCCATTTTTTCTTCTTGATGTTTTCTGCCTCCTTGTTTTTCCTTCTTTCCTCGACGGGTTGAATCCACCATTTTTTCCTTGGATTTTCTTCTCTTCATTGTAGTTTTCCTTATAGCTCTCGCAAAAGGTCCTAAATTCTTTTTCCTGCACAGCTAAGTCCACAGCTGGTACTGTCCCCGTTAGCTGGTTTAGCTGATTAATTCCTTCCGTTAACTTGCACAAAAGTTCCAAAACTTTGAGTTTGAAATCTTTAGTCCATTTCCTTTTGGGCATCCTCAAAATCCATAAAAATCCATAAAGTCAATAAAAACCATAAAGTCCATAAGGTCAGTAAAGTCAATAAAGTCCTTAAAATCCAACAAGCTTATGCAGTCCAAATATTATTTCCAAGAGAGTGCAATAATATCTTACAAGCTTCAGAAATTTCCTATTTACAAAGTCAATAAATTGCTTCGGAATTCAAAGTTACACTGCCTCCACTTTTTTCAACGTTAAGGGAACCGACTTCCATTTTTAGAGTTCCCGAAAAATTCAGAATTTAAAATCAATTTTCGTATTTTTATCCCAATCGGTACTTACAGAGTCCAATTGACCGAATTTCTGGAGAATTTGGCGCTCTCCCCCGTCGGTACTGCTACTTCCCACTACGGGGCTAGCGATAGACCCACAGCCCCCACGCCTTCAACCTCGCTCGTCACGGCTGCCCTTACTAGGGCAAACCGGAGAGTAAGGGAGGCGCCCTGGGGGGCCCGCCGGATCCCATGGCACCAGGACTCTCCACCTGGTGTTTTTGGGGGGTTGAGGCGCAGTCTCGACACCCCCTTCCCCCGCAACGGCGGAGAAACCTCGGACGCGAGGTTTCTCCCGACCGGCGAGGATGGCGCCAAACCGGAAGTCACTTTAAAATTGCTCCAATCTTGCTCTATAGTCGCCTTCTTCTGGTCCCGGATTCGTCCAGTCATTTCGGCCAGTTCCATATATTCCATCATCTTCATTTGCCATTCTTCTATTTTTGGTATGTCCTGTGTTTTCCAATTTTTTGCAAGCAGTATTCTCACCAGTGTTGTGGCATACAAAAAGAATCTTCTGTCTTTTGGGGGCATTTCTTCTCCTACTATTCCAAGTAAAAAGGATTCTGTTTTTTTTTAATAAAAGTATTTTTAAATACTTTTTTGAATTCATTATATATCATTTCCCATAAGTCTTTTACCTTTGGACAAGTCCACCACATATGATAAAATGATCCTTCTTTCTCTTTACATTTCCAATGTATGCAAGCCATTTGAATGCCAATGCCTATAATGTCTTTATTATTATTAAGAATTTATAAGATTTTCCAATTAAAAAGCCAAAAATGATACAATATAGGGTTAAACTCTCCATACTCCCCCCTCTCCCACTGAAGGGAGCAACAAATACAAAACCCCCCTCTCACAGAGTAACAAAAATCATTTCACATTTAACCTCATATTTTCCGAATCATAACATAAAGCTGACCCTCTTCCTAGGTCAGTTAATTAAATTCCCATCATTAATTCCTAAAGTGACTTCCTCATTCCCCCCTTACTGATTTCCAAATTATCACATAATTCCAGTTTTCTTTAATCTTTAAATCTAATTTAAAATCCACTCATCATTTTTTCCCTTTTAACATTTCTCTACTTCCGCCTCATAATATTTCTGTATTTTTTCATTCTCTTAGCCAAAATTTTCCATATTACTCATATTCCCCAAACCCTTTACCTTATCATACTCCTCCCTCCCTTGTGGTCACATAATTTTGTCTTTCAAAACATTATCCGTTATCGCAGTGTCCGTATCCAATTGTCATAACCATAATGAAATAAAATATTATTTTAAATTCTAATATTTTACCCTATACCCTCCCTTTCGAAATACCCACCCCATGAGTCAAAAATAGCAAAGTCCTGTAACTGTCCATCTAGTCGCAGCCCCGTAGCCTTCTCAGGATCCAATGGCAGCAGCCTATGTAAGTTCACTTGATTATCATCCTCCTGGATAAAGTCTTTAACATTGTCACAATCTTCCTGTGTAAAAACTCCATTTAATGTGTCCTGTTCCAATTCCTCCTTTTCAACATTGTCAAGACTCCCTTCTTCCTTTTCCTTTTGTTCTGGTATAACATCCTCCAGGTTACTCTCAGTCTCCAATTCTTTATTTTGTGAAATTGACTTCAATCCTTCTGCCAATTGCCCAATGCTGTTGATTCCCATGGCTACTTGCTGCAAAAGTTCCAAGGCTTGTTTTACAAACTGCGAGGACTGTTTTCCCTTTGTCATCTCAAGGTCGGGTTTCAACTTGCTAGTCACAACAATTTATTTCTTGCTGAGTAGGTCCTTACTGCATCAGTGCACCATTTTTTATATGTTGTTAGTATCCGCACCGTCTGGACCTCCGGGAAGCAGGAAAATACATTTTCCATCTCTATCCATATCCAATCCACTTTTAAAACTAGATACCCCCATACAGAAGGCTTCTTTGTTTCAGTCACATTGATAATAGCTTCAGCTACAAAATCACACTGTCTCTTAATCTTCAGCGGAGAGGGACTGACTTCCGTTTTTAGAGTCCCCTCCGAACCCAATTCAGATCAGATAGGGATCCCTATAGCATTTGCTGACCAAAGCAGGTACCTGTCTGTTGGCGTAGAGTGGAGCTTCGGCCCCCCTGCTGCTCTTCCTGCTTTCGTCCCGCCTTATCTTGAGATGCCGTAAATCTTCCTCCAGCTTCGCATTCCTGTTCCACCCATGCCGTCTTTGTTTGCAACTCCTTAATTCTTGCCTCTGCTTCTGCCTGAACTTTTTCTACAGCTCCCTCCAAAGCTTTTTGCTCCGCTAGCTGCCGTTCCAGCTCAGACATTCTCCTCTTTCACAAGCAACTTACAGAAGACTCTGAGAAAGCTGTCAGGGATACTCCTTCCCTTGGATGTTGCTCATGAGTAACGACAAGCCTTCTGGTAAGCTAAAATTATTTATAGTCCATAATGGAATTAGTCTCTGCAGGCACGTCTGCTCAGTCAGTTTCAGTTTCTCGGAGTGGCGGGCTTTCGTGCACCTGCCAACACAACCAATGGGTCGGCACTCTAAAATGACGTCTACATCTCCTCCTTTCCCCCCTCTGCTCATTTTGTGTCTGGGACTGATAGTGCTTGGTCTCTGCCCTGTCATCTCAAAGCCTTGCATCTCTCCCTCTTCCGGAGACATTTCCTGACCAGGGCTGGAGGAGGGAGATGAATCTGTGGAGATTATGGGTGGCTGTTTTCTATAACCCAGTGACCCCCCTTCCCTGGAGGAAAGGCTATCTTCTCTCCCAGCTCTAGCTTGCTCCTCTCTCTCTCCCTGCTCCTCCCGAGAAGTCCCTCTGTCCCTGACAAAACTATTTGGTAACTTTATCTGCTTCTTTTTGGAGACCCTTGGGGTTCTGTTCCATTCCAGGGCAACCACCCCATTCAGGTCCCCCATTAGTATAATCTTTTCTCCCACATACTCTATTAGTACCTCTTCCAAAGATTGGTAAAATTCACTCTTTTCTTTTCATTAGGGGCAAATATGCCAATAACTATTCAATTTTCTCCCTGGACCGTTATTCTGATGATTACTATTCTACCTGCTGTATCCTTATAAATCATTTTAGGCTCTAATTGTGGTTCTGCATAAATAACAACTCCCGTTCTCTTGTTTTTATCCGAAGAAATAAATTCTAATCCCAGCTTTCTATTGGATAAAATTCTGGTGTGTTGCGCAACATGAGTTTCTTGTAGGCATATTAAGTGAAGCTTCTGTTTACATATGTTCTACCTTATTTCTTTTAGTTTTTTTATTTAATCCATTAACATTCCAGGCTAATGTTTCCAAATCCATAATCAGCTTTATTTATCGAACTTTCAATAAGTCTATAAAGACATTTTTAAAAAGGAAAAAATTATAAGTCAATAAAGATATACGATTTTAAATTACCACCAATCTATAAAATTATATATCAACGGAAAGATAATTTAATCAAGAATAAAATCCAAAAGGTTTGTTCAATTACCCATATTCTATCAAATGTTATAGCCAAATAACCAGAAAAAGGAAGCACAAATTGCTTAGGTAGACTTTTGTCAGTGTGTTATGGGATTGCTATCAAGTTAGTTGGTTTTTTGTGTTCTTTCATTTAGTGAGGTTGTAAAACATAATAAAATTGTAGAAATGGCAGAAATAGTTGATTGGACACCCAGAAGCGATGTAAAATTGCAGTATTAAGTGAACAAGGCTACAGTTATGAAGAAATTAGAAGAGAGATTGGGGAAAACTTAACCAAAGCTGGCCTTTCTATATTTTTGAAGAGGTATAAGGATCATAGAATCATAGAGTTGGAAGAGACCACAAGGGCAATCCAGTTCAACCCCCTTCCAAGCAGGAAACACCATCAAAGCATTCCTCACAGATGGCTGTCAAGCCTCCGCTTAAAGACCTCCAAAGAAGGGGACTCCACCACACTCCTTGGCAGCAAATTCCACTGCTCAACAGCTCTTACTGTCAGGAAGTTCTTCCTAATGTTTAGGTGGAATCTTCTTTCTTGTAGTTTGAATCCATTGCCCCGTGTCCGCTTCTCTGGAGCAGCAGAAAACAACCTTTCTCCCTCCTCTGTATCACATCCTTTTATATATTCGAACATGGCTATCCTATCCCGCCTTAATCTTCTCTTCTCCAGGCTAAACATACCCAGCTCCCTAAGCCGTTCCTCATAAGGCATCCTTTCCAGGCCTTTGACCATTTTGGTTGCCCTCCTCTGGACACGTTCCAGCTTGTCAGTATCCTTCTTGAACTGTGGTGCCCAGAACTGGACACAGTATTCCAGGTGAGGTCTGACCAGAGTGGAATACAGTGGTACTATTACTTCCCTTGATCTAGATGCCATACTCCTATTGATGCAGCCCAGAATTGCATTGGCTTTTTTAGCTGCTGCATCACACTGTGGACTCATGTCACGTTGATGGTCTACCAAGACTCCTAGATCATTTTCACATGTACTGCTCTCAAGCCAGGTGTCACCCAACCTGTATTTGTGCCTTTCATTATTTTTTTTGCCCAAGTGTAGTACTTTACACTTCAGATTCTGGGGCAGTGCTTTTGGTCAGCAGAGGGTGTCACAGGGCCAGCCTACTTTCCCTTTAAAGCACACTTGAGTCTCCAGACTCCCATCATCCCTAACTAGACAACTCCCATCATCCCTAACTAGCAGGACCAATGGGGAGGGATGATGGAAACTGTAGTCTGGGAGCCGCTGGGGACCCAAGGTTGGGAAACCCTGCTTTAAAGCAACTTTTGCGTTTGGCCTTTAAAGATGGGACCTGTCCACGTTTGTATTTTCTTGTATCGTGTTTTCCTCATGACCTTTGTGCGTTTATTTTTTTATTTTTAAGAGGGCAAATTGAAAGAGAAGTTGTATGGGAAGTTGCAGAAGAATGAAAGGTTGTGTTTGAAAAAAAAACACCCCAAAACCTGGGGGGTGGCCTCCTCAAATATTGCATGGGGGGGCAGAGACCCATAGGCCTTTAAGAGTTAGCCCCTACTCCCTATACCCACAGGTCTTAGGATGGTTACAAATAAAAATACAACATAAAAACACAAAACATCACATTTTAAAAGGGCATTAGATGTCAATCAGCCAAAGGTCTGGTTTAAAAGGTGCAGATTTGCCTGGCTCCTAAAGCTGTATAATGGTTTTTCCAACCTCTGTATGAATTCTTTGATGCTCAGTGAGATTGGAGCTCTGACTGAAGCTCTTTCCACATTCCACACACTGATATGGTTTCTCCCCTGTATGAATTCTTTGATGCTCAGTGAGATTGGAGCTCTGACTGAAGCTCTTTCCACATTCCACACACTGATATGGTTTCTCCCCTGTATGAATTCTCTGATGCTTAGTGAGAGAGGAGCTCATACTGAAGCTCTTTAAACATTCCACACACTGATATGGTTTCTCCCCTGTATGAATTCTCTGATGCTTAGTGAGATAGGAGCTCACACTGAAGCGCTTTCCACATTCCACGCACTGATAAGGTTTCTCCCCTGTATGAATTCTTTTATGGGAAGTGAGATGGGAGCTCAGTCTGAAGCTCTTTCCACATTCCACACACTGATAAGGTTTCTCCCCTGTATGAATTCTTTTATGGGAAGTGAGATGGGAGCTCAGTCTGAAGCTCTTTCCACATTCCACACACTGATAAGGTTTCTCCCCTGTATGAATTCTTTTATGGAAAATTAGGCTGGAGATCCGACTGAAGCTCTTTCCACATTCCACACACTGATAGGGTTTCACCCATGTATGAATTCTTTTATGGGAAGTGAGATGGGAGCTGCTATTGAAGTTCTCTCCACATTCTACACAATGATAGGGTTTCTCCCCTGTATGAATTCTCTGATGCTTAGTGAGAGAGGAGCTCGTACTGAAGCTCTTTCCACATTCCACACACTGATAGGGTTTCTCCCCTGTATGAATTCTTTTATGGGAAGTGAGATGGGAGCTCAGTCTGAAGCTCTTTCCACATTCCACACACTGATAAGGTTTCTCCCCTGTATGAATTCTTTTATGGAAAATGAGGCTGGAGATCCGACTGAAGCTCGTTCCACATTCCACACACTGATAGGGTTTCTCCCCTGTATGAATTCTCTGATGCTTGGTGAGAGAGGAGCTGTGATTGAAGCTCTTTCCACATTCTACACACTGATAGGGTTTCTCCCCTGTATGAATTCTCTGATGCTCAGTGAGAGAGGAGCTCTGACTGAAGCTCTTTCCACATTCCACACACTGATAGGGTTTCTCCCCTGTATGAATTCTTTTATGGGAAGTGAGATTGGAGCTCTGACTGAAGCTCTTTCCACATTCCACACACTGATAAGGGTTCTCCCCTGTATGAATTCTCTGATGCTTAGTGAGATCGGAAATCTGACTGAAGTTCTTTCCACATTCCACACACTGAGAGGGTTTCTCCCCTGTATGAATTCTTTGATGGGAAGTGAGATGGGAGGTTCTATTGAAGCTCTTTCCACATTCCACACAATGATAGAGTTTCTTTACAATGAGATTTTGTTGATGGGAAGTGAAATGGGATCTCTGACTGCAGCTTTCTCTACACTCCAAATTTTTATGTGGCTTCTCCTCTCTGGGGATTTTGTCGTGGTCACCTTTGTTCTCAATTTCCGATGCATCACAACCTGCAGTGGAGACTAAAAGGGATTAGAGTCTCAGGAACAATTGGAGAAGAACTGAAGGGAGTAGGGTGTAGGGTGTGTGTTCATTACCTGTGTTGTTTGTCATTAACCAACAAATTTATTATTAGATTCTGATGAGTTGTTGAATGTTGCTTTGTTTGATATATATCAAAATTGTAATATCATAAAATATATATATATATGGATATATATATATATATATATATATATATATATATATGGATATGAATTTTTTTTATTGTTGTTCAGTTATCAGATATACAATATTTACCATAAATAAATAAACGTTCCGAACAAACAAACAAAAAATAAAAAACAGAAAACAATTGCTTGATTTTGTTGATACCCCTAACAGGTTCCAAATTCAATACATTTGTAGAAAGAAAATACAAATACAGCAATAATAATACAAATAAAATAAACAAAAATAAAAATATTGTATCATTAAGCAAAAAAAAATGACTAGTATAAGTTGGTCATTTTAAAGTTAATGTTCTTTCTATATGGGATCAGATTATTATTATTATTTATGTTTCATGTTTATATATGTGTTGGAAGCCACCCAGAGTAGCTGGGGTAACCCAGCCAGATGGGGAGGGTATAAATAAAAATTATTATTGTTACTATAGTGGTACCTCGATTTAAATATTATTGTTAATATGTTTGTGTAAGGTCCTCAGTTAGTTGCTCATGAGTTACCAAGCAAAACTCCGACCTTTCCTTTTGTAGTTTTATTGTGCATACTATCTATGTACAGTGCAGAGCTAAAAAGTTCATGTCTGTATCAAACGCCGGCAGAATCCAGGAATGGCCCCGTCCAGTTCTGACCCCAACAAAAGCGTTTTGGTATACGAATACCGCGCTTTCCAGCCTTTCGTTTCACCCCTCGACGCCTTTGGCGTGACGTAAATTGAGTGCCTCCTCCCTCACCCCTTGGGCTAGTTGTGTGCTGGGTCTTTCCAGCATCCTCAGAGCCTCGACCCTCCATCCCCTGAGTCCCATGCCCCTCCCCACTGGAAGCCTCGCTGCTTCCGCTGCTGCCAGAGGAGGTGCTGCTGGTCAGGTTGGGCAGGGGCTCCCTGTAGCATCCCAAGAGCCCTTCTACCACCTTGCACTGTGCCAGGGACAGTTCCCTGACAGTTTGTATACCGAGGTACCACTGTATTACTATCATCATCATCCTCTTCATCCTCATCACTGCTGCTACTACCACCTGAGATTCAATAAGCCTGGCTCTTCTCTGGGATGGATTTTGTTTGGCCCAGTCATGGAATCCCCTCCATCTCCAATGTCAGTCGTCTCTTTGGTCAACCCAAGACTGACAGGAGCAAAAACAAAAACGGAAAACCTGAAGCTACTTATCTTTCCTAACAATTCTGAAGCTGACATTTAAGATGGCCAGGGCAGTTCAGAGCAGCCCAATCGTGGTAGAAAAAGGAATAATGTGAGGAATATTGTTCAAAGAAAAAACCCCTTGTAATTTACTGTTTATTGTGGGGGTGTTAGGTTCCCAGGTGTTATAAGGGGCGCTGTTGAGCTCTGTGAAAATATATGAGGTTGGTCCCATAGAGGTATTTTTTGAATTCCCAGGCAGATATGATGATCCCAAAAGGAGCCTTACCAAGAGAGGCCACGATCCCACAATTCTCCTCCATAACGTCCTTATGCAGAGCTCTCTGTTCAGGATCCAGCAATGCCCACTCCTCGTCTGTGAAACGAACAGCTACATCTTCAAAGCACACAGGACCCTAAATGAAAAAGGGAAATGTCCTCCTCTGAGACAGCATCAATATCATCTGCTACACAATCCTCTGTTGTTTCCTTCCTGTAAATTGCGCTGTTTTTTCAATAGGATTGCTTTGCTGCACATTTTATTTGTGGATGCTTATTTTCTACTGTAATTCACTCTACGCGGGGCTGCCCTTGAAGCTGTCCCATAAACTCCCGCGGGTGCAGAATGCTGCAGCGAGGCTCCTCAGGGGTCCCTGCCATGGGAGCCTATTCACCCAGTGATTTTCCAGCTGCACCGGCTCCCAGTGGAGTACAGGGTCAGGTTTAAGGTGCTGGTTTAGACCTTTAAAGCCCTATGCAGCCTAGAACCACTGTACCTACGGGACCGCCTCTCCTGGTATGCCCCGCAGAGGACCATAAGGTCCATAAATTGCGTCACTCTAGAGAAAGTCTAGACACCCTAAGGAAGTCAGATTAGCCTCAACCAGAGCCAGGGCCTTTTCAACACTGGCTCCAACCTGGTGGAACGCTCTGTCTCATGAGACCAGGGCCCTGCGGGATCCGATATCTTTCTGCAGGTCGTGTAAGACAGAGTTGTTCTGCTTGGCCTTTAGCTTGGAATCAACTTGATCCCCTCCCCCTCTTTCTTTTTCCTTTTGTGATGGAGCTCCTATTTGGGGACTTCCCTGGCTTTTTTCTGGCCCACGTAGGACCAGTCTGGATAGTTGGCCTTGGTGAAGATTTGACGTTTTCTTCCTCAAACAGTTTTATGATTTGAGTTTCTACTGAAATGAGGCTGCATTTTGATGTTGTATTTTAATCTTGTTTTCAAGTTGCATTTTAATAAAAAAAAAAATTATACCTGGTGTTAACCACCCTGAGCCTGGTCTTGGTTACAGAGAGTGGGGTATAAATTAAATTTTATTATTATTATTATTATTATTATTATTATTATTATTATTATTTCTTCATTTTAACAATGGGTATTTGTCCCTGTACAAATAGGTGGTACTCCACCTTGTGTTTTCCAAGTCATTCTGCCTACGCAAGCATTCCAGTTTCCCAGATGGAAGGATCCACTTTCTCCTCTCCTCGTGAGCTGTTCTGTGGAGTTCCCTCCCATTGCCCTAAAGTCAAATACAAGGGGTTCATGGGGGCATGCAGAGGGGGAGGAATGGGGGGCAGGCCCTATTTTGCAGCGGATGGGGCTGGTTAGGTGAATCCAGGCCACTATTTGTTTTCATATCTCAACTGCTTAGAAAACAATTTTAGCATTCACTGATCAATATAGAAATAAAATAAGCCTATTTTGGATGGCCATCTGTCTTGGATGATCTAGCAGAGATTCCCGCAATGCAGGGGGTCTCCTGGCTCTGAGAGACAAGCAGGGAGGGTGGCTTCTGGCAGAAGGAGAGGGAACCACCAGTGGCTCCTCCTTCTCCTGACTCACCTCAGCCTCTCGACCTCCCTCCTCTCATTCGCCTCCTTCCTCTTCTGACTCTGATTCTGCACTGCATTCTACCACAGAGTCTCCCAGCTCACTCAGCCCCGTGACCCCTTCAGCTTCTGACACCTCCTCTTCCCAGCCTTCTCCCTCTTCTCCCTCTGACTGCTCATCCTTCTTCTACCTCCACTTCTTGGGCTCTGAGCCATCTTCCCTTCCTGGTTCCCCGGCTGCTTCCTCCCACCATTCCTCTGTGCCCAACCAGTCCATGACAGTGCTCCATCCCTCAGCCGCTGTCCCCACAAGGCAGCTTCCCCTGACCTGATCTGGTTCCACAGCCACCACTTCCCTTCTGCCCCCATGAAAAGACGGATCAGGAGGTCTTGTTGGCTTCATTCTGTCACCTGCAAGAGAGAAAAGGTAAGCAGGACACCAGGAGTGCCTTCTTCTCTCACAGGTAAAACATCTATGATAGCCATGTTCAAATATATAAAAGGATGTCATATAGAGGAAGAAGAAAGGTTGTTTTCTGCTGCTCCAGAGAAGCGGACACGGAGCAATGGATTCAAACTACAAGAAAGTAGATTCCACCGAAACATTAGGAAGAACTTCCTGACAGTAAGAGCTGTTGGACAGTGGAATTTGCTGCCAAGGAGTGTGGTGGAGTCTCCTTCTTTGGAGGTCTTTAAGCAGATGCTTGACAGCCATCTGTCAGGAATGCTTTGATGGTGTTTCCTGCTTGGCAGGGGGTTGGACTGGATGGCCCTTGGGGTCTCTTCCAACTCTAGGATTCTATGATTCTAGGGCATCTCTAGGTTTGTGCCCATTTCATATGTTAGTTGTGCAAAAATACATCTCCCCTCCTCTGGACCCTTGTTCCCAACAGTCTCCTCACAAAACAAGATGAAAAGAACCCTCAGATGAGTTGGAAAACCAACAGAATGAGACCAAAGGAAGAAAATCCACCTTCCTCCTTACCCAGTGGCCTCTCTCTGGTGTCCAACGGAGGCCTCTCTGCCTCACAGGAATCCAGGTCCATTTCTGCAAAATGATCCTTTCCCTGAAAAAGAAACAAGGATTCAAAACTGAGAATGGCGAGAAATATTACAAAGAGAATGACAAAGACTTGAAGGGTGTGAGATCTCATTCCATGGATACTCTCCCAGATAACGGGTGGGCCATCAGCAGACCATTATGGGATGTTCTCCACCCTGCTAAGAGCCCTTTGGGAGTATCCAGAGGAAAGTCTCTCTCACCTGCTTTCTCTCCTCTGCCTGACTCAGGAGGAAACCTTCGACCAGGGCCACCGCCTGGGAACTGGTCTCCGCTCCACATTCCCTCACCCAGCTCTCCATCTCCGGGGAAAGGACAGCCAGGAACTGCTCCAAGATCACCAGGTCCAGCATCTCAGCTTTCGTGTGCCTTTCCGGCTTCAGCCACTGGTGGCAAAAGTGGTAGAGTCGACTGCAAATCTCTCGGGGTCCTTTGGCCTCCTGGCAGCAGAACTGCCTCAACTGCTGGCTCTGCACCTCTGAGTGGAGGGTGTCCTCCTCACCCAGGATCTTCTGCACTGGGTTTTCCCAGAATCCCCAACTGCTCCCAGTTTGGATGGCATGGCCTCTTCCTGCTCCAGGGCCAGCTGAGTCGCGCTCATCCATCTGTGCTCTCAGGAAGCCTCTGAGAGATCGGATGGAACCCTTTGGTCTTCTGCCAAGTTCTGTCCGTCTGAATGAGAAGCTCTAGGAAATCCTAGAAAGCAAATACATTGTTCTCTTACAAAATTTGTAGGACGGGGGGAGGGAATGGTTCCCGGAGCAAGCATGGATGAGTCTTGGAGGAAACCAGGGCTGGACTGCACCACATCCCAGACTATGAGGTATCTTTCTGAAAAGAAAGAGGAGGAGAAAGAGGAGAAGAAATAAATCTCTAGCCTTCTAGCTATGCAAAATCTGGAGGGAAATGAAGGGATTTCTGGGAGATGAATCAACCTGGTTTCTTCTGCCTTCGAGTCAATGCATGAAGTCAGAACTGACTGACAAGGGAATCCCTTGTATCTTGCGAAAAATGGATGCCTGGGTCTAATGGGTGTCCTCAGGAGTTCCTTCCCACCCCCACTCCCCTGCTTCTGTCTCCTTTTCTTGCAGTTCGACTCTCTGCCGCTCTCAAGACAGACTTCGGGGGGGGGGTCCCTTTTTCTTTGCTCTGGGGGCCAGGTATGTATCTGGCCAACCCCCTGAGTGCCAAGTGGGTGAGGCCAAAGACACTTCCCCTGAAATTTAGGCAGGTATTTTAGCATTAATATTCTGTTAGATAGCTTAACACACACACAAGGTCCCTGGAGGCTCAGTGAGTAGCAACGCCCATTTCCGGCTGGTTTTCCAGCAACAATCCCTTTGGGACAGAGAGGATGTGGTCCTGGGATGCCCTGCTCTTGGTGGGAGGGGATTGCTGCAGTGGCCTCCGTGTGGAGCTGCCCTTGGAGACACTGGGAAACTGGTTTGCATGCAGCAGCCAGACTATGGGCTGGGATCCCTCTCTTTATTCCTGCCCTTTCTCTCCCCCCTTTCCTTCCTTCCTCGTCCACCTTTGGAAAACCATTTGCCCATGTTTCCTCCGCTGTGCAATGACGCTGAGCGACGTCACGCAGAGTTCAAGTCCCAGGGACTCCTTTGTTCGAAGAAGGGAGATTTCGTGGGATCCATTTGGGATCCTGTGATCTCCCGGGAGGAGAGCGTTGCAGACCTGGCCCCTCCCTGGCCGGCCCCTCTCTCTCCTCCCCCTGCATGAGCAGACCAGGCCCCCCCCCAGGCTGGCCCCCTCCCCTGCTGCAGCCCTGGGACCCCCACCGCCTCCCCACTCACCAGATCCCAGGAGGGGACAGCCAGGCAGCCCTTGCAGGAGAGGGAGGGGCCTGGGCTCTGGAGGACCTGGCCTCCTCTCTCTTGCTTCCTGTCCTCTCTAGGAAGGCAGCTCGGTTCCCTTTAACCCTTGCAAAGCCGAGTCCGTCCAACTCATTCCTCTCTCGCTTTGATTAACCTTGGCTTTTTATTCTTTTTTATGGACTTAGGGGGGCTCCAATGCCCAGATATCCTTTTGGGGGTGAGGCTCTTTGTTGGACTCTGAGCATCTCCCTCCCTTGGCCAGAAACCGGAGGAACAGCTTGCAGGGAAAAGGGCTTTGCAGGAGGAAAGGAATTCAGGAGTGGAGAGATAGGAGGGGATCCGAGGGTCATCTAGTCCAACCCCCAGCAATGCAGGAATCTCAGCCAAAGCATCTCTGCTTAGAAACCTCCAAGGAAGGAGAGTCCACCCCCTCCCAAGGGAGACCTTTCCCCTGCCAAACTGCTCTTAGATGTCCCTCAAGGAAGCGGGTCCTGAGTTCGAGCACTGCTGAAACAATCGCACTGGCTACCAAGGAGGAACCAAGCAAAGTTCAAAAGAAATAATTCCTAGACCTGGAAATATAAATTTGGCTTAAAGTTTTGGGGATGCCTCGGACAAAGGAGTGAAAAGAATGTTGCTAACAGATTCAGCCCTGAGCAGTTAAGAAAGGAAAATCGGAAGAAGATGTGGACTTTACAATGGTATGTGAAGGAGGGAAAGGAAGGGCGGAGCCCTAGACTCTATGTTTGTTTTGCCTCAATATTTTACTTAACACCATCCCACCCAGAAAATCCACTTTCACTGGGAAATAGCAAGCAGACTTTAAAAATTGAGATTCAACTTGGCAGAAAAGATTGGATGTACAGAATTGAAAGCAAGACTTGGAAAGATTTAATAGTAACGGAGGACATCCGACTGGTAATGGCGCAGCAAAGATAGATTGTTGTGGAGAGCCCGTGAAGCAGAGCACCACTTCAAAGGGAGAAGCCAGTTCTGGTGGATGATGGATATTGGCCTTTCTAGAGGTGACTGGCCCTCCTGGCAAGGAGTGGATGCAATGCTAGCGGGGGAGAGAAGCTGTGCGAAGAAGTTTGGTGTGCAACGGGAGGAGAAGATGGCGACGGTCGGAATGTGGCACTTGGAAAGAAGAGTGACCTTATCCATACGGAGACATTACTTATTATAGAATCATAGAATCATAGAGTTAGAAGAGACCCCAAGGGCCATTCAGTCCAACCCCCTGCCAAGCAGGAAACACCATCAAAGCATTCCTGACAGATGGCTGTCAAGCCTCTGCTTGAAGACCTCCAAATTATAATTCCGTCTGCTTGCTGGCATATATCAGAGGCTGTGAACGTACTGGACTTTGGATGCAATTGAAAGAGATGAGAAGACAGCTCCGGCGTCCGAGGCATGGGAAGTCCATATATAAAAATTGTTATAAAAATTAGGTATAGTTGGAATTGTTTTAATTGGGAATTGTATAATTAATTTGGATTGTAATATGATCGGTAATTGAAATAATTTCAATGAGATTTGTTGAGATTTGTATTGGAAAATAAATAAATGTAATTAAAAAAGAAAGAAAGAAACAATCGCACTGACTACCAAGGAGGAACCAAGCAAAGTTCAAAAGAAATAAATCCTATTCTCAGCATAAATGAGTAATACTTTCTGGTGCATGCTTCTTATGCTAATATACAAAAGTATGCCATTTCCCTTTCCAGAAATGCTTAATTGGTAATTCAATGGACTGAAAATGAATGGTTGTTGTTATTATGTTTAGGGAAGCTTTTAATAATTGATGGAGTATTGTATTTTAATATATTGTTGGAAGTCGCCCAGAGTGGTTTGGGAAAATAATAAATAAATATTGTTATTATTATTTCTTAAATTGATCATGTTATACTTCCGGCGGCGAGCGCCATTTCCAGCAGCTGGGAGTTGTCTCAGTTCCGAGACAGCTCCAGTTTCCTCGGGGGTAGGAGCCATCGCAACCACGCTGCAGGCTCCGGTAAACCACGGGGAGAGCGTCCCGTGGTCTAGGGTTTCTAGCGGGCCCCAAGGTGCCGACCCCTTCTCAGGTTTCCCTTGTAAAAGGGAGGCTTGAGTGAAGGGGCCCCGGTACGGGGCTGAAGAAGCCGTCTCCAACCGTGGAAACGAAGCGGCAGCCGGCTGCTGGATTTGAGCGCTCCGTCTTTCCTCAAATTTGGATATAAAAGAAGCACTCTGTAAGTACGGAGAACAATTGGGACCCTAAAAGTTTAAAATTAGGCTTGCAGAGAGAAATTAAAATGAGGGAGTCCGTTTCTCTCTGATAGCGATAATTAGCACAGTAACGCCAAGAAACTGTTGCCATTAAATATTTGCTTTGAAGTTAAGAGCTGATTTCAGAGACTGTTGAAACCCCAGCTGGGGGAAGATTGAGATTAAGATTGATTGCTTTTTTATGGATTTACAACTCTTTTAACCTTCTGGCGAAGAATCTGGGCCAGGCTGAAAATGGCGGATTTCTATGCGCAGATGGAAAAGTACTGACACCCTGTGGTTTTCTTGCCTACTCAGATCCCACTGTCCCCTAGACTTAACAATAGAAAGATTTTGGTTTCAAATGAACTTACTTCAACAGAATGTTCTGGAAAAGTTTGCTCAGATTGAAACAACATTGAAAGACTCTGAAATAATTTTGATAGATTCTATTAGAGACCCACTTGCTAAAAAGGAGGAAAAGAATATTTCTCCAGTTGAAATCTTAGAAGAGGATTGTACACAAGCTCATAAATAAGAACAGCCTCCTAAGCGTGAGAGGCAGGGGGATTTTACTTTTCAAAGAACAAAGAACTTCTGGAGTGGCAGTTCAGGAGTTTTGGAATTGTATTGGAGCATGCAACAAGAGGAAAGTGGAGAAGAGATACTTTGTGAACTTATTACAATTACTTGTCAGGAAGATGGCCACATTCTGAAGAAGAAGAAGAAGATACAAAGAGTGTTCAGTGTTGAACTTGCGATGGTACAAACAACGGAATTTTTAGAAGGAGTTGGAAAGGATGGACTCTGGGGGGGAACAGTGGGGGAAAGGAAGGGAAAAAGGAAGAATAGAGATGGATAGAAGGGGGGTGGGGTAAAGAAGGAAAGTGTAAAGGGAATGGATATAAAAAGGCTGACCACGGATTTCTGAAACCAGAGGGAAAAAGATGTATATGTAATAGAAGTGTTATATTGATTTTGGTTAAGATAAGATTTAATAATAATAGATGTGCTGGAATCAGAGGATATATCGGCTTCAGCATTAGAGGTTAAATAAAGAGAGGATATAAGAGGTTGTTTAGGTAATACGTTATGCAGTTTGTTAGAATAGGTTAAAAATTTGAGGTATGGATGTAAGATTTAGTTTATGTGTGTTAAATAAGATTTTACAATGTTACAAAGTTACTGAAAGAAGATTAGAAATGAACGCAGAAGAGAGGACGAGAGGAAGTCCATTAATTAAGTTTAGAAACAAGATTAAGACAGTTAAGTTGATGTTTTTATTGTAGCTGTATTGTCAGGTAATGTATTTGTTTTCTTTTTTCTTTTGTTTGTATTTTGTATTTTGAATTGTAGTTTATATGTATCAGCCTTCAGCCTGAAGAAGGTTGATCGCCGAAGAATTGATGCTTTTGAATTATGGTGCTGGAGGAGACTCTTGAGAGTCCCATGGACTGCAAGAAGATCAAACCTATCCATTCTCAAGGAAATCGGCCCTGAGTGCTCACTAGAAGGACAGATCCTGAAGTTGAGGCTCCAGTACTTTGGCCACCTCATGAGAAGAGAAGACTCCCTGGAAAAGACCCTGATGTTGGGAAAGATGGAGGGCACAAGGAGAAGGGGACGACAGAGGATGAGATGGTTGGACAGTGTTCTCGAAGCTACTAACATGAGTCTGGCCAAACTGCGAGAGGCAGTGAAGGATAGGCGTGCCTGGCGAGCTCTGGTCCATGGGGTCACGAAGAGTCGGACACGACTGAACGACTGAACAATTATATGTATGTTTGTAGTACTTGTTTTTCTTTGTTATTTGTCAAAATACCAATAAATTCTTTATTAAAAAAATAAATTGATCATGTTATATACTCAGCTAGGATAAGAGTCAGAGTCAGCGCTGGTTCCAAATGTCCTTTTATTATTACTGGTAACAACGGAATTAGAACTCAAGAACAACCATGCTGCGTGTGAGCCTGCCCAAGCCAGACTGACTGCCGTGCGCCAAACCTGTGTTCTGTAAGATGAGTCCTTAGTTAGCTTGTTTCTCATAGGAGTGTTCGCCCTCCTAGCTCATCTGTAATTGGCTAGGTCGCGCCAGGAGGCAGACCCTGCAAGGTGGTTGAACAGCTCCGATAGGTCTACCTACATAACAGATCAGGTGAGTGTTCTCCTTTCGAAGGAGGCAGGTGGAATCTCCATGGATGCTATTAGCATAAAGTTGAACAGCTAGTGAAATATGGGAAGCCCTAGAGCATCTGCTTGGCATGCAGAATGTCCCATGGTCAAACCCTGACTTCTCCTTCAATGGCTGGATGAAATCCCTGCCTGAAACTCTGGGGAGCTGCTGCCAGTCAGTGTAGACCAGGGTCCTCAAACTATGTCCCATGGGCTGAATCCAGCCCACCGGGGTCATGAATCAGGCCTGCATGGTCATCTCAGAACCCGCCAAGTGTCTGAGGTTGAAAGCATCTTGCTGCCCGCTCAGTCAGTCACCGCTCTATAAACACCACAGGCGTGGTGGCGGCTCTACCAATGAAAGGCCAGGGGGTTTCGCCCGGGGACGGGGAAGTGTTGTCTTTTGGCTTGAAGAGCGAAGTTGAGGTTGGCGGAGGAAGGCAAACTTGGGTAGATTTGGTTTCCATACTGTTATATACTGAGCTGAATAGGATTCAGAATGCAGCAGTCCAATTGGTCCTAGAACAATAGGATCCAGAATGCAGCAGTCTGGTTGGTCCACAGGAGCCACCCAATCCAGCTCCAGGTGGAAGTGAATCCGCAGCCTGATTGGCCTACAGGAGTATCCCGGAATTAGCAAATCACGTGGGGCCCATTATGTAAATAATGTATATAAAGCAGACGTTTTGGGGAAACTTTCATTCCTCGCTACTATGAGCTGAATAAAGAGCATGAAATTCACTCTTGACTCGGAATATATTTCACTTACATAGACGTTTACTTTAAAGGTGGGAGAAGGAAGTTTCTGTGCAGCCATGTTCAGCACCTGCATGGACTGGGCGATGGGAGCACCTTCACCAACCTTCCGACTGCAGGAACAGCAACACAGCATTCCCGAGGAGCAGGTCCTGGTGCTGTGGACTCATATTTCCTCATGTGAGCACTCAAATGCAGCAGAGTAAACAGAAACAAAGCTGTGGAGGTTTTGTAGCATACCTCATTTATTTCTCCTAATTAAACAAATAAAAGAAAATAACAAACATGTACGAGAGAAACAGCTCTCATACAGCCATCCTGTCTCTAGACAGATCAAAAGAAAAATCCTGCAATACTAGAGCCGGAGGTCTCAAAGAGTAGCTTCCGCCCCCTCCTTTCTCACAGACTGAAAGTAAAACAACATGATCAGGTGATCCTTGCAATGGGAGGGATGAAAATATTGACATCCTCCCCCTTTTCATATCAACCATTGAAATATCTAATACACCTGTAATTTATGTACATATGCATCCATTTGTTCTTTGTTAACAACTTTAGACAACAAATCAGCAGGTATTTCCCCCCCCCCCCCCGGCAAAAAGGACACATTTATAAGTCCTCTTTGGATGTAATCTGCAAATATTTAGGTTTTTTGCTTGCAGCCCTCAAAATGAAGCAAAGTTATGCACAATTTGTTGTCCTGATAGACTTGTATAGGACAAAAAATTGCAATTTATCTTTCCCAATTTTGAACCAATCAGTTGTTCCATATCCAGTTCTTTTTTCCCCCAAGAGTTTATTAAATTAAAAAAAAAGTTCCATATCCAGTTCTAACTGTAGCTTCTTGTCCCACATAGAGATTTCTCAGGAGACAGATGAGGTGATCCAACACTCCGATTTCTTTAAGAACTT
The DNA here is from genome assembly GCF_009819535.1 of Lacerta agilis. NCBI lineage: Eukaryota > Metazoa > Chordata > Lepidosauria > Squamata > Lacertidae > Lacerta > Lacerta agilis. The sequence continues at coordinate 1,983,573 of NC_046315.1, forward strand.
GCCATAGTTTGCTGTGGTCAACACAGTCAAATGCTTTTGCCTAGTCAATGAAGCAGAAGTAGATGTTTTTCTGGAACTCTCTAGCTTTCTCCATAATCCAGCGCATGTTCGCAATTTGGTCTCTGGTTCCTCTGCCCCTTTGATATCCAGCTTGCACTTCTGGGAGTTCTCGGTCCACATACTAAGAGATTTTTAGTGTACTGGTCCAGTAAATGCTTCTGCTGCGCAGACCAGCAACACTTCTCTTTGCAGAGCATTAAACAAGTCCAGCTGTGGGGTTCTTGTTGCAGCAACGAAATGATGACACACGGAAGCCCGTCTTTCTAAAGACAAGTTTATTGCAGACAAACATTCCTCCGGAGCTTTCAGACATGACTGCTCCACACCCCAGTGGCAAACCAAAACAAACGCTCTATATATACTGAGCAGCTTAACAACTTAACAAGCTTAACAACTTAAATCATGTGACTTTGCTAATTTGCCAGCATCTCATGTTTCAAACCCTAACACCCCCTCTCGCTGGCAAACAACAGGATTACTTCAGACCCATTTCTTCACAAAAATTTTCATGACGCTGAAACCCAAGTGGTTTTGTAAAACCATCAGCTTGATTGTCATGACTAGGTCAGTAACTTAATTTAACAATTCCTGCTCTCACTGTTTGACAAACATTTTGAAAACGGATATGCAAATGTTTTGTATGTCCTTTAAACTGTCCATTTTGTGCTAACTTAAGACACGGTTGATTATCGCCACATAGAGTGATTGGCGTGATTACTTTTTCATACATCTCTTGTGCCAAGCATTTGTAAAATTCTAAGTCTCTACATAATTTGGACAAAGCACAGAACTCAGCTTCTGTCGATGACAAAGCAATCAGGTTTTGTTTCTTAGATCTCCATCCAATCAGAGTTACCAAATTTTATTACACAGCCAGGTACTGACTTTCCATCTTTTAAATTTGCCCAGTCACTATCTGTCCAGCAAGTAATCTGTGCTTGTCCTTCAGAAGATAATTCAAGACAAATATCTTTGGTTTATTGTAAATATCTTAAGACTCTTTGAATTCCTTTCCATGCATTTACGCTAGGTTTTGAGGGTTTCCTACTCAGCACATTAACAGCGTAAGCAATGTCTGGCCTACTCCATTGTGAGAGGTGAAGTAAGCTTCCCAGTGCTGACTGGAAAATTTCAGGACGCTTGAATTCAGCACTCTCCTTGAACTCATTGTCTTTTACGAAACCCATTTCCATTGGAGTTCTAACACCTGCACATTCCGTCATGCCAAACTTTTTCAACATTTGCAATATCTTGCCTTTTTGATTCAGCAGGAAACTGCCATTTTTGGTCCTATCTATCTGAACACCAAGACAGACCTTTACATCGCCAAGATTCTTAATTTTGAAGTGTTTATTTAACTCTTTGGCCAGTTTATTTACTTGTTCTTGTGTCCTTGAAGTATAAATCAGGTCATCTACATAAACAAGCAAAGATTCTCGAGTGTCTCCTGAACCTCGGAAATATAAGCAATTGTCAGCTTTGCTCCTGCTAAAACCAATGCCTACCAAAATGTCATTCAGACACTCATTCTAATTATGAGCAGATTGCCTGAGTCCATAAATGGATTTATGTAGTCTCCATACCTGATTTAATTTATTGTCTTTCAAACCTGGTGGTAGCTCCATATAAAGCTCTTCAGCCAGGTCTGAATGAAGATAAGCAGTTGAGACATCAAATTGACTCACTTTTAATCCTTTCTGAGCAGCAACCGCTAATAGTGCTCTCAGGGTTTCACTCCTTGAAGTGGGTGCATAAACTTGGGTGTAATGTAACCCCTTCCTTTGTGTAAAACCTCGAGCTACAAGCCTTGCTTTGTACTCTGGTTTCCCCATTGCTGTTGTCTTTATTCTATACACCCATCGGCAACTTACTGCCTTGGTACCTTCAAGGGCCATCCAGTCCAACCCCATGCCAAGCAGAAAACACCATCAAAGCACTCCTGACAGATGGCTGTCAAGCCTCCGCTTAAAGACCTCCAACGAAGGAGACTCCACCACACTCCTTGGCAGCAAATTCCACTGTCCAACAGCTCTTACTGTCAAGAAATTCTTCCTAATGTTTAGGTGGAATCTTCTTTTTTGTAGTTTGAATCCATTGCCCCGTGTCCACTTCTCTGGAGCAGCAGAAAACAACCTTTCTCCCTCCTCTATATGACATCCTTTGATATATTTGAACATGGCTTTCCTATCCCCTCTTAACCTTCTCTTCTCCAGGCTAAACATACCCAGCTCCCCAAGCCGTTCCTCATAAGGCATCGTTTCCAGGCCTTTGACCATTTTGGTTGCCCTGCTCTGGACACGTTCCAGATTGTCAGTATCCTTCTTGAACTGTGGTGCCCAGAACTGGACACAGTATACCAAGTGAGGTTTGACCAAAGCAGAATACAGTGGTACTATTACTTCCCTTGATCTTGATGCTATACTCCTTTTTTTGTAATAAACTTTATTATTTTAAAAAACACTCAGACGTATAACAAATATCACAACATTGAGAATTAAATACAGCAAAACATAACATAAAGGAAAGAGAAAGAAAAGAAAAAAAAGAAGGAAAGAGGTAAAGGAAGAAAGAAAAAGAAAAGTAATAAAAAGGAAAAATAAAGATATTTACATTATTACCAAAAAGGATAATCCAATACAAACATCAAAAACAAAAAATTGGAAAATAATTTCCACAAATTAAAACATTCTGATGTTAAATAAAAAAGACTATGCTATACTCCTATTGATGCAGCCCAGAATTGCATTGGCTTTTTTAGCTGCTGCATCACACTGTTAACTCATGTCAAGTTTGTGGTCTACCAAGACTCCTAGATCCTTTTCACGTGTACTGCTCTCAAGCCATCCTGTATTTGTGCCTTTCATTTTTTTTTGCCCAAGTGTAGTACTTTACACTTCAGATTCTGTGGCACTGCTTTTGGTCAGCAGAGGGTGTCACAGGGCCAGCCTACTTTCCCTTTAAAGCACACTTGGGTCTCCAGATGTTTTTGGACTACAACTCCCATCATCCCTAACTAGCAGGAGCAATGGGGAGGGATGATGGAAACAGCAGTCCGAGAGCTGCTGGGGATGCAAGGTTGGGAAACGCTGCTTTAAAGCAACTTTTGTGTTTTGCCCGCAAAGAAGGAACCTCTCCACATTTGTATTTTCTTGTGTTTTGTTTTCCTCATGACCTTTGTGCTTTTTTCAAGAGGGAAATTTTAAAGAGAAGTTGTATGGCAAGTTGAAGAAGAATAAAAGGTTGATTTGGAAAAAATAACACAAAAACTGGGGGTGGCCTCCTCAATAATTTCATGGGGGGGGGGAAGAGACCCCTAGGCCTTTAAGAGTTAGCGCCTATTCCCTACCCCCACAGGTTTCAGGATCAGTACTGTCAAGTATCCCGTTTCCCCTGGGATTCTCCCTTATTTTAAGCAGTTTCCCGCTGCTCTCCCTTATTTTTTATTTCCCTTAAATTTCCCGTTTTTAATGGAAGCAGCTCCTCCCCTGCTGGCCAGGGAATGGGTGGGAAGACCTCACCTACTTGAAGAGAAAAGCCTCAGCCCTCAAAACAAGTGGGAGCTCTTTCCTGTGCTTACAGGGGGGTGTATTCCTCCCCCTGCATCAGCCCCTATCCGTTGCCACCAAGCCCCTCAGCCGGCCAATAGGGTTAGCTGGCGGGCGGAGCCTGGCTACCTTTGAGCAGCTGTTGCTTTGTGTCCTTTTTGATGGGATCAGACAAGACGACGATGGGGCTCCATTGCGCGGAGCACATGGCTGCCCTCTTTGCTCCGCTCCGAGCCCGAGCCCGCTTGGAGTTTACATTGCTGCTCCGCCCACTTTTGCTTCTGGCTCCGCCCACCACTGACATGTGACTGTCCCCGGGATAGGTGAGACTGCTGATCCATTATTTTCAAATCTGAAAGTTGACAGCTATGTTCAGGATGGTTACAAATAAAAACACAACATAAAAACACAAAAGAGGGCATTTTAAAAGGGCATTAGATGACAATCAACCAAAGATCTGGTTAAAAAGTTGCAGATTTGCCTGGCTCCTAAAGCTGTATAATGGTTTTTCCGAACTTTGTATGGATTCTTTTATGGGAAGTGAGATTTTGGCTTTGAATGAAAGTCTTTCCACATTCCATGCACTGATAGGGTTTCTCTCCTGTATGAATTCTTTGATGGGAAGTAAGATAGGAGCTCTGACTGTACCTCTTTCCACATTCCCCACACTGATAAGGTTTCTCTCCTCTATGAATTCTCTGATGCTTAGTGAGATGGGAGCCATGACTGAAGCTCTTTCCACATTCCATGCACTGATAGGGTTTCTCCCCTGTATGAATTCTTCGATGGGAAGTGAGATTGGAGCTTGTACTGAAGCTCTTTCCACATTCCACACACTGATAAGGTTTCTCCCCTGTATGAATTCTTCGATGGGAAGTGAGAGAGAACCTCTCACTGAAGCTCTTTCCACATTCCACACACTGATAGGGTTTCTCCCCTGTATGAATTCTTTTATGGAAAGTGAGGCTGGAGATCCTACTGAAGCTCTTTCCACATTCCACACACTGATAAGGTTTCTCCCCTGTATGAATTCTTTGATGGGAAGTGAGAGAGGAGCTGTGATTGAAGCTCTTTCCACATTCCACACACTGATAGGGTTTCTCCCCTGTATGAATTCTTTTATGGGAAGTGAGATCGGAGCTCCTACTGAAGCTCTTTCCACATTCCACACACTGATAAGGTTTCTCCCCTGTATGAATTCTTCGATGGGAAGTGAGAGAAGACCTCTCAGTGAAGCTCTTTCCACATTCCACACACTGATAGGGTTTCTCCGCTGTATGAATTCTCTGATGCTTAGTGAGAGATGAGCTCGTACTGAAGCTCTTTCCACATTCCACACACTGAGAGGGTTTCTCCCCTGTATGAATTCTTTTATGGGAAGCGAGATTGGAGCTCCTACTGAAGCTCTTTCCACATTCCACACACTGATAGGGTTTCTCCCCTGTATGAATTCTTTGATGGGAAGTGAGAGAGGAGCTGTGATTGAAGCTCTTTCCACATTCTACACACTGATAGGGTTTCTCCCCTTTATGAATTCTTTTATGGTAAGTGAGATGGGAGCTTATACTGAAGCTCTTTCCACATTCCACACACTGATAGGGTTTCTCTCCTGTATGAATTCTTTGATGGGAAGTGAGATTGGAGCTCTGACTAAAGCTCTTTCCACATTCCACACACTGATAGAGTTTCTTTCCAATGAGATTTTGTTGATGGGAAGTGGAATGGGATCTCTGACTGCAGCTTTCTCTACACTCCAAATTTTTATGTGGCTTCTCATCTCTGGGGATTTTGTCGTGGTCACCTTTGTTCTCGATTTCCGATTCATCACAATCTGCAGTGGAGACAAAAAGGGATTAGAGCCTCAGGAGCAAATGGAGAACTGAAGGGAGTTGGGTGTGTGTTCATTACCTGTGTTGTTTGTCATTAACCAACAAATTTATTATTAGATTCTGGACTTCCGGTTTGGCGCCGTCCATGTCAGTCGGGAGCTGAAGAGCTCGGGTCCCTCGGGGGTTTTGGGGTTACCGTACGGGCCCCCTAAAGCCACGGGAAGAGCGTCCTGTGGACAGGCGGTCTTGTGGGCTCCAAGACGTACCGTCCCCGCTCCCGATTGACCCTCGTAAGGGGGAAAATCGGGCGAGCGAGGCTCCGGCATGGAGCTGAAGAGACTACTGCTCCCTGAGGAACGAAGCAGCGATACTGACATTTCTGAGCGCTCGACCCTTTCCTGATTGGATTTACAAATTAGAAGCCCTGTAAGTAATACTTCTCTATTGACTTTAAACCTTAAGGGAAAATTACAGTGAGAACGTTAAAAAGGAAGCCCGTTCTCCTGGACTGCTTTACAGATCAAGGTAATAACAAAGGAGCTGAGCCGCGGACTAGCGGGAAAAAGTTTGCTGGTCCTGCTGAACTTTTTAAAAGTCGCTTTAAAGTTGCTTTAACTACTATTTGAGACTTTAAAATAAGGAATTTGGTAAAGGAAGACCCTGCTCGCCCTCTGGATAGGATTCCGGGTCAGTTAGCAGGCTGCGTTACTTTGTGGTCGTTCTTTTTGCTACTGTTTACCAGCGGAGACATTTTAACTTACTTTTAGCTTGCTACAGTTACTTTTTGGACATGGGGGTTACATTGCAAGGAGACTATTAAAGAACTGCCTTGGACTGTTTTAAGGACTAACTTTTCTTGACTTTTGATGAACTTTTGGAACTTTTTTTGAAACTTTGAAGTGCCTGGAATTAAAACTTCTGTGTTGGGACTGCCTGGGACTCTTGACTCTGTTTCCCTTTGTTCTCTGGACTAGTATATTTGCCATCTGGTGTTTGCTTCTGGGAATGTTTTCGTTTGGATTCCCTGTGAATGTCTGAGATAGTGACAGTTACTGAAGTGACCTTGAAATACCAGCTGCAGAGTCTACAGGAGATGCAAGATAGTACAAGGTCTAAAGCTAAAAAAGACGAACGCAAAGCTTCTATTTCAGCAACTCTTCAGGAGCAGATGGCGTCAGCTATTGAGAGATTGAATGCAAATATTTTGGATTTGACAGAGAAGCTGGGGAAAGTGGGAGAAGACGTAAAACAAACGCAAGCAGATGTAAAACAAACACAGACTTCAGTGAATACATCAACAGAAAAACTTCAAGCTGAATTTAAGGACTCCACTCAGAGACTGGAAAAATCCATTAGTGTAATTGAGGAAGGAGTCAGGCAAAATAGAGAAGAAATTGATAAAATTGGTAAAGAGGTGAAAGTCCTAAAAAAGGAAACAGAAGAACTTAAAGAAGTTAAAGAAAAAATTAAACAGGTGGAGACAAAATTGGACAATATTGATGTAGAGAAAATTGAAAAAAATGGATCACAGCAAAAAAACGTAGAAGAGTCTCTCGCCTTTCTGCAGCTCCGGGAAAGGGAAGTGAACCTCAGATTGAGATCACTTCCAGAATTGGAGAAGGACAGCCTGAAGGACTATATAGCTAATGAATTTTCAACATTCTGGGAGCTGGAAGCGGACGACGTCTCAGCATTCATAGTGAAGGCCTTTAGATTTGGAACTAAAGGAAAGAGAAGCTCCAAAGTGGTCAATGACTGTTTGATAGTATTTCAGAATAGATATCAACGAGACCATATTTTGGACCTACATTACAAGAAAAACCTGGTGGTGCAACAGAAGAAAGTCATCATTTATAAAGATATCCCCAAATATTTCCTTTCCAAGAGAGTGGACTACGATTTGGCATCGGAATTAAGATCAAGAAAAATCCCCTATAGTTGGGAGTTTCCAGAAGGCCTAACGTTCAAGTTTAAAGAGAAAAGGATAAGGATAAAATCCCTGGCTGACAAACAAAATTTTTTGGATAAACACCTGGAAGACTTCAAAGGTTCTTCATTAGACCCGGCTAATCTGTACAGACTTCGAGGAATACCATTTCCAGGAGGACCAGGACCAGAAGTCGCAGAAGAAGACAAGAAAGGAGAGGCAACTGGGGGCGAAGAGTAGAAGATGGCTTTAAAATTGATGACATGGAATGTTCAGGGTTTGAACCAGAGACCGAAGAGACGCAGAGTATTTCACAATTTGGAAAAGAAGAAAATTGATATTATCTGTTTACAGGAGACTCATGTAGTCCGGCAGCACAGAAGGATTCTACAAAATAAAAAATTAGGCCAGGAATTCATATCTTCTGACAAAGTCAAGAAGAGAGGTGTTGTAATTTACGTAAAAGAGAAATACAGTCCAAGACAGCTATTTAAAGATGAAGAAGGGAGATACATTGCTATTGAAATTAAAGTACAAGGCGAAAAAATTCTGATTCTGGGACTTTATGCACCGAACGAAATCAATTTTATACAAAAAAATCAATGACTTGTTGATAGACTATTTGGACTACAAAATGGTTTTCCTCGGTGACTTTAATGGAGCTGTTTCCACATTAATGGACAGATCTCAAAGAACAAAAATTACAAATGATGGGAAACTCCCCAAAACATTTTTCGAAATGGTGGACAATTTGAATTTGGTAGATTCTTGGAGACTGAGGAATCCAACTGAAACAGAGGCAACTTATTTCCCAGAACCTCAACAGTCATGGTTGAGAATAGATTACATCTGGATTTCTAATGAATTGGCACCAAAAATACAAAAAGCAGAAATTGGCCCTAAGACACTTTCAGACCATAATCCTGTACAATTGAACTTGAAGTTTATCTCTAGAGACTTGTTTAGATGGAGAATGATGCAATGATGAGAGATGCCAAGCTGATAGAAAGCTTCAAAAAAGATGAAGGAATATTTTCAAATCAATTTGAATACTGATGTTGAGAAAAGAATAGTATGGGACGCTAGCAAAGCTGTGATGAGAGGGTTCCTCATAAGTGAAAAATCTAAAAAGAAGAAGCAACAAAACGCAGAAATGGAAAGATTGTTGAGACTGATAAAAGAGAAAGAAAAAGAATTAAGAGGACACCCCAAAAGTCAAAAAATACAAAAAGAAATTAAATACTTGCAGTCCCAATATGCTAAAATTTTGAATCAAGAAGTAGAATGGAAGTTAAAATTTATGAAACAGAGGACTTTTGAATCAGCCAATAAATGTGGAAGATTGTTAGCTTGGCAGCTGAAAAAAAGACAAAAAGCAAATACCATCACCAATATGGTAGTTAATGGAAGAAGTGTGGAGGATCCAGAGGAAATTAAATGGTGTTTTCAAAGATTTTATAAACAATTGTATAAGGAGGATAAAATAGAAGAATTAGAGATAGACCAATTTCTGGAGAAAAATGGATTACATAAAGTCCCAGAAGACAAACTATCTATGCTCAACCACCATTTCTACGCAAGAAATAGAAGATGCAATTAACAACATGCAAATAGGAAAGGCCCCAGGACCAGATGGACTAACTGCAAAGTACTATAAATCATTGAAAAATTGGCTATCACAGCCTTTGAAGGAAGTTTGCAATGACTTGTTAGAAGGAGGTAGGGCACCGGAGACATGGAAAGAAGCCTATATCACACTGATTTTGAAACCAGAATCGGATAAGACTTTGATGAAAAATTACCGCCCAATTTCGTTATTGAATGTGGATTATAAAATATTTGCTAATGTTTTGGCCATGAGATTAAGAAGAGTATTGAAGGATTATATCCACAAAGAACAAGCAAGTTTTTTACCTGGAAGACAAATAAACAACAATACAAGAATTATTGTGGATATTTTAGAAAAGTTAGAAAAGAATATAAACACAGATGCAGTACTGCTGTTTATTGATGCAGAAAAGGCTTTTGATAATATATCTTGGACTTTTATGAAGAAAAACTTAGAAAAGATGGGCGTTGGAAAACGATTTCTTAATGGCATTAATGCCATTTATACTGAACAAAAAGCTAAAATTAAAATTAACAGTGTGATATCGGAGGAAATTAGAGTTGAGAAAGGAACAAGGCAAGGGTGCCCTATCTCCCCTTTACTTTTCATCACAGTCCTGGAGGTCCTTCTGAACATGATTAGATTGGAGAAACAGATTAAAGGAATAAAGGTGGGAGAGAAGGAATATAAATTGCGAGCCTATGCGGACGATTTGATGTTATCCCTACAAGAACCAGAAAGCAGTATCCCCAAAGCCTTAGAAATAATTGAACTTTTTGGTCGTGTAGCCGGCTTTAAATTAAATAAAGTGAAAACCAAGGTATTGACTAAAAATTTGAACCCTGTGCAGACACAGAAGCTACAGGACCATACTGGCCTTAACTTCGTTAAAAAAGTGAAATATCTAGGAGTCAATCTAACCTCGAAAAATCTAAACCTGTTTAAGGACAATTATGAAAAAGTTTGGGTCGAGATAAAAAGAGACATGGAGATTTGGACTAGATTGAAACTCTCTTTGATGGGCAGAATTGCTGCCGTTAAGATGAATGTGTTACCAAAGATGCTGTTTTTATTCCAAGCGATTCCAATAATAGATAAACTAGACTGTTTTAAGACATGGCAAAAGGATCTGTCGAAATTTATCTGGCAGGGAAAGAAGCCCAGAATTAAATTCAAAATCTTAACAGACTCTAAGGAGAGAGGAGGCTTCGCCCTGCCAGATTTAAGGATTTATTACGAAGCAGCGGCCTTTTGCTGGTTGAAGGATTGGTTTAAATTAGACAATACTGATGTGTTGGACTTGGAAGGTTGTGATAATGTATTTGGATGGCATGCGTATCTTTGGTATGATAAGGTAAAGGCCCACAAAGCTTTCAAGAATCATATAGTTAGGAAAGCCCTATATCAGGTTTGGATCCGAAATAAAGATTTGCTGGAGAAAAAGACTCCCAGATGAGTGTCACCTGTAGAGGCCAAGGCGTATAAAAGACCTAATATGTCTGCGAGATGGCCAAGATATGTGGACATACTGCAGCGAGAAGGTGACTCTTTTAAGTTGAAAAGCTACGAACAAATGAAAGAAGAGGTTACCGACTGGCTGCAGTATCGTCAAATCTATGAAACCTTTAGAATGGACAAAAAAATTGGTTTTCAAACAGAAGAATCAAAGCTGGAAACAGAATTAATCGAATCAAACTCTAAAAACCTTTCCAGAATGTATAATTTGTTGCTAGAGTGGCATACAAAAGACGAAATGGTTAAATCTGTAATGATAGATTGGGCAAAGGATGTTGGACATAACATTATGATGGATGACTGGGAGAAGTTGTGGAAGGAAGGTATAAAATTTACTGCTTGTAATGTATTGAGAGAGAATATTATGAAAATGATATATAGATGGTACTTGACACCAGTGAAGTTAGCTAAGATATATCATGTTACAAGTAATATGTGTTGGGAATGTAAAAGTGTGGAAGGTACCTTTTATCATATGTGGTGGACATGTCCAAAGGTTAAGGCCTTCTGGGAGAAGATTTATAATGAACTTAAGAAAGTAATGAAAGTAAGAAAGAATGAATGAAAGAACTTAAGAAAGTAATGAAAATTACTTTTAGTAAGAAACCAGAGGCCTTGGAGATCAAAATGAAGCAGGGCAAAGGCTAATAGAGTTCTGTCAAGAGAACAAGCTGGTCATCACAAACACTCTTTTCCAACAACACAAGAGACGACTCTACACATGGACATCACCAGATGGGCAACATCGAAATCAGATTGATTATATTCTCTGCAGCCAAAGATGGAGAAGCTCTATACACTCAGCAAAAACAAGACCTGGAGCTGACTGTGGCTCAGATCATCAGCTTCTTATAGCAAAATTCCAGCTTAAACTGAAGAAAGTAGGAAAAACCACTGGGCCAGTAAGATTCAATCTAAATCAAATTCCTTATGAATACACAGTTGAAGTGAAGAACAGGTTCAAGAATTTAGATTTGGTGGATAGAGTACCTGAAGAACTGTGGATGGAGGCTCGTAACATTATACAGGAGACAGCAACGAAAACTATCCCAATGAAAAAGAAATGCAAGAAAGCAAAGTGGCTGACCAATGAGGCCTTACAAATAGCGGGGGAGAGAAGACAAGCAAAATGCGAAGGAGATTGTGAAAGATACAGGAAATTGAATGCAGATTTCCAAAGAATAGCAAGGAGAGACAAGAGGGCCTTTCTAAACGAGCAATGCAAAGAAATAGAGGAAAATAACAGAATGGGAAAAACCAGAGATTTATTCAAGAAAATTGGAGATATGAAAGGAACATTTCGTACAAAGATTACCACAATTAAGGACAAAAGTGGAAAGGACCTAACAGAAGCAGAAGACATCAAGAAGAGGTGGCAAGAATACACAGAGGAATTATACCAGAAAGATATGGAGGTCTCATACACCCCAGGAAATGTGGTTGCTGACCTTGAGCCAGACATCCTGGAGAGTGAAGTCAAATGGGCCTTAGAAAGCCTTGCTAACAACAAGGCCAGTGGAAGTGATGATATTCCAGCTGAACTATTTAAAATTTTAAAAGAGGATGCTGTTAAGGTGCTGCACTCAATATGCCAGCAAGTTTGGAAAACTCAGCAGTGGCCAGAGGATTGGAGAAGATCAGTCTACATCCCAATCCCAAAGAAGGGCAGTGCCAAAGAATGCTCCAACTACCGCACAATTGCACTCATTTCACACGCTAGCAAGGTTATGCTTAAAATTCTACAAGGCAGGCTTAAGCAGTATGTGGACCGAGAACTCCCAGAAGTGCAAGCTGGATTTCGAAGGGGCAGAGGAACCAGAGACCAAATTGCAAACATGCGCTGGATTATGGAGAAAGCCAGAGAGTTCCAGAAAAACATCTACTTCTGCTTCATTGATTATGCAAAAGCATTTGACTGTGTCGACCACAGCAAACTATGGCAAGTTCTTAAAGAAATGGGAGTGCCGGATCACCTCATTTGCCTCCTGAGAAATCTCTATGTGGGACAAGAAGCTACAGTTAGAACTGGATATGGAACAACTGATTGGTTCAAAATTGGGAAAGGAGTACGACAAGGCTGTATATTGTCTCCCTGCTTATTTAACTTATATGCAGAATACATCATGCGAAAGGCTGGACTGGATGAATCCCCAACTGGAATTAAGATTGCCGGAAAAAATATCAACAACCTCAGATATGCTGATGATACTACCTTGATGGCAGAAAGTGAGGAAGAATTGAAGAACCTTTTAATGAGGGTGAAAGAAGAGAGCGCAAAATATGGTCTGAAGCTCAACATCAAAAAAACTAAGATCATGGCCACTGGTCCCATCACCTCCTGGCAAATAGAAGGGGAAGAAATGGAGGCAGTGAGAGATTTCACTTTCTTGGGTTCCATGATCACTGCAGATGGTGACAGCAGTCACGAAATCAGAAGACGCCTGCTTCTTGGGAGAAAAGCAATGACAAACCTAGACAGCATCTTAAAAAGCAAAGACATCACCTTGCCGACAAAAGTCCGTATAGTTAAAGCTATGGTTTTCCCAGTAGTAATGTACGGAAGTGAGAGCTGGACCATAAGGAAGGCTGATCGCCGTAGAATTGATGCTTTTGAATTATGGTGCTGGAGGAGACTCTTGAGAGTCCCGTGGACTGCAAGAAGATCAAACCTATCCATTCTCAAAGAAATCAGCCCTGAGTACTCACTAGAAGGACAGATCCTGAAGTTGAGGCTCCAGTACTTTGGCCACCTCATGAGAAGAGAAGAATCCCTAGAAAAGACCCTGATGTTGGGAAAGATGGAGGGCACAAGGAGAAGGGGACGACAGAGGATGAGATGGTTGGACAGTGTTCTTGAAGCTACTAACATGAGTTTGGCCAAACTGCGAGAGGCAGTGAAGGATAGGCGTGCCTGGCGTGCTCTGGTCCATGGGGTCACGAAGAGTCGGACACGACTGAACGACTGAACAACAACAACAAAAGAAACCAGAGGCCTTTCTTTTGAGCATGACCAACCATGAGATACCCAGTCAGGATAGAGTGTTTTTTATGTATGCCACAACAGCTGCTAGAATTTTACTTGCAAGAAAATTGTAAGGTGAAGAGCTTCCGACAGTAGAAGAATGGCAAATGAAGTTGATAGACTTTATGGAACTTGCTGAACTGACCGCGAGACTCCGAGACCAGAGGGAGGAGAGAGTCCAACAAGATTGGAAGAAATTCAAGGACTATCTAAAAAATCGTGAAAAATTAGATATTTGAAGCAGAACCAGTTTGTTTAAATGGCTTGAGCTAGGTGCTGTTATATAAAATTGTATATAAGAAGTGATGTTATAAATGGCTTAGGTTTGTTTAGTAATGTTTAAGGTTATGTAGTTTAAGAAATGAATTATATATGGTTAGCCGCTATGTTTATAGTATATTAAGAATGATGATGAATGTTTTAGAAAAATAGTTACAAAGTTACCAACTTAGATTAGTTTTGAACGCAGTTGAGAGAGCGGGGGAAGTCCCCCTAAAGAAGATTCAAAAGTAGTAGTAAATAATGATTTATTTTGTGTTCCTGTCTTTGTTAGGTATGTATTTCTTCATTTATTATTTTTATTGTTGTTTAAATTTGTTTGATGTGTTTTCTTGTTTATTGCTATTGTTGTTATGGTTTTTTGTTGTATTCGTTGTTTACTGTAGAAAAAAAATTCTAATAAAAAATAATAATTTATTATTAGATTCTGATGAGTTGTTGAATGTTGCTTTGTTTGATATATATCAAAATTGTAATATCATAAAATTATATATATACGCATATATATTGATTTTGTTGATACCCCTAACAGGTTCCAAATTCAATACATTTGTAGAAAGAAAATACAAATACAGCAATAATAATACAAATAAAATAAACAAAAATATCGTATCATTAAGCAAAGAAAAAATGACTAGTATAAGTTGTTCATTTTAAAGTTAATGTTCTTTCTATATGGGATCAGATTATTATTATTATTATTTATGTTTCATGTTTATATATGTTTTGGAAGCCGCCCAGAGTAGCTGGGGTAACCCAGCCAGATGGGCAGGGTATAAATAAAAAGTATTATTATTACTAAAGTGGTACCTCAATTTAAGTATTATTATTATTGTTAATATGTTTGTGTAAGGTCCTCGGTTAGTTGCTCATGACTAACCAGGAAAACTCCGACCTTTCCTTTTGTAGTTTTATTGTGCATACTATGTACAGTGCAGAGCTAAAAAGTTCATGTCTGGATCAAACGCCGGCAGAATCCAGGAATGGCCCCTTCCGGTTCTGACCCCAACCAAAGAGTTTTGGTATACGAATACTGCGCCTTCCATCCTTTCGTTTCACCCCTCGACGCCTTTGGAGGACGGAAATTGCGTGCCTCCTCCCTCGCCCCTTGGGCTAGTGCTGGGTCTTTCCAGCATCCTCAGAGCCTCGACCCTCCATCCCCTGAGTCCCATGCCCCTCCCCACTGGAAGCCTCGCTGCGTCCGCTGCTGCCAGAGGAGGTGCTGCTGGTCAGGTGGGGCTGGGGCTCTCTGTAGCATCCCGAGAGCCCTTCCACCACCTTGCACTGTGCCGGGGACAGTTCCCTGACAGTTTGTATACCGAGGTACCACTGTATTACTTATAATATTATTATTATAGAATCATAGAATCATAGAGTTGGAAGAGACCACAAGGGCCATCCAGTCCAACCCCCTGCCAAGCAGGAAACACCATCAAAGCATTCCTGACAGATGGCTGTCAAGTCTCTGCTTAAAGACCTCCAAAGAAGGAGACTCCACCACACTCCTTGGCAGCAAATCCCACTGTCCAACAGCTCTCACTGTCAGGAAGTTCTTCCTAATGTTTAGGTGGAATCTTCTTTCTTGTAGTTTGAATCCATTGCTCCGTGTTATCATCATCAATGCTACTACCACCTGAGATTCAATAAGCCTGGCTCTTCTCTGGGATGGATTTTGTTTGGCCCAGTCATGGCATCCCCTCCATCTCCAATGTCAGTCGTCTCTTTGGTCAACCCAAGACTGACAGGAGCAAAAACAAAAACAGAAAACCTGAAGCTACTTATCTTTCCTAACAATTCTGAAGCTGACATTTAAGATGGCCAGGGCAGTTCAGAGCAGCCCAATCGTGGTAGAAAAAGGAATAATGTGAGGAATATTGTTCAAAGAAAAAACCCCTTGTAATTTACTGTTTATTGTGGGGGTGTTAGGTTCCCAGGTGTTATAGGGGGCGCTATTGAGCACAGTGAAAATATATGAGGTTGGTCCCATAGAGGTATTTTTTGAATTCCCAGGCAGATATGACGATCCCAAAAGGAGCCTTACCAAGAGAGGCCACGATCCCACAATTCTCCTCCATGACGTCCTTATGCAGAGCTCTCTGTTCAGGATCCAGCAATGCCCACTCCTCGTCTGTGAAACGAACAGCTACATCTTCAAAGCACACAGGACCCTAAATGAAAAAGGGAAATGTCCTCCTCTGAGACAGCATCAATATCATCTGCTACACAATCCTCTGTTGTTTCCTTCCTGTAAATTGCGCTGTTTTTTCAATAGGATTGCTTTGCTGCACATTTTATTTGTGGATGCTTATTTTCTACTGTAATTTGCTCTGTGCGGGGCTGCCCTTGAAGCTGTCCCAGAAACTCCCGGGGGTGCAGAATGCTGCAGCGAGGCTCCTCACAGAGTCCCTGCCATGGGAGCCTATTCACCCAGTGCTTTTCCAGCTGCACCGGCTCCCAGTGGAGTACAGGGTCAAGTTTAAGGTGCTGGTTTAGACCTTTAAAGCCCTATGCAGCCTAGGACCACTGTACCTACGGGACCGCCTCTCCTGGTATGCCCCGCAGAGGACCATAAGGTCCATAAATTGCGTCACTCTAGAGAAAGTCTAGACACCCTAAGGAAGTCAGATTAGCCTCAACCAGAGCCAGGGCCTTTTCAACACTGGCTCCAACCTGGTGGAACGCTCTGTCTCATGAGACCAGGGCCCTGCGGGATCTGATATCTTTCCGCAGGGCCTGTAAGACAGAGTTGTTCTGCTTGGCCTTTGGCTTGGAATCAACATGATCCCCTCCCCCTCTTTCCTTTTTCCTTTTGTGATGGAACTCCTATTTGGGGACTTTCCTGACTTTTTTCTGGCCCACGTAGGACCAGTCTGGATAGTTGGCCTTGGTTTAGATTTGACATTTTCTTCCCCAAACGGTTTTAAGATTTGAGTTTCTACTGAAATGAGGCTGCATTTTGATGTTGTATGTTAATCTCCTTTTCAAGTTGTATTTTTATCAATTTCTTTTTATACCTGGTGTTAACTGCCCTGAGCCCGGTCTTGGCTGGAGAGAGTGGGGTATAAATTAAATTTATTATTATTATTTTTATCTTCATCATCATCATCATCATCATCATCAATTCTTCATTTTAACAATGGGTATTTGTCCCTGTACAAATAGGTGGTACTCCACCGTTTGTTTTCCAAGTAATTCTCCCTACGCAAGCATTCCAGTTTCCCAGATGGAAGGATCCACATTCTCCTCTCCTCGTGAGCTGTTCTGGGGAGTTCCCTCCCATTGCCCTAGAGTCAAATACAAGGGGTTCATTGGGACATGCAGAGGGGGAGGAATGGGGAGCAGGCCACTATTTTTTTTATATGTCAACTCCTTAGAAACAAATTTTAGCATTCACTGACCAATCTAGAAATAAAATAAGCCTATTTTGGATGGCCATCTGTCTTGGATGATCGAGCAGAAATTCCTGCAATGCAGGGGGTCTCCTGGCTCTGAGAGACAAGCAGGGAGGGTGGCTTCTGGCAGAAGGACAGGGAGCCCCCGGTGGCTTCTCCTTCTCCTGACTCACCTCTGCCCCTCGACCTCCCTCCTCCCACTCTCCTCCTTCCTCTTCTGCCTCTGATTCTGGACTCCATTCTGCCACAGAGTCTCCCAGCTCACTAAGCCCTGTTACCCCTTCAGCTTCTGACACCTCCTCTTCCCAGGATTCTCCCTCTTCCCCCTGTGACCGCCCATCCTTCTTCTACCTCCACTTCTTGGGCTCTGAGCCATCTTCCCTTCCTGGTTCCCCAGCTGCTTCCTCCCACCATTCCTCTGTGCCCAACCAGTCCATGACATTGCTACATCCCTCGGCCTCTGTCCCCACAAGGCAGCTTCCCCTGACCTGATCTGGTTCCACAGCCGCTGTTTCCCTTCTGCCCCCATGAAAAGACGGATCAGGAGGTCTCGTCAGCATCATTCTGTCACCTGCAAGAGAAAAAGTGTAAGCAGGGCAGTGCCTGCTTCTCTCACAGGTGAAACACGGCATCTCTAAGTTTGTGCCCATTTCATATGTTAGTTGTGCAGAAATACATCTCCCCTCCTCTGGACCCTTGTTCCTAACTGTCTCCCCCCAAAACAAGATGAAAAGGACCCTCAGATGAGTTGGAAAACCAACAGAATGAGACCAAACAGAGAAAATCCACCTTCCTCCTTACCCAGTGGCCTCTCTCTGGTGTCCAACGGAGGCCTCTCTGCCTCACAGGAATCCAGGTCCATTTGTGCAAAATGATCCTTTCCCTGAAAAGGAAACAAGGATACAAAACAGAGAACGGTGAGAAATATTAGAAAGAGAATGACAAAGACTTGAAGGGTGTGAGATCTCATTCCATGGATACTCTCCCAGATAACGGGTGGGCCATCAGCAGACCATTATGGGATGTTCTCTGTCATGTTTGGAGCCTCTTGGGCGTATCCAAAGGAAAGTCTCTCTCACCTGCTTTCTCTCCTCTGCCTGACTCAGGAGGAAACCTTCGGCCAGGGCCACCGCCTGGGAACTGGTCTCCGCTCCGCATTCCCTCACCCAGCTCTCCATCTCCGGGGGAAGGACAGCCAGGAACTGCTCCAAGATCACCAGGTCCAGCATCTCAGCTTTCGTGTGCCTTTCTGGCTTCAGCCACTGACGGTCAAGGTGGTTGAGTCGGCTGCAAATCTCTCGGGGTCCTTTGGCCTCCTGGCAGCAGAACTGCCTCAATTGCTGGCTCTGCACCTCTGAGCGGAGGGTGTCCTCCTCACCCAGGATCTTCTGCACTGAATTTTCCCAGAATCCCCCACTGCTCCCAGTTTGGATGGCATGGCCTCCTCCTGTTCCAGGGCCAGCTGAGTCTCGCTCATCCATCTGTGCTCTCAGGAAGATTGGTGGGGGAAATGGTTCCCTGAGCAAGCATGGATGAGTCTTGGAGGGAACCAGGGCTGGACTGCACCACATCCCAGACCATGAGCTATCTTTTAGAAAAGAAAGAGGAGGAGGAAGAGGAGAAGAAATAAGTCTCTAGCCTTCTAGCTATGCAAAATGTGGAGGGAAATGAAGGCATTTCTGTGAGATTAATCAACCTGGTTTCTGCTGCCTTCCAGTCAATGCATGAAGTCAGAACTGACTGACAAGGGAATAATTTCTATCCTTTGAAAAATGGATGCTTGGCTCTAGTGGGGGTCCTCACCCGGGGTTCCTCAGGAGTTGCTCCCCACCCCCACCCCCACCCCCCACTCCCCTGCTTCTGTCTCCTTTTCTTGCACTTGGACTCTCTGCCTCTCTCAAGACAGACTCCTTGGGTGGGGTCCCCTTTTCTTTGCTCTGAGGGCCAGGTAAGTTTCTGGCCAACCCCCTGAGGGCCAAGTGGGTAGGGTCAAAGACATCTCCCTTCAAATTTAGGAAGGTATTTTAGCATTATAATTCTGTTAGATAGCTTAACACAGAGACACACACACACAGCCATTGATGCTGATGTCCCTGGAGGCTCAGTGAGTAGCAGCACCCATTTCCGGCTGGTTTTCCAGCAACAATCCCTTTGGGCCAGAGAGGATGTGGTCCTGGGATGCCCTGCTCTGGGTGCGAGGGGATTGCTGCAGTGGCCTCCGTGTGGAGCTGCCCTTGGAGACACTGGGAAACTGGTTTGCAATGCAGCAGCCAGACTATGGGCTGGGATCCCTCTCTTTATTCCTGCCCTTTCTCTCCTCCCTTTCCTTCTTTCCTCCACGTGGGTATTTTTTTGGGGGGGGGGCTAGTCCACCTCCTCGTCCACCTTTGGAAAACCATCTGCCCATGTTTCCTCTGTTGTGCAATGACGCTGAGAGAAGTCACACAGAGTTAATGTCCTAGGGAATCCTTTGTTCAAAGAATGGGGATCTCCTGGGAGTCATTTTACTCTGAAAGGGGGGCCAAATGAGTTTGGGATCCTCTGATCTCCCGGAAGGAGAGCGTTGCAGACCTGGCCCCTCCCTGGCAGGACCCTCTCCTCCCCCTGCATGAGCAGACCAGGCCCCCCAGGCTGCCCCCCCTCCTGCTGCCCTGGGACCCCCACCGCCTCCCCACTGCACCCTCTGGGGGGGGGGGAGAGAGAGAGAGAGAGAGAGGAGACTCACCAGATCCCAGGAGGGGACAGCCAGGCAGCCCTTGCAGGAGAGGAGGGGGGAGGGAGGGAGGGAGGGGCCTGGGCTCTGGAGGACCTGGCCCCCCTTGCTTCCTGTCCTCTCTAGGAAGGCAAGCTCTGTTCCCTTTAACCCTTGCAAAGCCGAGTCCGCCCATCTCAACTCTCTCTTGCTTGGAAGAACCTTGGCTTTTTGTTATATTTTATGGATTAGGGGAGGCTACGCCAATGCCCAGATATCATTTTGGGGGTGAGGCTCTTGGCTGGACTCTGAGCCTCTCCTTCCCTTGGCCAGAAACCAGAGGAACAGCTTGCAGGGAAAAGGGCTTTGCAGGAGGCAAGGAATTCAGGAGTGGAGAGATAGGAGGGGATCCGAGGGTCATCTAGTCCAACCCCCAGCAATGCAGGAATCTCAGCTAAAGCATCTCTGCTTAGAAACCTCCAAGGAAGGAGAGTCCACCCCCTCCCAAGGGAGACCTTTCCCCTGCCAAACTGCTCTTAGATGTCCCCCAAGGCAGCAGGTCCTGAGTTCGAGCACTGTTGAAACAATCGCACTGGCTACCAAGGAGGGACCAAGAGAAGTTCAAAATAACTAATTCCTAGACCTGGAAATATAAATTTGGCTAAAAGTTTTGGGCATGCCTCAGACGAAGGAGTGAAAAGAATGTTGCTAACAGATTCAGCCCTGAGCAGTTAAGAAAGGAAAATCGGAAGAAGATGTGGACTTTACAATGCGTGGAGAATCCTGAACCCATTAAAAAGAGATTATACTTACTTTTCATACCCTAATAACTCAGGAAGAATTGATGCTATTTGGCTAACGAAAGACCTGACAGTAAAAATTGGGAAAGCCGAAATTCAACCTAAGACTATTTCAGACCATAATAGTGGTACATTTAACATTAAAATGGGGGGGGGGGAAGGAAGGGGATAAGATGGAGGTTAAACGAAACATTAATGAAGGACAAAAGAATAATAGACAAAGCTAAAAAGACTCTAAAGGAATTTTTTGAGTTAAATTTAAATAAAGATCCAAAAATCGTCTGGGACACAAGCAAAGCGGTCCTTAGAGGATTCTTTATCCAACAAAATTCAATCCAAAAAAGCAAAAGGAAAAAAGAAAGCAAGAGTTGTTAGAATATCCTAAAGAAAAGGGAACTGGATCTTTATGCGGAACCTACCAATTCAGAAATTAAGAGAGACGTAAACATTCTGCAATCCCAATATAAAATGATAATAAACGAAGAAAAAGAGAGGAAATTAAGATGCATGAAACAAAGAACTTTTGAACAGGCTAATAAACCGGGGAAAGTATTGGCTTGGCAATTAAAGAAAAGAGAGACGGAAAGGTTTATAAATAGGGTGAAACACTGAGGGGAAAATAATAGTCAATCTGAACGAAATTGAAAAATGCTTTGTCCAATTCTATACTGAGCTGTATAGAGAAGGGAAAGAGACAACACAAGAGATAAATGACTATTTGAAACGGAATTGTCTCCCGAAAATCACCAAAGAACAAAGAGAAGCATTAAATGAAACACAAAAAGGTAATTGAAATAATTTCAATGAGATTTGTTGAGATTTGTATTGGAAAATCAATAAACGTAATTTAAAAGAAAGAAAGAAACAATCGCACTGGGTACCAAGGAGGAACCAAGCGAAATTCAAAAGAAATAAATCCTATTCTCAGCATAAATGAGTAATACTTTCTGATGCATGCTTTTTATGCTAATATACAAAAGTATGCCATTTCCCTTTCCAGAAATGCTTAATTGGTAATTCAATGGACTGAAAATGAATGGTTGTTGTTATTATGTTTAGGGAAGCTTTTAATAATTGGTGGACTATAGTATTTTAATATATTGTTGGAAGTCGCCCAGAGTGGTTTGGGGAAATAATAAATAAATAAATAAATAATGATATTATTATTTCTTAAATTGATCATGTTATATACTCAGATAGGATAAGAGGCAGACGCAGCGCTGGTTCCAAATGTCCTTTTATTATTACCGGTAACAACGGAATTAGAACTCAAGAACAACCATGCTGCGTGTGAGCCTGCCCGAGCCAGACTGACTGTCGCATGCCAAAACTGTTCTCTGGAGACGAGTCCTTAGTTAGCTTGTTTCTGATAGGAGTGTTCGCCCTCCTAGCTCTTCTGTAATTGGCTAGGTTGCGCCAGGAGGCGGACCCTGTAAGGTGGTTGAACAGCTCCTATAGGTCTACATACATAACACCCCTCCCCCCAAATTCCAAACATTATGAAAAATAAAAATCTTTAAGGTGTGTTGGCCATTTACGTTCTGGTTGGGACCGTCGCGGTTCCTAGGTCTGCACCTGCGACTGGGGAATATTCCCAAGTCCCTGTTTGCTAATTGGTGCGGTCAGCGGAGGCGGCTCTGCAGGTGTTGCCAGTTGCGGGGTTGCTGTGGACACCAGCCCAAGATCGCTCTGTTGAGGTGTCTCAGTTGGCGGCGCACCCTCCGTGTCCCCTCTCGTCCCAGTTGCCGAGTCGCCAGCTGTTTCTGTTGCACTACCCTGTGGTTCCGCTGGACGTACTGGGTTGGGATATGACCGGGGTCTGATCTGGTCAAGGTGTCTTTTCCGAAGCAGTCCACCCTCCAGCCCCACCTCATAGGAAACCAGGCCTGTACAGTGGCCTATGGTACCTGGTACCCAACCTTGTCCTAGCCCATAGTTCCAGACATATACAGGATCCCCTGGGGCAAACCCCTTAGGTGTCTTCCGCTCCACGGTGAATGGTCGCTGCTCTAAGGCCCTGTTGAGATGTATGCGATCCAGGAGAGTATTGAGCCTCCTTCCTATAAGCAACTCAGCTGGGCTGCAGCCAGTTGCTGCGCTTGGGGTGATGTGTTGGGCCAGCAAAAACTCTGCTAAACGGAGGATCCAGTCTCCCTTTATTATACGCCTGAGCACATCTTTAGTTGTGCGAACCATGCATTCTGCTTCGCCGTTAGTGGCTGAATGAAAGGGAGCTGACCTGACGTGGCGGATTCCGTTCTTAGACACAAACTCTTGGAATTCCGCCGAAGTGAGAGCAGTTCCATTATCACTCACCAGTGTGTCAGACAAGCCGTGTGTAGCAAATAACTTCCTGAGTGAGTTTACAGTCGCCCAACTGAACGTGGTTGAGGTCGGTGTCACCTTGAGCCACTTGGAATGGGAAGCCACCACGATGAGGAACAGTTGGCCCTGGAAAGGCCCTGCAAAATCAATGTGCACCCTGGACCATGGGGAGTGTGTGGATTCCCAGGACTGTACTGGTGCCTTGGGGGGATCCAGCCACGACACTTGGCAGGGTTCACAATGTTTAACCCACCCTTCAATCTCAGCGTCTATGCCCGGCCACCAGACGTAGCTTCGGGCCAGTGCCTTCATCCAGACTATTTCCGGATGGGACACGTGCAGGCCTTCTAGGACTTTACTCCTAAGGGGGGGGGCGATGACTCGGCAACCCCACAATATACATCCCCTGTGTGTCGACAACTCGTCTTTGCGAGCTGTGAAGCTTGAGAATTCCGGTCCAGGCTTTTCAGGCCAACCCCTCCCCACCCACTCTGCAACACGGGCCAACAACCTGTCCTTCGCTGTTGCAGCAGCCATGTCTTTCACATGTAGGGGGTGAGCCACAGCAGGATCTGGGCCGTTCTCAGGCAGCGGTAAGTGGCTGAGAGCATCTACGTGCCCCATGGCTTTTCCGGGTCGGTGCTGTAGGGAATATTGGTAGCCAGCCAGGAAAATGGACTGACTCAAAACCTGAGGTGTCAGGTGTCTGGCAATCAAAACCCAAGGTGTCAGGTGTTTGGCAATCGGGGGTGAGGAGTCCCAAGAGAGGCTTATGGTCAGTCACGATAGTGAAGGGCCGGCCATAAAGGAAATAATGATTTTTTTTTTTACTCCTTTAACCACTGCCAGACCCTCCTTGTCAACCGGGGAATAATTGCGTTGCGCTGGCGTGAGGGTTTGAGAGAAGTATGCCACTGGGACTTCTGTCCCGTCTGTTAGTGGCCCAGAACCATGCCCACCCCGTACGGGCAAGCATCGCAAGCCAACACACACTTCATCAAAGTGCGTCAACACTGAATTAGAGATAAGCAATTCTTTGACCCCTCGGATAGCTTTTGCCTGCCGTGGGCCCCAGACCCAAGGTGATTTTTTGTCCAAAAGCCTGTGCAAGGGCTCAGCCACCACTGCCTTGTGTGGCAGGAATGCATGGTAGAAATTGAGGTTATTAATTGCAAAAAATTGGAAAGGAGAGAAAATCCCAACAATATCGGAATGGAGAAGTAAGATGTGCAAATTGGTTGAAATGGCAAAAATAACAACTAATATTAGAGGTTGCTCCAATCAAGAAATAATAAAGGAATGGGAAGGAGTGAAAGATTATTTAAGGGTATATTGTTCAGATATTGATATTCTGGCAGATTTGGTATAAGTCAAACAGGGGAAAATATTAAGGAAAATAAAGGATTTAGGATAATGATAATGGAAGCAACAACACAACTAAAAAAAATAGTTAAATATTGTGTAACAAATCAGATATTGGGGAGGGGGAGGGGAGAGGAGGGGGGACAATTGGAATGGGAAAAATAATGTATTTGTTTTTATCTTTTATTTTGTAAGATTTGAATTATGAATAAAGTTTATTTCAACTAAAAAAACAGGAGTTGGCATCTATTCCCTACACCCACAGGTCTCAGGATGGTTACAACATAAAAACACAAAACACGACATTTTAAAAGGGCATTAGATGTCAAAGGTTGCAGATTTTAATGGATCCTAAAGCTGTATAATGGTTTTTCCGAACTTTGTATGGATTCTCTTATGCTTAGTGAGATTGGAGCTCCGACTGAAGCTCTTTCCACATTCCAAGCACTGATAGGGTTTCTCCCCTGTATGAATTCTTTGATGGGAAGTGAGACCATCACTGCGACTAAAGCTCTTTCCACATTCGAAGCACTGATATGGTTTCTCCCCTGTATGAATTCTCTGATGGGAAGTGAGAGAGGAGCTATGACTGAAGCTCTTTCCACATTCCATGCACTGATAGAGTTTCTCTCCAATGAGATTTTGTTGATGGGAAGTGGAATGGAAGCTCTGACTGCAGCTTTCTCCACACTCCAAATTTTTACGTGGCTTCTCCTCTCTGGGGATTTTGTCATTGTCACCTTTGTTGTCGATTTCCAATTCATCACAATCTGCAGTGGAGACAAAAAGGGTTTAGAGCCTCAGGAACAAATGGAGAAGAACAGAAGGGAGTTGGGTGTGTGTTCATTACCTGTGTTGTTTGTCATTAACCAACATATTTATTATTAGATTCTGATGAGTTGTTGAATGTTGCTTTGTTTGATATACAGTAGTGGTCAAAATTGTAGAAGCCTTTTGGGGAAAAGTGTATTTCAGAGGTTTCATGGCTTATAACACCACTTCATAGAATCATAGAATCATAGAATTGTAGAGTTGGAAGGGACAATGAGGACCATCTAGTCCAACCCCTTGCTATGCAGGAATATGCAGCTGTCCCATTTGAGGATCGAACCTGCAACCTTCATTTGGAGTAATATCATAAAATCATATATATATATATCTGTGTGTGTGTGTAAAAATTTACTGTTGTTCAGTTATCAGATATATTTACCATAAATATACAATAAAGGTTCTGAACAAACAAACAAAAAATAAAAAGAAACAATTGCAATTACTGTATCTGCTTGATTTTGTTGATACCCCTAACTGGTTCCAAATTCAATACATCTGTTGAAAGAAAATACAAATACAGCAATAATAATACAAATAAAATAAACAAAAATATTGTAGCATTAAGCAAAGAAAAAATGACAGAAAGAAAGGGGGAAGGAGAGAGAAAAGAAAAGAAAAGAAAAGACAAAAAGAAAGAACCAAAAGTTAAGAAGAGAAAAACAATACCAGCAAGTTTCCCAAACCCATCCGACTTCCTATCAAGCCCAACCGTATAGTTCACCCGTACCTATGAGTCTAGTTCAACACATTCGAGTGTCTTCTAATATATCTTTATCACACTGTAATATCAACCGGTAGCCAACTGTCAGGGAACTGCCCTTGCCTCAGCGCAGGGGAGTGTCAGGGCTTTCTGGGTATCGGGGGCCACCGCAGCATATCCTCAGCAATTCCTCTTCGTCCAGCGGGGAAAGCACCAGTCCCTCTAGTGGGGAGGGGGAGCCTGTTCAGGGGAGTGTGGACCAGGGCTCTGGCAGGGTGGGAGAGCCATTACACCGTGCAGGCACAGGGGGAGACGCATCTTTTCCGTCTCCCCACTTGCGCAGAGGGGCTAGGCGCAGGGATGGTAGGAGGGGGTTCCGCATTCCGTGGCTTTTATGCTTGGCAAAGAACCGGAAGAGTTGTTCCCAGACTCTGCCGAAGGATTAGACAGATGTGAACTTTTATGCTCTGCACTGTATATACTTGCACAATAAGGAACTTAGTAAAGAAGCAACGGAATCTGCTTGGTTCCTCATGAGCAACAACTGAGAACCTTACACCAATTTTCAATTCATATTGTTCTTTCTACTTCCATGGTTACTGAAAAGCTGGCATAACTATCCGACCCCTACTATATTTCTGAACATATATTATACATCTAGCCCAATTTTCTTGAAACTTTTGTTTTGATCCACCTCTCAGACTGTTAGTTAACTGAGCCATTTCGGCAAACTTGCAGTTTGTTCTGCCACTCTATTCCCTTTTTGCTATTAAAATTTCTGCTGCCGCTGTGGCGTACAGAAAGACCTCTCTTAGTTTGCTTGGGACTTCCTTGTCAACAATACTTAATAGGAGCAGTGCTGCTTTTTGGGGAACGTAACTCCTAACAGTTTTTTGAGCTCATCATAAATCAAGCCCCAAAACACCTTTATCTTCTGGCATATCCACCACATATGGAATAGGTCTCCGTCATTCCCCCCACATCTCCAACACGTTCTTGCAGATCCTTTATAGATTTTTTGATAATCTTATGGGTGTGAGGTACCATCTGTGTTGGATTTTCATAATATTTTCTTTTATATTAAAATTGGTCGTGACTTCCGGCGTGAGCGCCATTGCGGGTGGTTGGGAGCCGTCTCGGCTCTGATACGGCTCTGGTTCCCCCGGGGGTTGGAGCGCCGCAACCGCGCTGCGGGCTCCGGTAACCCACGGGAGGAGCGTCCCGTGGTTGGGGCTTTCCTGCAGGCCCCTTTGCGCCGTCCTGTTCTCGAGTTTCCCTTGTAAAAGGGAGGCTCGAGTGAACGGGTTCCGGCGCGGGGCTAAGGAAGCTGTCCCCAACCGGGGGAACCAAGCGGCAGCCGGCTGCCTGTGGTGAGCGCTCCGTTCTTCTGAAATTTGGCTGAAAAAAGAAGGAACTGTAAGTAAGGACTGCAATTTGAATTTAAATTGGACTAATTGGCTTACGGAGAGAGACTTAAAAGGAGGAAGTCCATTTCTCTCCTTTGCGGCAAGATCAAAGTAACACCGGATTTGGCTGTTGTTATATTGGATTGCTTTGAAGTTTTATGTTGATTCTGATTCTGACTGCTTAAGAAATCCCTTTCTGGGACGAGACTGAGATATTTAAATTATTTCATTCCGATTAAGAGAGAATTATACTGAAAGAAAGTTTACCCTCTGACGGAAGGGGGAAAATGGCAGCTGAAATTTGATCACTGAGGATGGAAATGTACTGAGACTGTGTTGCTTCCTGCCCGCTCCTGCCTATTTTTGTTTGGTTCCCACTGGCTCTTCCAGACCCAGCAATGGCATCAGGCCAGGAAAGAATCTTACTGCAATTGGAACTTTTGCAACAGAGTGTCATTGAAACGTTTTCAGGGGTTCGAAGTGCCTTTAAGAACTTTGCTGAGGAACTTAAAGTAACAACTAGAGAAATTGAAGATACATTCAGAGATACAATTAGAGTGAATTATTTTCCAGAGATGTCATTTGAAGTAGAGAAGACACAGGTTCAACAACAAGAAGAAACGTCTCATGGACGTGAGAGGTCTGAGGCTGAGGACATTAATTTTATAACGGCTTTCTGGGGTGAGAGCCCAGAAATGCAGGAATATCAACTCTGGGATATAAAATTGGATTTGAAGAATGGACTAGAATTATTTGGAGATTATGTACAAAGTGTTTGGAAGAGTTCAGCAAAGATACTTGGGGACCATGTTTTGGTCTTGAGGTACCAAGGAAAAGGTGACACTCTACAACAAGGAAAATGTGACATTTTGAAAGAACAAGGACTGGGAATATGCTGGGGGAAGACTGGTGGGAGATTAAGATGGGAAGGGGGAGGATGGTGAGGAGGGGGTGGGGTAAGGGAACTTATTAGTTATCAGGATGGCTAACCAAGGTACTCCTACGTCAGAGGGAAATAAGCGATTTGGAGAAGGGAAGAAATATTTAGGTTTTTTATGATAATGTTTTGATTATAATATTATTAAGGTAGGAATTAAAAGTAATAATAGCAATAGTTTTACTAAGTTAAGAGAAAAAAGGTTATAAAAAGTTAAGATTTGAAATATGATTTTATGTGGTGATAATAATAAGTTGAATGATATAAGTTGTATAAGATTTTTATTTGAAGATTAAGTATGGTGAATGATTGTTAAATTAGTTACAAAGTTACTAAAGTAGATTAGAAATTGAACGCAGAGGAGAGAACGGGGGAAGTCCCCCTAAATTAGATTCAAAATAAGAAATTAATTAATAGATTCCTGTGTTTCTGTGTTGTTGAGGTATGTATCAGTTTTTATTTTATTTTACTTTATTGTTATTAGTATTGTTTACTGTATGCATTTTATATGTTGACTGATTGTTTTTATCTGTTGTTTTTGATTTGATATTTTCATGTGGAAACAACAATAAATTTTTATTATATTAAAATTGGTCGTAAAATTCATGCTAACCGTCCACAGATGTTCCCACTCATTCATCGTTATTGGATGTCCAATGTCTTGTGCCCACCTCACCATAGATGACTTTAATATCTCCTCCTTGACTTCCCATTCAAGAAGTAACTGATAAATTTTTGAAATTATCTTATGTTTATTATTTATTAGATCCACCTCTAATCTTGTTGGCTCTTTGGGAAACCTTGTCTTTTTATCTTGTTGGAAAATTCCATACAATTGATGGTAGTCCAACCACCCCCTGAGTTGATCTTTTATCTCCTCGTATTTTCTTAATTTGACTTCCCCTTCATCTTCTATTAATAAGGCATTATATGTAAGCCAATTGGCTTTCATATTCTTTTTCTTAACCGCTTTCACCTCTAAAGGGGATATTCATATTGGAGTTTTTGGCTCCAATATCTTTTTGTGTTTTTCCCATATTCTAAATAAAGCTTTTCTGACTATGTGGCTTATGAAGTTCTTATGCACTGCATACATTCCATACTGTAAGTATGCATGCCACCGATACCGGAGATCGTACCCCTCAAAATCTAACAATTCATTATCACGGAGTAAGAACCACTCTTTCAACCATGCAAAGCATATAGCCTCGTAATATATTTTAAGATTGGGGAGGCCAAATCCACCCCGTTCCTTACTATCTATAAGGACCATATATTTTATTATTGGTCGCTTACCCACCCATATGAATTTTGATATCTCCTTCTGCCACTCCTCTATACTAGTTGTTTTTCCTACTATTGGAATGGTCTGATATAAAAAGAGTAGCTTGGGTAAAATATTTAGTTTAATTGTCAATATCCCTCCCAGGAAAGAAAGTTTTAACTTATTCCAAAGTAAAAGGTCTTTTTTGATTCCTGCCCAACAGCTCTCATAATTGTCTTCAAAGAGGTTGATATTTTTGGCCATTGACCATATGCCCAGATACTTAATTTTAGTATGAATTTTAAGTTGCATTACCTCTTCAATTTTGTCCTTATGGTTTAATGGGATGTTTTTAACTAATAATTTGGTTTTGTTGTAATTCGATTTAAATGCAGATACTCTGCCAAATTCTTGCATCGTCTCTAAGGCTTTTACCAAACTCTCTATTGGCTCTTCTGTAGTTATAATGAGGTCCTCTGCTAAGGCCCTTAATTTATAACAGTTCTCCCCCAGGATAATTCCTTTAATATTTTTTAATTTTCCTATTTAATTATTTAAGATTTCCGTCGTCAAAATGAAGATCAACAGCGACGACGGGCACCCCTGCCTCGTCCCTTTGTTGATCTCGCACTCCTGAGAGATGTCCCCGTTTATAATGATTTTAGCTGTTTCTTTCTTATATATTGCATTTATACCGTTGCAGTATTTATCCCCAAAAGCCATTTGTTGGATCGTATTTATCATAAACCTCCAAGACAGATTGTCAAACGCTTTCTCCGCATCCACTGCCATAAAGGCAGCGGGTTTTTCAGTTCTAATATCTAAATACTCCAACAGGTTTATTATAATTCTCATATTACTTTGAATTTGCCTCCTGGGGAGAAAACCTGCTTGATCCGTATGTATGATTTTTTGAAGAACATTCTTAGTTCTTTCTGCCAATATATACGCAAATAGATTATAGTCATTATTTCGGCGTGAAATCGGTCTAAAATTATCTATGATTTGATGGTCAGTTCCTTGCTTCAGGATCAAAGTGATATAGCTCTCTCTCCATGTGTCCGGCATGTTTCCTCCATCCAAGATATTATTCATTATATTTTTGAGGGGGGTCGCCACTATGTCCTCTAAGCTTTTATAATAGATGGTCAACAGGCCATTCGGACCAGGCAATTTCCCACTTTTGGTATCCTAAATAACTTTCTGGATTTCACACATTGAAACTGGGCCATTCATTTGATATTTTTGGTACATTAGCTTGTTCTAGATAGTTTTTTTATATCTTCAGTTGTTTCTCCTCCTTCTCTGTACAATTCTTTATAGAAATCCAAAAATCTTTTTTGAATTTCTTTGGGATTTGTTATAATTTGTTCACCTAATTTAATTCTATTGATTATCCTCCCACATTCTCTTTTCTTTAATTGCCATGCCATAAGTTTTCCTGGCTTATTGGCTTATTCAAAGTTTTTCTGTCTCATAAGCTTCATTTTCCACTCTAACTCTTCACTAATTACCATAGAGTAGTGTGAGTGTAATATTTTAATGTTTCTTTTTATTTCTTCATTATCTGGTTTCTGATATGACTCCTTTTCTTTTCTATAATTTCTTCCGCCAAATCTTGAACTTTCTTCTCCTTCTGTTTTTTTTAAAGCATTTTGCTGAATAAAAAAACCCTGATCACTGCCTTTCCAGCATCCCATACCGTATTGAGGTCCATGTCATCTTTTAAATTTAGCTCAAAGTATTCTTTTTTTTAATATAATTTTTATTATTTTTACATTAAACTACAATTAATACTACATTCAAACAAAAACTTTCTTACATTCATCCTTGGCTAACAAGCCATGACTTCCCTCAACCCCTTCACATGGCTTTCTAATTTATAACTTAACATTATACTTCTTAAATCAACCATTGCTTACCACTATCAAACAAAAGAAATTTTCTTACTACTATCCTACTTACAATGATAACTCTACAAATTAACTACAAAGCTTCTTGAAGTCCTTTTAACGTATTCAATTGTAAATTGTCTTTTAAATAGTTCGTAAACTTTGACCAGTCTTTGATGAACTTCTGGTCCCGCTGCTCCCGGATTCTTCCTGTCAATTTGTCCATTTCTGCGTATTCAGTCAATTTCACTGTCCATTCTTCTACCGTTGGTAATTCATCTTGTTTCCATTTTTGTGCTAGAAGAATTCTAGCTGCAGCCACAGCGTATTGGAAAAGTCTAATATCCTTCTTTTCAATGTCTGTACCTACCATACCTAGTAAAAATGCTTCAGGCTTCTTAACAAAACTATATTTCAACATTTTTCTTAATTCAAGATATATCTTATCCCAATACATTCTCACCTTTTTACATTCCCACCAAACATGATAAAAGGTACCAACATTTTCTTTGCATTTCCAGCACTTATTATCTGTCTTATACATCTTTGCTAGTTTAACTGGGGTAATATGCCATCTATACATCATTTTTAACATATTCTCTTTTATTGATGTGCATGCTGTAAACTTCATTCCTTCCCTCCACAGTTTTTCCCAGTCTTCTAGCATAATATTATGTCCAATGTCTTTTGCCCAATGAATCATCACCGACTTTACTTCTTCATCTTGCAAGTTCCATTCCAACAGCATTTTATACATCTTAGCGAGTACTTTAAAGTCATTATTAAGTATTTCTACTTCAAACTTTGATTTTGTCTCGCTAAATCCTGTCTTTTTCATGTCGCTTTTAAACATCTCATTAATTTGATGGTACTGCAACCAATTACTTACATATTCTTTCACTTCCTCCAGAAAGGGGAGTTTTTTCATCTTTGGTGGACATGTGATTTAGTAAAGCAATTTTGGGAAAGTATCTATAATGAACTTAAAAAAATATTTAAGTACACATTTAAAAAATTCCCAGAGGCATTCCTTCTAGGGATGGTCGGACCAGAGATTAAAATTTCAGACCAGAAGTTTTTTCTCTACGCCACAACGGCAGCGAGACTACTGCTGGCCCAGGTCTGGAAACAAAAGACAATACCAACTGTGCAGCAGTGGCAACAGAAAATCACTGAATATATGGAAATAGCTAAAATGACAATAAGAGTCAGACAACAGGGGGAGGAAACGTTTAAAAATGAATGGGGAAAGTTTATGGAATATTTGGAAAAGGTTTGCAAGATATGAAATATGGGTATATAACTCATGGCATATAAATAAGAATGAAGATGGCGTTATAAAACAAAAGTTAGGAGGCGAATTATTTAAAGATAGGAACTATACAAGTTTTGGAAGAGAGGATGGAAAGCTAGAAATAAGAGCTAGAGGACGAACTAAATATATGGGAAGGTATTCAAAGCGCGAAATATAAATTAAGAGATAAAGAAGACATATTATGAAGGAAGGGAAGTTCATGGATTTATGATTTATAGGTTTGGTGTGATATAATTTGTAAATTATTATATATTTGTAAAGTTATTGTAATCATCTTTTGTTTGTTTGTTTGTAAGTGGACAAAATCAATAAAAAATATTTTAAAAAAAACATATTCTTTCACTTCCTCATATGGCTTTAATTTCCATTTGTTGCCTTCTTTCTTAAGCAAAGTCTCGTATGTTATCCACTTTTGGCTTATATTAGTCTTTTTCAAGCTAATCTTTTCAGTTGGAGATAACCACCATGGTGTTTTCCTTTCTAGTAAATTTTTATATCTGTCCCAGACTTCATAGAGAGACCTCCGGAAGATGTGGTTTCCAAAACTTCTATGGACCTTTATCTTTTCTTGCCAAAGATATCCGTGCCAACCGAATCTATTATCATGTCCTTCCAGATCTAATAGATCTGGATTCTTTAACGTCATCCACTCCTTTATCCAACAGAGACAAGCTGCTTCATAATATAACTTTACGTCCGGTAAGGAAAAACCTCCTCTTTCCTTACTATCTGTCAATAACTTAAATATTATCCGGGGTTTTTTCCCCTGCCAGATAAATCTTGAAATTTTCTTTTGCCATTCTCTGAAGACAGCTGTCCCTTTTATTATCGGTATTGTTTGAAACAAAAATAGCATTCTTGGTAGCACGTTCATTTTTATTGCTGAAATTCTTCCCAACAGAGAAAATTTCATCCTTTCCCACACTTCCAGGTCTCTCTTAATTTTATTCCATGTTGCTTCATAATTATCTTGGTACAGATTGATGTTCTTTGGAGTTATCCACACTCCCAAATATTTAACTTTCTTTATCACCTCAATTTGAGCTTGTTGTTGCAGTTCCTATTTCTCCATTTTTCATAGCTCAAAGTATTCTTTTAAGGTTACCTTAGCCTTCTCTAATATTTTTTTCATCTTTTAGCAGATTTTCACTAAGCCCCCATCTAGTTATTTTTTTCCTCTCCTCTTTCAAGCATACCATGACCGCGCTATGATCAGATATTGTTTTGGGCTGAATATCTGTTTTAAATAATTTAGAGATTAAGTCCTTAGATACCCAGGTGGCATCTGTTCTTCCCGCTGTATTATTGGGATAGGAGAAATATGTAAATTCTTTCTTAAGGAGCTTTCTTAAGGAATCCTGAAGGAGCGTCTCCACCCCCTTCATCCAGCCTGGACACTGAGATCCAGCGCCGAGGGCCTTCTGGCGGTTCCCTCACTGCGAGAAGCAAAGCTACAGGGTACCAGGCAGAGGGCCTTCTCGGTAGTGGTGCCCGCCCTGTGGAACGCCCTCCCATCACAGGTCAAGGAGATAAACAACTA
The DNA here is from genome assembly GCF_009819535.1 of Lacerta agilis. Classification (NCBI taxonomy): domain Eukaryota; kingdom Metazoa; phylum Chordata; class Lepidosauria; order Squamata; family Lacertidae; genus Lacerta; species Lacerta agilis. The sequence continues at coordinate 2,017,815 of NC_046315.1, forward strand.
CCTGACATTCAGAAAATACCTGAAGGCAGCCCTTTTCAGGGAAGTTTTTAATGTGTGATATTTTTGTACCTGATTTTTGTTGGAAGCCGCCCAGAGTGGCTGAGGAAATCCAGCCAGATGGGCGGGGTACAAATTATAAATTTTATTATTATTATTATTAAATGGATTTTGACTTCTCCAAGCATCTTCTAAGCTTATAGTTCTATTAGGGAGAAGAAAGTATTTGGTAACTTTATCTGCAGGCGTGGCCCCCTGCTGAGTTCATTTAGGACTTCTGGTTTAAGCCCCTGCTGGAACAAAGCTTCCATCTTGGGGCCATCAAATCCCACCCCAGTTTATGACAGAACAGGGTAAACTTCGCCACAAAGTCTCTTACTGTTCCCTCTCCTTGTCTCAGCCTTAAAAGTTCCTGTTTTGTTATTTCACTTTCGATATCGCTGGTGTAGTGGGCGGACATAGCTGCTAGGAAGTCTGTGATATTGGCCAACTCAGGGCTGTCGCTGGCTAGAAGTGGCCTCGCCCATTCCCTAGCACCCCCCTGGAGGTGGGAAACCACGAACACAACTCTTTCTGAGTCGTTCTGAAACTCCCTTTCTCTCATCTTCAGGGCATAATCAATCTCCGTTCTGAATCCCATATACTCCCAGGGATCCCTATAGCATTTGCTGACCAAAGCAGATACCTGTCTGTTGGCGTAGAGTGGAGCTTCGGCCCCCCTGCTGCTCTTCCTGCTTTCGTCCAGCCTTATCTTAAGATGCCGTAAATCTTCCTCCAGCTTTGCATTCCTGTTCCACCCATGCCGTCTTTGTTTGCAACTCCTTAATTCTTGCCTCTGCTTCTGCCTGAACTTTTTCTACAGCCGCTCTAGCAGCTCCCTCCAAAGCTGCTTTTTGCTCTCACAAGCAACTTACAGAAGACTCCGAGAAAGTTGTCAGGGATACTCCTTCCCTTGAATGTTGCTCATGAGTAACGACACGACTTCTGGTAAGCTAAAACTATTTATAGTGCATAATGGAATTACAGAGTCTCTGCAGGCACGTCTGATCAGTCAAGAAGAGGAAGAAGAGTTTGGATTTCATATCCCGCTTTTCACTACCCGAAGGAGTCTCAAAGCAGTTAACATTCTCCTTTCCCTTCCTCCCCCACAACAAACACTCTGGGAGGTGAGTGGGGCTGAGAGACTTCAGAGAAGTGTGACTAGCCCAAGGTCACCCAGCAGCTGTATGTGGAGGAGTGGAGACGCGAACCGAGTTCCCCAGATAACGAGTCTACCGCTCTTAACAACTACACCACACTGGCTCTCAGTTTCAGTTTCTCGGAGTGGCGGACTTTTGTGTACCTGCCAACACAACCAATGGCTCGGCACTCTAAAATGACATGTGGTGCACTTCTCCCTGCTCCTCCCGAGAAGTCCCCCTGTCCCTGACAAAAGTATTTGGTAACTTTATCTGCTTCTTTTTGGAGACCCTTGGGGTTCTGTCCAATTCTGGGGCAACCACCCCATTCAGGTCCCCCATTAGTATAATCTTTTCTCCCACATACTCTATTAGTACCTCTTCCAAAGATTGGTAAAATTCACTCTTCTTTTCATTAGGGGCATATATGCCAATAACTATTCAATTTTCTCCCTGGACCGTTATTCTGATGATTACTATTCTACCTGCTGTATCCTTATAAATCATTTTAGGCTCTAATTGTGGTTTTGCATAAATTACAACTCCCGTTCTCTTGTTTTTATCCGAAGAAATAAATTCTAATCCCAGCTTTCTATTGGATAAAATTCTGGTGTGTTGCGCAACATGAGTTTCTTGTAGGCATATTAAGTCACGCTTCTGTTTATATATGTTCTACCTTATTTCTTTTAGTTTTTTTATTTAAACCATTAACATTCCAAGCTAATGTTTTCAAATCCATAATCAGCTTTATTTATCGAACTTTCAGTAAGTCTATAAAGACATTTAAAAAAAGGAAAAAATTATAAGTCAATAAAGGGACTTCCGCTTGCGACGCCATTATGGGTGGTCGTGCGAGGCACCCAGTTCATTCCGGGGGTTAGGAGCCCTGCAGCCGCATAGCGGGGCTCCGGTTGGGGTGCGGGAAGAGCGTCTCGCACCCTGGGCTCCCCGGCTGTGCCCGTTGTGGCTCCGAACCCTTCCCCCGCTCCCCCTGTAAAGGGGGAGTGGGGGTGAAGGGACGACGGAGCCGGGCTATAGGGGAAAAGCCCCAACCGGGATGAAAATGCGGCGGCAAAGCCTGTGATGAGCGTCTAAGTTCTACCTGTCATTAAGGAGCTGATAAGAACCCAGAGGCTGTGAGTAATTGATTGACTCTTTGTATTCCTGGAACGCTCTGGGGGAAAGAAGAAAGGCAGCCCGCCTCCCTCCCTTCGAGAGGTGAAAGAAATTAACCCTTTAAGTGACTGCTGCTACAACAATCAATAGAAAGTATTTGGAATTTGAAAACTGAGTCTGTTGAGATCTCCCTTCGGGGGTTAATTGGGGAAAAAATATCTCCGTTTGAAGTTTTGGTCTTTATACTCCGGCTTCGGAGAAATGGCGGCGACTTGGTTTGTTGTGGAAAAATTGAGACAAAGGAAGGAAGAGACAGGAACTGAAATTTGATACTCACCCTCTCTCTCAAAATGCTGGACTTTGCGATCGCACTGGCATCGAGCTCTGATTTAAGGGAGGAGGAAATGCTCACTATTTTGCAGATGGAATTACTTAATCGGAAACTACAAGTCTTGAGTGGAATTATTCATAAAAAGGATGTATTTTCCACAGAGGAGGCTTTTCAAAAGTTCTATACAATGGAATCAAGCTTTGGCAAAGAGCTGGGAGGGGCGCTTGGAGGATGGTCGGAAACGGCTGGGCGAACGGAAAAGGAACCTGAAACAGGAAAATTTACAATATCCAGACCCCGAGGTGGCAGCTCGGGGTCAAGGGACATGGAATTAAGATTTTTACAAGAAGAAGGAGCAAAAGAGGAGGCACCCAGAATGGAGATATGGAATGCCCTGAGGCTCGATGCTGGGTTTGATGTGGACGCTGCCTGGATCTGTGGACACTCAGAGGAAGACAATGGGAGATTTGGCTGTGGAGAAAGACAGATAAAGACAATGGACAGAGGAGGAGTGGGTTGAAGCTTTAAATGTATAATCTGATTGGTCTGTCATGGTATCCGAAATCGGAGTGTGAAGTCTGTTAATTACAAGTTTATTTTAAATAAGTAAGGAGATATTGAATTTTAAGTTATAAGCAGCATGTTAAAGGATAGAAGAAATAAGTTTAGCTATAAGAATACTTGGTTAAGATTTAGGTTACAATGCAAAGATTAAGACAATGGTGTTTTTTTTTCATTTTAAGTAAAGTTAAATTTTTTATAGAGAAAAGTTGTTAAGGAAATAGTATATTGATTTAAAACCGAAGGTGTATAGGCGGGGGAAGTCAAACGTCAAGATTCAGAACTAGAAATTTTTTTTTTGTAAAGTATATAGATAAGAAGAAGAATCCTGACATTATGTGTATATGTATTTGTTTTGGTATTTGTAGGTGTGGGGTTGGGTTTGTGTTATATTATGAAAATGTCAATAAATTCTGTTTTTTAAAAAAAATTATAAGTCAATAAAGATATACGATTTTAAATTACCACCAATATATAAAATTATATATCAACGGAAAGATAATTTAATCAAGAATAAAATCCAACAAAGTTTGTTCAATTACCCATATTCTATCAAATGTTATAGCCAAATAACCAGAAAAAGGAAGCACAAATTGCTTAGGTAGACTTTTGTCAGTGTGTTATGGGATTGCTATCAAGTTGGTTGGTTTTTTGTGTTCTTTCATTTAGTGAGGTTGTAAAACATAACAAAATTGTAGAAATGGCAGAAATAGTTGATTGGACACCCAGAAGCGATGTAAAATTGCAGTATTAAGTGAACAAGGCTACAGTTATGAAGAAATTAGAAGAGAGATTGGGGAAAACTTAACCAAAGCTGGCCTTTCTATATTTTTGAAGAGGTATAAGGATCATAGAATCATAGAATTGGAAGAGACCACAAGGACCATCCAGTCCAACCCCCTGCCAAGCAGGAAACACCATCAAAGCATTCCTGACAGATGGACATCAAGCCTCCGCTTAAAGACCTCCAAAGAAGGAGACTCCACCACACTCCTTGGCAGCAAATTCCACTGCTCAACAGCTCTTACTGTCAGGAAGTTCTTCCTAATGTTTAGGTGGAATCTTCTTTCTTGTAGTTTGAATCCATTGCCCCGTGTCCGCTTCTCTGGAGCAGGAGAAAACAACCTTTCTCCCTCCTCTGTATCACATCCTTTTATATAGTTGAACATGGCTATCCTATCCCGCCTTAACCTTCTCTTCTCCAGGCTAAACATACCCAGCTCCCTAAGCCGTTCCTCATAAGGCATCCTTTCCAGGCCTTTGACCATTTTGGTTGCCCTCCTCTGGACACGTTCCAGCTTGTCAGTATCCTTCTTGAACTGTGGTGCCCAGAACTGGACACAGTATTCCAGGTGAGGTCTGACCAGAGCGGAATACAGTGGTACTATTACTTCCCTTGATCTAGATGCTATACTCCTATTGATGCAGCCAAGAATTGCATTGGCTTTTTTAGCTGCTGCATCACACTGTGGACTCATGTCAAGTTGATGGTCTACCAAGACTCCTAGATCCTTTTCACGTGTACTGCTCTCAAGCCAGGTGTCACCCTGTATTTGTGCCTTTCATTATTTTTTTTGCCCAAGTGTAGTACTTTACACTTCAGATTCTGGGGCAGTGCTTTTGGTCAGCAGAGGGTGTCACAGGGCCAGCCTACTTTCCCTTTAAAGCACACTTGAGTCTCGAGACTCCCATCATCCCTAACTAGACAACTCCCATCATCCCTAGCTAGCAGGACCAATGGGGAGGGATGATGGAAACAGCAGTCCGAGAGCTGCTGAGGATGCAAGGTTGGGATACGCTGCTTTAAAGCAACTTTTGCGTTTTGCTCGCAAAGAACCTCTCCACATTTGTATTTTCTTGTGTTTTGTTTTCCTCATGACCTTTGTGCTTTTTTTTAAGAGGGAAATTTTAAAGAGAAGTTGTATGGCAAGTTGAAGAAGAATAAAAGGTTGATTTGGAAAAAAATAACACAAAAATACTCAATAATTTCATGGGTGGGAAGAGACCCCTAGGCCTTTAAGAGTTAGCGCCTATTCCCTACCCCCACAGGTTTCAGGATGGTTACAAATAAAAACACAACGTAAAAACACAAAACAGGACATTTTAAAAGGGCATTAGATGACAATCAATGAAAGATCTGGTTAAAAAGTTGCAGATTTGCCTGGCTCCTAAAGCTGTAGAATGGTTCTTCCGACCTTTGTATGGATTCTTTTATGGGAAGTGAGATGGGAGCTCTGACTGAAGCTCTTTCCACATTCCACACACTGATATGGTTTCTCCCCGGTATGAATTCTTTGATGCTCAGTGAGAGAGGAGCTCGTACTGAAGCTCTTTCCACATTCCACACACTGATATGGTTTCTCCCCTGTATGAATTCTTTGATGGGAAGTGAGAGAGGAGGAGTAATTGAAGCTCTTTCCACATTCCACACACTGATAGGGTTTCTCCCCTGTATGAATTCTTTGATGGGAAGTGAGAGAGGAGGAGTGATTGAAGCTCTTTCCACATTCCACACACTGATAGGGTTTCTCCCCTGTATGAATTCTTTTATGGGAAGTGAGATCGGAGCTCTGACTGAAGCTCTTTCCACATTCCACACATTGATATGGTTTCTCCCTTGTATGAATTCTTTGATGCTCAGTGAGATTGGAGCTCTGACTGAAGCTCTTTCCACATTCCACACACTGATAGGGTTTCTCCCCTGTATGAATTCTTTGATGGGAAGTGAGAGAGGAGGAGTGATTGAAGCTCTTTCCACATTCCACACACTGATAGGGTTTCTCCCCTGTATGAATTCTTTTATGGGAAGTGAGAGAGGAGCTGTGACTGAAGCTCTTTCCACATTCTACACACTGATAGGGTTTCTCCCCTGTATGAATTCTCTGATGCTTAGTGAGAGGGGAGCTCGTACTGAAGCTCTTTCCACATTCCACACACTGATAGGGTTTCTCCCCTGTATGAATTCTTTTATGGGAAGTGAGATGGGAGCTGCTATTGAAGCTCTCTCCACATTCTACACAATGATAGGGTTTCTCCCCTTTATGAATTCTCTGATGCTTAGTGAGAGAGGAGCTCGTATTGAAGCTCTTTCCACATTCCACACATTGATAGGGTTTCTCCCCTGTATGAATTCTTTGATGGGAAGTGAGAGAGGAGGAGTAATTGAAGCTCTTTTCACATTCCACACACTGATAGGGTTTCTCCCCTGTATGAATTCTCTGATGCTCAGTGAGAGAGGAGCTCTGACTGAAGCTCTTTCCACATTCCACACACTGATAAGGGTTCTCTCCTGTATGAATTCTCTGATGATTAGTGAGATCGGAAATCTGACTGAAGTTCTTTCCACATTCAAAACACGGATAGGGTTTCTCCCCTGTATGAATTCTTTTATGGGAAGTGAGATTGGAGCTCTGACTGAAGCTCTTTCCACATTCCACACACTGATATGGTTTCTCCCCGGTATGAATTCTTTGATGCTCAGTGAGAGAGGAGCTCGTACTGAAGCTCTTTCCACATTCCACACACTGATATGGTTTCTCCCCTGTATGAATTCTTTGATGGGAAGTGAGATTGGAGCTCTGACTGAAGCTCTTTCCACATTGCACACACTGATAGGGTTTCTCCCCTGTATGAATTCTTTGATGGGAAGTGAGAGAGGAGGAGTGATTGAAGCTCTTTCCACATTCCACACACTGATAGGGTTTCTCCCCTGTATGAATTCTCCGGTGCTTAGTGAGAGAGGAGCTCATACTGAAGCTCTTTCCACATTCCACACACTGATAGGGTTCCTCCCCTGTATGAATTCTTTGATGGGAAGTGAGAGAGGAGGAGTGATTGAAGCTCTTTCCACATTCCACACATTGATATGGTTTCTCCCCTGTATGAATTCTTTTATGGGAAGTGAGATGGGATCTCTGGCTGAAGCTCTTTCCACATTCCACACACTGGTAGGGTTCCTCCCCTGTATGAATTCTTTGATGGGAAGTGAGAGAGGAGGAGTGATTGAAGCTCTTTCCACATTCCACACACTGATAGAGTTTCTTTCCAATGAGATTTTGTTGATGGGAAGTGAAATGGGATCTCTGACTGCAGCTTTCTCTGCACTCCAAATTTTTATGTGGCTTCTCCTCTCTGGGGATTTTGTCGTGGTCACCTTTGTTCTCGATTTCTGATGCATCACAATCTGCAGTGGAGACAAAAAGGGATTAGAGTCTCAGGAACAAATGGAGAAGAACTGAAGGGAGTACGGTGTGTGTTCATTACCTGTGTTGTTTGTCATTAACCAACAAATTTATTATTAGATTCTGATGAGTTGTTGAATGTTGCTTTGTTTGATATATATCAAAACTGTAATATAAAATTATATATATATATATATATATATATATATATATATATATATATGGATATGAATTTTTTTATTGTTGTTCAGTTATGAGGTATACACTATTTACCATAAATGTACAATAAACGTTCCAAACAAACAAACAAAAAATAAAAAACAGAAAACAATTGCAATTACCGTATTTTTTGCTCCATAAGACGCACTTTTTTCCTCCTAAAAAGTAAGGGGAAATACCTGTGCGTCTTATGGAGCGAATGGTGGTCCCTGGAGCTGAATTGCCCAGGAGCCAAAAGCAGATTGTGCTTTTTATTTTACAAAGAGAAAAGGGAGTGTTGAAAGGACCCCGCTCAGCAGCTGATCAGAAATAGATCGGGAGAGAGATAAGAGTCCCGGCTCCCTTTCAGCCCCGCCCTCCTTTGTTGAATGTGCTGCAGAGGGAGGTTGTTTGTTTCCCCAGGACATGTGACTGGCTGATTAGATTATCTGTCTGGAAACAGTAGAAATGGCTCCTTTTCCTTAAGATTTTTCAGAAATGTGAGTTAAACCCCATAAAAATGGGGCTTTTCCTCTTTGTTTTTCCCCCTTTGCAAAAGGAGCTTTGCTTTTCCCCCTTTGCAAAAAAAGCTGCAAAACCTTTAGCTGATCCTCAAAAAAACACCAAAAAACAAACAAACCAGGGCTTTTCCCTTTGCAAAAAAAACTGCAAAGCCTTTAGCTGATCCTAAAAAAAAGACCTTTTGCCTTTGCAAAAACAGCTGCAAAACTTTCAGCTGATCCTCAAAAAAGCCAGGGCTTTTCCCTTTGCAAAAAAGCTACAAAACTTTTAGCTGATCCTCAAAAAAAAAAACAACAAACAAACAGGGCTTTTAGAGGAGGAAAACCAGAAAAATGTTTTTTTCCTGGGTTTCCTCCTCTAAAAATGAGGTGCGCCCTATGGTCCAGTGCGTCCTATGGAGCGAAAAATACGGTACTGTATCTGCTTGATTTTGTTGATACCCCTAACAGGTTCCAAATTCAATACATTTGTAGAAAGAAAATACAAATACAGCAATAATAATACAAATAAAATAAACAAAAATAAAAATATCGTATCATTAAGCAAAGAAAAAATGACTAGTATAAGTTGTTCATTTTAAAGTTAATGTTCTTTCTATATGGGATCAGATTATTATTATTATTATTTATGTTTCATGTTTACATATGTGTTGGGAGCCGCACAGAGTGGCTGGGTTAACCCAGCCAGATGGTCAGGATATAAATAAGAATAATTATTATTACTACAGTGGTACCTCGATTTAAATATTATTGTTAATATGTTTGTGTACGGTCCTCGGTTAGTTGCTCATGAGTTACCAGGCAAAACTCCGACCTTTCCTTTTGTAGTTTTATTGTGCATACTATGCACAGTGCAGAGCTAAAAAGTTCATGTCTGTATCAAACGCCGGCAGAATCCAGGAATGGCCCCGTCCGGTTCTGACCCCAACAAAAGCGTTTTGGTATACGAATACCGCGCCTTCCATCCTTTCGTTTCACCCCTCGACGCCTTTGGGGCGACGGAAATTGCGTGCCTCCTCCCTCGCCCCTTGGGCTAGGGGAGCGCTGGGTCTTTCCAGCATCCTCAGAGCCTCGACCCTCCATCCCGAGTCCCATGCCCCTCCCAACTGGAAGCCTCGCTGCGTCCGCTGCTGCCAGAGGAGGTGCTGCTGGTCATGTGGGGCTGGGGCTCTCTGTAGCATCCCAAGAGCCCTTCCACCACCTTGCACTGTGCCGGGGACAGTTCCCTGACAGTTTGTATACTGAGCTACCACTGTATTACTTATATTATTATTATTATAGAAACATAGAAACATAGAGTTGGAAGAGACCACAAGGGCCATCTAGTCCAACCCCCTGCCAAGCAGGAAACACCATCAAAGAAATCCTGACAGATGGCTGTCAAGCCTCCGCTTAAAGACCCCCAAAGAAGGAGACTCCACCACACTCCTTTGCAGCAAATTCCACTGTCCAACAGCTCTTACTGTCAGGAAGTTCTTCCTAATGTTTAGGTGGAATCTTCTTTCTTGTAGTTTGAATCCATTGCTCCGTGTTATCATCCTCACTGCTACTACCACCTGATATTCAATAAGCCTGGCTCTTCTCTGGGATGGATTTTGTTTGGCCCAGTCATGGCATCCCCTCCATCTCCAATGTCATTCATCTCTTTGGTCAACCCAAGACTGACAGGAGCAAAAACAAAAACAGAAAACCTGAAGCTACTTATCTTTCCTAACAATTCTGAAGCTGACATTCAAGATGGCCTGGGCAGTTCAGAGCAGCCCAATCGTGGTAGAAAAAGGAATAATTTGAGGAAGATTGTTGAAAAAAAAAACCTTGTAATTTACTGTTTATTGTGGGGGTGTTAGGTTCCCAGGTGTTGTAGGGGGCGCTGTTGAGCTCTGTGAAAATATATGAGGTTGGTCACATAGAGGTATTTTTTGAATTTCCAGGCAGATATGACGATCCCACAGGGAGCCTTACCAAGAGAGGCCACGATCCCACAATTCTCCTCCATGACGTCCTTATGCAGAGCTCTCTGGTCAGGATCCAGCAACGCCCACTCCTCGTCCGTGAAACGAACAGCGACATCTTCAAAGCACACTGGACCCTGAAAGAAAAAGGGAAATGTCCTCCTCTGAGACAGCAGAAATATCATCTGCTACACAATGCTCTCTTTTTTCGTTCCTCCAAATTGCGCTGTTTTTTCAATAGGATTGCTTTGCTGCACATTTTATTTGTGGATGCTTATTTTCTACTGTAATTCGCTCTAAGTGGGGCTGACCTTGAAGCTGTCCCAGAAACTCCCGGGGGTGCAGAATGCTGCAGCGAGGCTCCTCAGGGGTCCCTGCCATGGGAGCCTATTCACTAGGGTGGGTCATAAAAAAAATTTCCCCCGGAAATGTTTCCTCCCTTGATCTTATCTCAGGCATATGGTATAAACATAGTTAAATTTCAAATTTGGGACAAATTGGTTAATATTTACACCCTGCTCCTACAAATTGAAATTTTGCCTCACCACAAATGTAAGGTTTATTAGTGGCTGCTCATGAGTAACCAGGCTGACGCATGGCTTCTGAAACTAATTTCTTTAATGGTGCAAATATTTACAGTGCAGCTAAAGAAAGAACGTCCATCTCATCCTTTGGCAGAGTCCTGGAATGACCCCTTCCGGTTCTTTGCCCAGCATAAAAGGCGTGGGATGCGGAACCCCCGCCTACCCCCCTGCGCCTTTCCCCTCTGCGCAAAAGGGGAGACAGAAGGGACGCCTCACTTCCAGCCTCTGCTCGGTGTGAGGGCTCTCCTCCCCTGTCAGAGGCCTGGTCCCCACTTCCTGCTCCCATCTCCCCCTCCCCACTCGAAGGATCACCGCTTCCCCCACTGCATGAAGAGGAGTTGCTCAGCGTCTGAGACAGGGCCTCGCGATACTGATAAAGCCCTGGCACCACCTTGCCTTTCGCCGAGGGCAGTCCTCTGACAACAAGTGATAAAAACATAGGAATTTGACTCATTTAATTCTCAGTATGTTAAATTGTGAACTAATAAACTAGGTTTTATGTAGAGTAATAATAGTTGCATACTATTATTTTCTGCAATATCTATTTATTTAAGATAAAACATGTTGATAATTTACATGAAAAACCAATGGTTTTGAAAAAATTATATGGAACAATTAAGCAAACGGTGTACTAAACATAAACAATAAAACGCCACTCATGTGTTGCATCAAAACATCACATTATACTTAATTACTTAGGTATAAATTGTACTAAACACTTTCATTTTGTGTAATTAATAAAATTATGCCTTATGCACAATATACATTGTACAGTGCACCATATTTATATAATGCTAAATGTATGTTTTATCTTAAATAAATAGATATTGCAGAAAATAATAGTATGCAACTATTATTACTCTACATAAAACCTAAAATTTATGTTTATTAGTTCACAATTTAACATACTGAGAATTAAATGAGTCAAATTTCTATGTTTTTATCACTCGTGGTGAGGCAAAATTTCAATTTGTAGGAGCAGGGTCAAAATTATTAACTGATTTGTCCCAAATTTGAAATTTAACTATGTTTATACCATAACCCTGAGATAAGATCAAGGGAGGATACATTTTCGGGGAAAATTTTTATGACCCACCCTACTATTCACCCAGTGGTTTTCCAGCTGCACTGGCTCCTGGTAGAGTACAGGGTCAGGTTTAAGGTGCTGGTTTTGACCTTTAAAGCCCTATGTGGCCTAGGACACTCGTACCTACGGGACCGCCTCTCCTGGTATGCCCCGCGGAGGACCATAAGGTCCATAAATAGCGTCACTCTAGAGATCCCGTTCCCTAAGGATGTCAGATGAGCCTCAACCAGAGCCAGGGCCTTTTCAACACTGGCTCCAACCTGGTGGAACGCTGTGTCTCATGAGACCAGGGCCCTGCGGGATCTGATATCTTTCTGCAGGTCCTGTAAGACAGAGTTGTTCCGCTTGGCCATTGGCTTGGAATCAACTTGATCCCCTCCCCCTCTTTCCTTTTTCCTTCTGTGATGGAACTCCTATCTGGGGACTTCCCTGGCTTTTTTCCGGCCCACGTAGGACCAGTCTGGATAGTTGGCCTTGGTGAAGATTTGACATTTTCTTCCCCAAACAGTTTTAAGATTTGAGTTTCTACTGAAATGAGGCTGCATTTTGATGTTGTATGTTAATCTTCTTTTCAAGTTGTATTTTAATCAATTGTTTCTATACCTGGTATTAACCACCCTGAGCCTGGTCTTGGCTGGGAGGGTGGGGTATAAATTAAATGTTGTTGTTGTTGTTGTTGTTGTTGTTGTTGTCGTCATCATTATTAATTTTGCCTTTTAATTATGGGTGTTCGTCTTTGTGCAAATAGGTGTTACTCCACCCTGTGTTTTTCAACTCATTCTCCCTACGCAAGCATTCCCAGTTTCCCAGATGGAAGGATCCACTTTCTCCTCTCTTCGTGAGCTGCTCTGGGGAGTCCCCTCCCAATGCCCTAGAGTCAAATACAAGGGGTTCATGGGGGCATGGAGAGGGGGAGGAATGGGGGGCAGGCCCTATTTTGCAGCGGATGGGGCTGGTTAGGTGAATCCAGGCCACTATTTTTTCTCATTTGTCCACTGCTTAGAGAAACCAATTTTAGCATTCACTGATCAATCTAGAAATAAGATAAGCCTATTTTGGATGGCCATCTGTCTTGGATGATCTAGCAGAGATTCCTGCAATCCAGGGGGTCTCCTGGCTCTGAGAGACAAGCAGGGAGGGTGGCTTCTGGCAAAAGGAGAGGGAACCACCAGTGGCTCCTCCTTATCCTGACTCACCTCTGCCTCTCGACCTTCCTCCTCCCACTCACCTCCTTCCTCTTCTGACTCTGATTCTGCACTGCATTCTGCCACAGAGTCTCCCAGTGAGCCAGTTTGGTGTAGTGGTTAAGAGCGGCAGACTCGTAATCTGGGGAACCGGGTTCGTGTCTGCACTCCTCCACATGCAGCTGCTGGGTGACCTTGGGCTAGTCACACTTCTCTGAAGTCTCTCAGCCCCACTCACCTCACAGAGTGTTTGTTGTGGGGGAGGAAGGGAAAGGAGAATGTTAGCCGCTTTGAGACTCCTTCGGGTAGTGAAAAGCGGGATATCAAATCCAAACTCTTCTTCTTCTTCTTCTTCCCAGCTCACTAAGCCCTGTTACCCCTTCAGCTTCTGACACCTCCTCTTCCCAGGCTTCTCCCTCTTCCCGCTCTGACTGCTCATCCTTCCTCCACTTCCACTCCTTGGGCTCTAAGACGTCTTCCCTTCCTGGTTCCCCAGCTGCTTCCTCCCACCATTCCTCTGTGCCCAACCAGTCCATGACATTGCTCCATCCCTCGGCCTCTGTCCCCACAAGGCAGCTTCCCCTGACCTGATCTGGTTCCACAGCCGCTGCTTCCCTTCTGCCCCCATGAAAAGACGGATCAGGAGGTCTTGCTGGCATCATTCTGTCACCTGCAAGAGAGAAAAGCTAAACAGGATGCCAGGAATGCCTGCTTCTCTCACATGTGAAACAGGGCAACTCTAACTACGGATGGGCCTTTGAGAAAGCCTTACCTGCTGAGAGCATTTGTACGTTTGTGCCCATTTCATATGTTTGTTGTGCAGAAATACATCTCCCCTCCCCTGGACCCTTGTTCCCAACTGTTTCCCCCCAAAACAAGATGAAAAGAACCCTCAGATGAGTTGGAAAAGCAACAGAATGAGACCAAACGGAGAAAAACCACCTTCCTCCTTACCCAGTGGCCTCTCTCTGGTGTCCAACGGAGGCCTCTCTGCCTCACAGGAATCCAGGTCCATTTCTGCAAAATGATCATTTCCCTGAAAAAGAAATAAGGATTCAGAACAGAGAATGGTGAGAAATATTAGAAAGAGAATGACAAAGACTTGAAGGGTGTGAGATCTCATTCCATGGATGCTTTCCCAGAAAACGGATGGGCCATCTGCAAACCATTATGGGATGTTCTCTGTCCTCTTTGGAGCCCCTTGGGAGTATCCAGAGGAAAGTCTCTCTCACCTGCTTTCTCTCCTCTGCCTGACTCAGGAGGAAACCTTCGGCCAGGGCCACCGCCTGGGAACTGGTCTCCGCTCCGCATTCCCTCACCCAGCTCTCCATCTCCGGGGGAAGGACAGCCAGGAACTGCTCCAAGATCACCAGGTCCAGCATCTCAGCTTTCGTGTGCCTTTCCGGCTTCAGCCACTGGTGGCAAAAGTGGTAGAGTCGGCTGCAAACCTCTCGGGGTCCTTTGGCCTCCTGGCAGCAGAACTGCCTCAACTGCTGGCTCTGCACCTCTGAGCGGAGGGTGTCCCCCTTAACCAGGATCTTCTTCATTTGGTTTTCCCAGAATCCCCCACTGCTCCCAGTTTGG